>NW_024367708.1:1988818-3188818 GCF_014805655.1 Passer montanus | reverse complement strand
GAAAGAACCTACTCTTTTACTTTAAAACCATTCTCCCTTGTCCTATCGCTACATGACCATATAAAGAGTCCCTCTCCATCTTTCTCAAAGGCTTCTTTTTCCAGTACCTTCAAAGGTACTGGAAGGCAGCAATTAAGTCATCCCTAACTCTTCTTTTTTCTAGGCTGAAAAAGCCAAATTCCCTCAATATTTTCATATGGGAGAGGTACTCCATCCCCTAATCATTTTGGTGGTCACCATTTTGATGACTCACTCTAAGAGGATGATGTCCTTCCTGTACTGTGAACTATACCACTATTCATTGAATGTGAGATTTTATTCCTTTCAGAAGTCAGAGCTTAAAATTGCAACTTTTTAAAAGAAATAATACTTATGAATGCATAGATATGATTCTATAGATATAGATATATATATATGCTTACTTTCACAATGCCATCTGTCAAAAGGTAAATGAAAATTAAAATTTAGTGTGGAAAAATTCTAAATATTACCTTTTATCCCTAGAATCTTTGTAAATGAAAGCTGCTTGTATGCAGTACTCCAGGTGGGGTCTCACCAAAGCGGAGTAGAGGAGCAGAATCCCCTCCCTCACCCTGCTTGTCACCACTGTTTTGATGCAGCCCAGAAAATGTTTGGCTTTCTGTGCTGTGAGTGCACATTCCAGCCTCTCATCCAGAAGCATCACCAAGACAGTCTCAGCAGGACTGTTCTCTATTCATTCATTCCTCAGCCTGGATTGATACTGGGGGTTGCCCTAACCCAGGTTCAGCACCTTGCACTTGGTCTAGTTAATTTGAGACCATTTCTCATGGACCCAGTTCTTGAGAATATTCAGCTCCTATGTGCATTAGCATAATATACATGGAGAAAAAATAGTGTCTTGCCTATGATTTTTTAGCCTATATAACATCTGATATCTACTCAGTTGGCAGTAAAATATTATAAGAGTTTTCTTAAAGATTTTAAGTGATCAAAATTTGTTTTCTTCTTTTAATAAATGCACTCTCAGTGTTGAGGCAATTCTCTGTCAAAAGTGTATATGAAAACAGTTGTGAAAGTACCAAAGAAATATTCTATAATACACTAAAATATTGTGTATTCTATAATATTTAGTGTATACTATAATACACTAAAATATTCTATAATACACTAAAATATTTATTGTTTGCATTAAATAAAATCTGATATCCTGGGAAAAAAGGTCACAACCCTAATCAGTCATATCTGCTACTTATAAAAGAAACCAGAAATTGATCAGTCTGAAATTAGCTGTAAAGAGAAAGAAGTCTCTTAATCTGAAGAAATCTTTCTGGGTTCACAAACTCAATTTAAGCCATGAGTTACCTGCTATGAGTCTCAAGGATGAAAGAGTTTATTATGTATTCTCACTACCAGATCTGAAGTTGAAAAGGTGACATCCTCAGCCACCTGACCTTCCTTGATTAATAGGTCAACATGCCTTTAAACCAAGATTTAGGGATGTTTGGAGTCTTCTGAACTACAAAAACCAGCAGATCATTACAAATTAATTGATCTCTTTGATTTCTCACTTTTGATCTTCCATCTCAACCCTGGAAGACAATAAAGATTTACAAAAGGTGTCACCTTTCAGAGTTAAGTGTAATTAGCAGTTCCTCTCTCTTCACTTCAACTTGCAGAGCACTTCCCAAGGTAAAAGTTAGTGTCTTGAAACTTAGTCTTTTGGTTATAGTAAGGTGATGAAATAGCTGATTCAGTATTTCTGTTAACTATTGATTAGTTAACATAAGACACTTAAAAAAATAATCCTTGTTTTTTTATCACTATGTTCAAAAGCTTGTCTTGCTTCTGTAGGTGAGCTGCTACATCACAGAACCTTTCTGCTCATTTAAGCCATCTTCTTTGATAGGTGGTATGAAACAGTAAGGATAAACCTCTAAGAAAAATGGGTAATGCTGAGGACCTGACATGTGTCTTATATTTTTTCTTTTTTTTTCCCACTTTGCACTGGCTCCTGTGTGTTCCTGTAGACTGAATGCTCCTTTGCAGCTGAAATCCATTAGATAACATCTTTGATTTTCCTCACACAAACTGTGGAAAATCACATATTTTTATAGAAGTTGGTGAAAGAGATTTAATCTTTCTGTTATTTATTTTCTGCCTTCCCTCTATTGTTTTTTATTTGTTTTATATTTGACAAAGAGATTTAATCTTTCTGTTATTTATTTTCTGCTCTCCCTCTATTGTTTTTTGTTTTATATTTGACTATATATATATATATATATATATAAACATATATGCACACATATATACAGTAAGATTATATAATAAGTAACTGCTGAACATAAATAATGTGAATTTAAAATACAAGATATTACTGTTAGAAAATATTTCCACTGGTCATTAACTGGTGTATTAAAATTTCTGTTCATTCATTTGTCCTTTTTTTTATTTTTATGCAGCCAAGGGTTTTGGCCTTGCTTTTGGCAAGTGATCAAATCAAATATCCATAGCTGAACTTAAATGATGGCTAGTAAATCTGAAGCAACAACTAATGGAAAATGAAATTAAATTAAATCTTCATGAATGAAATGGTCTCAAATTAAAATCTCCATCACATACCTAAATTACATCTCTGCTATCTGTGAGAATTTTGATCTCATAGAAAATCATTATGTTTTTCCTTTCTGTGATTTTTTGATGCTTTTATTAAAGCATCTATGAAGAATAAAGTCACTTACTTATGAGTGGTCAGAAAAAGTACTAGGAGAAGATTTACAAATATAATAATATATAAATAAGCAAACATAGAAGTAAATGTTCCTCAATGATGAAAAAATAGTAAATTAGGAGTTTCTCATGGCAGCAGCAACGTCTGTTTCTAAGTTCATCTTTTTGTAGTCATCCATTGATGTTTAGTCATTACATAGATATAAATGTGAACTGTTTATGAATTAGGATGCTGACTTCTAAAATTCATCATTGCTGGAGTTGAGCACAACATGAAAAGTGATAAAAGTACTATACCTGTTTAGTCATTTTCCATCTTTAGAGGCAAAGATCATATATATATGTCTTCAGTCTCCCCTACTTGCTGGTAAAATACAGCAGCTTAAAGCACTGTAAAATTATGAAGCCAATTCAAGCTGTCATATTTTACTTAGCTATCGTGAGCTAAGAGTGCAAAAGCAATCAATTACCATGGTGGCTGATAAGACTTAACGTGTTTATCTTCACTATGTTTTTAGTAATAATTTGCCCTGAACTAGCTAACAATATACAAAAGGCTAATTATTTTTCTCTTTGTTTCCAAGTTCTCCAGTTGTAATTGTAGTGTCTTTTATTAATATGTTTGTATGTCATGTTTTCAAATGAATCCAGAAATGTGGCCATCATTATGAAAGCACATGGTACACTATTTATATCTGTACCACATTTCTATCTCACAATCATCTGTGAATATTTACTCCTAACAAGATCAAAATTTCACTGTAGATGGTATTTGGAAGAATGCCTTAACTTAAAGCCCCAGTAATTACAGTCATACCTGATACTGCTGTGGTATTGATTTATCTATATCAGATCTCTAAACAGTAAGCTATGAACATTTTGTAGGTATTTTCAAAATATATTCAAAATATTTCCTTGGACATGTTTATTAACAAAAGCATTGTATTACACAGTGATTTTATTACATATTTTTAGCGAGTAGCATGTTAAGCTACTAACAGTTTAGTAGATTATATTTAGTATAAATATAGATTATCTAAAGTCACATGCTGTTATTAAAGTTTATAACAAATAAGCCTGTGGGAACAAAGAAGAGTACCTCTGGATTATGAAATGCCTATCATTATTAAGTTGATATTTGATACTGAGAGATTCTCTTGTTAACAGTTGGGACATCTGCATGATTGGAAGATTATCAGAAAGATTGAGTGCTAATTTCCATGTCTGTTTTATAGTCATATGCTAAAGTACCACTTGGTTCATATCACAGGAGCCAAAATCAAATTAGAATTAAATGTCATTCTGTGTTTTTCTGCCAATGTGAATTAATAATATATTCCTCCTAATAATTTTAATTATTATTAAAATAATTTTAAAGAAGTTTATAAATATGTGATATTTCTAATACATATATCCAAGCAAATTGCAGCAGTTTCTTACTTCTTTTTTTTCAGACTTGTCCTCAGTTCTGTCTCTGACTACTTTGCTGCCATGTTTACAAGTGATGTTTGTGAAGCCAAGCAAGAAGAGATCAAAATGGAAGGCATAGACCCCAATGCGCTGTGGGACCTTGTTCAGTTTGCATATACAGGTATCGTGGTGCATACATTATGTACTTCCTATAGCGGCAGATGTGGATATTTTTGTTTGCTACATTCCAATTAATTGTATTTTTTATTTAAATATTTTTCTTTTTAACCTTTATCATCCAAAATGTTTATTTACCATTTCTAGGGATGAATTCAGGTTGTTATCTCATGTCCAAACTGTCTAATATTTCAGACTTGTCAAGTGCATTGGGACAGCCAAGAAAAGGATATATTTTTCTTGGTCTTCAAATATTTAAAAGGAATGTCTCATACCCACATGATTCAAATTAATAGGATCACTGAAGAAACAGCTGTATTTTTTGAAGAATAATCCTGTGTTGCTGTCTTAATCAAATCTCAGTTTAAATATTGCATAAATCTTTAAAAATTTGAAAGAATAAAAAATTGAAGTTTAAATAAGAAAATGTTTTAAAAGGTTTTATTATGAGCCTGATGTTTTCACTTTCATTTCCTTTCATATGCTAGTACTCTGTTTTGAAGTGTGAACTTATGAATAACTCACAATTCACAGTTAATAACTCAAAGCTCTCTTCTGAATAGTTTTTACATTTTAATACATTATAGATTTAGGATTTATCCTTGTTAAGCAACTTGTTATGCACATTGTAACTGGAATGCATTAATCTGACAGAAAGAATGCTAATGTTACAAAATAAAGTAATTAAAAGAGTGGAACTGCCTGTAAGATTTACGTCGAATCACATAAGTATAAAATATATACTGTTTTCTATTTGTTTCCTGAAATACATCCTTATATTGTTTAAATTAACCATATTTTATAATGATGATTCTATCATATATTTGATTTCGATTCAATTTTAAATGGATGCCCCAAACCCTGCAGTTTTAATCTGCTCTAAATACACATATAATAATTTAATCACAAATTCCTGTTTGCTTTGATGTATTTAATCAGGATATGGTCTGGGCTTTTTATGACATAATAGCTGTACCATCTTAATAGAAAACAGAAACGGCAAATAAGCATAATTTAAGCCAAAAATACTCTTTTTGATAATAATGTTTGAGAAATAAATGTTCAAGGAATGTAATACCATGATTTAGATAGTACTCTACGTATTAAAAGGGTAATGCCTCCTCCCTCCAGCTGTGGCTTTGCCACTCAGGAATGTGCATCATCTGGAGGGTTTCAAGCTAGGGATCCATAAAATTAAATAGTTCATATAAGAAGGATACGAAGGATACAATAAGAAGGATCTGATTCCTTGGTGAATGAATGGCACAGGAATACCGGGGCAAAATCAAGAATACCTTGGCACAGAACAGCGAAAAAGACTGGGGGTAATGTTAAATCATTTTGTAGGAGGAGGTTAAAGATAGAGGAGGTAAGAGAAGAGACTGTGTTGTTCTCCTGGAAAGAAAACTGTGGAAATCCTAAAGTACTGTATTGTACTTTTGTCTCAGTATTCATTAAAATATCACCTGGAAAGGTACAAAAGAGTTGTAATTGACAGCAAGAGATAGCATGTGAGTGTAGATTAAGGAAAGAAGGAGATTCAGAAGGATGGGGGGAAAAATACAGACATTTTCAAGATGAATAAAGCTATTTAAGAACTTTATGGTTATCTCTGAGAACTTTGGAGACTGAATGAAGCAATGAGAAAGTGGAAGAAGCAAACTACTGCTTACCAAAAACGTTTAAAATTTTCAGCTCCTTTGTGCTCCTTGATTCTCTATGCCATGTGATGTACTCTGTTCATTATATGAGATGTAAAATTCAAAAGTTTCTTTTTGCTGTAAGGTAAATAAGGGCCAGACTTCACAAATGGATGAAAAGAGAGCTCCACAGCTAGTATAATTTGCATGTTTTCTAATTTGCCTCATATTACTTTGCATCTGTAATATTCATTCATGTAAACAGTCACATAGTCCAAACTGCCTCAGAAATGGCAACATTATGTACTATTATAACATCACCTGGAAGAATTAGAAACCTAAGATGATAACCAAGATCTCTAATGTCTTTCACTTGAAGTGGCAATACACCATTATTCTTTTTTTCTAACTCATTTTGTAGACCAAATAAGACTTTTAAATGCCTTAAGTTTACACTTGCAAGTTTCACATATACTTCATGACAATAGAAGAATGATGAGGGTCGGGAAACGTGAGAAAATTTTATATGCTAAAAGATTAAATATATTGGATGCCATAGATCATTATGTTTTTTATTACTCTGTCTTGTATTTCTCTTCCATCAGGTTCTTTGTCCTGATTTATTCTTATTTATCCTTATTTATTCTTAGCTTGTATCCTTATCTCCTGGAGTTCATTTGGAATTATTTCTTTCTCTATGTCTTTTCTCTGCATCAGATATCTTAGCAGACACCTAAATTTCCTAGCTACAATTATGCTAATAAATTAAACAATGCTGGGGAAGGTTTACAGGAACTGGAACACAATTGTCTCTATTGATCCTGGAAGTTTTAGCCAAATCCAAAGAGCAATCTCTCTAACAAATGGTGGGTATACCTTGGATACACAGCTCATCATTAATGTGCCTAACCTTGAACAGAGGGTAAGGGCATTAAAAAGTGCTATGGGGAATTCAGTGATAACTCACATGATTCGTGAATTCCTAGAAAATAGTCATAAACTTATTCCGTTTATTGAAATTAAATACAATCTGGGATTCTCAGTTAATCACTCTGTTTTCCCTTGACCTTGCTAGAGCAAAACCATAATTTTTTCCCCATTTTCTTTCCATCATCTCAGGTGATTTATCTAGATTCATAGTTTCTTATCTCCTTTCTTGCACTCTGGTTCCTTATTTGCCACCAGTCTAGCTCATGTCCTCTTTCCCTTTGAGTCAGTTCACTTTCCTTTTGCTTCATGGATGTGGACAGACAAGTGGAAATTTAAGAAAATAGCCACTGTTTGGATACCCAAAAGTACAGAAGCCAAGAGAATGTCCCTTTCAGACTTTTGATCGATAATCTGGAACATACATCTGTCTAGACTTAGGCAGAATATCTGGAGAATCTGGCTGCCAAATTGCAATTACTGATTGCACAATGTGTGAAAAAGTTTTCAGCAACTCATGTCTGTGACCAGTTTAGCTTTTTATTGTTTTACCTCAGGAATAGAAAACAATTTTGACAAATGGGCAGTTATTTACTCCTATTTTCTTTTACTTGTCACTAACTTCTTAACTCAAAGAATTTAAAAAAAAAAAATCACCTATAGTTGCTGCTTGTTATAGAGATTTTCCCTGGGGACAACTGAACAAATAAGAAAAAAATACAGCTGAACTTGTTTGCAAAAATGTAGAAGTTAAGAGTATTACAGTGCAAATATGTTTAGATGTGATTTAAAAGGTGGAACCATTTCCACATCTTATTATCTGTAATTCAGTCAAGTTTATATTTTTTAAAATAATCTAGTGAAATTATTGCATTTTTACCTGTGAATCATACATATTAAGGAGGAGGTTAAGAAGGATAAAATATATGTGTCTATGAAAAGCATTATTATAGGTGAAGATATCATAAACTGATACCAGACCCTCCACCAATGTAATCTAATATGGTTGCAAAATATCAGAATTAAAGTTCATCCGAGGTAAAATTTTGTACACCAGACATATATAAGGAAAAATAGTCCGGGGGTGCATCAGGCACAGCATCACCAGCTGAGCATGGGAGGGGATTGTCCTGTTCTGCTCTGCACTGGGGTGGCCTCATCTAGGGTTCTGTGTGTGGTTTTGGGCACCACAATATTAAGAAAGACATTAAATTATAAGAGAGTGTCCAAAGGAGGGCCTCAAGCCCCTTCACACGAGATTTGTGAAGGGGCTTGAGGAGCAGCTGAGTTCACTTGGTCTGTTCAGCCCCGAGAAGACTGAGGGAAGACCACATTGCAGTCTACAACTTCCTCATGAGGGGAAGAGGAGGGGCAGGCACTGATTTCTTCTCTGTGGTCATCAGTACAGAACCCAAAGGAATGCCCACAGCTGTCTCAGGGATCATTCAGGCTGCATATTAGAAACACAAATTCTTCAGTAAGAGAAGGTTGGGCACTGGAACAGGCTCCCCAGGGAAGTGGCCACAGCATCAAGTGACAGAGTTCAAGAAGCATTTGGACAGTGCTCTCAAGCACATGGTCTGATTCTTGGGGTTGGTCTTGTGCAGGGCTTAGATCAATGACGCCTGAGGGTCCCTTCAAACTCAGCTTATTCTGTGATTCTGTATGCAAATAGGTTTCTAAGTAATTGGTGAGGTAGAATTACATGGTGACCAGCAGAGCATTAAGTCTTGTACAGGCTTGATTAGATCAGCTCCTCAGTGAAGGCACCTGCCAATCTAAGATTAGTAACAGGAACACAGAAAATTAGACAACCAAAAGTATTGATTTAAAGATAATAAAGGGTGCTGAAGTTTCTGTGAAGATTCAGTATGAATAATTCTGTAATTTTAAAGTTATGTGATCGATGTACCTATAACACAGAATTTGATTAAAGCTGAAAAAATTGGCGTGTGTATTAAAATATGTACTATAAACTCTGTGTTAGGTCAGTCTTGAGGTTGTTTTGGAAGTGTTTTTTGATTTATTAATATATATATTTAACTTATATTTTTTGTAAGCAAATTAATAATGTAGTAATTTCATATTGCTTTATCTGAAATATGCACAAAGTTTTCCAATGACATAGCTACATTATAATGTAATTATGACTTGTATAATTCAAATTATGTGGATGATTTGAATTTATTAGAAAAATACTCCATCAAAATTATATACTTCTTGTTCTGTAAATACACTCACAATGATAAATCAAAACAGCTTTACCATAGTTTTTTGTAAAGGATATATTTGACCAGTAAAAAATATGCAACTTCATTAGTCTATCCACATTTTGCTGTATTTTTTTTGGTTTATTCAAATAGACAAAGTATGTTTTGTCTGTGATATAGTAGAATTGTAACTTAATAGGAAATAAAATTTCCTCTTTTGCATATCTGCTCCTTGTGAGCCAACTGAGGAAATCAGAAGCCAACACATAGGTGCAATGGCTATGCAGAAAGTACATTTCATTTTTCAAGCAGCAAGATGATTGATAGCAAAAAAATCTATGAGATATTAGTGCCGTGGGATAGATGGATATGTAATCTTTGATATTTTAAGAATTCAATATAAGCTGTTATACAGGTGAGTGTTTTTGCACCTTATTTTCTTAGATAGTGCTTCTTTCTTGATCTTAAAACTTGAGTTTTCATCATTTTCAATTTTGCTTCAATAGTTCAGAGAAGACTGAAACTATAGATTGATATTCTGTTGTTTTTCTCCTATTGGTGACTGTGGGAGCCCTCCTTTGAAGATATAAAAGAGCTGTGAAGTTACTATAGATTTGCTATATCAGGGAATCTAATTAGCTTCAGGATATCTAATTAGCATACATTCCCGACAGTGATCAGAAGAGTAGGTTGGTTCTTTCATACTGTTAATGAAACTGGAAAAGCAAAACACATTTAAGCAATAGAAAACTAAAAATCGTTGATTTATTTATACATCTCTGAAAAAAAATAGAGAATATTTCATACATGGAGGAGGTTCAAGCCCTGCTATATAGCTTTTAATTAAACTTTATATGGGAGATTCTTTAATTAAAGTACTGTCAAGTGCCTTTGTCAGTGTTATAGCTAATAACACACACAGGGCAGACAGCAGGAATGCAGCAAGTAGGAACATGCCTTTAAGCACAAGACCCTTAGGTTCTTGCACCACAGAAACTATATTAATTAAATATTTCAAGGAGATATCTTTCTTGGTTTTGGTTTGGGGACTTTTTTAATTGGTGAAAGTAATTTGTTTATGTGAACTAACATTGAAGACAACTCAGCATACTTTTGGCTTGTGTCAATTATTAGTGTATGAGTGCAGGGGTTATCACAGCTACTGGATTATGCTACAGCATGCTGTTTGAATATGACTGCCATTGTTTGGAGGATGACAGTGTTTGGAGTAAAACTGAGGCCATTTCATTCCCCTTTGCCTCAGTGCTAGAGGGAAGTCCCAGACAACTCAATAGATACATCAAAAGGTATTTTATTAAAAGCTTGTGCTCAGGCAAATAATGCCTGGATTTTAGGTACTTGTGGCATTTTTTACAGTGTTTCAGGCTACTCCTCTCTAGTATATATTGATCACATTGAGAAGTGGAGCTACCCTGATATTATAAAGATCATTTCCTCTACCTCTCTGACATGTTGAATTTGTTTAAGAGTTATTTGTTCTCTAGCATCATGTTAGAGATCCCTGTGAAGGTGGACCATGTCTAAGTAGCACTTTTTGAAGGAGACTATTAACTACTGCTGTCCCACTACATTTTCTCTGCCATGTATTTGATGGTTGACTTTGCAGTTACAGACAATAGGCCCTTAAATTTCAATTAATTTCAGATGGGAGATCATTTGTTCCAGGAACTCTGGGATGTGTGATAAAAGGACAAATTAAGGTGAATTGATCTGAAAGATTTTGTCAGCTGTTCTGTAATAGAGAGTACAGAAAAATGGTCATATATCATACTAGGTGCTCATAGACCTTGAATAAACTTAACTTCTGGATATGGAGGATCCCCTGTGAAGTCTCTTCTAGAAGCAGATACTTGTCATGATACATGTCATACTTTTCAGGAGTAAATAAAGAGAGTGTTGCAAAGAGAGTTATCCAAAGAAGCCTTCTTTATCAGGGCTGCTTCAGTTTAGGAAGTAGGAAGTGGTAGTGATGGCACAATCAATAGAACCATAATTCAGATTATCTGTCCATGGATGTTCCACATTGATTATACTTCAAAGTTCATATGTACCTTTGCTCCAGTTACATTTCAGATTGACATTTTGATATATAGTGTTCCTCATAAGATTCTTATTTATGCACCTGGATTAAATTCTCAACTATACTGTCCATGTGTACAATGCAAGAATCTTTCAAAATTCCTCAATGTAGCTATAGGATCAGATTGTTATCTTCTGTCAGCCCACTTGGATAAAAATACCTTCCTTCACCAAATATTTTTCTGATCCTGAAACAAACAGTGGGCTTTCATATAATTCAGGTCTCTGGGAAAGAACTTCAGAGACCCATTTATCGTAAAGAAGAACTGCAGACACTGACTGCCTCCCCTTTTTTTTTTTTTTTTTTTTTTTAGGGCAGATATTTTCCATTCCTGTCACTGAAACACAAAGTTCTTGCTCATTCCTGGAGCTCTACACTACACTCCAATTACACTCCAATGAATTGTTATTCTTCCTTTTACCCAGGATACTTCATTAAGGAAGAGAATTGGTAATTATGTACCAGGAACCATCTGTTGTCTCATTCTTTTGACAAAGTATATGAGAATCGCTTAGGAAGGAATTGGATATCCATAAATTTTGAGTATTCAGAATTATCTAGAATATTATGGAGAGATAGATAGTGACTGTGTTTCCTTGTACTGTGATGCAATCTGCTATTCTGGAGAAGTCAATAAAAATAAATTCAGACAGACATAGGGAAGCAATGAGTATGGAGGGGAAGAGCAGATAATTGGGTGCACTGCAGGGTGCATTTTTAAAGCTGTCCCTTGCTAGGCTCAAAGCCTTCATCTCCAAAGAGAGATTAAAACAAGTATTGAACATTAATACAGGACATGGTTGGAAAGTGAGTGTTCCTTTGAATAAAATATCATCCCTCTATGTTGCCATCTGGGACATGCCAGCCTATTGCTTAACTGGCATCGGTGAGTGATTAGACAGGCTGCTGTACGATGATCTGCCTCTTTAATGTGTTTCTTTCTGGAGCTCCTACACTGGAGATGTGTACCCATATCCACTCTCTTGAGCTCAGCTTTCTGGCTGTGTATCTCCTGTTCAAAAACAAAAGCAAAAGAATAATGAAAATTGCAATGGTAGTTTGTGAAAGAGGTCCTCACCTTTCAGGTGTTTACTCCTGCTTCTGCATTGTAAAACACCTTCAATGCCTTTATGCTCTGTGCCCATCTGACAGCAGCTGTGATGAAATGTACCCTCAGAACAGGATGTGACTCGAGTACTCACTTCTCCCACCAGTGCAATCCAGCCCAAAGAAAAGTAGATTTCATTAGGCTGTAGGGTAGACTCACAAGCAAAAATCTTTTCTTGGCAATTGATGCCTCCATTTCTGTAATTTTTGTTCTCTAACCATGGATTTGGACTGCTCTGTGCTGTAGTACAAGTTGCCAAATCATTGCCTGAGAAGTTAAGAAGCTTATCTGGCAGAGGTGAGTGCTCCTGCTTCTGAGCTAGCTTCAGGTGTGGAGAATAAAATACTACTCCTTCCTTGTCCTTGAGACATTTTTTTCCTTTTTTCTTTAATTTTTTTTTTCCTGCCAGAGTCCAGGTCTTGACTGTGTTCAATCTAATAGAAAAGTTGTATCTCTCCAAGAGGTACTCCATATTTGGAACAAGTCTTGTGGAATGAAACTTCCCTCCCTTCTCAAGCTGAAGTTTGCTTTTGTTTACAAACATAAATTTCTGGAGTGCCTTTTGATGTGTGCAGCATGATGATCAGAACATACAGTCTGGAAGCAAACATAAGTACTGAAGTCCATTGACTAAAAGCAAGAAAAGTTAAGAGAAACTAAGGCCTTGTAGAAGAAATGAGATTTTTGAAATATTTCTTGTCATCTCACAGCTTATTTTGTGAATGAGTGCAAGATTTGTGTTGTTTGAAATTTAATTAGTAAGTGCTGTTTATATTTATGTATTTTTGAGGTATTTTTTATCTTGGCTTTTTCTTTCTTTGTTTTAAGCTGTGAGTTTTTATTCCTCTATTTATATACATAATTCCAAATGCAATGCCTGTATATTAGCTGAATTATTGGTGACAAAATTGCTAACATAATGGTAATCTGTGCAAGTACAAACCAGTAATATTTAGCATATAATCTCAAGAATGATATTAATATTTTAACAATATTTCTATAACTAATGGAAAAACATATTTTCTATCTAGAGTGCTAACATATCTTTCTTCACAATTGATTAAAAGGTTTTATTAATATGAGGCTCACAGCTAAAATGATTTGCTCCTTTTAGTCCTGTTATTTGTATGTACATCTTACCGGCGACTAAGTTCAAGTGTGTAAAACGAGCTAAGGCACATGAATGGCATAAGGAGAAAATAACATTTTAATGTGTCTCTCTAAAAAGCTGATGTGCATGAGTCAGTGGAAAATTTTCTTTAAAACTTGACATTTCAGGTATACAACCAGAGGTGTTTTGGTTTGTAGCTTTGAGGGGATTTTTTCAGAACAGGAGATGAAAAGGTAACACGTGGTGGATTATTTTGGTTAATATAGTTTTCTGATCTTTAGGCAGATATTTGTGAGAACTTTCCTGCTCAGGGGGATTTTAATTTCTTAATAGCATTTCCTTATCACTCTGCAGTGTTGTAATTTTTCATGCTATTTAAATAAAGGGGACTGGCACTACTGACGAAGGTCATGTGATTAGGCCAGTTTAGTCCACTTACTCAAAAGATATGTCATTAGGATGCAAATAATTGTACAGTATTTTAAAAGAGTGAATCTAGTTAATTTATAAGAATTTGCATATTTCTGTGATGGTGTTTATTCATTTTTTACAAGCTGCATATTTATGTCTCTGGAATCATGTATGAAATTATTTTATACATAATAACACTTAAATGAATGGAGCCTACAAGAGAGGTGGAGTGGGAATATGTACAAGAGCACATGGTGACAGAACAAAGGCTTCAAACTGAAGTACAGTAGATTTTGATTGGATAATAATAGGAAATTCTTTACTGTAAGTACCACAGTACTCACAATACTGTGGCAGGTTGCCCAGAGAAGCTGGAGATGCCCCTGGAAGTGATCAAGGCCAGGCTGGATGGAGGACACCTGGTCTAGAGGGACGTGTCCCTGCCCATGGCAGGATGGCTGGAAGTAGATGATTGCCGTGCAACTGAGAGACAGGACTTTAAAGGAGGGGTGTAAAAAGTAGTCCAAGCAAGAAGCCAAAGCCTGAGCGAAAAGAAGTCGAAGTCGAAGTCGCAGAAGTCATTTATTGAAGTTGCAGTATTGTTCTCACAGTGCAGTTTTATACTGTTACAGCTCCAGGCAGCCACATCTTTTAGCAAAAATTTCCCACTAGCTGCAGATAGCCTATTGTTCACATTACGTGGCAGCCTTACAAAGCTATATAATTTCAAAGACCTTGATAGTTACGTACAGTTCTTTTCCCTATCTGTGGTCTCTTTTCCCAGGGTCTGTATCCCACCAAAGCCAGAACAACCCATTCTATAAGCTCCACTGTGGTCTCTGTTCTGTCTCCCCTTTGTTCTCCCATAGATGATCTTTACGGTCCCTTCCAACCCAAATCATTCTGTGATTCTAAATAAACACAGCCACAGAATGGCTTCTTCCTCAAGCACAGCTGATGAATGTGGTCTGCAGCAAATAATTAATAGAAAATAAAACACATTTTGATCAGAAGAAACTTCTGCTAAGTGAATATATTGTGTCCTGTTTTCTTTTCTGAAAATATCTTCACCTTTATCATAAGTATGGAAGACAATGCAACACAGAATTTATCTTTTAAGGCATAGGTCAAACTGGAGACCAAAAAATGTTTTGCTACACAGAAGATACTTTTTATAGCATTCTTCATTGACTGATCCTCGTGGATAGACATATCAACAAATATGAACATCAGTGTGTCTCAGTAAGTCAAACGAAGAGCTCCTTTTGTAGCTGAAATCAAGAAACAGCCATTCAGGGAGTGATTAATCTCATTCTGCAGTACATGACTGAAACAGAGCAGGTGAAAACTGCTGTAAGGCTTCCTGTTTCTCTCTGTGAACTGTAAAAGGAGATCTTGGGTGATGAGGTCAGGTGGCTACCTCAAAGTACCTAAAATTTGGAATGATTAAGATAAGCAATGGCAAAAAGGTTTATTACAGAGGTGTGAGGCATAGCACCTTTTTAACAAGCTTTTTCAAGTCTTCAATTGAATTAGATGCTTTTTCAAGAGACCAATTTCTTATTGTAGTCAATTAATCTACTATGCAAAAAATGAATAAATATTCTCTTGATACCATTTACTACCTTAAAAAAAACCCAAAACTTAGACCTCCTAAAACTGATCAGCCTTCAGAAATAATTTCATTCAGCAACATTTCAAAACTGCAACACAACTGATCAAACAACATGAAATAGAAAGATTAAAAAGATAAATACCTAATTTCAAGGAATTAGTTTTAGCCTTTGTTTCTAATTCCTTGACACTTCCCATGATTTCCCTTGGACACACAACCCTCTTAAGAATGTTGAGGAGTTGAGGAGTCTTGCTATGAATGGGTAAGTGTGTAATTTCAAAAGAGAAAAAAATACTACTGTGAACATGATGTAAAATTATATTATGATGTGTTACAAATTTAGGTAAATTTCATTGCTTATACACAGGGCAAATGATCTGTATCTACTGAGTTGTCCCACCACAGGTCCAGTCTGTTGGTCAATTACATGTGGCAGGCTGTTCCTGTGATACAAACTGACCTTATTTAACATCATACAAAGATGGGCAAAGGTGCAGTGGTTCCCTGTAAACAAAAATAGTTCTAAAGTATAGTCACTACTGTAACAGAGAGAATAAAAAAAAAAAGGCAAAACAAAAAAACCCAAAAAAACCCCCCAAAACAAAACAACCCAAAACCAAAAACAGAAGAACCCCAAAAACACCAGCAACAAAAAAACCAAAACCAAAAACCTAAACAAACAAAACCCCAGAAACCAACTCTAAGATATAACTGTCCCTGAACTTGGGAAAAGGTTTAGCAACAGAACAAGAGTATCAGAAATTCTTATATTATCTCTGCTTCACATTTGGTAATGAGGTAATAAAATGTATGTAGTCGCTATAAGAATGTATGCTAAAGGCAGGCATTTTAATTTCTGCATAAGCAATGCACATAAAGTTTTTCACAAATACAGCTATAATTTAGAATAACAATTAGAATTCATTAATGTTCTTCTGACTGTTTTTTCCTCATATTTTTTCATCTTAATTAATGTAATGCAAAAGGAGATTTTAAGCTCCAGTTAATTTGTTTTTCTCAGACTAAGGCGCTTGTGCAAGCTTTTATTGCATAAAAATGTGAGGGGGAGGTGAATTGAAGAAGCAGTAATATTAATGCCCCTTGAATATCCCATTAAACATTTTTAAATAGATGCTTGGATCTTCTAATTGCCAATATGAAACTGTCTGAAGATTTCATATTTTATGTACAGAGCCCCTTAACAGCTTTCTTTTTTCAAACTCTGACCATGCTAAACACTCGATATCCCAGAGGAATTTGAATAAAAATGTCATAGCATTCTTCTGAAAAAGGGAATACAGACCTTGTAAACAAATTTATGAAGGTGTCTTGATGTTTAAAAAGAAGATAATTAAGATTTGGAAGACATTTAGGTGGATTAAAACCTATCTATCATTGAAGCTAAAAGAATGAACAAATAATTCTTTAACTCATACTGAGTGTATTTTTCTAGCTTTTATCATAGATATATTAAGTAGTAAATTACTATTTCTGAATATAGTTAAAAATATGTCAAGCTATAATATATTCGTATGCCTAGATATGCCAGAAGTGGTTGTATGTTTACTTCCTCTATTAAAATGTAAAGCAGAAATGTGTTCACGCTCTTCTATAAAAGTGTGAAGAATCTTCTTCAAAATGTCCATGTTAGTTACATAAAAAATAGATGACTCATAAAACAGATAAAATTTTTTATTGTTTTAAACTTAGTTTAATCCTACTATTTCCAAACTAATACTGTACCACTACTAGTGTACCTTAAAGTGAACAGAAAATATCTCAATTTGAAAACAAATATATTGATGTGGTTTCAATTGATTCCTTTGGGTTCTTCTCCTAAGGGTAGCTACCTTTAGCAATAAACAGGCCAAACCATGAGAGTGTGACCTTTCCTTATAAAGTTAGGATACCGAAAGTGATTCTTTCTACACTTACGTTGCTTTGTAAATGCTACCTGGAACAGTTTTCAGTTTTGTAAGGCCAGAGACTTTTTGAGCTCACTGTTGAAAAATAAATGGCATTTAAGCAAAGGAGATTTAGAATTTCTTTTTTTTTTTTTTGTTTTTATTTTTGTGGGGGGTTTTTTTGTTTGTCTTGGTTTTGGTTTTTTCTTTTTGTTTGTTTGGGGTTTTTTTGTTTTGTTTTGTTTGTTTGGTGTTTTTTGGTGGGTTTTTTAGTTTTTTTGTTGTTGTTTTTTTGTTGTTGTTTTGTTTTTTTGTGGTTTTTTTTTCTTTTTTGTTGTTTTTGGGGGGTGGTGGTTTTTTTTGTTTGTTTTGTTTTGTTTTTGTTTTGGTTGTTTTTTGGTTTTTTTTTCCATTTCTCAGGTCATCCAATTTTCAAAGGTGTTTTGCACATTTTTAATTTTTTTACTTCTGTTACCAGGATGGTCAGTTTTAACCTGAAAACAACTATTTTTTGAATGCTTCCACTTTACACACTGGAACTGTCTTCCAGAATTGTGTGTTGAGCTAGCCATTACCTGCAGGCATGCAGCAAATGTGGGAGTGTCATTGATGAATATATGGGTCAGCTAATAATCTGCTTCTGAGGGTACCTTCTGATCACACTGCATAAAGATGGGGTGTACAGAAATTGTGAGAAAAGGTTAGCTAATATAAAGAAAAACTCATGTGACATTAATAAAATAATAAAAATAAGGAGAGGAAACCCACTGAAATTAAGCAGTGCGCTTGAGCTGATGCTCTGACCTTTGCAAAAGGATGTGTTATAACTAAATCTGGTAAAGTATAACTTCACAGTTTCCCTCTTATATTAAAAACTTGAGATACAGTGGAAGGAGAAAAGATCAGATGTGTCGTGTTAATGTTACTGTATTTTGGGTGTGGTACTGCAATATAAAACGTCTTTTCAATGGCATGCTGTTATGAATTTGAGGATTTTAGAACTCCTTAGTGCCATGCAATAGATTAGGATTTTTAGATTTTTTTTATGTGACAACAAATACAAAGATTCTGTGGGGAAAAGAGTGAGTTTATCTAGGTGTTGAACTGTAATACTTTTAAGAGAAAGATCAATATGCACTTAATCCTCTTACAGACGGAAATTGCTTTTCTGAGCACAGCACAATAAAATCAGAAGTATTTATTGGCAATTTGTATTAAATTTGCACATTTCATTTTCCTATTCTTTTTTTTCATCAGTTCTCCAAAACATCCTTGTAATCTTTAGTTTGAAGATTTTTAAGTTATTAATGTAAGAGATTTACAAGATTCTAATGTAAAAATAAATTTTAATATTATGGTTTTGGGGAGCATTATAACAAGAATTACATATTCCAGCATAAAATAAATTCTTTTTAAGGTTTATTTTATTCTATTTAACCTTTTATATATTATAAAGTGTGTCAGTCTCCAAGGTAAAGATAATGACTTGTGAAATTACAGAACTAAGTGCAATATAAGTATTAATTAATGGTTCTATTCCCCAGTATAAATTATTTTAGAGGAGCTATGTGTTATGAGAAGCCTGCCAGATGTTACTCAGATAACATTAATCCTAAAGTCACATTACAAATAAGCAACACAATGTTTGAAGACTGTTAAGCCTTGTATTGAAGATGTATTTATGGGTTTATGCATACTATACTAGACAGTTATTTCATTCTTTTCAAGGAAGTAAATGGCTGTGAGGTTTGGTCTGTGCCACTGAAGATAACACAAGTTTTATCACAAATTTCAATGAGAAAAAGAAAGGAAACCCAACAAAAAAAACCCATCCACAGCCTGGTTGATATTGAGATATTCTGAGTCTTCTCTTCCATTTGATACAGTCTCTCTTTTTATGCCTGTTATATAGTTGAATTAATAGTATTTTAAAAAGAAATATTTCTAATACTGTAATTTCCAGGTTACTGTGGTGTTCAGTCAGGGAGGTTAATCCTTCTTTCCTTCACTTTTTCTGTAGAGTTATTTATATAGAGCTACAATTATTTATGAAAACATCTTTCAGTACTGTATGTTTTGTAAATACTAAGTAAATAAGTTTGCATTTGTTATCAATACTTTTTTTTAGGCTGCCTGGAATTAAAAGAAGACACCATTGAAAACCTCCTGGCAGCTGCCTGCCTTCTCCAGCTCCCCCAAGTAGTAGAGGTTTGCTGCCATTTTCTAATGAAGCTTTTGCACCCATCCAACTGTTTGGGAATACGAGCATTTGCTGATGCACAAGGGTGCACAGAGCTTATGAAGGTGGCTCACAACTACACCATGGTAAGGCAGTTTTGGAATATCTAAATTCAAGTCTTGTGAATCCTATATGTCCTCTACAAGTAAAAATACTGTGTTAGGTTTTGGATTGAAATTATTCTGTATTATATTTGGTATTTCTATGGAACTTTATTTCATAAGTGAAAACCATTGAAGTGATGATTCCTAAGAACTTCAGTGAAGTTATGACAATTGACCTTCTATGATGGATGCACTGTTTGCTGGGTCAGAATGGTATATAACTTATTTAGATGCATGATCTCATACAGGTGATAATAGTAAAGTGTATGTAAATCATTATAGTACTTTTTAATCACTTTAGTTTTTCTTTAGAGAAGCTTTGTAATTGTCATTGTTCTGCATGGGAACACTATGAAGGGAAGTTGTGTTGGGTAGTTGATTTGGGGTTTTTTGTCAAGAATTCTAGTCATCTTTTTAGTCATCTGTGAAGTAGATTAAGATAGGAAGTTCTAGAAAGTAATTTTTATCTGGTAATATTTAATATTTTTCTATTTCATCTGACAAAACAGGTATGGAATTAATGTCAAAATTTAACCAGAATTAATGAAGCAGAAATATACTACTTATTCAGATATTAAATCATATTGATTTTCATAGTTTGAAAAAATTAAAAACATCTGGCTCATGAAATTAAGCTTACATAAAGAGTAGATTATATATAATTTATGAGAAATAATGATCCCTTTAGGTCTCTACTGAAATGATTATTGAAGTAATAGAGCACATTTCAGTGAATCTCTTTCTCTTGTTCAGTGTTTTTGTCCTTATTTTATTTACTCTTTTCTGCAACTAATAACACATTACAATTCACAGGTTTAGCTGTGTTTTTTATCACTACAGTTCAGGTAGTTATACCCATGTTACACTTTTGGAGCAAGTTCTGTGATTTCTCTGTGTTACACGCCTAAGCTAGTCAGTAGAGTTAAATGAGCTGTAAGAGCAGAATTCATATGATCTTCTTTTGAATGAAATTGTATTAGGACTGAACAGATGTGTTTTGAAAAAATCCAACCTTTTTATCAAAATATTTCTTAGATTTATATATTACTTTTATATTTTCAGTCTCTTTTGTTGTACAAACATGAGAAAAAGACTGAAAAACATTGATTTCAAAAAAATTTAAAATTGTTTATGATTCTTTAAAAGAACTTATTGAAATATTTTTGGGTGAATGAAATTGCTCATCATAGTACATTTGAAGACTTGTGACTACTACATATCTAAAGTATCACACAGTTCACAAAGATCTGTGCCACATCTCAGATATTTGGTATATAATTTATTATTCTTTTAATGCTGAGATCTAAAATCTGAATTATGTGTAATGGGATGAGAAAATCACCAAAAAAATGGAAGATCATAAAGGAATTTGGTTGTAATTAATAAGCAAGCTCTGATTTATCTTCAAGGGTATTTGCAAGCATGCATAAGTCATGTTTTCTCTTTGCAAGAACAACAGATAATCACCATGAAATGGCAATATTTTTTCTGACCCAGTGAAAACATAACCCTAAAAGATAAGCTTCATAGTGTGTGATATTTTCACAGGCTTTGTGTTACTTCTTTTAGGTGTGAGTCAGCTCACATCTATTTGCCTTTTTTATGTAAATGTGTGTAGAAGACTACACACATTAGGAAGGAGTGCCTTATTGCCTATCTTCAGTACAGCACTTTCAGTCAAAGAGAATTTACATAAGAGAAAAGTGATTAGTTCTTCTGCATGGGTACATAACCAGGAAAAACTTACACAGTTCAAGGAAGATACCCTGAGTGTGATAGAGGAACACCAGAGAGCTGGGAATATGAAGAAAGGGGAGGAAAGTGAGAAGCACAGGCAAAGAGCAGATGCATAGTCTCTGAGGTGACAAAAAGCATTATTTTTTCCTTCAGATTTCAGGACAGTAGTATGGACTGTGATGAGGGCAAACATAATGTAGGGAAAGAGGGAGTTTCTTAATAAGTTCCTCCAGTCTTATGCAGAGGACTTGAGGGGAAGTGCCAGCTAAAAAATTGGTGGGAAATTCACTGTTTCCTTAAAAAATAGTTCTCTTGCTTTCCAGAGAACTTCAAGGTCCTTTCTTTAAAGTTTTTTGGGGTGCTTTTTTTAAGAGTTCAAAGTGGTGTATCTCAAATTCTTGATATGTGAATCTTCTTCCATAATGTTATTGCAAAAGTTTGTTATGAATAGGAAGTAAAAGTACTCCCTTAACTCTTGAATCTTGTGCAGTTTATTGCTTGATATAAAAACCTCAAAGAAACAATAGTTCTGTACTGGTGTAGGAATGGGGAGGAAGACAAAGTTTTTCAAATAATCTTGCCAAAATAGGTTTATAGGCATGGCTTATATGATTGTGCAATAATTTTGAGATGACTTAAGTTGGATCTAATCTTTGAATAATTTTGCTTCTTAGCTAATAACATCGTTGAAAATAAATACTCATTTATTAATTTGAAAAAAACAAGTAATAAAAAAATAGCTCTCTGCCTGCATTATACCTGGCAAATGTTATACAGCTTTTCTCCACCAATTACTTTTAAGTAGAAAGTCACAATTGTCTTCACAATAGCATTCTAATGAAAATCAATATATTTTCAAGAAATATTTTGCTTCATTGAGTCTCCATAAATGTTTTAGTCTTCATTTTTCAAATAAATCTGCTTTCCTAGTCTCAGACTTGATATAAGTTCTAAATTACACTGTTGTTGTATGTCACTTTGTGCTTTCACATAACATGTTATGAGGGCAAGACATTTGAGCTCATAAACTTATTTATACTGAAGAAGAAAAAGCTCCTGAACAGCAGAAAAATTAATTTAAGAATCCTGTTGACAGGAGATATATAATTTCTAGAGAGACACGTTTTCTCTCACACTGAATAACTTCTATTTCCCTAACCATGAAATCTGTGGAAACAAAGAATACCAGGTTTTGTTTGCATAGTGCTTGCAGGTATGCCCTATATACTGTAAATAAAATTTGTTAACTATGAAGTTATATATACCTTTCCATGAGCAGAGGTATAATATCCCTGGTGTTTACTGGGATATTTAGTCTTAAGTGTCAAATATCAAACCATTATTTTGAAATGCAAAATCTAAGGAAGAGCAAATGAGTTCATAGAGGAGGGTAGAAAGTGAGGAAATGAAGATAAGCAAAACAGTGAAGGAAAACCAGATAACATTTGAAAAATCCTAGAAAATACATTTGCCATATAGCAAAATATGAAATTGGAGGAAGAAAAGAGGAACGTAGATTTCATAAAATTTAGTGAACTATGAGCATTGGAGATTTCTGTGTTTGTGTTCCCTGTACTATTTAGAAATAGAACTTGGATAGCAACATTGTAAATGAAAGCTTTACAAGGAAGAAGTTAATAAGAGAAAAAATGTAAATTGTCATTGGTTTTTTTTTTAGGCACATCAGATTTAATGTAGTTTGTTTTATTTCTGAGGTATGAAGTTGCCCTACCAGTGTTTTATGGCATGATATTTTATTTTTTTAAATTATTTTTAATGGATCTGCTAATTTAAATGGCAGCACAAATATCCATGTCTCTTGATTTACGAATTCTGTACTTCTTAATTGCAATCTGGGTTGTTACTAGCTTGTCAGTTTCTGAAAGCTTTCAATCTGCAGAACCATATGTCTGATAAGTTTAAGTTCCTAGTTTATTGCCAGAGTCAAGTTAGATGATTGTAGAATGAAATGCATGTGTGATGTCTTAAAAAAAAAGCAACATAAAAGCAGCAAAATGAAATATATTAATAAGTTGAAGCAAATTATTTCTTTAAGCAAGCATTTTTAGTGAAAGTTCTTTATTCTAGTTGTAAGGGGCTTCATATATAGGGAAGTTAACCTCTAAAGTCTGCAATTTATCAGCTTGTCATACTTGTCAGTAATTTCAGTCATACTGTATGGACTTATCTGTCTCTTTAGAAAACAGATTTACTTTGAAATTGTGATGGCCACCTCGTTGGGATGCAATTATTTTTAGAGTAGATTTTTCAAATATGCTCTAATTTGAACCACTGTGTGTTTATTGGTGAAGGTTTGTAATAAACCATACTAAATAGACTCAGTGGCTTTAATGTACCATTAGCCCTTACAACAACTACTTTGGTGCATTGGTAAATATTGAAAGAGGAAAAGTATCTAATATTTTTCCTTAAAAAGATAATTGCAGTTTGGTTTTAAAGCCTGGAAAATTATTTTTAAAAATACTCATACTTGGTATGGTTTTGAATACAAATGCTTTCTTTCTCCCAGTAAAGGCCATGGTTCTGCTTGTGTTACAATGTACAGGTAATGTTTAGAAATTGAGAGTGTTACCTTCCAAGATATAGTACTAGATTCTTCATCTCATTATCATGCCATTTTACTGAAACCTGATTGCTTCAAACAGAAAATTGAAATACCTCATAGATATAGCTATTTAATCTCTCAGTGCTTCACCTCTTAGGAACCTTCATTGAAACCTCAGTGATCATTTTGCATCTTGAAACTGCAGTTTGAGAGTTGAAATGATAGAGCTTCTCCCCTATTTTTATTTCACCATATTTCAAAATGAATTGCTAAACATAATCTTGTAAAATCTTCAAATTACTTTGATGTACTGAGCAGAAGAAAGACCATAAGTAAAAATTCCTTGACCAGAAGAACATGAATGAATCAAGTGATTGATGTGTCTGTAACCCACTCATAATGTTAGCAATATAAAGGACATTAACATATGTTACAGTTCCAAGCCTGGGAGATGCAGAATGTTTGCAAGTGCCTTTGAATGAAGTGGTAAGAGGTGTTTAGCTTCTCAGAGATGCAGTTCTGTGCTTTGCACTGCAAGGGTCATTAGTCCCAGCACAACAAAACATTATTCAATCTTAATTATGAGCACGTAAGTATCTCAGTGACATGTGCTGACTCTATGTGGGCTCTTTAATTTACTGAGAATTCTGATTGTACTGCAGATGGAGAAGCCGTTTCATTTAGTTGAAGTGTATGCCTTATGGAAAATTTTAATGATCTTTTATGGTAAAGAGCTTCAGTGATCATTTTATTAGTTATGTTTATTATCTAGGTTACAAAATTTCACAACGGGTTAAAACCTGTTGGGCTGGAGTGGGGGAGGAGTTATATGTAAAACCTTTCCTTTCCATTTACAGCAGTTTATCCTGAAGCATATTGAAATATTGTAATGTTACTCCATATTCAAATTAAGAAAAATATTATTGATATATTGATAAATGGTCACAACAGTCATTAATGAGTTGTAGTTATACATTCAGACATCAGAGGTTTATTTCATGCTAGTTTTAGTAGAGCTTTAACTAAAGTCAGATAACAAGTGAAGCAAGAAAACTCTCTAGTATTATAATTTAAATTTAACAGTTCTTTAAAGTCATGGTAAGGAGTAGTATTCCTCAATTTAGTGTTCTCACTAATCACTCCAAACCATACACTGCTCACTCCCTCCCCCTTTTCTCTCCCCCTCCACCTGCAGCAGGACTGGAGAGGAGAACTGGAGGCACAAAAGGTAAAGACCATAGGTGAAGATAAGAACAATTTACAGGAAACAGCAATGAGATAGGAAAAGGAACAGTAGCAGCAACAATAGTATGCAAATGACAGAGTGTACAAGAAGGAGGCAAATAATTCACATGTTCACTGTGGGGAAACCCCACAACAATACTCAACTCTCCATCTACCACACTAGCTGACCGGGAAGGGAGCTTTTCCCAAGTCCCTGGAAAATGATATAAAGTGGTATACAATAACGTCCAGGTCCTTGCTACCCCTCCTCTTGTCTGCTGCAATAATTAACCCTGTCCTGGCTGAACCCTGCTCCAGCTGATTAACATCATATATGTACAGGGTCGTAAGGTTTCTTGCCGGGGTCGGCTGTTGTACAGTGCATTATAATTCAAGTTTTATCAAGTGAATATCATCCCCTCACCATTCAGGCCTGAATTTCTCTCATTTCCTCACATTCAGGTGTCTTTGGCTTCCTGCCAGGGTCTCCGAGCCCCTGCCAGAGCTTTGAGACATCCAGGGCATCCAGAGAGATGCTCTGGGTTCCAACAGTTTCTTTCTGCTGTTTAATATAGCTGACCACATGCTGCTCAATAGATACTGATCAAATAACAGGTTTTTTAAACTTCAAATTGTACTTCATTTTGACCACTTTGACCTCTTCACCACCACATATCCATATGGTGACATATGGATAAACAGACAATGAGATAGATGGAAAGCTGACTGGACAGAGAGGCTCAGAGATCTCTGGTGAGTAGTAAAAAGTCCAGCTCGTGACAGCAAATAGTGAAGTTCCTCAAGGATAATTCTAGGGTCCAACACTGTCTAGCAACTTCAGTAATTATTAGCTGATAGGATGGAGTTCTCTCTCAGCAAGTTTGCAGATGTCATCAAACTGGCAGGAGGAGGTGATGGATATGTTTAAGAACAAGGCTGCTATTTAGAGGGCATGCTGAAGCAATGGGTTGAAGTCACAGAATCATTAAGGTTGGAAATTACCGCCAAGATGAAGTCCTGCCTTTGAATAAATACCACCATACCCACTAGTGACAAAAAGTGCCACTTCTACTTATTTTTTTTTAATACCTCCAGGGATAATGATTTCACCAGTTCACTGGAGAACATGTTCCAATGCTTCACCACTCTTTCAGTGAAGAATTTGTTCCTAATATCCTGAGCCTCCCTTTGTGCAACTTGAGGCAGTTTCCTTCCACTTGTCCCGTGTCTAGTTGCCTAGGAGAAGATGTCGAACCCCACTAGTTAAACACAAACTCTATTCAACTGCAGAGAACAATAAAGTCTCTCCTGAACCTTCTTTTCACCAGGCTAAACCACCCAAGTAACCCCAGTCACCCTAAGAGGATTTGTGTTCCAGACCCTTCACTAGCTTTTTTGATTCATGGCCACTCATCCCCAAGCCTGCAGTGTTGCATGGGGTTGTTGTGACCCAAGTGCAGGACCTGCACTTTGCCATGTTGAGCCTCACACCACTGCCTTTGGCCCATCAATCCAGCCTTTCTGATCCCTCTGCAGCGCTTTTCTACCCTTCAGCAGATGACACTTCTGACCAACATTTTGTTTCCTCCAAACTTACTCAGGATACACTTGATTTCCTCATCCAGATCACCAATAAAGGTATTATAAAGGCCTGGTCCCAAAAGTGAGAAGCATCATGAAGTTCAGCAAAGAGAAGTGCAAAGTCCTGCAATCTAGGAACAGATAACCCCATGTACTGCTACAGGCTGGGGAGCAATTGTCTAGGAAACAGTTCTGCAGAAAAGTACATCAAGTTGAGAGTAAACCAGCAATATACCCTTTCTGCTAGAAGGCCATCAGCATGCTGGCGTGTATCAGTGAGAGCGAGAAAGTTGAAGAAGGTGATCCTTCCCTGTTTGGCACCCATGAGACCAAATACAAAAAGTGTTGTGTCTCCTTTTTAATTCCTCAGTACAAGAGAGACATGGATATAATGGAGTTAGTCCAGGGGAGATCAGCATGCTGATTGGATGCTGTAAGGGAAGTCTGAGGAAGCTGGGCTTGATGAACCTGGTCTACTGAGGGAGACCTTTCTGCTCTCTGCATCTAAACGATTGGGGGGATACAGACAAGGGTCCAGAATGTTGTTGAGGCTGCAGAGTAATAGGTAACAGACATAAATTAGAATATAGATAATCCTAACTGGATATTAAAATTATTGTTTTAGAACATTGGGAGTAATTAAATGCTAGGAAAGTAACAATCACTGGAATTTCTGGGATCTGTTCTTGAAGGTATTAAAGAAGTGACTGAAAATGTTGCTAAGTAACATGATCTAGTTAAGACATGTACTGAGCAGGGACTGTGACTACATGAGGTCACTTTGAAGCAAAACTATTCTGTAAGGCTATTAAATATATTTCCTATATGTTTTTAGTGGTAGATCTGAGCTATGTATCCAGGGATGACATGAAGCAAAAGTTCAGATTTTTTTTTTTTTTAATTTTACTTCTCAAGCAATGGGCAACAGATGGGTTTCCCGAAGCTAGTATTTAATTGACTTTTATTAGCAGTAAGCTACTGGTAGCATGTTAGCAACAAGTTAACAGTAACACACTGATATTTTAAAACATTCTGCAATTTTCTGTGTCTCATGCTCAGAGTACTAATTTGGAGTAAAAAGTTTAATTATATCTCTATTTAAAATGCTTCCTTGATCTATATAGAATGGTAATTTTAAAGGAAACAGGTCCTTTCACTTGACTAGGTAAATTCTGATTTTTAAAGCTGTTATTCTGATACTCTTTTTAAAGGTTGGGTTTTTATAATATCCTTTCTTTTTCTACCATCCCTTGGACAAGAAAAATTAAGTTGAAAATACTCCAAAGACACAAGAATAATTGAAATAAATAATATTACCAGAGATAAAAAAAATGAAAAATATTTTGTATTTACAATCCAGTATCAATTATGCCTGACTGATATTTTTTGAAGTTCAGAATTTCCTCTATTTTGCCCCTCTAAAGCCATACTAATGATACACAAAAATGAACAATTGCGGCAGTGCAAACACAAGCAAGAGTGACAGAATCCTTGCCACTTTAAATTGAACCACAAAATTTGATCTTTTATTTCTCTTGATAGGATTACTTTCTCAAAATATTTCAGTAGCTTTTTTTTATATATAAACTATTATTGCTATTATTATGACTCCTATTCTCAATTTATTTTGTCTTTTATTTTTGAAAAGAAATTGTACTTTATAGATCACCTTTCATACTTTCAGTATTTTTAAGATTCTTGTTTGAAAGCAATAATCAGCACTTAGCGCAGTGTGCTGCTTTCATTTTTAAGTTCTCCTTAGTACAGCTGTGACATGGCACGTTACAGTAGCACTCCATCAAGACACAGTTGGAGAAGAGGAAGGTAAGAGCGTTTCAAGAACTAGCATATGGACAGCAAGATAATTAATAGAAAATAGAAAAGACAACTGCTGGTAGAAAAATACTGTGAAGTCTACAGGAAAATAGTTAAGGAAATAGTGTATAGTGCTTTAATCACAATTTGATGGCTTCACAATCACCAGGAACTTCAATTTGGTTGCCGAGATGCTATATTTAAAAGGTTAGTATGGCAGAATTCTGTATTATTGCTAGAGAGGGATGCTCTGAAAAGCAGTGTTCTCAGCTAAATAACCTTTTTACATTTTACACAAGTATCAACTGTTCCTATAGCTTTAATTTGTTTTTCAAGTTTATTGTAGTTTCAGAAAACTGAATATTCAGCAGCAATGTTAATATCCCATTGAACTAATACCTTCTATGCTTTAGACATATATTTGCATACTAAGGGTACTCTGATAGGTCTCTTCTTCTTCATATGGTAATTGTCTGTGAGGTCAGCAGATCTACATCTCAATCTCTCAAGTGAAGAATATATCAATTTATAAATCCTGCTTTATCTGACTGAACAGTAGGCAGCAATAAACTACTACTCTTTGAGATATCTCAGGGCAAGAAGAGTTAACTTAACAAGCAATGGTGAGTGCATAAAATCAGCATGAATCTGTTTCAATATGTACAGAACTGCAAACATCAAACTAAAAAAGCACTCCAAAGACAGTGAATCTTGGAGGATTTTCATGCCATTCATGGAAAATAATGAAGATGAAAAACAAGGTAGCTCAATTTTGTAGCTGTAAATTCAAACCTTTGGGTCTGCATAGCAGTGTAAAATCAAATACCTGGCATTTTTGCATGTCTTTGGTAAAGTTAAAGGATGTGTCCCAGAACTAGGGATAAGAATTCTTTCTTTGTTTTCATGAAAGTATTCAAGGGTGGGTAAACAAGAGCCCTACATGAGTTCTTAGACTGTGCGTGTAGAAAATTGGTTGACGTCTAAATTCTCTGAAAATGCAATATGTATTGAATTTCCTGTTCAGGGGGACCAAGAAAACATGACATAAGCTTTAAGTGCATTTTCTCTCTGCTGTTCCCAACACTTTAACACTGAGGAGTAGTTCTTTAGGGTAGAAAGAAGATTCACTGTTGCTTTCCTTGGGCATCTCAGCCAACTAAGAATTTATCCTAACTGGAATATGTCGCTGGTGGGAGGTGGAAAAGAGCTAATATTGGACAGGGTGATTGAGCTTATACTAGTATGGGGAACTCTGGTAGGAAAAACAGAAGAAGGAAAGATACAGGAATGAGACATGATACAAAAGAGAATCTTAGTCTTTGGACGATGGTTAAAGCAAACAGAACAGTATATGACCAGTAGAAATTTTACTCTGTAGAAACTCCATCACCAAGATTCTTTTCCCTGTTCATTGCTCTGCCTTCTGAAATCATCAGTAGCTTTTATTGTTAAAATGGCTTGAAAATATTCAGTCTGATCTTATCTGACAATAATGTGTTCAGTACAATGCAGGACAGACATCTAATTTTTCTATTGACTAAGAAAAAATTTGCAGCCATACAAAAATAAAGTCAAGGAAATCTCAAGGAACAGTATGCTTTTTGATACTTCCAGTGCTGGTGGAAAAGAAAGCTAACACTTCAGAGCAGAGTTTAGCCCCTGAAGCAGTCTAAGAAACTCAGGCTTTACAGTGTTCTGTCAGTGTACAGGAACCCTCCAATACAACAATGACAGATATTAGAGAATCTTAACACAGAGATACTGAGAAAAAAAATCACCTGCAAGTATTTCTTCCTAGACTGCAGGCAGAGGAACAAAAGAGTTTATGGTCTCACTTAACACCATTGATATTAAAAAAAAAAATAATCTAATTAATAGACAAGACTTTGGTCTTTCCACTTCATTTGCATGTTGCTCTATCCTGAGATTTTTATATGCTGTTCCATAAAATATTTCATTTTATTCACGTTCAGAAAACTTATTGTTATTGCAAACTTTCAGAAAGATTTTTTCTGTTGTGGAAGCATCTCAACCTTGCCATTATAAAGACCTGGGTGACTGGACACAGTGAGCTGTAGATGACAGTACAATGAAAATACAACTCACTCCAACAGAGACAGAGTATGATTAGCCTTGGTACAGGCTGTGGGTCAGCAAGCAAGAGAAAAGCAAAACCTGAAGCTGCCAGAAACTTACATCATATCATCATGGACTGATTTTATTTGTGGCCTATGTGACACCTCAGTGTCAGTAACAGGGATTGGGACCAGAAGGGCAGGGGAAGGAACATATTGTTAATGCAGGCATCCAACACTGAGCTGCAGAAATTACTGCATTTCCCCCGGCTCCACTGTGTCAACTCACATTTAGGGCCAGCTTTGGTAGCTGGAACTGTGTGTGGGCTGTATGTGTGGGACTGTGAAGTTTTTCCTGACACAGCTTATCCACTGCTTTGGTTCAATTATTAAATAGAACTTTGCAGCATCACACTGTCTGGTGCTCTTTCTCCCTGCCCCCTCCTCCTTGACAGCTGTTCATGGTGAATTTTCTGCTTGGCACCAAGAAATAACAGATAATCTCATAATGATTAGAAAACATTCTTACCAGAAAGAATTTTTTTTTTCTTTATGAAAACATTTAACTTAAAAACTATTACATTTTTGTAACTCATTTAGACCTAGACATTTTAAAGTCATTTTAATACATAATAGCTACAAAAGAACCATATATATATATATGTATATAATATTTGAAACTGAATATTTATCTACTTTGATCTTTTCTTTATAGAAAAGCTCATCAGCCACATTGCATCTGCTTTTTTTCCTACAACCTGTTCTGAAAAAGAAACAACAAAACTATACAACAACAATATGTTGTGATTTTTATTTGACCAACATGTGAAATGTAGGAGGCTAGGCCTGGAAATACAGCTGTACATAATGAATTACATAATTTCATTTTTTGCCTCTCCCTGTCTTTCATAATATCATTAATTTCTTTCAGTTTCCTTGTGTTCTTCTCCTCTCCCTCCTTCCTCTGTTCCTTCCACTCTCTCCCCCTCCTTCCACCTTCTCTATGTCCCTTTCCTCTCCCCCCTCTTTCTCTTCCTGCCTTCCTGCCTTCTTGTCCTCTCTGCTTGCTGCTTGCTTTCCTTCCTTCTTCCTTCCTCCTTCCCTCCTTTTTGATTTCCATGCTTTACTCTCTCTCCATCCATGACGGGTTCCACCTCTTGGTCACTTAAAGTAGACACACCCTTAATACTTGTCAATAATAATTCTGTTCCACACAGAGAAAAAAATAGTAATTCTGTTCCACACATAATGAAACCTTTGAAATTAAGCTGGAAAAGGCAGTAAATATTGAAACATCCAAAAGGATTACTGGAAATGACAATATATATTAGCTTCACTGTTCAGGTATGCTGTTCATTCATAAGTATATATATATATGATATAAATATGTAATTCTGTACATATATAACACATAAGCTATACTATATGTACTTATGGTTGTCAGGTTCAATGTAATGTAATTTTAATTATGAAGGCCTTGATGCTGTGTAAGCACTTCTCAGCAATAGCGAAAATATCCCTGTGTTATCAATGTTGCTTTAAGTATAAATGCAAAAAATCGTAAAAATGTTTCCCAAATTTTCTGAAAATGTAACCAATGCTGACATGGAATGAAAGCAGTAATTATTGTTGCAAGTGTTAAAATTTTCTAGGGAATGGGAAGCTTCTATCAATTCAGCATTCCCCTAGGTAGAGAAGACTTTTTTCAATTAACAATTATAGCTGGTTCTCACTCCCATGAGGATTTGGAATCTGGAGATTCTTTTTCTTTTTTTCATGATCAGGCTTATGACTTTATGATCCCCCTTGTATGTAATCCCCTTGTATGTAACCCCAGTGTACTTGCAGCCTAGCAGCGAAGAGCAACTGTTCTATAGAATAAGATGAATGGCTCAAAAATTAAAGGAAAGAAGGGAAGAAAGATGGGAAGAAGAAAAAAACCTCTTTGAGTGATTCCTTTAAATAACTTCTAATCTTTTGGAATTGCAGTTCCAAAACCTTGTCTGAAGATGAGTGCTTCTGGATTACTTCAAAAATTAAAACATGCCTCAAAAGAAGATGAATCAGTTACTTCTTAGAAGGAAATAGCCTTACTTGATTTTGAGATCATTATCACATCTAGTACTTTAAAATTATTTTGAGTAGTAAAAAATAACGTAATTTAAACAGACATAATTTCATTAGAGTCATTAAAGCTAATGCTTGTTTATACCAGCTGGCAAACAAATATACTTCTAGAATAACCCTATTAAGACAGTTGCAATTTTGTAAGGGTATTGCATAATCATTCATGACTCTCCTTATATTGTTTCTTTGCTTGCAACCCCTGCAATTATTTGTTCAAAATGGTGCCACATTACCATCATACCTGATGTTAACCTGTTTAGCCATTGTGTTTTACAGGGTTGAGCATATAATAATATGGTATAATTCGAGTGTTCTCCATAAGGGAAACGCTGGTGAGAGCAGGGTGTAGAGAATTGTGTGAATATTTCTTGGGGTGTTTCTGTGGGATGAAAAAGTTGGAAAATCTATCACTTAATACTGATGTTGTTTAAAAAAAAAACTTTAAAGGTTATTCTGTATTTTATTATGGGCACTTCACTACGGCTGAAGTGCCCATAATAAAAGACTGACAGTTGACTCAGTGTTAAATATAATTTACTTCGGTAATTACTGAAAAATACACAAGCCACTGAAGATAAGACTTAACATCAAGAATGTGTGTTTCATTCTCCGGTAAGCTATTGTTTTGGAACACTAGAATTTTCAATTTCAATTTGAGTTCATAGTTACTGAGCTCTCATTACATGTTATAGGCTAGACTGAAAATTTTAGTGCTCAACAGAAATTGTATGTCATGGCAGTTGGGTATTTAAATTCTTTTTTTCAAAGAGTTCATGTTTGTTGTCAATATTTCTATTTCATTCTTAGAACTCCCCCTGGTGGATTATGTAAAACATAAACAGACTCTAAAGAATCTGCCTCTAGAGGCTAATTTTACAATTTTCAGTACTAAGAATATTTCAGTTACCATTTTATAAATATATGTATTATTTATCTTGACAGTAGCTATAAATATTACTTAAGTTGATATTAATTCTCAGAGAATCTCTGAGGTTTTTTGCTTGTCTATAATGTGGGTGTCCTCTAGCATAAAAAGGAGAGTTTATTAAAAAAAAAAAACCCAAACAAAACCCAGTTCTAATAAATTGAACAGCCTAAAATCTGTCAAAGATAAAATGCTTGTCAGGGCATTCATGAGAAATACCAGCCATGGAGAATTGCCTGGGCTGGTTATTTAATACTAACATTATTTTTAATATGCCCGCAAGTGAATTAGTTTCATATCCTAGGGAAAAAAATGATGAAGGATCTGAATTTGAAAGTATACCCTAAGTAAGAAAGACCGAGAAAGGAATGCTAGAGCACAGGAAACTGTAAGGGACAAGAAATATCATACTGATATGTAACTACCTATGTGCTCAGGTTAAGACAGAGCAGCTAACTGGAAAAGTCTTTCTTTAATGTGTGAAACTGGATTTTATACAGATAACAACAAGTTGATTATTGTGAATATCTTCCATTCATTCATGGTTCATTCATTAAAGGAAGAAAGTGGAAAGTAGTAATGGTAAATGGAGTAGCAGGCAGGTAAATAATAAGAATTAGCACTTATCAAAGAAATTCTGATAAATTGAAAGAATGTTAAAATAGTGAAAAGTGTCTGTTGGAGACCTGTAGAAGTAGACTTGTAAATAAATGCTGGTGTTTTTCAAGCTGTAGAAGTGAGAGATTTTATGAAGGATTGTCATTATGGAAGATTTGAAGATGTAAAAAATGTAGCACATAAGTATTGCTAATAAAAGTAGTAGACTGGAGTAAAATGGAGATAGTAGTTGCCAGGTTCCTTTACCAAATAATTACTAAGCCAAAGCAAATTCATAATCTCATGACCTCATGGTTTGAAAGCATCATTGAAACATTGGTTCTCAAAGATAAAATTGATTCATGTGATGACTTTACATAAAAATAAGGATAAACAAAAAATTGGTAGGACTTAACAGTCTTGATTACAAAAGTAAAAAATTATTATAACTAATTAGTCAACTTGACCAAATACTTATTAAAAACCAAGATAGTGAGGAGATCTAGATCTTTAAAATCAAAGGTATAATATAAAATTATGTATAAAATTATTTAGATTTTGCATTACCAGAAAGAGGGGAAATGCTTGCACATAGGATTCTAACCAAATAAATAATTTCCTCCAACAAAACCCTGGAAAACAATCTAAAAATGAGCTAAGAAAATATAAGTAATGAAAAAATAAGTGCAGAAAAAGTAGAAATCACTAAATACAAGCATACAGCAGAAAGTGTCAAGAGCAAATTTTAAGTATTTCTTTACAACAAATGCAAGAAAAAAAGTAGGATTTTAATTGCTAAATCAAGAAAATAACAATGTAATTACAGTGAGATGGTAAGTGTATCTACCACTAATTGTATAAATGTAATGAAATGTAACAGAAACATGAATTTGCTTATAGTAATTACACTAGTTTCCCACATGTAGACCAGAGCAGGATGTGCTTCAATGAAAACTGGTTCCTGAAAGGAAATTTACCACAATAAAAATGAAGGTAAAATTTGGAGTTCAAAATATATTCTAGTATATATGTGTATATATATATATATGTGTCTCTGTACATACATATATTTCCATATATCCTTTTATAGATATAGATATATATGCAAATATCATATATAAAAATATGTGTGTATATATGTGTGTGCCTGTGTGTGTGTTTATATATGTGTATTTTTATATGTGGAATAGATAAAAACTCCCTTCTGTGTCAGTCTGGTGCTATAGGGGAAAAAAAAAAAAAGCTAATCCCTGGATGCAGTGGTGGTTTTTAGAATTTTTTGTATAATTCTCATATCACTGCATTTAAATAGTGCTTGACATTTGGAGGGTGTGAAGAGGGGAGACACATAGGATTATGGGACAAGAGAAAATGTCTTGTAATAAATATCTTAGAGTGCTCAGGCTGTTTCAGCTTATTAAAAAGAAAAGAAGACAGGGTTCCTGATGACACTGTATCTCCACAGGGAGAAACTAGTGAGAACTAAAGAGCTCTTTAATCTAGTTGAGAAGTCTTAGTAAGAGCCAATTCAGTTTAGATGGATTGGAAATAAAGTACTTTTCCATCAACAAAATTGCTTAAACACTGGAACAAACTGGGATAACTGCAGAGAAAAGCATTGAATTCTCCATCTTTAGGTATTTTCATCTCAAGATTGAATATGTTTGAATAAAATTGAGACAAAGCAGAAATTATTCTTAGTCACAGAGTAATTGGTGGACTTCATACGCAGAATATATTTGACTAACTAATTTCCTGCCTTTAATTCTAAATACCTGTGTCATGATGATCTATTTTTTTTCATTGTTAGAGATTGATATTTCCTGATAAAAAGGTGGAAGAGAGGAGCGGGCTGCCATTTTGTTAATTCATGGATGCTGAAAACTGAGTGAAGGGGAATTGTGTGGGACAAAGACCAAGTTCTCTTTAACAGGTTGCTCAGTAGAGGGAACATTTTAGAAGTTTAGAATGTCATTAAAGAAATTTTGATAAGCAAGGAATCCACAGAGAAGATAGGGGAAATTCCTTAGCTAAGGAGGAAGTTAAAGTTTAGAGGCAGTGGACTTTTTTTTTCAGGGCATCCCAGAATGTTCTGAGTTGGAAGGGACCCACAAGAATCATTAAGTCCAACTCCCATCCCTTTAAAACACCATTCCCAAGAGTCACACCATGTCCCTGGGAGCATTGTCCAAAGGCTCTTGAACTCTGCCAGGCTGGTGCTGTGACCATGTCCCTGGGCAGCTGTTCCAGTGCCCAACCACCCTCTGGAGGAAACACCTTTTCCTGAAATCCAACCTACCCCCCCCTGACACAGCTTCAAACTATTCCCTGGGTCCTGTCATTGGTCACCACAGAGAAGAAACTTCTTGCAAGAGATACATAGAGTTCGTTGCTGCACAGAAATATATTGAAATATAATGCATTGTAATTCAGTCAACAGAAGTAATAGTTGGTTGCAGTGTGCTCACTAAGGTAAAGATGCAAGGAATTTACCTCAGTGCTCCAGTGATTCTGGAGCCTATCCTAATATCCAACTATTCTTTTGAAACCTTCATTGTCAAGTGTCATGAGGGTATTACATGCACACATAACTCATGTTAAATGAGTTATGTATGCATGTCATAAATTTAATAGACTAAATAGTAGTCTTAAATTTAATAGGCTAAATATCTTACTTAGTTTGAAAAATACTTTAATATATAGAATTAAAAAAACTGAACAGAAATATGTGAATTCATGTAAATTCCCATAGGGATGCTGGCTATCCAGAGAATGAAGGATTGATTTATATAAGTAAAATGTCAGTATTTCTGATACTGGAGAAATAAGCTACTTACATGTTAGACATTAGCAACTATCCAAGTTCAAATTCAGATGATTAGTAGTTTACATGAGATGCAATACTTCTAACTGCTGCCATTATATCCCAGTGATAATAAAGAAGATTTTTTCTTTCCATTTAAGAAAGAATAGCAAGATTTGTTTACAGTAAAATATTTCTAGAGAGAATTTATAAAAGACAGTGCATCCAGGTGGTTTGCTCTAAGAATACCTAAAACTTTATTTTTTTCTTGTGTACTTGGGAATTTATCTTTCCATCTGAAAGTACAGAGACATGTTAAATGTGTACAATATGGAGCATCATTTAAACAGAACTTCAATCCTTTTACAGAATTCACATGGTAAATTTGGTTTACTGTTCAACTAGTAGAAACAATGATGATTCTTTTTTTGTGTGTGTTTTGCTTCTATTAATGTCCTTAAACTTTTGTATCTGGAGCTGAAAAGCACTGTAGAAAATGAGACATTAGACCACCAAAATGATATCCCAATACTTCTAATATGTTTAAATAAATGACATGGCATTAAAAAATGCATACAGCCCACATCTAATTTTCAGTTTTCCTTGTAAACATAATTGTCAGTAATGCATAGCCTTATCCCAATTAAAAAAATATTAGTTCATCCATTAATTCATACTTACACCAGTGCACACTTATTATTCACTGCACACTTATTATTCACTTTTAAAATTCAGACTATAAATGAAAAGCCAGAGTTAGCTTGTATGACTTGGTCATGTTAATCTTGGTTTCCTGGTCTAAGCTTGGTTTCCATGCCTCTTCTGTCATCACTGGAAAAATAGAAGGTTCTCCAAAGGATATTTAAATGTCATCTGTTTTCAATCTCAGTAACAATAGCTACTTAAAGATAAAATATGAAACAATTCTTTGTAATGATTATATAAAATGTGGCTTCCACATTCTCATTTATGGAGACAAATGAGAACCACTTGTTCCTTTCAAAGAGTAATTCTCTTGCTCATCATCCATTCAACTCCTGCATCCAGATCAGGGACATGTGAACAGTCACCAGCAAGATGTAGCCTCATTGCTACAACTATTCAAATTTCACTGTTTAGATTATTTTGTAAATTTAGAAATCCTAAACATCAAAGACAGGCTCCTGAATTGTGTTCCAGAGACCAGATACTTAAGAAATTGTCAAAGTATTTAAAATATTTTTGTTGCTTGCAGATTTCAGTGGAAAAGGTCATCCTTTCAAAGAAAGACATTAAATTCTAGTGGTGTGTACAGTTCCACATAAACAAGGATAGTTACTCTGGTTTCATTAGTTGAGTAAGCAGTGATTTCTTATTTGCTATAGTGATTAATATTTATTCAGTACATTTATTTGTTTTGTTAGGGAGCAGGTTGTAATTTCATTCAACCATTCCTTTCATAATAGGAAAACTATCATGGATTGATTTAAGAAAAGTAAGGTATAAACATTGTAATGTATAATGCCTTTTCTTCATTGATTAAGCTTAGAATAAAAAATATCCTTTTAATTTCCATTTAATTTCCATTATATATCCCTTATATATCTTTATGCAACACACTCTTGTTAATAAGAATAAAAGAAACATAAAATAATTGCACATTTTTCAGATTTATTTTATTCTAGGCATTGGCTAACATTTGTATTTATTTAGCCTATATCCTTTTTCAGTATGACAAATGTTATATGTTTTATAATTATGCAAACTTTATCTGACAGGTTTCTAGCCTGCTGAGATTACAGGTGCCTAGGTAGGGAAAGCTTTAAGAAGTAGACTTACAGGTTTATTTAGCTATTGAATGCAAGAGACAAAACAATGTTTATTAGTTCATATTATGTAGATTTAAAAGAAAAACGTAAATAAGAATTTATTTCCTAGTGTTTCGTAACTTTCTTTCTTATCTTTAAATTGGGACTGTTCTAGGTGGTGCTGCTTTAATGTGATGGCAGTAAAAACATTGTATTTTTACTTTGCCTGGTGTTCAATATTCATTTCTGAATTCACACCAAATGAAATTTTAATTTAAACAGATATGTGGAGTATTCTGTGTAAGATTAAGGGTGGTTATTTGTAAGTAAAGGAATGCTGTTCAATTTTTACTTTTTAATTTAACTAATTATTTATGTTATGAAAACAATCTGCAGTCTTGGAACAAAGCTTAATCTTATGTGTCCCCTGAAATATTTTATCATAATTAGAGTCAATAATGAAATAAGACTCTAAAGTTCTACCAACTTTTTCTATGACTACATCTTAATTAAATTATTAATTATAAAAACTACATTTGGAAGGTCACAAAATGTCTTTTTATTGATTTTTTTTTTATTTTAACTCAGCACTTAGTTAACTAGGCTTGTATGTTTTGATAAATTAATCATGAAAATGTCTATGAAACTCATCTTTCTGAACATTCTCTCATCAGCACATTTCCATCAATATCTGTTATGTTTCTTTTTTTTTACATCTGGATTAGAAATCTATAGTCTTCTCTGCTGGCAGTGAGTTACCTAGACAAGGCTGCTCAAGAAATTAATCTGATATGATTCATAAAATAGATCCTACTGAAAAGACATATTAAAAATAACAATATTTTTCACCTATTTTCATTATATTATTTTGAGGTCCTGTCAATTCTGAGATGTTATTTTAAACTTCTTATGATTTAAATTGATCTTTCTAAATACAAATTTGACAGGCATACTGTGCCCTTTGGCATAAATACTGCTGTTCTTGTGTACTGATGATTAGTAGAATTGCAGATATATTATTTTGAGGTCCTGTCAATTCTGAGATGTTATTTTAAACTTCTTATGATTTAAACGGATCTTTCTAAATACAAATTTGACAGCAGTATTTTATTTGGCATAAATACTGCTGTTCCTGTGTACTGATGAGTAGTAGAATTGCAGAGAATCTTTTCCATTTGTAAAACTAAGCTACATCTGTGCTTTTCATGTATCACTTCCTATTGAAATTAAGGAGTTGAATTGTGATTTCTGTTTATGCTAATTAAATATTTTTAAAAGAAATTATGTAAATTGGAAAAATGTGTTTGTTTAAATCTGCAGTTTCACAAAACCAAATTTTGCCAGTGGCACTGGTAGTTCAGTATAGCCTCCTGCAATGTCTTAAATAGATCTAGACCTGTCAGATTTTTTTGTTCTTGTTGTAAGAGCAATGTATTGTGTTTAACAGTAACATAATTTTTAGAAGGTGAAGTGCTGTGCACTACTAACTTTAACTAAAGAAACATCCCTCCCTTCAAACCCTTTCAGCAGGGTTATATCTTGCAAGTGTAGCTGCTGTTTGCAGTAGGGTTAAACAAAATACAGTAAAGCCTGAGGACGCTGCTATCACAACCAGGCAGGAAAGGAAATTGCTTTTCCTGAAAATATAAAGGTTAATGAGAATTAATAGTTTCACTTCTGTTTCATTAAAGACTTTCCTAAAGGTAGTATAGTCTAATTCCCTTCTTCTGTATCCTACATTGAACTAGGTTTTTAAGACTTTAGTTAAAAGCTGTTTCTCAGACATATATCCTTTTCATTTTCTTAAACTTCCAGTATGTGCCAAGAAGGTGCTGATATTTCATCTCCCCACATATTTAATTTATACAGAAGGCCTCTTAGTGGCATGTAGTAATATTATAGTTTGCTATGGATAAATTCTAGCTGAGTCAAAGCTGTTTTCTTTTATTATATCTCAGATGTCTTATTTTGTTTATTGTTGGCTTTGCTGTTGTTTGCAGGGGTGGGGAAAGTTTGTCCTTTTTTTGCTTTTATGTAGGGTGCTTAGTATTTTCTGGAATGCTCCTAAAGGTTAATTAGCGTTCCTGCTTCACGTGTAAAACATACCAGAATGTTTTGGATTTATCTTGGTTTATTCTTACTTGAACTATTGTCCCCTAAGATTTTATTTTAAAATAGTTATTATACAAGTCTTTGGATTTCTCAATGGAGAGCAACACACAGAGAGTCTACAGACCATCTGAATGACATGCAGCTAAAGCCAACATTATCAATTTTTAATGTGTGGACTCTCTACTGAAATTATTAAAATATTCTCTGCTGATGAAGGTGTGTGCTGCATCTATATGAAGACCAAGCATATACTCAGTTGCATTAGCCAGAGGGTTGAAAGAAATTATTACTCCCCTCTACTAATGATGCCAAAATGGAATGCATTTTCCAGCTGGTGGTATTTCAATTGATGAGGAAATTGAGCCAGATATGAAGCTGAAACAGGAAGCACACAATATATGAAGAGAACCTGAGAGGGCATTCACGAAGAAAGCTAAGAGACATGGTATTTTCAACATCCAATCAGGGTGGTATAAAATCATTCTTTTCTTACAGGTGCACAATGAGGGGATATTGGGCACCAGTCCTAAGTTGTAGTTTCTAAGTGAAAACCACATCTTTAAAGGGAGAGTAGTACTCATTGTAGCCGCTTTCTCTGAGAGGCTGTGGAATCTCTGTGCTTGGAAATATTCCAACCTAGACTCAACAAGGCTATGAGCATTCCGTTTCATCAGTCAACCTGATGCATTTAAGTCTGAATTTTCTACATTCCATTGCTGTGCAATCAAGGGAAAATGTAATATTCACATAACACTCAGATGTACTTATTTGTGGCGTTATGCAATTTTCAATTTTCAGTAGAAATTTCATGAGATTAGAACTATGATTCAGATCAGATTCAAAAGCCTGTAGTGGAATGTCTTATACAAGTGTATGTTTATACATGTTTATACATCCATATGCATGTGCATTTATATATCATATGTATTTATATATTTGGGGCATTGCTGATCAAGTTCCAATTATGAAAACACCATTTAATCGATAATGCCCGTAATTATGGACATGCTACTCATGTAATTGAAAGGAAGATAATTTAAAAGAAATGTGTTAATTCTTGTAAATTATTACTAAATAATAGCCTCTAGACAGATGACATTATAAACTAAGCACATTCTGTTAAATTTGTAGCCAGAGCAACAAAAATTATATCTGTGGCTCAAAAAGCCAAAACTATCAGCCTACGAGTGTAACTGCAATTCCTATTGTATCCTGTAATGGGCTTACTATGGAGTTAATAATTAGTGTTTCACACAGAAATTATGCTACATATTTAGAAAATAACAACTTGTACATGCAATCTCTTCCCATAAGGGAAAACTGTCAAAACTGTGGAAATCACTGGCTGTTATGAAATATCTCCTTCTACTTGGAATTGGACCTGTGACAAGATTGTATCAAACCCAATCAATTTTCCATCAGACTTGTGCTTTTCATAAGACTGAACACGCTGATTGTTTTGACTCTGAAGACATGAGCCATGTCTGACACACAGAGCAAGAATTAAAAGTATTGCTAAACTTCTCTTTGACTCTTCTGAGGATCTGTATTTTAGAGTAATCCAAACTTTTTCCTTAAACCAGTTTAATTCAGCTGTAAAACCTATACAGACTTCAGAGTATGATGCTTGGCATAGATTTAGACAAAATCTGAGCAGGAGTTGTGAAATTCCTGGGGGACTAAATAAACATTATGTTAATTAGAATTTGATAGCAATTTTAGAAATATATTATCTTAAGAATTTATTCAGAAGTACACCTGATAGTTTAGCTATTTGCAGTGAATCTTAGAAATGTATTGCTATGGCTTCCTCATGAAAGTTATCAGAATGTATATCCAGAAAGGATTTTGCAATCTAGTTTTTAAATACTTGCAGTTTTCTCATTACAAATTTTATACATATCAGTGTAGATTAATGAATTCTGTAGAATAAATTACTGAATTATAATCCACCTTTTTTTTTAACATTTTGGTAGCTAAATTGCATTTGAATAACATATGTTCTAAACATATGCTCTTAAGTCTTAACATTCTTAATCTGTTATATTCATCAAGACATGCTGAGATATTCTGCAACTGCCTTATTTATTGTATACTTGGTAAAAACCTCTTCTTTTTAAGAAGTGAAATCTGGAATATATTTTGGAATTGCATTACATAATTCAGTACCTCTTATTAAAGAGTTTTGTAAAGTACCTGCTGGAGAAAGTGGATATATATGAAAATACAGATACTTTGATTCATTTTCATTCAAAATGTTGCTGTACAATGAAGCAGAAGTGCAGAATAGTATCTACTGCTGTCTGTTTTTGTTTAACTAAATTTGATAAGAGGCAAGACCTTCCAGAGTTTATCAACACTTCCAAGTTTTCAGTAAAATTCAGAGTTAGCTGAAAATTTGCTTATTTTAAATAAGGTTGTATTTCCTTTGCAGTATCTTGCCTAGTAAAAATTAAAAAAACTTACTGGAGAGGCTTTAAGAGACATTTAAGACACAAGTGACCTTGAAAGAGAGAATAGGATATTACTTCCCTCAAGTCAAGAATAGAGATTTCATCAAATCTATTTCAGCCACAGGTTTAAAAGTAAAACAACAACAAAAAAAGGAATATTTGCCATTTATAGGCGTGTGCTTAAATTGTGTATTTGGCTGCAAGGGATTCTATGAAGGCAAAACCTAAATAGATTCAAACTGCTGTTAAATCAATTGAAGAGAACATCCCAAAGATCTTCTAGGCATCTCATACAGGAAATCACTAAAATCACAATTTTTCAAACTCCGTGATACATGGAGAAGATAGAATATTCACCATTTAAACTCCTTCTAATCATTTCCAAGATTGTATTTGATCACTGGTCACAAATGCATCTCTTGCTTTAACCCTGTGCAGCCCTTTTTATGTACACATTTAACCACTGTGTATCACCTAAATACCTGAATTCTGTGCAAGACTTTATCAGGTATCAATAAATTTATCTGAATAAATACAATTTTAAATATAATGTATAGCTTCTAAAGCATCAGAAGATCCACTACGAAAAATTTAACAAATCCTTATGTCATTTCAAATCTTCATTTTAAAGAATGTTTCTGTTTCTATTCTGCTGTGTTAGGTAGCATAATTTCAGTGTAAATATCATGTAATAGTTTCTGTTTGTTTCCAGAAAAAATATTATATATATTATATATTTAGTTGCGTCGGGTCCTGCACTTGGGTCACAACAATCTCATTCAGCACTACTGTCTTAAGGAAGAGTGGCTGGAAAGCTGCTCAGCAGAAAAGAACCTGGGCCTGCTGGTCAACAGCCAGCTGAACATGATCCAATGTCTGCCCAGGTGCCTGAGAAGGCCGGTGGCATCCTGGTCTGTATTAGCAACAGTGTGGCCAGCAGGAGCAGGGCAGTGATTGCCCCACTGTACTTGGTGAGGCCCCATTTTAAATGCCATTTTCAATTTTGGGCACCTCACTGCAAGGAGGACACAGAGGACCTGAGGCATGTCCAGAGAAGGAGTGGTAAAGGGTCTGGAGCATAAGTCTGAGAGGTCTGGGGTTCGTAGAATAAAGGAGGCTCGGGGATACCTTATCACACTCTACAGCTCATCTGAAAAGAGGCTGCTGTGATGAAGGGTTTCATCTCTTTCCAAAATAACAAGTGACAGGACAAGAGGAAGTGGCCTCAAGTTGCATGAGGGGAGGTTTACATAAAGTATTAGGAAAACATTCTTCACTGAAAGAGTGCTCAAGCATTGAAATAAGCTACCCAGGTAAGTGGTGGAAACATCAACCCTGAAAGTGTTCAAAAGGTACATGGATATGGCTCTTGAGGATTTGGTTTAGTGGTGAACACAATGCTGCTGGGTTGTATTCAATAATTTTAGAGGACTTTTCCAACCTTAGTGATTCTGTATTTCTATGAACTTGAACACAGCATAATGAAAAAATCTCCTAAAAATCAACAGCAGGCCACAGCTGTAAAGTTGTCTTCGCCCCCTTCCCTTTCCAAATAAAGAACTTTCAATCAGAAATTAATGCACATTACAGTTAGTTGACAGTATGAGATTATTTGATGTTAACTCTCAGAAAGAGTGAAACATAATGTCTGTTCCCTCCAAATTTGTAATTTTCAAAGCAGCAATAAAACAAGAATAACTGTCAGTATAATCAATATTATGTGCAGGATGGCAGATGTTTTACAGTTTCATTTCAGTCTGAAATTTGTCTTTTGGGATTTACACAGTAGATTAATAGATTTTCAGTATTAATGTAATAGTTTTTTAAAGTGTTTTATCAAACAACCTAATGTGACAAGTTTTCAGCAGCCTTATATCTTGACAATCACTTAAATACTGTTTTACATTATATACCATTATTTTGTTGGAATGAGTGTGAAAATTCCATTGTTAATGGTCAGACGTCTTCGTGTGAATCATTCTATTTTGTGAAATATTATGGAATACAAAAATTTTAGTCATCTAAAAGAGGGCCTATCTTAATTGAATTTGTATCATGATACTGATTTTTGAGCATTATCCTGGATTTAATAATGTGCTTGAAGGTTGTAAGTGCTGTCAGAAAATGATTACCATATGAGTTTCTTCAAAAGTGCTTATAGTGTGAAAATCTTTGGAAGTCCCCTTTCAGTTGAAAGGTGGTTCTTTCCCAGAATCACATTTGTGTTTTGATGTTGATCTAATTTAAAATATATTCACTTTTTTCATACTAAAATTCTCAGGAATGCTTCAGTTTATGCTGGATGCTAGTTGAAAAGATGAATCAGAGTTCAACAATGGAAAAGAGAGCATATCAGGGAATTATTCAGACACATAACTGAGACCATTCCTGAACTTTTGTCTTTTCACTGCAATGGGTTTTTTGTTTCCTAGAATGCTCTTGGCCAGTATATACATTTTCAATACAGTGATTTATTATAATTTAATCATAAATGCTAACATTTTCATATGTCTCTGATATGATATTTTAAATATTTGGTATTAAATTGTTAAAATGGTTATTTGAATGAAATAGTTATTTGGTTAAAATGACTATTGTCTAAGAAATACTAGCATAAACTACCATTTGTAAATATTTTACTCCTTAAACAAAATTTTAACTGAAATATTCTCCAGAAACTGTGTACATGACATGACCCAAAACACATAAGATTTGAGATGCGTAGTGAAGATAAAAGAAACAGTATTGTTTCAAATCTTTATGGTGTGGAGAGTCACAGAGAAATGCATTTTTTCCTCTATGATCTTGCAATTGCCCATGAATGCTTTTTTATTTTAATGGCTACCTGTTTTAAATTCAAATCTGAAGAACAGAATACCAAAAAAAAAATTCATGCCAGTGCTCTGACTGATGTTCCAATTACCTTTTGAAATACTATCTTAATTACAGTATTTATTAATATTTTATTAAAGTAGAGGCTTTTTTTTTTAGACATGATCTTGCATATGCCTTCAACTCTTGCTTTGTGCTGTATTCCACCACATAGCAAGGCTAAGTAGGGTCAGAATAGGTCAATGGATGATTATAAGATTACAAGTATATTTTTAGGTGCTACCACGAAGAAGAGTGCTAATGATTAAGTATCTTGTTTTCACTCCTGAATGTTACAACATTGTGAATGAATTGTAAAAACAAGACCACAACCACTCAGCCCCTTTGAGTTACTAAAGACCCAAGAGATTATTTTGAGGCTTTCAAGTTTTGGTGCTAATGGGTTCATTAATCAGACTGAGAAATTCATAATAAGAACCAGAATGTATGAGTAGAAGACAGACAAGTTCAAATGGGGTGTTAGACATACATTTTAATGTTCAGAATGATTGCTTCTGAAAGCTACTGTGAAAGTGGCAAATTATCCATCTCCACATGTCTTTGCATTGATGCCTTTATAGAAAGAAATCTTCAGTGAATCAGATGTTTTTAGGCTCAACAGAAGAGTAACTGGGTTGAAACAAAAACTGAAACAATTCCAAGGCAGCTTCCTGCTTTGAGATACTGTTTAACACAAAGCAGAAAGGAATTGCTGATACTCTAGAGAGCTGTGCAGCCCTTCAGAAGGACTTGGACAGGTTGGAGAGAGGAGCTGTCTGAAATTCATCAAGGGCAAAACAAGCTCCTGTGCCTGTACGTTAATAACCCTGTGCACCAGAACAGGCTGGGGGCTGACCTGATGGAAAGCAGCTCTCAGGCCATGAGAAGGACCTGGGGATCCTGATGGACAACAAGCTGTCCATGAGCTGGAAGTGAGCTCTTGTGGCCAAGAAGGCCAACAGAATCCTGGGATGCATGAGGAAGAGCATTGCCAGCAGGTCAAGGGAAGTGATGTTTCCCCTCTACTCAGCCCTGTGGTGAAGCTAACCCTGGAGTGCTGTTTCCAGTTCTGGGCTTCTCATTACAAGAGAAACATGGAGCTCCAGGAGCAAGTCCAGCGGAGGGCTCTGAAGATGATGAACATCTCTGTTATGAGGAAAGGCGCAGGAAGTTGGGCCTGTTCAGCTTTGGGGAAGAGACAGCTGGGAAAGGACTTCATCAATGTATATAAATATGATAAGGGAGAGTCAATTAAATGGTGTCAAGCAATAGCACAAGAGGCAATGGACAGAAACTGATTAGCAAAAAGTTCCCCAAATATGAGAAAGAACTTCTTTGCTGTGCAGGTGACCACACATTTGAGCATGTTGTCCAGAGAACTTGTGGAGTCTCCCTTATTGGAGATATTTACAAACCATATGGACACAATCCTGTGCAATGTGCTCTGGGATAACCCTGCTTGAGCAGGAAGGTTGGACTGGGTGACCTTTCCAACCTTTGCTTTTGTAAACTGTATCCTGTGTTATTACACTGGTTCTAACAGACATGTTCCCATCCTTTCCACTGGAAATCTGTTCCAGAGCTGAATGCTTTAACAGCAAGGAATACTTTTTTTTCCTGAATTTCTGAGTTTTATTTTAATCAGATTTAATTTAGATGAATTTCCTGTTAGACTTGTTACCTTCTGTTTTCCTTGTTTTCCTCTTCTGTGCCTGTAATCAGTATAAATAAGACAGGGGCTCTATTAGGACATAAATATGCTCACCTTTACATAAATCAACATTATCATAAATCAACATGTTATCAACATTATTCTCATACTGAGTGCAAAAAGCAGCACTGCATCAGCTAAGAAAATGAGTTCCATCACAGCCAAAAGCAGTACAGTAGGAAAGAACGAAATGTTGTGCTAGGAGAATGAGAAACTGAGATTGTCATGGTGACTACTTTCCTGAAGTGTTATAATTTAAACCCAGAAAATTGCCATTCTGTTATCTACATGAGAAGGGTTGCATTCCTGCTGTGGAAACAGCACAATTTAAACAGCTGAGGCACCTCATATTTTCCATACTTGGGAAGTGCTAGATCCCTAGCACTTAGACAAGTAACAGCAAACCAAACAATCACCAGAGTTAGCACCAGTATGTACCCAGACTATACAATACTGCACCATTGTGACAATTTGCACTGTGTATCTGTATTTTTGCTACTTGCCACCTTTTAAATCCAAAGTGCCTCTGGATGATCCAGAATACTGATCTCTTCTCCTATTTACTTGAAATTGTGCTGTTAACTTTTCCAATGACAAATAAATCAATCTGGGCCAATTCAAGTCAGACAACAGAATCATAGAATATGTTAAGTTGAAAGGGGGTCTCAGGGATCATTTAGTACAACTGCACAGGTCAGTCCCCAAGAGTCACACATGTACCTAAGAGCTTCTTGAACTCTGTCAGGTTTAGTGTTTTCACCACTACCCTGGGGAGCCTGTTCCTCTGCCCAAACACCATCTGGGGGGAGAACCTTTTCCTACTCTCCAACCTAAACCTCCCCTGATGCAGGCTATTCCTTTGGGTCCTGTCACTGGCACCACATCAATGCCAGCCCCTCCTCTTCTGCTCATGGGGAAGTTGTAACTGCAATGATGTCTCCTCTCAGTCTCCTCCAAGCTGAACAGACCAAGTGACCTCAGCCAGTCCTCATAGAGCCTTTCCCTCAATCACCATCCTTATTATCCTCCTCTGGATGCTCTGTAACAACTTAATATCTTATACTGTGGTGCCCAAAACTGTCCTCAGTACTTGAGGTGAGGCCACCCCAGTGCAGAGCAGAGTGGGACAATCTCCTCCCTTGCCTGGCTAGTGGGGCTGTATCCAATGCACCCCAGGGTTGGCCCTCCTGGCTGCCAGGGCACTGCTGACATTCAACTTGCCATTGACCAAGACCACCAGGTCCTTTCTATGATGCTGCTCTCCATAATCTAATTCCCCTGTCTGTCTGTACATCCAGAGTTATCCCATCCCAGGTACAGGCCCTTCCTCTTGTTGAATTTCATGCAATTGGTGATTGCCCAGTCCTCCGATTTGTCAAGGTCTCTCTGCAGGGCTTCCCTGCCTTTGAGGGAATCAGTAGCTCCTCCCAGTTTTGTATCCTCTGTGAACTTGCTTAGTGTCCCTTCCAGTCCAGTGTCCAAGTTATTTCTAAAGAAGTAGAAGAACACAAGGCCTAAAATGGAGCCATGTGGACTCCTACTAGAAACAGGTTATCAGTCTGATGTCAAAGATGGCACCTTTTCAAGTTAGCTCCCCTAGGACCTGTTCCATGAAGTTCTCATCCAGGCATTTTAGGAACCTTCTTGCCTGGGTTATACCAGCTGTGTGATGCACTCAGTCATTTGTGGCAAGTTGAAGTCTAGGGTAGTTGACTTGGAAATGTCCCTAAGTTCTCAAAGGATAATCCATCAGCATCATCATCCTGGCTAGGAGGTCACTCCTATGGTGACATCTGAAGTATCTGTTTGCCCCTTGATTCTCCCCTAGAGGCTTTCAACTGTGCTGTTTCCAGCTGTGAACTTCATGCATTCTAACCCTTCTATTACATACAGCATCACCCCTCTGTCTCTTCTGCCCTGACTTTCACTCCTGAAGAGCCTGGAACCATCCAACAGGGCACTCCAGTCACAGCACTCATCCCAACAGGTTTCATTTATGCAACGATGTCAAATCCCCGGGACTGGGCCAAAGGTGTCAGTAGACCCATCAGATGTCAATAGACAAAGTGTTGAGTAGATCATCCCATCATCTGGGAGCTACAACGCCCAGATTTTTCTGCTTGCACCAACCTCAGAGCTATGCATTGACCTGATAGATCTGCCTCTTGCTGTCAGTATTTTTTTAGGTCCCCAAACTGTGCTCCCTCATTCTACTAACTTCATTTTGGAAAGGTAAACAAGCAATAACAAAGACCACCAAAAAAAGGAAAGAATTTAAAAAAAAAATAAACAAACAACCCCCCCCCCAAAAAAAAAAAAAACCCAAAAAACCCCAAAACAAAACAAAACAAAACAAAAAAAAAAACAACAACAAAAAAAAAAAACCAGAAAGAAGGAATGAAAGATGAAGTAATTAATATTTAATTTGTTTGCAGGCTGCTGAGTTTTGGTTCTCCTAGATACCATGGTAAGAAGAAAATGATGTTATCCATACATTGAGAACTAATGCCAAGAAGTTCAAGGGTTTGTAGGATGCAGGACCTTCCAGGACAGTGTTGGAAGATTTTTTAAGTCAGGGGGAGCAAAATGTGTACATGTCCTCATCCATCTAGCAAATTGTGCCTGTTTTGTGTGCAGGTTTAGGCTTCTTGAATCTTCTTGGATGTGAAAAAGAATATAGGCACGAGTTGAGACAAGATCTTTCCCCAATACAGGAGAAAAATATAAATTATTCTGACATAGCTTGAAATTTTCAGACAGTTTATCATAATAAACTGTCATATTAGCAAATGTCTATGAGCAACAGCTATAGAGCTGTCCTTAGACTGTGAAATCCCAGAATGCCACATCATATTCACAATAAATTAGACTATAATATAGCTAATTCTGCAGCCTCATATCCTAAACTCTATTTTTTAATGAAATCATAAGATGCAAGTTAAAAAATACATTTTTTAGATAGTGAAAGTCTAGCTTAGTAATTAAGGAGCCTTATACTGAGATTTCAGTATGCTGTATAAGATTGTGCCCATGGACACAGTCTATTCTATCCTTAACCTGCTGTCTCCTCTCCCCAAAAAGCAGCACTTGCTTATCTCTTTTCCCCTGCAAAGTTGAAACAGTGGGATACACAGATATATAGGATCCCTTTTTGAAATGATGATACCAGGCTGGCATCTGGTGCTGGAAGAAACATAGCTCTTTGGATTACCTAGGTCAGATGGAGCTCACCCTCAAGATAAAGTCTGAGATTTGGTTAGAGATTCAGGATCACAGGTTCAGGTTTCCAGATGGAATTTGGGATTTGGCTGGAGAACCAGACCATAAGCATGTTAATAAATACTGGTCCTTTGTCTAATGGGAGTTCATAATGGGCTGAAAAGTCCACTCTCTTTAGGGAAGAAGTTACGTAGTATTGTAAAGGAGGTATAGTCTTATATGATACACAGCTGATACAGAAAATGGAGCATAAAAACAAGAGGTGTGAATTCAGGGTAGCACAGCAGCAATAATTCCAGACTGAAATAGCTTGTGTATTGACCAAAATCAAAATTTTCTTTCATGTCTTATCACTTCAGAAAGTATACTACCAATATAATTTAATATGAAAATCAGATGCATTATTTATTTATTTATTTAAATATTCTCATGAAAACTTAAGTTCTAAACTGAAAGTAGTATGAGCTTAAAATATTATAAACATTAGTTATGTACTAAGTGAAAGCCTAGTATATGGATATCTCTTTCTTGGCATTGGTTTATGTGATTTTAGTTTTTAATTGTTAAGGTCACAGCATCCAAATCACAAAAATATAAAACATTTTAAATAAGACCCCTACATCCAAAACCAAAACACCTGCTAAGCATTTTACTTCCTTGATAACTCTGAGGTAGCAGGTTCACAATAGCTCTCTCAGAATATGACATTGTTTGTCAACATATGAAATTATTTAATATTTTTCAGGTTCTTCATTATAACTGATACATGATGATTAGTGAAATCAATGACAAAACCATCAATGAAAACTAGCTTTTGCAAGATAATTTGATTCCATGTGGAATAACAATCATTACAAGTTAAGATTAAAAAAAACCTAATTTAATTGTGTTGGTGACATCATTATAAAGATATATGGTATTAAATTCATTTTGGTAATAGTTTAATTTTATTAGAGACTTTTTATTCCTCTGATGCACAATATATTAGATACTTGGGCAATTTCTTATCTACCTTTACACACAGATATATTTTGTTTACATGGCTCTAATGTTTACATGGTTCCAATACTTCAAGTTTATTTAATGCTAACCTTGTGTACTGCTGAAAAGGTTTAAAAGTGAAACAGCTCTACCACTGAAATGCTATAATCCCACAGCAATGGTTACTGCATGGTCATTTTTAGAAAGTGGAAGAACAATCAAGTGACACAGCTTTGTCCAAGGGGTTTCAGAGACTGTCTTACTTTACACTATAAGTTACATTTTCTGAATTAAAAGCAAAAATCTACTACTCCACTTAATTAAAACATGGAAAGGCTATGTGAATGGTGCATGCAGAGCAGATCCAGTGCATCTTATGAGACTTATGAGATGGTAAAAACCGATCTACAAAGCTTCTTAAAGTATTAGTCAAAAATTACTGGTCGTGGAGACTCAAACAACTCTGTCATGTAATCTTCAGTATGCAGAAAGGTTCAGTGCCCTTGTTCCCGTAATAAAGACTTATCTGCCCATGAAGACCTAGGCATTCCTGAAAGCACTGCACTAGAACAAGGTGAGAGGAAATGTCCTCCACTTGTGCCAAGGGAAAATGCCATTTGATATTAGGAAAAATTTCTTCACTGAAAGGGTGATCATAGTGTGGAATCACCATTCCTAGAAGTATTCAAAAAACATTTAGATTTCATACCTGAGACATCGTTTAGTGGTGAAGATACCAGTGTTAGATTAATGGTTGAACTGGATGATCTTGTCTTTTCCTGCTGTAATGAATCTGTGATACTATAACTGTGTGCCTCAATTCCTACCTTGCATCTTAATCTCAGGAGAATTTAAAATTTGTTTAATGCATCCTGAAAAGATGTCACAGATATCTGTTGTATCCTGTTCCCTAAAGTGCAAAAAAGAAGACTAGTCACATTTAAAAAAAAAAAAAAGGTGGTATTTTTTTCCACAATTAGCATATGAGAAATTATTTAATGATTTCTGTTATGGTAGAACAGTTAGCCATTGAAATATGCTTTGCTGCTCCAAATGAAATGAACCTCAAGGAGTTAAAACATTATCTGGGAAGATTTAACATTCATTAGTCAGTTCAGGAAGTGCTAATAAGTTGAAGGAGAAAGTTTTAACCTCTGCAGATCAAAAACCTGGATTTTATATATATGTCAGAATTATATATATTGCAATTATATTCTATACAAGGATATATATGGTATATTTATAATATATATTACATATATATATGTATATAACATAATATAAAGTTATTACGTTCTGCAATACTCATGCCCAAGTAACATGAAATTTATGTAAGTCCACATGTTTAGAAAAAGGGATTTGAGCTTAGGTGTTTTGTCTGAAAACTTTGTTTGATTCTACAATCAGTACAGAGGCTGGAATAAGTTCTCTTTAAGCATGTATGCAAATAAAAAACAACTTAAGATGACCAAAAAAACCCTTACTCAAATCTAAATTTATTGTTCTGAAGTTAAAGCTCCTGCTTGGAATGTTATTCTTAATAAATCAAGTTCTTTGGATTCATGAAATGTGTTGCACCATCACAATGCTACTCTATAGTATTAGGTCTTTGGATTAATATGCTATTGCAAAGTTTGATGTTGGTTCCTATTAAGAGGTACAGTTATTTCTTTTTTTCATAATGGGATTTAATGTCAGTTGAACCAGGCTTAATTAAACCTTGTCTTATAAATCATTTAATTGAGAAGTGCAATGAAATCTTGTGAGTTTCATGACTTTTTAATTAAAATTAAATAAGCCAGTTTATGGTTAAGTGCCTCCCTACAATCTAGTTTCCTTACATTTCCAAGCTATTCTAAAATGTTCTAGACACACAATTTAAACTTTATCGGGAAGTAATGGCTTAAAACCTCATTCCAGAAAAATCTACATTTTTAGGGACCTATTGACTTTTATTGTAGCAATTTTAAAAAGAACTGAGTCATGTTTTGATCCAATTATCATTTATGTTAAGGTAGCTTAACAGCATGGTTAATATAGGTCATGACCACATATACATCTTTGATTTTCTGTTGTGTAAGCATCCTATATATGTTGAGTTAAAAAGTAGCACATTGAAACTTAAGTTATACATATCAAACCATTCATACTTATAATAAGCATAATTTTCAACTTTGTCAAATTTATTCTATCTGCACTTACGCATTTTATCTGTAATTACACATTTCAAGGAACTTCTGTCTCATGATTTTGTCATGTATGTGTCTGCAATATTCGTCTTTGCTGCCTTATATAAAATAATATGCAGTTAATTTTTAATAAATATGTTTAAACAGTACATTTCAAAAAGTATTAATTTGGAGAATTAAAAGAAGAGTTTCCTTCTATTGAGTAAGTCAGGCAAGGACAGCATGTGACACGCAAGAGCCAGAGTACAATTCTATTGTTGTAAGTCTTACACATTATTTTCTTGTATTTGTTATAATGCCTTATATTTCAGTTTTTGATGACCAGTCAGTATTTCCCTGGTTCAGACAAAATCAAGCAATTATAGGCAGCATTGATTGGATTTGCATGTGCTAAAAGCTGAATTTAGAGGGTTATCCACTTCTCTCAGTTTTGATGTTCTTAGATTTGAGTCTTTGACTGATGTGTTGTTATTCTTTCCCACTTCTCATCTTAAAAATTCATTATTATTTTTCATAAATTCGATATTGCAACTTACCGTTCCCAATATTGCTTTTTACATTTTCAGTTTACATTAAAATATAGTTGTGGGGTTTTTTTTGTACCTCCAGTATTCAATTACTTCACTTTCTGTCTATAAATTGAGAATATGAAAACACATTTACAATTTCTCCACAGAGATAAAGCACCCTAAAAGAAATATTTGGAGAAAAATATCTGTAGAATTGTGATTCTACTTTGTCCTGTTGATGTAGAATAGGTAGTTCAGGGAGTGCTTAATTCAGTCCTTAGGATTCAGACAACTAAATGCAACACTTTTATGGGGGGTTGTTTGTTGTTGTTTTTGTTTTGGTTTTTGGTTGTTTTTTTTTTTCATTTTATTTTGTTTATATGTTTTATTAGTTTATAGGGGATTTTTTTAAGGTTTTTCAGTTATTCCTATTTTTATTTGTCCTGGTTCTGTCCAGGACAAGGTTAGTTTTTTTGCAGTAGCCAGGAGTGGGACATAACTAGGACACAGACGTCTGTAAAACCTTATGTCATTGCTGGGAGTGGGGGAGAAAGGTCTCTCCCAAGGGAATGGGTTCTTTCTGGTCAAGTAAACACGACAGAGGGATCCATCTGGTGTTGTCTGTTGAGGATAGGGGGAGTAGGTGTGAGGGCTGTGGTTCTGTGTGAATAATTTCCTTTCTTGTCTCTGTCATTAGTATAGTTGCTGTTACTCTTTGTTTTCTTGGCTCATTCCTGTTTCCTGTAATTTATTCCTATATCAACCAGTTAGCTTTACCTTTTGTGCCTCCAATTTTCCTCTCCAGCCCACTGCAGTGTGGAAGGGGGAGGGAAAAAGCAGGAGAGAAGGAGTGTCAGTGGTTTGGAGGGTCTCAGTGGGGCACTGAACCGGGGAGTACCATTCCTAAACTGCAATAGTACAATAGTTTTCAATACTTTGAGATCCTAATTACTGTAAACTATTTGCATGATAGCTGGATATTAAAAATCTGTTCTGAGCAATGTAAAAAAAATAAATCCTTAATTCATGATGTTGATTGTCCCCTCAGCCTTGTCATATATGTAGATGGAAATCTAGATATTTTTAATATAACTATGTGACTGACAAGGTATTTAAGGAATAGTGAAAGAAAGACAGTGAAAATATCCAGGAAAATGTAGTATGAGCATGTAAAGACTTACTATATATTTAATGTGCTCAATTACAACTGAGTTTATAAAAATTTCAAACAATAGCCTTTGTTAATTCTGACAATTTTTAATTATGATATAATCATATAATCCTCATTGTTTTCAAAATATATTTATATGTGAACTACAACTATAGCTGTTGAACTCTAATAATTTATGTTTTGTTTTTCTCTTGAGCTGCAAGGATATGGCAGAGCATACCCATATCTGGGTATGGCAGATACTGACTAATCCTATGCTTTATTAGCTTTAACATGCTTTTTAATTTTTTTGCAGTATTACTGAATCTGAAATACTTTTTTCTTCTCAGGAGAATATAATGGAAGTTATAAGAAATCAAGAATTTTTACTTCTACCTGCCGAAGAACTCCATAAACTTCTTGCCAGTGATGATGTGAATGTTCCTGATGAAGAGACCATTTTCCATGCCTTAATGATGTGGGTGAAATATGATATGCAGAGGCGATGCAATGACCTAAGTATGCTGCTTGCTTATATCAGATTACCACTCCTTCCACCTCAGGTATTTTTTAAATTATGTAATTATCACCATCACAACAAGAACGTCATTGTTATTGTGTCCTTGTGAAAACTCTATCAGTTTACAGACTGCAACTTCTGAATACTCTGTGTGTTTAAAAACAAACCTGTTCAGCATCAGAAAAAATTAGTGATAACCTTTTACCCAGGATGATCTCAATAAACTTGAGGATTGGACCAACATATTCACAAGAAGGGCAGAATTGTGAAACTGAAGAGGAGTAACTGCACATTTCATAACTTCCTAAGACAAAACAGGCAGATTAATAAATATTCTCAGAAAAACCAACAGAATGTAAACAGAACAAGCAAACCAACAACAAAAAAAACCCCCAAACACGTGGGATTTGTACAGCTACCTGGCTGGAGATGAGTCAACACTATGAATTAAGAAAACTCTGTGTTGTTTTACAACACAAAAAATTCTGTCACCAGGCAATATGAAGTTACTATTCCTATAATACCTGGCGCTGCTAAGTCTGCGCCTACACAATTGTTTCCAATTTTGTAATCCATTATTTGAAAGGCATAGGCACAAACTGGAGAAGGTTCAGGGGTTGGCTACCAAGATGGTAGGTCTAGAATGGAGAAGCAGAAGTGGGATTGTTCAAACTAGTGAAAAGAAGGCTAAGCAATGACCTAATAGCAACTTAAGACCTGAAGGTAAGATCATGGAACCACATTCCTGGGCACACCAAAAATGTAAGAGACAAACACTCTTAACTTGTAGATGGACAGTTCAGGTTAAACATTGACTGAGGGAGGAATTACTTGGACTGCAATGAACAAATACCGCGGTGTTTTTAAAGGTCAGGTGTGCTTCTTCATTGAAGGTTTTCCTGAATTAGCTAGACCAGATCACTAAATCCAGTGTTGGCAGAAGCCCTGATTTGAGTGAGCAGACCTAGTTGACCACTGGCAGTCATTTGGATCTCTCTCCTATGAATGCTTCTATCAATCTGTGATTCAGGCAGCTAAGTAGCAATTCTTTTTCATAATTCCATACACTCAATTGTTCTCCTTGCAATTAGTGTGCTGGGCCTGGCTGGAGTGGACTTTCTTCATGACAGCTGATAATGTGCTGCGCTTTGCACTTATTAATAAAACAGAAGGTGAGAGTAACCCATCCTGTTAATAGATCCTTTGGGGCAGATTGGAGTGAAACAAGGCTGAATGACTGGTGTTTTTAAACATACACATGTAGGCTTTATTGTAGAACAATTTGGTTGCACAGAAAAACTGATATATAACTAGTTAAAATATAAAAGCATAAAAATAGCACTTAAGAAAATTAATTTTCTTAAACATTAAGAAAATGTTTAAGAAAAAGAAGGAAAACATAAGAGTAGAAAGGCCTTACCACCCATAGGCCTCAAGACAAGACTTGTTTGAGGCAATTTTGATGTCTGTTGAAGTGATGGTCACCATCTTGGTCAAAGTGACAGTTTCAGACTTGATCACCAGGTGATGGAGGAAATCCCAGTGAAATCCACAGCACAGGAAAGCTATTTGGTTTATATCCATTCAGGTAGGAAAGCCCGGGTACCTCCCTTGGAGTGGGGAATTTCAGCTGGATGATGCAATGTGGATCATGGGACACTTCTGGAGTCTTTGACACCTTCTAAGATACAGCTGCTTATTTCATCAATGAATTTGGGTTCCTTAAGGCCCATTATGGCCCATCAACAGAGACTGATACCTTCAGGCTATGTGTGAATGCCACAGTACTTCCCTGAAGGGGAGTTATCACAGCTGAGTCACTTGAGTAAGGACAGAGACAGAGTAGTGTGCCTCTCAGGATTTCCCTCTGTCCTTATCTGGTTCAACACCAGCTGTAGCCTGGGGTGTCAGGTGTGCTCTCCCCCTGCACCTGAGAGGTTACTTTGCACATCAGCAGCTTGTCCCCAATTGTTTGAGCCGTCATCATTCCAATCTCTCTTCCAGTGTCACTTCTGGTGTGCCCCCTTTTTCTCATCTCAAGTTCTCCTCACAGTCCAAATTCTGGTTAGTAGGCATATTTAGGGAGATGTGGGTTGATGGTTGCAGATGAACAACTGTATCTTTGCAGTTTTCTACAGAGGGCAAAAGTCCTCTTTCTCCTCACAGTCCAAATTCTGGTTAGTAGGCATATTTAGGGAGATGTGGGTTGTGATGGTTGCAGATGAACAACTGGATCTTTGCAGTTTTCTACAGAGGGTAAAAGTCCTCAGATGATTTTAGCAGTGTTTAAGCCATTATCCATTTCAGTCTTTACATGTTTTGGATGACTAGGGCACTGGGTACATGAAAAGAAAAAGGTTTAAAAACCTTTTTAAAGATTTTTTAAAAATCTTTTTTAAAAAATGGTTTTTAAAGCTTTTTAAAAAAATTTAGGAAGATATGTTTTATAGTGATGTACTGGCAATTCTCTTGAACTTTCTGTTCTATTTAATCTGGAAATTAAGTCTTATACACTCGTGCTGGTCTGTAATTGAGAACTGCATCATAAATGTGTCAACTATAATGCTAAAAAAGCAAGGTCTTTTTCAAATTAGAATTAAGATATAACGGAATTTCAGCAAAAAATTATTGAGAACTGAAAGTGAAATTTTACTTTTCATTACCAAAAGGGTATTTTTTTCTTTCTGTGGTTTGTACTTAAATATATATCAAATAAAAGCCTCTGCCATTTTCATTGCACTGAAAATTAACTGAAGATTTCTCTGGAAAGAAACCAGGTCAAAATTAGGAGCTCATCATTGGACCTTTGGAAAAAAAAAAAAACCAAACCAACTATCTACATTCCTTACTTTTAAATTCACTTAAAAAAGAGGAAGTCAAAGACTACAGAAGTTATTGACAGACTGGAAAGATTGTACTGAGATCCACTTAAAATGAAGGTTTAAATTTATAGTCTGAGTTTCCATGATACCTCATTTCACTCTCAAAGTGCAGTAATTATATTGGCAATGTAGTCAGACTTAAGTAGTACAATATTAAACTATGTAATTCATAATCCAGTAGATAAATTTAGGAGAAGGCAAGCCAGTATTAACTTGTTAAAAGGAAACTATCATGAAGCTGAAAATTAAATAATAGAACCTGCAATGTTGCCATAGAAACTTTTTTGCTTCTTTGATCTTCCTGGAACCATCTTCTAAACTAAAACGGTTCATATTTCTTCATTCAAGTGAAAAAGGAAAGACGAGTGTCTTGGCTAATATAAGAACTTATTTCATGTTATAATAGGTAATAATACAGGTAATAGTAATATTATAATAAGAATACTTAATAATATAAAAAAACCACTTTTTAATGTGTGTTCCTATTGAACACATAGAGAAAACATAATTTATTCTCATTTTTATTCTTAAGGGATTTGGAGAGTGTGAAAATGTGGTGGCATCCTTGAACCTTGTTACTGCTGAAGTTTTTTAGGTAATTTATTTGAATTGTTAATTTACAAGCTTATAAAATATTTTCCCTGTGACTTTTGATAGCATTCTTTACAGAGAGTAAGTTAAAAAAGAAGTTAAGAAACAAGCAAAAACTGTATTAGGAGGACCTTTTTTCAGTTATTCAAAAAGTATAAGAAACTACTTTTGTGGCTGAATGGTGCCACTGTTGTCCTCAATTTTCAATTTTTGAATGCATTTTAAATAAAACCCTTTTAATGTTAAAAAACCCCAAGAAAATTAGTACATGTAAAACAATACAGAAACACTACAGATAATTTATTTACAGGGGGGTGTGTGTGTCTGTGTATGTATTTTTTTACATGATGTGATAAACATATATATAATTGCAGAATCAAAAAAAAGAATGCCTGAGGTTGAAAGGGACTTCTGAATAACCTGTGGTCCAACACTTCTGCTCAAGCAGAGATAACCTAGAGCCATTTATACAGGACTCTGTGTAAACAGTTTTAAATAATTCCAAGGATTCTGCCAGTGCTTAGTTCCCTAAGAGTATTAAAGTGTTTCCTGATGTTCAGAGGAAACCTGCTGTGTTTCAGTTTGTGCCCATTGACTCTGGTGCTCTGGGCATCACTGAAAATAGCCTGGATCTCTCCATTATGAACCTTCTCTTCAGGTATTTATGAACATTAGTAAGATTTTCCAAAGGCTCCTCTTTTCTGGGATAAACTGACCCAGCTCTTTCAGCCTTCCCTTATAGGGGAGGTGCTCTGGTCCCTTCATCATCTTTGTGAGCCTTCATTGTATTCTCTACAGTATGTTCATGTCTCTCTTGTACTGAGGAGCCTAGAATTGGAAACAGCTCTCCTGGTTTGACCTCTCCAGTGCTGACTCTAGGGGAAGAATCAGTCTCCTTGACTTACTTACAATACTTTGTGTGATGCAGCTCCACATATCATCTGCCTTCTAAGGCAAGGGCACAGTGCTGGCTCCTGTTCTGCCAAGCTGCTTTCTAGTTGGGTGCCCCACAGCATCTATTAGTGCATGATTGTACATTACACATACGCATGCATATACAAATATTCATAAGAATTTATTTCATTCTTTATAGTAGAATGTAGTTAGGAACCCTTTTCTTAGAAGTGAGAACCTATAGTAGTGGAAAGATATATCCAATAAAATACGATTAGAACAGCTGAAGGTGTTCTTACCTAGTTCCCTGATGACTTGTGATATAGTGGTTGCCATTCCCACCCATCAGGGAGCAAAACAATTCATCTAAATCCTCACTAATTGTGTACAGACAAAAGTCTAACCTTGTCTGCAGCTGAAGCTGAAACATTAACTTCTGCCCATGAAGAAAAATGGCATAGAAGAGATTAGGTGTATGTCACCAAATTCTCCTTTTCTTTCTTTCCACATTTCCCAAAAGACAATAATTTATTCTATGTTTGTATCTCCTGTTCCCTGATTCAAACTGTACCTTGAAACACTCAATGCAATGCAGCAGCATAGTTGAGCCTCTGCCTGTTTTGATTACTAATGATGCAATCACGTTTACTAAGATGAAAAGCTGTTTTTTGCTATTTGTAACATGCAGTGTAATGTATCTGTTAATGTTGATGCTACAGCATGAGCCAAGAATGTGTGCAGCTACTGTTGGGCAAAACATTATTTTTATGGTGTGACAAGTTGATAATGATACCTGGGCTGCTGAAGGAATTTGCAAGCAAGAGAAGTTAACACGATACTGAGTACCTCAAATAGCGTGACAGTAAAGATGAGGATGTTTAGTGTTTTTGAGCGAAGATGTGCATGATGAAAACAGCACAAATATTTCCTTATAGAAATGCTTAAATTAAAGTTAATTTGTATTCCACCGGTGTGCTGGGTTTATAAAGGCTGTTATCTGCATCTGCCTGTAACAGTAGATCAGTAGATCACTGGTTTAACTAGCAAAGTTAAAAAATAGCATAAAGCAGAGATATTACTGTCTTTTCCTCTATAACACTTTTAACAATATCACTTTCAGAGGCTTGCAAATCACATCAGTAGGATAATGCATAGTCTCTGAGTATTAAATACATTGTGGCTCAGATCCAGTGAGTCTGTTATAGGCATCTAAATTAGATTTCTTGCCCAGGAGCAGAAACAGTGCAGTCCTTATAAAATGAAGTACTTAAATACTGTGTAAGCCACTGGAGAGGAAGTGAACAGATCCACATGGGTTCTCTTATTTTTACAGAGATGCTGTAGGTAAACTGTAGGAAGTACTGAGCCTCTAAATCCCCTTAGAATTCACACATTACATCTCACTGTACATGATCTTAAAAATGTATATGAATTTACATATAATAATTGACTAGAAACCCCTTAAATATTATCTTAGATAACTGGTTTTACATGATTATGTAAACTTGTAAATTCCTTCCACAACTCATCTGGCGTTTGGCAAAGTATTTATTTGTGCTACTAAAAACCCCTAATTAACCAGTTGTCAGGTTCATTAAGTTTTGACCTTTTCATTCCACATATATTGAGCTAGAGGAAACAACTGAAGGTCCCTTTACTTAACAAAAATGGAGGGCATCATTCTATGTCAGACAATCTTTAAATTTGTCTTTGAGAGCAGTGTGATTGATAATATGAAATGAGAAGCTTCCTCAGTACTCTAACTGTCTGCAGTGTCACTAAACAAGTGCAGCTGATAAGAACTCACATCTGAGTAGAGTTCCAGGCTTTTAAGGTTGGTTCCTACCTACTGGTCTGGGGTAAATATTAAGGGTGAGTATAAACTCTGTCAGCCTCCGCAACATTTTGTGAATTCTTTCAATCATTTCTAAGTAATTGCATACCAGGAGATTATAACTTGAATCTGAAAAGTCTAAAGGTATGATTCAGTTTCTTGTTCACCTATGTGTGCAGGCTTCTACACATCAGCTAGATTCCTAACCTCTCAGTATAGGCAATGAAGATCTGGTGCAATTCCCAGCACACAGGAGCAAACCTGTCTGCTGATTTGACAAGTTCCATGGATTTTCATGCTGCCTGGCTCCAAGCAATTTTTCTAGAAACATTCTCTTCTAAATCCAGTACTATATTTACTGGCTTTGTGTGGATTCTAAGACACCTTGTGGCACCTCAAATGGTTGGTTTTGTGCAAGTGGCTTAAGCCAATTAAACCAAGCAATATTTTTTAAGAAATATTTATGTTACTTCCAAGAAAAGATAAATTAATTACTTTAAGAATTAATAACTTCCCAGTGCACAAAAAATAAATTTCTGGCAAGCTTCTAGGATGATCTCCATATTCCTCTCTTAAATTATCAATGCAATAAAAATTTGGGCTTGAAATTTCAGTTGCCTTTATAATGACAATTAGTTGAGTATAGCCAGCAGAAACAAGATAAGCTGTTATATCTTCATTTTTCTTATATATATAAAAAGCTAGCTTTTAACTTTTTTCTAGCAGCTTCTCTGGGTGTACCTTCTCAGCTGATACTTTACCTGAACAAAGATATGATACTTCAATGCAGTGTACAAGATACAGTCCAAAGGATTTTTTTGCCTTTTAGATAGTTCTACAATTGTGTAGATGAATGACATGTGAAAATTTGTAAATAGTGAAAATGATAACTGCTTAACACAGTTATGTGTGACCTTCATTTCCAAATACATTTTATTATCAGTAAAGTTCAGTAAATACTGGTAAATATCAGAAAATTTCAGTAAATGCTTTGAAGTTGTCACAAGGTGCTGTTTAAATAAAAGCATGTGACAACATACTTCTATAATACTATTTCTTTATCCAACACCCAGGAAACTTATCTGACTTTTATTCAGTTTCTCACGATATAGTGAGCATATGGTTCACTAATAAATATTTCAGGGTAAATTTAACTAATGGAAGACTGGATTTCCACTAATTAAATCACATTTTCACATGGTCATAAAATACAAACTTGGCCACTTAAATTTATTCTGTGTTGTGAAATATTTAGAACAACACATACATATCCCCATTAGAATGTATAGACTGTGTCCATATGAAAACACATATTTTTGAATAAAATAGATTATATTAACTAAATAATCAATTAGAAGCTCTGGTCATATAAATAAGAGGATATCTTTCCTTGACCTTTGAAATAGCACCATTCTTAAATGATTTGCATTCGTAATAGAGTTACATTCACATAAAACGATGTCTTCTATTTTGAGAAGGTCTGTTTTGCCTGTTGCTTATGTTTTTTACAAGGTCATATGACCTGTAGTCTTTTTTTTGGTAGGTTTATATCTTTTTCTCTCTTACTGACTGTCAGATTGACAGTTATATTGTTGTGTGTTGCCTCTGGCTGGATGCCACTCTGATGCCAGTACTTCTGTGCAAGGCTCATGAATTGAGGCAAGTTTTGCTGCTAGCTGTTGATGTTCCATAAACCATGCCTCCAGAGGTCATGCAAATATAACTTATTGGACATAGTTAGGATAAAGATCAGTCACTGCTTTCAGCAATTGTTAACAACAGGTAGTTTTAGAAGCAAAAACCATTATTGCTGTTGATGTCATTGAAATCTGTCACTCTTAAGTAAAGAAGGAAAAGGGGAGGGCTATGAAATGGCTTGGGCTTAGCCTCTGTAATGTTAAGTCCCTATTTTCTTTAGTGTAGTGCTCTTTTCTGCTTTCTTCCTTGTCCCTTAGATTGATTCAGCATAATAGACAAGCACAAAGTAAGACACATTTTCTTTTCTAGGTTTTTTTTTTTTTAGTTGAGTCCTCAGAGATTGTGAATGCCTTAAAATAATTCTTCCTAAATTCTTAAAGAATTCTTCCTATTCAACATTCGTAACATTTAAACATTGAATATACTGTCTGGAAAAGGTGCTTAAATACAGTCCCCCTTCTGTGATGTTTTCTTATCTGGTTTTTTTGCCTAATTCTAAGACTGAAAATCATATTTGAATCAGGAAGACATTATTTATGGAAAAAAATTGCTTCTTTTATGTTTCATTTCTTTATACTTATTCTCATATTAGAATTTTATAAAAGTTACATCAGTTCTGGCAGACTACAGCTTACTGCAGTTAAGAGGTAACTACAGTAAAAAAAAAGCCAGTAATTTTCAAATATGGGCTGTTAGTTGTTATTTACTGAATAATGTTTGTATTCCATTTGTTAGCATCTGTCCTACTTTTACCTAATCTCCTATTTATCACTTTTAGAAGAAAAAAAATAAAGAATTCAGTTCAGAAGAACTTGAAATAAAGACATCTGTCTTCAAACAAAAGGAGACCAGCCAACATTTTAAAATGTCAAAGGCCAACCTTTTTGTTGCTTCTAGTGTTGGGGTATTTTTTATATTTTCTTTTATTTTAAATGTGATTGGGGTTTTATTAACTTTTGTTTCACTTTCTTTTGAATACAATTTGACCTTTTGAATACAATTTGACATTTTCTTATTTCTTATGTAGTATTTTAATACTGTGGCAAAATATACATAGCTCTTGAAATTATGAACTTAATTTTTTTCCTCAAGGAGTAGGGAAAATAACGTGAAAGGTAGTCTACAGGACATTAATCATACCTAACTTTATCTAGAAACTTAATGTTTCTAGATAAAGACATTAATCTTACCTAACTTTATCTAGAAACTTAATGTTTACTCTAAGAAGCAATTTATGTTGAAATAAAGATATTTTTCTTCATTTTCTGGAGAATAAGCATACCATGATGAAGTAAAATGTAGATCTGGGCATCAGTAGAATTGTGTAGTAAGCTTGCATCTTAGATTTTGGTCTTCTTATTTCAACCTCTCTGTAAAATACATAGATTGATAAAATTGTCATGAAAATATGTTAATGGAGGCAGAAGCTGGGGTGGAAAGGTTTAAAACAATTTCTCTATTCTAAACTGAATAACATATGAATCCATAATACATGTGGTTGATAAGTCAATTGGTCAAATTAGTACCAGTTTCAAAGACTCCTGGTTGTACAGGGAGTTCAACAAAAGTCAGTATGTGTGTCAAAAAAGTGTGCATATTTATAAATTAAGATAAAATTTTAACAGTGTCATAAAAGATAACAGGGGTTTACTTATAGAAAATAATGCTGAAGATTATAATAAATGAGATTGTTAAATCATAAGCTTTGGAGAAGAGTTAATGTTGTGAAAGTGATTTCAATACCACAGTTTAATTGCTTGCCACAGATGCTACCAATGAATGTTCCAATTCCATTATGTAGTTTATTTGAGAGGAAGGGGGGGGAAAATAATTTTCTTTATTTCTGTATCAAATGTACAGCCTCAGGGAATGTGTATGTACATGGCTGATTGTTTCTCTAGTAAATTCTTTAGAGTAATCTAATAGTAAGTTAAGGAAAACAAACTTCAGTTATGCTATATTCATATTTTTGGTTTGGATTTTGTACCCTAATGGGGGGAAGGAATAGAGAGGACTTGGATGTAACTGAAGGGTAGAAAGCCAGTTTAAAATTTCTTCTGAATATGAAATAATATTTAATGTGTTGGGAAAAAGGAATTACAAATTAAATGAATACTGAACACATTTCCTCTGCCAGTGACTGTGGTCATCAAAAATGCAAGCTTAGCAGATGTCAGAATTTGGATTTCAAACAGAAAACACAATTAGAATTTTTTTCCTAAATTTCAGTCAGAGAATAGTCATTATTACTGCTATGTGACTGATCTTTCTGCAATATATTATCACCTGCATGCATACAGAGATCACAGACTTGCAGGCAGACTAATGAAAGTCTGTGGTGTCTAAGCAGTAAATCATGGTGTACATTATTCATAATATAAATTATTAGCCATATGTTTCAAGGAAGAACTGGTCTTTCTTAAAGATCCATAGTCTGCTGCATCTTATTGCTGAGGAGAAAATAATCTTTGTCTGAGAATACAGAAAACAGAGGGATTTAGTATAGTCTTTCTTCTTGAGTTGGTTGAGCAGCTGGCTTGACTAACACATCATGAATAATTTAGTCCATAAGCAACACAAATATTGAATTTCATATACTGAATATTTGTTGTACTAAAGAAAAATGCCTGGAAATCTCTGTGCTAAAAAAAACTTTACTGAAATCATTAATTAAACATGAGTAAGAAAAAAAGAACTTAAAAGAGATCCAGAATGTTCAATGAGCTGAAAAAAGATGGTAGAAAAAAAATGAGACGTGCTAAATTTGAGGTATAATTAATTGCAGATATTTTCCATTATTTTATTTCTAAGACAAAATATTGGAATGATTGTTTTAAAAGTGAGCAAAACATCAAATAATAAATTAGAAATAAACTTTTTTTAAAAAATTCAATATAGGGCTTCTGATTACAAGTCAAGTGAGTAAAGCAGATGGTTATCTTGGATTTAGCTCAATACATTCAATTCCTAGCAAAACCCAAAGGTCTTTTAATAATATTGCAAAGGTCCATATGGATCAAATGGAATTTAGTAATGGAGTTGAAATTTCAGGTACATACAGGATCAGTTTGAGGCCCTGTGTTCTCTATGTTTAGAGGTGCCCAAAAAAGTTTACAACTTCTAAACTTTTTTCATTGTTTAAAACCTAAATGGGAGACTGAGGGGATGTTTAAGTGTTTTCATTTTCTTTATATGAAATGTACTTGCAAATCAGGATCTGTATAATAAATGTATAAATAATTATAATTAGTGCATAATAAATGACACTATTGTAATGTATAAATAATTATAATTAGTGTATAATAAATGACACTATTGATAATACCTCAGAATGCAAAAATTGACAGAAAATTCTATGACTGAAGTGCATTTTACTTTCAAGATATAGTAATTTAAAATAAAGAGTTAAGGGATATGTATTTTTGCAGTAAATTCACAAGTATACAATTCTTGATGTTGCACCTTCTGTTATGAAAAGCTAAGGGGTTTTTTGTGTACAAAACTGTCCCAATTTTTAAATTAATCCATAATTTTTGGTTTTTTTTAAAATGATGACTATTCAAAATTTTAGTCTGAATTTTTAAAGGTTTTTAAATTTATTCTTCTTCTCTGAGTATAATTCTTAAACATTGTAATAATGTTAATGTTTAATAAATAGTCCCAAATATTTTCTCACATAAGCACTGCAAACATGCTGCTCTTCATACTCCTGTTCTCTTAGGATTTTTTCATGGATACTTAATTTAGTATGTATAAAAATAAGATTTGCTATATATTTTTCCTTTTTGAAAGTATTACTGATGACTGAAATATCTTGCACATTTTACTTTCCTTTACCTTTCTTTCTTTACTTCATTTTTTTCAACAGTTAACAATATTGCTACTAGATATCACTTACATTTCTAATGTAAGCATGTAATTAATACCTTGCATTGTCAAGACAGCCATAATGATCTTATACTAAAATCTATTCCTTTCCAGAATAAATGTTAAGCAGAATATTTAGTTGATATTGAAATAGGAAAAATTAAAGTGGTATTGAAAGAAGCAAACCATACTTTAATTCCATTCCCCAGTACCTGTGATTACTTTTCATAACCTTATCCCAGCCAAGACCAGCAAACTAGTAAGAAAATACTCTGTAAATTTTCAACTGAATTTACTTAGGTCACTGTTATGCCTATCCCATAAATTGAAAGGTTTTTAATAAAGAAGTTTAAATACACTAAACAATAGTCTTTATACTAAGAGAAGTGCTATCCAACAGATGTACCTCAGAGTTTATTCCTTTTGTAAAAAAAGAAGTAGCACTTCTTGGGGGACTTTTTTTTATGTTTGCAGTGAAACATAAATAGCCTGACTGATTTTTCTTAAAATGGGTATATTTATATAAAGCTTTAATCAGAATAGCAATTAATTAAATTGAAATTTGCAGCTGCAATAATGTTACAGGTATTTTCTTCAACTATCTTATAGTCAGAAAATACAAAGTATCAAGAAATTTATTCCTTTCACCACATTAATCAATAGAAAGGCGTGTATTCATATGGTAATATTTTGATGTAGGAATCATGACCTCTACCAGCTTTAGACAGATAAAAACTCTTCAAATTGGAGCTTTGTCCATAGAAACACAGCATTTCCTAACATCTAGAGCAGCTTGAGCATGGTAAGAATTTGAAAGTATACTGACTATTTTTGTAGAAAGTTTCAAAGCAGTATTTTTATTCTTTCCAGAAACTCATATAAACTCTTTATTTGCTTTTCATTTTAATCTGTACAAAGAACAATCATGACCTTACATTCAGAAGTCTATTCTTTCCTAGCAGCAGCATTACCATGATCATCAACAATAACCAGCTGTAACAGATCTGTACATGGAAGAAGACTCATAAAAGGACAATGATGGCTAATCAAACTTCTCTCTTGAAAAACATTCAAAATGCAAACTTTAGGTCATTAATTCTTCAGAATTTTTTTTCATATGGTAATGTGATTCTCTGATTCAAGGTTGTCAAGTGACTTGGGATATATTTTGGATCAAGGAAGAGACTTGTGGACTTTTTAAAAATGAAATGTGCCATGAAAATCCACATTTCATTTATTCACAATGCATTTAAAAGACTTTTAACTTTTTGTTCCTCTGTTATAATTATTAATACTATTAAGATAATTCTAATCCTCTGTTCTGTGTGACATTGGCATGTAAGTTTCTAAGGGCAAAGAACTGCTTAGGGCTTTTCAGAGGGAGAGTGCTTCTAGATATTGGGATAATTTTTAGAGAACTGGAAGTTGCTTTCTGCCTGTGAAAAAAAAATTAATATATTTGGGTATGAAATTTAATCCTAATCAGTGGTGTACAGAATAATTATATGTTTTTAAGGACTATTCAAGATTCTAAATAAATACTCATGGGCAGATACAAACCTCATAATGCATAATTTGGAATGATACTGTCCCAATTTTGGAAACATCTATATCTTAGATTATGGATTAAAACTTTTGCATGTGCTTAGTATTTAATTTTGACACTCAGGGAGTACTTTCTCACTTTTTTCAGTTTTATAGCTCTGATAGCTGTCCTGGAAGTGATACCCTTTTTTTTTTTTTTTTTTTTTTTTTAATTTTAGTGGTAGGAATCAAATGGTGTTTCATCATTTCCTCTTTTGGACAATTACTGTGTCTGAGGCATGTATCAAGGTGGAAACTGAGGTTAGTTCATCCTGACTCAGTGAATATTGCTACACCTTGCACTTTTCACAAGATAGAAAGCCCTATCTAAATAACCAGAGTGTGTTCTCTGCGTCTTCAGAAGTATAAGGTCACAATGGAGCCTTTGGTGAGGCTTCTTCCATTGCCTTGTAGTCTCTCCCAAGAGCGGAGTAAAGGAAAAAAAGTGGTCTTTTTCTTTCCAGGTAGGTGGAAACTGTTTCCCTAGTAGCGGCTGAATTTCATCCTGGATGACACAGGGTAGAAAGAGACCAGTTCCATCTCTCAGATGATTGTTTATGTAGAATGTGCGACTTTGCTTAAGGCCATTCACATGAAGTATTCAGATCCCCACAACTGTAGCCGCAAATCACTGGGGTAACAGAGAGGCTGGGAGAGATCTGCCAGGAAACAACAATTGCAGAGCTGCTGATCAAGGAAGGAAGGAGGGCACTGAGGGTAAGAGCAAGGCAGGCAGCAATCAGTGCAGTCCTGCAGTGCACCCATGGTTGGTCACTGAACCAGTACCCAACTACTCCCTTTTTCTCGTTAGACTTGACTTTCCTTTTGGCAGTACTTGAGTGCTTTACACTCCAGATCTCAAACTGAATGTGCTTCACTGAGTTGAAGCATGCCTGCTCGCTGTGGCATGGTGCTGGAAGTCATTTGGAAGTACATCTAAGAAAGGACTTTTTGGGGGTTTTAACTGGGAAAAATGAGAAACATGATGACAAAGTGACAAAAAATTCTCAGGATATTGCTAGTCTGATAAGTTCTAGTAATGGTAAAGTTAACTATGCTGGCACTCATATTGTAGTCTTTTGAGAAGCTACAGCTCTGTGAATTTCCAATTACAAAGCCCAGCAATATTCAGTAATGAATTATGTCATAGACAGGGAAGAGCAAGCTGAACATAATATGGTTTCCAGGGAAACATCCTTATTAACTGAATTTCCTGATCAAGTGCATCCTGATTTAATAAAAATATATTGATTGTTGTGACATAATCAGGAAAGATAACTATGGAGTAGAAAAACTTTGAAGCCGATTACTGAAATTTAAACAACATGGACAACATGAAACAGCTTTATATAACTTCTGATTTCTAAATTGTAGCTTAAATTTTTTTGTTTGTTTGCTTGTTTTGTTTTGTTATTCACAACTTCTAGCCTTTAGGAGATTGAGAAATAGAATGTTTTTCACAAGTTAGCCCATGTTCTAAAAAATTTAATAGGAGGAATGATTAATTTTTTTTGTCCACTTTTAAATGTTTATTTGCATATTTTCTGGTTTTGGTTGTTTTTTTTTTTCCCATTTTCTGTTCAATTTTAAGGTGAATCTCTAACTTGAAAGAAAGAGAGATTCAGCTTTTATTTGTGGTTGGTGAATTAAGTCTCAGAATTTTGGGACAAAATGGTGTTCACCGATTATTTCTTCTTTATTTGAAACACCTGGAAACTCATTTGAAAGATTCCAAAGATCAATATTTGCTTTAAGAGCCTAAGCATTTCTGGGTAAAAGAGTAATGGTCTAAAAAGAAATCACCAATATTATTGTTAGACTTTGATCCTTACTGATACAATAAGCTTGCCATAAAAGGCTTCGTCATCAATTTCATTAATTCCATTAAGCAATAGAAAGTCTATGTAACTTAATATTACCTCAAATTTATGCAGGGAAAACTGGTAATTTGATTTCTTAGCTCTCTTGTGCCTGTATTCTATTTAGTTAATGTTGACAGAGTACTCTGTTTGGTTCTGTAGACCTAAATGTGTGTTAAATCATTTTGCAATCATCCTGCCTAAAATCTGGACATGATTTGTCTTCAGATGTTTGATTTTCTATTCTACTGAGCAGTGTGCTGAACACTGTAAAGGAAAAAAAATCACAAAAAGAATATATGAAAAATCTTAAGGTTATGAGATAAAAAATAATCCAATGTTATGCAATGGACCTATCACCTCTGTTTATAAGCATACATTCCATATTCTTATTTAGTAATATTAATTGAATAGTAACCAGAACAGGCACACACAGATACACAGAAACCTATATCACAGAATCATATAGAGTGGTTTGGGTTGTCAGGACCCTTGAAGATCATCTCATTCCAGCCTCCCTACCAAGGGCAGGTGCACCTTCCACTAGATGAGGTACCTCAAAGTCCCATTCAGCCTGGCCTTGAACACCTCTGTGGGGACCCTAAGAGGCATACCCTGAGTTAGGGAGACACAAACCCCTCCATCCCAGCCCCTGCATTTCTACACCTCCAGGGGTGTGGCACCCACAATTTCTCTGGACAACCCATTCCAGTGTCTCATCATCCTCAGAGTAAAAAATTTCTTCTTATATCTAATTTAAATGTACTCTCTTAATGTGAAACCATTCCCCCTAGTTGTGTCACTGCATGCTTTGTAAATATTCTTGCCCCATCATTCCTGTAAATTCACTTGAGGTACTGGAAGGCTGCAATTAGGTCACTCCAAAGCCTTCTCTTTTCCAGGCTGAACAATCCTAATTCTCTCAGTCTTCCCTCATAGGAGATCTGTTTCATCCTTCTAATCATCTTTGTGGCCCTCCCCTGGCCCCACTCCCACAGGACCATGTCCCTCCTGTGCTGGGACCCCAGAGCTGGATGCAGCACTGCAGGTGGGGTCAGAGCAGAGCAGAGAGGCAGAGTCTCCTTCCTGTCCCTGCTGCCCACACTGCTTTGGATGCAGCCCAGGACACGTTTGGTTTCTGGGCTGGGAGTGCCCATGGCTGGGTCATGTCCAGCCTCTCAGCCACCAGTACCCTCAAGCCCTTCTCAGCAGGGCTGGACTTGAGCTGGTTATCCCCCATCCTGTGTTGATACTGGGGGCTGTAACTTTTATCTATTGCCTTTGTTTCAACCATCGACTCCTTTCATGACTAATTCCTAAAATCAGAAGCAGACAACATCTGTTTACATGTGCCACCTGTTGATATTTCAGATGTCACAGAAAATTTGTTATCTGCCAAAGGCTGACAGATTGACAAAGGACATTCAAGCTTCTTCTGCAGCCATTGAAGTCCAGATGAAATAGCTGAGAGCTCTTAAAAGGAATCTAGCTTCTTCTCTTTAGGCGACTGCAAAATAATTTGCACATGTTTGCATATATATCTGTGGGAAGACATTCTCAGACTCCAGGAATGAAATTCTTTTGCTTGCTGGCCTTTAGCTGTTTCTCTGAATATTATTTGATCTCCCAGATAGATGTTCTGTGATATCTAGAAATCTACTGCACTGTACAGATATAGTGTTATATGCAATTAAATCTTGCTCTAATTTGGATGTCTTAGATTGTCTGATATGTGTCTATGGGTCTGACAGACATGGCACAAAATTTGCATGAGCATTGCACTCTTCTGGCCTGACATCAGTGAGATCACAGAATCAGAGACTAATTCAGGTGGGAGCAGGCCACAGGAGTTCTACAGTCCAACTCCTGCTCAGAGCTAGGTCAGTTGTGAGGTTAACCCGGATTACGTAATACAATGGAATCTTGAAAATGTACATGGTAATTTACAGCATCTCAAAAGCTGGTGGATATATAGGCAAGTGAACCAAACACAACATTTAAAACTTGCGGTCTCCTTCTTTGGAATGACAATAGAATATTCTTTTACCTGTATGAACTGAGAATTGTTGGTTTTCAGGTTGGAACATTGTTTTGGTTTGGTTTTAAAAGTAAGGGATATTCCTGCAAAGAAATACCTTCTGGGTTCTTTCAGTGTTGTGTTGGAAACCATTAAAAATAAGTCAACCTACAAGAGAATATTAATTTTTTTCAAAGCCTTCAGTAGAAGATTAGTAAGATTGTAGTCTTAAGGGCTGGTGAAACACTGGCCTTAAAATCCTTTTAAAATCAACTATTTAATTTTCTTTCTGTGTTCCAAGAAAAAAGAGCTCTGCAAAACTGTGTGTTCTGGAATGAGGAAATACACTTGTGACATCCATTTGTATTTGTCTCTCATTGCATGGTATTGCTTTTCTAGGAATTTCTTAGATTTTTTTTTCACTAATTGTCATTCACAGATATTGGCTGACCTGGAAAACCATGCACTTTTTAAGGATGATCTAGAGTGCCAGAAGCTTATTCTGGAAGCCATGAAATATCATCTTTTACCAGAAAGAAGAACTCTTATGCAAAGTCCAAGAACTAAGCCTAGAAAATCTACAGTTGGAACGCTTTATGCTGTTGGAGGAATGGATAACAACAAAGGTATTAGACATATTTTTTGCTTTATGAGTTATGCTTCTTTTTTTTTATGTCAGAAAATGGTGAAATAACTTTTTATTCCAAGATTGGTGGGGGGATGTCTAAATCAGTCAAGAAACGTTGCCAAGATTTTGGTCCAATGAAAATCTACTGATATTTAAGGAAAAGCATAATACAGTTAGAGAAAAGAAACTGAGTTTTGAGTTCATTCTTTGTTCAAAATTATTATAATTTTCAGAAAGGAATTTAACAAAGAAACTAGAATGATAGTAATATACCTTAGTTATAGATTTATAGAATTTGTTTTTCCTTCATAATTCAAATACTTCTCTCAGTTTTTTAACCTTTGATAAAAGGCAGTTTGATATGCAGTGTATTTGATCCTTAAGTAATTGTCTGGAACATTAATGATGATTCATGGGTCTTCCAATGCAGAAATTTTTAAGTCTTCTAGAGAAAAAAGATAACTAGCTTCAACTAGATTGCTTGTTTGTCAGCAGATAAAGGAAGGTAAAATTAGCCCCATTTTTCTATGAAGTGGGAAGAAGTGGAAATTTCATTAAAGCTTTTTGTTGTTATTTGTTTGGAATAAGAATTATTATGATAGGTTGCGCTTTCATTTCTGATAAATTTAATCCACTGATTTCTTGAATGGAGTGAAACAAAATATTTGAGCTAAAAGCTAGCTATATTACAAGTTTATATACTCAAAAAGGCTTCATAAGTTTTTGGTGATATTCACAAACAATTCCACAGCATTTAAATTTTCATGTCCATATTTAGAGTGAAGACTACACCTCCATAAACACTAGTTCTAATATAAAATAAACTGCACTTTTAAAAGGTATTGTATAAAATTATATCTTTAGTGTTTCACAACTCTTTGTCTAGGTGCTGTTATTGAAATTGTTTCACTACATAGCTGTGGCAATATTGTTTGCAAAATTCCATGGCATGTTTTTTTCCCATCAAGTTGTACTAGTGATTAGAGTGTATGACATCTGTTCCTGTGTGAAAATAAATGGGTGGCATCAAGAGAAATATGACAAGCAAGTCAAGACAGCTTCATGCTTTTGGAATGAAGCTGTGTCAAGGGAGGTTTAGATCAGATATCAGGAAAAGTTTTTTCACCCAAAGGGAGATTAGGCAGTGGAAGAGGCTCCCCAGGGAAGTGGTTACATCACAAATTCTGTCTAAGTTCAAAAAGTGTTTGGAAAATGCTCGCAGGCACATGGCGTGACTCTTGGGGATATCCTGTGCTGGGCCAGTAATTAGACTTCATGGTCCTTGTGAGTCTCTTCCAACTCAGCTTACTCTGTGACTCTGTGACTGTGATTCTGCCCTTTGACCCCACTTTCTTGAGGCCCCCATGGAGTATTGCATCCACCTCTGGGATCCCATAATGACACAGAGCTTCTGGAGTGAGTCTGGAGCGATCAGAGCACTGGAGCACCTCTCCTGTGAAGGCAAACTGAGAGACCTGGGACTGTTCAGCACAGAGAAAAAAAAGGCTCCAGGGAGACCTTATAATATTCCACCTTCCAATACCTAAAGGAGCCAACAAGAAAGCTGGAGACAGTTTTTACAAGGCCATATAGTCATAGGACAAGGGGCAATGACTTTAAACTGAGGTCATAGGTTCAGATCACATATTTGGAAGTAATTGGTTGCTGAGGGTGGTGGTGAGACACTGGTGCATGTTGCCCAGACAAAGTGTCCCATGCTTGGAAGTGTTCAAGGTCAGGCTGGATAAGGCTTTGAGCAATGTCGTTTAGTGAATGGTATCCCATATAATGGCTCAGGGGTTGGAACTAGATGATCTTTTGTGTTTGAAGGTCCCTTCAATCCCAAACAGTTTAATGAGTCTATGACAATAAGAAATTGTTGATGAAAGAACCCATATGTGTTTGAAGGTCCCTTCAATCCCAAACAGTTTAATGAGTCTATGACAATATATATATATATATATATGTATATTCTTAAAGTAGTTGCAGATAATTTTTGTCCTTTTAACAGTTGTAAACAATTGTGTAGCTAAATGTTAGTCATGGATGTGCACAGAACATTGTCTTTGGATGATAAAATATGAATTTCCTCTTACTTATGACAAATACAATAAACACAAACATTCAGGTAGGAAATGACCCAATAATAAACCCAATTTGGGTGCAGCTGTATTTGTTCTCATTTACTATTAATATGTGTTTCTCAATAAAAATACAGAAATATGTAGGATGACAGCATGAGGCAAAGCACCATTACCACATCAACACACAGCCTGTTTTGCAGATTCAGGTCAGGCAGACGCAGTTCATTTCTGTAGCAGCAGGAGAAAACACAGAGCAGCAGAGGTTCGGCCCTCTGTTGCTGCAATCTGTGACTGAAAACTAGCAGGACTTTTACACATTTACAGCAGATAAAAACTGCTTTGAGAATGGGCTGGTATAGCAGAGAAGCATCTGCATAGCAGGAGCCTGTGTTACAGCTGATGCAATATGTATTCCCAGCAACCCAGGCTCTGCAGCTGTGCTGTCTCATCTTGCATCTGTTCAGCTCATCCCTCTTGTGATCCTGCTGTGTTCTTGACTAGCTTTTATGCCCAGTAAGTCTTGTTTCCACATGTCCATTCAGAAGACCTCAGTGCTGTTTTCCTGCTTTGAAGAGTCACTGAGTTCATAAAGTGAGCCTGGGCTGGGAGATGATGCTGATACTTACTGTATTATTTCTCTTAAAGAATTAGTAATTTGTTTTCTTCCCCACAACTTTCTTCACTGAAATACTGATATAGATGGTTGAAATTCACAATGATGTATTTTTAATGCTTCCTGATGTTTGCTACCAAATGTGAAACCGTTGCAAATAATTTGATGAGTTAGACAAATTAGCAATTTATTAACTAGCATATAAAACAGTGGCTAAGTGCAAATATTATGAAAGCATTTGAAGGTTATATGGCTCATCACATAAAAAGTAGCCTAGCATGCTAAGTTTGTTTTGAAGTGTCTTCTATAATTATCTTCCTTTACATAAAAATGAAGTGATAATTAAACTCCAGCAAACAGCAACTGGAATTTTGCCTGATGTGAGAAATTAATGCAGCATAGTACTAAATGGGTAGAGAGGAAAGTATCAAACTTAGATGAATTTGTAATTTTAATTCCCTAGACAAACTAAAATAATTTAAATCTCTTTTTCCATGCACCTTTGCTTATTTATTAATTTAATTTTAAAGGCACATATAAGAAACACATTTTCTCAGTATGTTTGCGTTCACGGAATGGGATGCATTAATAGATTGTGGGTATGTGCTGCTGACAATGTTCCATTCACTTTACCCATTAATATCATCACACTGACTTCTCAAATTTGGATTAGCAATATTTAATCATGTAATAGTATAGAGAAGTCCACAAACAGAGGAGGATGATTGAAATACATGAGTAATTGCAAGAAGTGGACATACAGGAATTTTTAGGAGTGATAAAGCTCTGACTTCCTGCAGCCATCCTGGAAACCCAGAGCAGAAGCCAAGTGGTAGAACATGATGTATATGGTCTGTGTTAGATGGTGCTATGGATTATGAGCAGGAAAATATGCAGCAAGTGGAGATTGGGATCAGTAAGCAGGCAGTGTTGCAATTATGGCAGAATGCTGATTAATTTCTCTTGAGGTGTCTTAGTCTGTCTCTAGGTATCAGTTAGAATAATAAGGGAAAAGTAGAATTCGCAGAAAAATAAAATAAAGGTATTACAGTAACTATGATCCAAAACCACTGGTGTATATTACTTTTGGAATAGCCGTAAACTAGTTCCTCAAAGTCCTAGATTAGATATTTGTTTACTGAATCACAGCCTTAAAGTAAATACAAGGGGAAAAGTAATGAAAAGTTGCATGAGCAGGAAACTTTTCCATAAAAATGTTGTAGGTCAATTTAAAAAGTGATGGAATAATCAATTTACTGAAGCACTGATATATGTGTTTTTCATTAAGCTTATGACTAGATATAAAACCTGCTGCCAAAAATATCCTGGTGGTAAACAGGTAATGTTCATGATTAAGCTGTATCAAGCAATAAAAGTTATTTTATTGTTGTATAGATACCTGTTGGAAAGATCTCTTCTGTTGCCACAGATATATTAAAAAAGTTAACCTTTTGAAATATGAAATTGAGGCCTCCAGTCATTCTTCCTTATATACCCATGTTGCATATTTTTATTTTTCTTTAATGTATTTTAAATCATTGCAGTAGTCCTCTTTGTTTCACAATTACATTTTATCAAATGTGCTTTATTACATATACATATATATATATATATAATTATTTCACAGGAATGACATCTAGCTACATGAAGTTACCCTTGTTCTAGTGAATTTTGGATATGTCCTTGTTTTTCTGGACTTTTTTAGTTTTGATTTTGCTTTTTGTTTTGTTTATTTTTGTTTCTAGCAAGAACATTTCTCAAAGCAGATTTCATTTAAACTTTATTTTAAATTTATATTTTTTCATTCTTATATTTTTAAATGCTGAAAGAAATATTCAAAAACCTATTGTAAATACACTAAAAAGGGGCAAAAATAGGGAAATATAATGTTTTTCCTCTTAGGTAGTTTTTCCACTTGAGATATGTCTGAGTTGTCTGTGACTTGAATCTGCCTTCTTCGTCTTCAGTTTAGTAAGAACATTTCTCAAAGCAGATTTCATTTAAACTTTATTTTAAATTTATATTTTTTCATTCTCATATTTTTAAATGCTGAAAGAAATATTCAAAAACCTATTGTAAATACACTAAAAAGGGGCAAAAATAGGGAAATATAATGCTTTTCCTCTTAGGTAGTTTTTCCACCTTGTTGAGATATGTCCGAGTTGTCTGTGACTTGAATCTGCTTTCTTCGTCTTCAGTTTAGTGGGAATTTTTTAAAAAATAATAAAGAAAAAAAAAGAAGAAAGTGAAATCTATCAAGATTTTTCTATGGCACTTTACAAGTTGTAAAAATTGCTACAAACCGCTTTGTCTTCACATACATAAAACATTTGACAGCATTCATTATCTATCCATTTGATGCACAAAACTATCTTGAGTAAACCTCTTATTTTCATCTTACTTGCATTTTCATTCTAAATATATAATGTACTGTAACTGTGCTTAATTTTCAGAATGTGGGTGCTTAAAGTCCTGTATTTGTATAATACACAAATATCAAAATCTACTTATGAAGATAGAGTATTTTCCTTTAAAAGAAAGAAAAGTCCAAAGTGTTTATTACTGAATATTTCTCCCTGATGTGCTTTTTGAAAATTTTATATAAATATGCATGCTTTGTAAGTGTACTTATGTATGTGCATATATCAGCCCTGGTCTGACCACAGGAGCAGCCCCTGTCAAGCAGGAACATAAACAAACATGCTGTTGTTACCTATTGCATAAATAGATGTTCACAAAAGAACTGAGAAGTGAGAACTTGATGGTCCTTCTTGCAATCCTACTCTTTTTATTGATAACATCACATATATGTCATTACCACTCCTCTGTATGAGTTTCTTCTGCCTTTGGTGCTAATTTGTTTTCACCTGTGTTTTCCATGAGGACGTTTGTTATCTTAAAGAATCTTAAAGAATGTATTCATAGCCTTAAAATACCTTAGAAGGACAATAAGCCAAAATAAATTGTGCCTCTGACATTCCAAGCAGCTGTCAGTATACCACTTTTTATTTAGATACCTACAGTTTTTCTCTGAAATCTTGCCTGCTCTATTTAAGTAGCAGCTCTATGTGAGCCAAACAACTGCAGCGTTTTCAGGAATCAGAAGTGAGTAATTTTGCTGAGATGGATGTGAAGGAGCAGTGAAGGGTACTGGGGTTGTTTAGGCTGCAGAAAAGGAGGCTCTGGAGAGATATATCACTCTGTACCACTATCTGAAAGGAGTTCGTGTAAGGTGGGAGTCTAGGCTGTCTTTTCCCTAGTAACAAGCAATACAATGAAAGAAAATTACACCAAATTTCACCAGTGGAGGCTTTGACTGGATATTAGGAAAATTTTTTCTGGTGAAAGTGTTGTCAAGCATTGGAACAGACTGCCCAGGGAAACGGTTGGGTCTCCATCCCTGGAAATATTTGAAAGATATGTAGGTGCAGCACAGAGGGACATGGCTTTGTGATTCACTTAGCAGTGCTGGATTAAGCGTTGGCAATCTTTTCCAACCAAAATGAGTCTATGATTTTGTGTTTGCTCAGTTCCATGTAAAATATTTTGCTATTCTTTCTTATACTTTCTGGAATTATTTTTTTTTTTAAATTTACCCATTTAAAGGGTTTTATTTAAAGATAAAAATGTGTGTTGGCGTAATCCAGTGTTTTTCCAGACATTCTCTAGCTAGATATGGAAGACATTGGAAATGGAAAACAATTTACCTTAAATCTAAAATGCACTAATAAACAAGTAACATTCCATTAGGTTTAGGTTAACATTGTACCAATGACCTGTTTTCCTTTTTCATGTTTTCTGGAAGACTCAACAGGAAATGATAATGGAATATATAAAAAGAAACAACAACACAGGGAAATATACTCTTGTTGGAGAAATCAAGATAGCGTAGTAATGTCATCATAGTGGACTTTCATGAGAAAATTGGAATACCATAGTAAGTGGCAGGCAGGCTATGCAGAATGAATAAGTAAAATTTTCAGTGCCTGTATTGCAAATATGCATTGAAACTTACTTTTCCTTATATGTTCCTTAAACAGAAAAGATGTAATTCAGCTCTGGGAGGGGGAAAAAAATCCACTACTTTTTAAAACAGAAAACCAGACAATGGATTTTGGGAGAATTAGATATCTTTTACAGAAATTCATATTTTTAGTACAGCCCAAGAGTTCATTTTTGAATATTTGCTTGATAAACTGAGAGTCTGATTTTTAGTTTGATTCACACAATAATAAATAGAAAAGAAAATGAACTGTTTCAAGAAACATATATATCTTCTATTTAGCTAGCAACAAAGCATTCTGGAGAGAGAAACCATAATTAATGAAACAGCAGGAAGTATCCTCATGAAGTTCTATATGGGGAAGCACAAAGTCCTGTGTCTGTTCCTGATAAGAACAACCCCTGGAACCAGGGTAATTTGAGGGCCACGCAGCTGGACAGCAGCTTGTCAGAAACATGTCTGGGATCATTTGCCCCAGTCATCTTCCTAACAATTGCTCAGATATTTGGGAACAGCAAAATTGCACATGCAGATTTGGTCCCTGGTAACCGATCTAGGGAGTAGAGGAAGCTGTACAGAACAGTCACCCTCTCCACTCACTGTCTGCTTCCTGGGAGCCCTGACATGAGAATTTTATAGCATGTGCTGCTATGAAAGAGGAAGATGTGAGGGGATTTTTTTCCCCCTGCTTTCATTTGCTTTTGGATTCTCTTTAAGGCACCAAGAAAGATTTGCCTCAATGCTTACTGCGGAGGCGAGAGATTTTCCCAGAGGATTTTCCCCCTGGCAGGTTGTACCATGAAAGGTCACTTTACATGCCTCACTACTAAGACCATGCTCTGCATTTCTTTGAGAACTGGGGCTACGTCAAGAATAAGGAAACCGTCTTTTTCGAGATAGTTATCAGAAAAAAAAAAGATGGGCAAAATACCACTATTTGAGGTTTAAACCGCCCTCTATCCCTTCTCTTTTCAGTCATCAAATTGCTTACATCTTCATCACTTTGGTCAGATCTTATTGGAAATACTGGTCAATCCTTTAAGAGCATCTCAGACAGGTGATCAAAGGACCGGAGCCTCTCTCCTGTGACGAAAGGCTGAGAGATTTGGGACTGCTCAGCCCGGAGAAGAGATGACCTCCAGAGGTCCCTTCCAGTCTCAACTGTTCTGTGACTCTGCAACATGTTAATGTAATTGTAGAGTAAAAGTAGAGCCTGGCTAATTACTTCACCAGAGGAATATGAAATACACTGGCTAATCACTAATGAGATAATTAAATGTATAAATCACACTAAAATTCTCTTCTCGTCCAGTTCTTATAAGTATTAGCATGATTACTTCCTTCTTTTCACTCCTATGATTTTCAATATGTTCTAAAACATTCAGTCTCATGGGCTAATTAGCAGTTTAAGTACTTTGATTTAGCAGAGCATTTCAGAATAGAAAAAAAAAATAGAAACAACAACAAAAAAAACTCCACCATATTTTAAGACCATCTGGTACTTTTTCAGTATTTATTTTATATCACTAAATTTCTGGCTTTTTTTCAGTGTAATTATCTTCTGAAACTGCTGATTCATTTATAGTCTGAAACAAAAAGAAGATCCTGAAGTGACCTATTCTGAAGCCAGCCTCAATGGCTTCAAATGTGAGAGAAGAGCAAAAGTTATCACATGTACTTATTTTATATCACTAAATTTCTGGCTTTTTTTCAGTGTAATTATCTTCTGAAACTGCTGATTCATTTATAGTCTGAAACAAAAAGAAGATCCTGAAGTGACCTATTCTGAAGCCTCCATGGCTTCAAATGTAAGAGAAGAGCAAAAGTTATCACCCGCAAGACAAACTTTATAATCCCACAAACTTCTTACTTTATCAATCTGTTGCCCTGGAATTCACACCTGTTGGTACAAACTATGGGATTATGCAGATGATGCAAGAGGGTTGTGAATCATGGGTTTGTAAGGGGGATTGTCCCAAGAACAACCCTCTGCTCCTCCTAATTACTTCCCTGCAATTTACCCTTTTGTCTGACATCTCCAGCACAGATAACTTATCACTTAAAAAAATAAAACCCACCAAAAATTCCCAAAAAACAAAAAAAGAAAAAAGAACACTCAAACCCCCCACCTTTGTGTGTGAGCTAGAGAAGACACATGCCTGGCAGATGGAGAACATAGAGAACATCTGTACTATCAGAAACTTTAGCTTTTTCTATACACTAGCCAATTTCTATACCCTGATCACCGAAGTTTCATTTATAGTTGTCACTACTGGTATTGGCTTTAGAGTAAACCACCACAAATTCTGAATCTTGCTCTGTAAATAGTTCAGATCTGGAACCCTCAACAGCAAGTGAGGGTAAGGCTTGAGAAATGCTGGCATCTCCCAGTGTAGTCCTCCAGCACTATCTTGCACCTTCAGCCACCTCACAAATCACCTTGCCGAATTCTAGGAAATGCTCAGGAAGTCTCTACTGTTAAGCACAAGAGCATTCAAGTAATCTTCAGTAGAGCTTTCACTTAATTTTTAATACTCTGAACTGGAAAACCAAATGAACACAATTATCTTTTTGAACTACAGATGGCACCATATAGAATCCAATCAGTATTATCTGGGTCACAACTGTAGAGGTTAGGGATAGCACCCTGTGCAGTGGGTTTACCTGAGAGGGAAGTAATTGTAGCAAAACAGAATCTCCCAGGAGCTGAGCTAAGGGCTAAGCAGTGTAGATGAGCATCCCTACATCTATAATGAAAAATAATGAAAGAAGGCTAGGGGTTATAGGAAACTGGTGCTGTTGCAGCACCAAACTGCTCAGTTCACATTATTTAACCAAATCATGATCAAAGAAGCTTATTGATTTAGTATGGTACGTAATGAACTCCCAATCAGATTAACCATGTGCTTAGAATCGGTATCAATCATTAATAGATAAATTGCAATACTAGATACTTGAAAAATATGAATTTATGTCTTTAAATTTCTTAATGCTCTTCATGACCAAATTCCTCACGATTCTAGTCGCAGACCCCCATGTACATAGACACACAAACACAGATACACAGCTTTTGTAGATCACCATCACCTGCTCCTCACTGGTGGGAGCTCCACCCCTCCTGCACACCCCTCCTGCAGAATATTTAGCTTCCCTAGAATTTGCATTTTTCCACATGTGGAACTTTTGTTATTATTGTTAAACTATTATTTGTACAATTTTCAGTGGGAACAGAACAGTTTTAAAAGAAGAGGGATGAATTTGTTGCTGAGCAAAGGTAGACTGCCATACTGCATGGCATAAATCATTAATAAAAGGAACTTTTGGAAGTTTTAGACTCCATAAAAATATAAAATAAACCATGAATGTTTTATGTAATAACACATAACATTATATTGTAAAACAAAGTGCACAGCATCAAAGACATTGCCTAAAATCACTGTTGAAAAGCTGTTAGTTCTGATACATTCAGAAATATACAGATTTGTGGGAAAAACTTGTATTGGTTTTAGAGAATTTGATCATATGGTATAATTAAAAATTCCCAGAAGTTCCCTGATTTTTATTTCCTATTACTGTATGGAAAATCTTTCTGACATTTTAATACGTTTTCACGAAAAAACAAAATAGAGATTCCTTTTGTGTATGTGTTATACATTTTTGGAGTACTTAAAGGAATTTATAGCAGTCTTATTATAGAGTAATGAACTGCTCCCCTATGCTACCATTTTCTGTATAGCTGTTTCTTTACCAAAATAATCTCCTTGGGATCTGCACCAGTAACCTCCTTAGGTCGCGTTCGTTCCACTTGAGTCACCATCTTTTCAGTTCAAAATGTAATGTTGCAGATCACTAGATCAAGGTCATCATTTTGCGCCTACTCACAGCAGCATCTCTAAATCTTGAACAAAATGATCAGAGTACATGTCAGAAACAGCTTTAGTAATAGCAAAATCAGCAGAAAGTCTTACAGGAGAAAAAATGTAGAAATTTTTTGATGATAAATGTAGAACTCCTAGCCTTCTCCATGGGTTTAAATACTGGATCATTCTACCAATAAGGGGAAAAAAAAGGTATTTTATGTGGAAATGTTTACACCAAATACAAAGATAGTTGGACAAGGGGGATATGTTTGGGATTTTCATCTGCTTCTGAAGCAATTTTCACTTTATTTATATGAGAAGTCCCTCATTTATATCTGGCTAAAATAAATACATAGCATTCATAGTCTCAGACAATCTTCATTACTTCATGTAGCCAATGTCAGCTTGTTCAGTTTCTAGGTATTTCTGTTTGACTTAAAATATTGGGTTGCAAATAATATTGCTATTTAAATATTATTTTTCATTCAATGACCTTGCTGTATCATTAGTCTTTAGTCATCAAGAATGCAAAAAAGTGAGAGTGTCAGTCAGGTTTCTATAAAAATCTTGATTTATAAGTCATTAGCATGGAACTGAAATATGCTTAATTTTAGAAATAGACAAAGTTTAAAAGAAAATTAGTGGAACATTTGAAGGATTTTACCAAAACAATCTCACAAATTCATGTGCTTAAAAATGGCAACAAAAACAAAGAAATAGAAATTTGTATTTAGTGCAATGGTGCACTGCTCTGTAGATAAAGGTGAAATTGTGAGAACTAGTACCTTAATGTTTCATCAGAAACATGGAGTGGTAGGATCATCTTCATCCCTGCTGCATACACAGAGGAATTGTCAGCAGCAGCTGGACATTAATGCAAAATTAACCTGATCATCTATGGCATTTCATTTCTGAAGGTTTCTTTCTCTGTAGGTTTCTCACTACTTCACAGACCTTGATTAATCAGGGTTTATAATGCCCATATGCACAATACACAGAACTAATTTCATCCAATGCCCAGCTGGATCCTAAGTAGAATCTAAGTTAGGAAAAAAAAAAAAAGTTGAAATGTACCCAGAACATCAAGAAACATTGTTATGTTCTTACCAGAAATTATTTGTGCTGCCACAGTCATGGAATAGTTTTTTAATTTACTACACACTTTTATTTATCATGCAAATAGCTATTAAATTAATTCTGTTTCACCTCACTATGTCTTCTTCATATAGTCTCTCTTCAGTGCTACATCCTGAAATTAGTCAGTTCTAGAGTTCTGTCCATCTGAGAAATAGAAGGCTGTGTGTGCCTAGAGGAATTGTCTGGTGTGTAGTACTTTTATTGTAAAATTTTCTATATTATGGGTATTTGCTTTTCTTTCATCTTTAGAGTTTCATACCCAGTGTCTGAAAGACAATCTAGTAAGCAATTTATTTCCTCTTTATTAGACCACTCAAAAAGCACTAGTGATACATCAGTGAAGGAAAAAATAATAGAATAAATTGTAAAATAAAATTTAATGTACTTTTTAATATAGTTCATATTTTCATTTGGATCTATGTGTGTGTTATTTATTCTGTGGTATTCCATCTGGTTTTTTTTTTGTTGGAAAATACGTCTGTCTCTGCATAATCAGCAGATATGCTTCAGCTCAAAATGAATAATGAATTTTTCCTTTATTTATTTTATTCATATCTTCACATTAAACCTGTATCTCCAATTTCCATAAATATATATACTAGTCACTTCCCAATTGCTTCCTACCATCCTCATGTTCTTGGGAAATTGGATTTTCTGATTTGCTGAAACATGTAAACAGAATTACTCCGGTTTGTTCATGGGGATTAGACAAAACTCTCTGTCTACAGATTTCTGACATTGCTAAGACATCCTTTCACAGCCTGTATAGACTGGGGTTGGCAGTATTAACCAACACAGCTTATTTCTTTGAGTTTGCACAATTTGGAAGTTGCTTCAGTTAGGAGTTGGCTCTGTTGACTGCCATCCACTAGTTATAGTAGAGTGGAGAGGACTTTCTTATCTCAGCTGTCATGTGATGCTGCCAATTTTTGCTGTTGCTGGAGCCAGCATCTGAGTGAGTGACTATTCCTCCACTGCACCACAGCATGCTGGTTTAAAACCTAGATACTGATCTCACCTTGGAAGTGGTGAAAGTGGGTGGAGATAGGGTTCTGTCCCTCTTTCTGGTAGTTCTGTATGGGGTACTCTATATTCCTTCCAGGTCTGGCAGCAAAGAGTCTGGCTTATCATCCTGCACTGTAACTATAGATTATAAATTCACTGTGCTCAGCACTGGTGAGGCCCCACCTCAAATCCTGTGTCCAGTTCTGGGCCCCTCACTGTAAGAAGGACAGTGAGCTCCCAGAGTGTGTCCAGAGAAGGGCAGTGGAAGTGGTGAAGGGCATGGAAATAAGTCCTGTGAGGAGTGGCTGAGGAAGCTGAGGTGCTTTATCCAGGAAAAAAAGAAGGCTAAAGAACAGCTCATCACTCTCTATAACATCCTGAAAGGAGGTTGTAGCAAGGTGGGTGTCTTATTCCAAGTAACAAGTGATAGTGATAGGACAACAGGAAATGGCCTCAAATTGCACCAGAGGAGGTTTAGATTGGATATGAGGAAAAATTGCTTCACTGAAAGTGTTATCAAGTGTTAATGGAATTGCCCAGGGAAGTGATGGACTCCCCATCCCTGGAGGTATTTAAAAGAAATGTAGATGTGGTGCTTGGGGTTTAGTAGAGGATTTGACAAAGCTGAGTTAAAGGGTGAATGATTTTAAAGATCTTTTCCAACCTAAAAAATTCTGGAATTTGACAATTCTATGATTCACTTAGACTTCTGGCAAATACAGAACTACTATGCAAAGTTATAAAATATAATCAGTTACTTAAATGCTAAAACAGATTTCCATGAAATTACCCTAAAACTTTAATGTTTATGAATTTCTTAGCTCCAGTAGCCTTACCATAAGTCAAATTTTTGTCAATATAGAATTTGTAGAAAAGGCTGTGAGAGAATCTAACAATGACATTGTTGTCCTTTTGAATTACGATTCCTAAAAACTGTGAAAACAGATGTTTTGTAGTCCACTTAGTGAGAGGAGATTTTAGCAAAAGTATCTCAGAGGTGTTGTCATCAAGGTAAAGCAATGACCTTGTTGTTTGTGCTGTGTTTGATGCACCCCTGGATTCTTTAGAATTTCTGCTTTTATTTTGTTGCAGAGCAAATTTGTGATGTCAGCATTTGGCATTGGAATGATACTTTCATTCTAAGAGTACTATATGCAAATATATTCAAACCATATGATAGATGAAAAGTCAATATTTCAATATGGTATTGATTTTATATACAACAGAGAACCTGACTCTTAAGTAGCTAAACTAATTTGTCTAGTAAAATCCTATTGGTATCAAGATTTTACCTCCTCTCCTGGGTGAAAATCTTTTCACTTTCAAGATCAAAACAGTTGAGCTAAAGAAAAGAAACCTATTCCTCTGTCAGAAATACCCAGTTTTCTTCCTAGAAAAGGTAGAAGTTTATTCTCTTTTATTGTCTAAGCTGTGTGAATATTTGACCATATGTATGAGAATGAAGAACAGTCTAAATATTATACAAAATAATTTCTCAATAATCTGCAATTAAAGATATCCTAAAGTCTCTGCTGATGATACCTTTCAGTTGTTCCACCACCTTTTTGTTTAAAGATTTTTCTATTTTGAGTGTTACTATTGCAGAGTCATTGCAATCAAAATAATTACTGCTATTTAAGAGGTCTTTTCTTGTCTGAATTGTAGTCTAGAATGTATTATATTCATGTTCTTGATAATAATGATTTTATATAACTGCCACCTATTTCCCTTTGTGTTGGTGATTTTTGTCCTTATTCTCATTCTCATTTTTATTGTTAGTATTCTATTATTCTATTAGCCTCATCATCATTATTATTAGAAATTAGCAGGGCACTTTATTGGATAAACAGAATCTAAGCAGTCCAGGAACTCCCGGATTAGGTTCTCAGTTTGTAATATAATAAAATATTGTGGCAACTCAGACTTGGCCAAGATTAGAAAATTTGTAGCTGAGCATAATTCAGACTGTTAAGCAAGTACAAATTTATGAAATCAGAATGAGAAAACTTTTAAACTCTATTTTTTACCATAGAAGTAAACAGCTTTACAGAATTCATACAGTGCTACAGGTCTAGCTTTTAACACAAATAGATCCAACATATAAAACATTACAACTTTATGAATATGCATCATAATATGCCCTGCACCACCTCCAAGAAACAGTATCAAATAAACTATATATTTTGTTCTTTCAAACCTAAGTATTAATGAATTTCCAGCTGTTTATTTTAAACTAGGATCAAAAAGATGTCTCTAAATTGAATGCAAATTTGGTTCATATGTCTTGTGGCTTAATAAAACTGGAAGGGAATTTAATACATCCAGTTGTAGTGTACATTATTGCTCCTCTGCTACACTTATATACAAATTGAATTTAAATTATGTCTTTTTTAGTCCAGTTAACAAAATTATTGCTTTCATGATGTTTGTTGAACTTGGTTCATTGCTTGTTGGTTCCACATAATGAACGAATCTTAACAGAATTATTTTCCATGGAATTACAACATTTTATTATAATCTAAAGGGTTAGTTCCAAAGAGTAAAGCTTCATAATTATGTTGATTTTTTTTGGTAGGATTTGTAGGATATTTAAATTTTGAAAGTGAAGCACATTATGTGTATGTTAAAATAAAGTGCTGGTTACATTTCAGATGAATTATTAGGTTCATTTCTTAAGCATTAATTTAAATGCATCCATAATTTTGATATTTGTAGTTCTGCTTTTATGTCTCATCAGGAGCTACAACTATTGAAAAGTATGATCTCAGAACAAACATATGGATTCAGGCTGGAGTAATGAATGGCAGGAGGCTTCAGTTTGGTGTTGCTGTCATCGATGACAAGCTGTTTGTCATTGGAGGCCGGGATGGTTTAAAGACGTTAAACACTGTTGAATGTTACAATCCAAAGACCAAGGCTTGGACTGTGTTACCACCTATGTCAACCCATAGACATGGCTTAGGTAAGAAAAATGTATTTTTAAACATGCCACATTTTTTTTGTTATGTTACTTTTAATGGAAAACTCAGTAGTTTTAAGCTCTGGTAGCATTCCGACCAGTAACAATAACTGGGCTTTGCAACATGATAAAAGGAACTATCCTGTCTCCACATGGTTTGCATCTTATTGGCCTCCAGTGGTGGGTGGTCACCCCTCCAATTTATGTCGACCAGAGACTTCACCATCACCCACCCAAAAATTCACCTCCTCCCCTTTGCGAGGGTGCACCTTGTGGGGTGCAAAACTTGGTCTAGCAAAGCACCCTACCACCTCACAAATGGGCAAATGTTTGACCCATTAACCATTAACACCTCAGACTTCTACAGACACGTGTGGGGATAAAAGTGTTAAAAGTGGGAGAATGCCAAAAGTGGGAGAATGGCAGACTTGCTTAAGTGATATTGCAGCCCTGGAATGCCAAGGCTTGGAGAATGACACTGTGGGAACCACATATATATGTTATGCCTGCTGCTCTATATCTATCTATCTATCAATCTATCTATCTATATCTATCTATCTATCTATCTATCTATCTACTATCTTGGTTTTGAGAAGTAAAATTTCTGTGTAGAGATAACATAGGTGTTTGGAGAGGCTTATGGATGTGTTTGAGCTCCCTGTTTTGGGACAGAGGTCATAAAAAGCCCAGACAAGATCCCAGCACATTGGTAAACTATGCATGCATGGGTGCTTGATAAATGGGTGCAAGCAGCAGCCCAGCCACCTGCTGGGATTGTGTTCCTGCCTGTGTGTCTCTGCCTGGGTGTTGCTTTGGCATCTTCTGGTTAGGAAGGTAATAAATAGGAAACAAATTTACTCTTTGCATTTCAGCAGTGGTTTTGTGGTTATTCTGGCTGCCTGCCTGTGCTGACTCATGCAACACACGATGTTATCCTGTCCATTCCCCTGAGCTGCAATCAGCAAGTCCTTTGTTGTACTATTGCATCAATATCTCACAAAATGACCATGCTTTCCTTCCCTTCACTCATGCCATTGGACACTTGCAATATGCATATGTACTGTTGCTGTTAAACAAGTCTTACAATAGAAAATAGCAATGGGAATCTATATCAGATGGCATCATGGCACTGGATATCTCACTGATTTAAAAGTGCTTCCTAAGTTTAAATTTAATTATAAATTAGAAAATACATGAGAAAATACATGAATTACATGCAAAAATATGTCATGTCTTTTCTGCCAATGCTCAAGAATTTTACAGAATCAGTGCTGTTTCCCAGGGTGGTAAAAATGCAATGGCTTCAGTTATAACTACAGGAGACTAGTAATACAACATTAGGGTATACTAAACAGAGAAAATATTTGTCTCAGCAACAAAAGAGGTGAATCTATGATTGAAAACCCTTGGCAATCAGTTAAAAAAATAATTTTGGACTATAATTTTACAGATTATTTTGGTCAACAGATTTAAAAAAATACTATTGCAGTTTAAGTTGAGGAATGTTGAGATTATGATTAGGGAAAAACTGGTATGCTTTCTATGCTAGGAAAAAAAGAAACAAACTAGGCATTTGACCATTTGAGGGGTTTTTTTAACTATAACATAATTTTTGAATTTTTATATCAAAGTAATTCAGGCTTTTTGTAAACAACAACATGTAAAGTGAGAAAAGAAGTCTAAATTGGGATGATTAAATGCAGTTGTTTGGGAGGCATTAGGAAGGTGTTCTTTATCTGGAATTATTTCCTAATCACATTATTGCCTGAGAAGCTTAGTTAATAGAATTTAATTGTTTTTTTAATTTTATTTTTTTCTAATAGCCCATAAAGTTATTTCAGTAAATGCCTTTTGTAATGAAAGTTAATCTGAAGTAATACATAATTTTAAAAATTTGTTTGTTTTCTAAACTATGTTATGTTACATCCATGTAGTAATGATGCTACAGCAGTTTGAATTGGATTTTGTATACAGGATGGAAGAAAGAACCCATCTTTTACATGGATGTATTTTTGTTGACTTAGCAAAAGAGTTGTCAGATGTACTCCATTGTAATTAAGGGCACAAACAGATGATATAATTCACTTTGTCCTGTATTCATATAATCTTCAATAGAAGCATGTGTATAGAAGCTGATACATGTAGAAATGAGGAAATAAAAGTTGACAGGTCTTGTAGTGAAAGTACATAGTGTAGGAAGTCATATGTTAGGCAGTTTCAAAGCTGCCAATTGAAAATGATTGAAAGCTCTTTTAATGGCATTGTTTGAAATAAGTGATGCTAAAGTACAAAAAATAAAGGGCAGACTGTGAGATCCAAAACTATTATTTAAAGTAATAGTGATTCTAACATCCCTGTTGAGTAGTCCATAAAACAGAATGGAGTATGAAAGAGCAATAAGACACCAAAAAGGTGATGAAAGGCAAAAAATGAAATATGGGAAAGGTGAAACTTGGCAAACAGGAAGACCAAATCAAAATCCCTATAGAAAAGGAAGAAAGAGACTGAAAGGACAAAGACGTGAAAAATATAAAACAGATTCTGCTTTATTAATTCAGCAGTTTTATGAAGCAACACTGTATCCACTTTTTCAGTTTCTGTGCTGAACTTAATAGTCTACGTGGAAGAGTAGAGAGAAAGGAAATATGGAACCAATGCTAGACTAATTAGAATTTTAGATATCAATTCCAGTGAAACAGTGATTGAAACAAAAACCAGAACAAAAACAAACAAAAAAAAAAGAAAAAAAAGAAAAAAAACCCCAAAAAACAGAAAACATAGGTATTTGGCTTGTCTTTAAAAAAGAAATTATTTAAGAGCCCTAGTGAGAAAATTAGACTTCCAATATAATTCTCCCCTAATTATATTTTTTCAGGTAAGTGTATTAAATTGTCCTTTCTATGAACTATGTAAAGTGTGTCTCAGCTTCTATTTTAGGTTTTGGCTTTGAAAATATACTCTCTGATCTCACAATCCATAGTCAAACACCTCTTTGCAAGATGATCAGCATGGGAAAGAGGCTGGCCAGCTTGTAAAATCCTATGTTGCTTAGAGTGGAGACAAGCCACATATTTTTCTTCCTCGCCTCTTGGAAGAGAGAATCTTGCTGGTTCTTCATCTGAGTGAAAATGCTATAAAAATATTAATAGATGATGGGAAGGCCTTAGATTTGTTTACATAGGATATAGGCCTAAGGTGGATAGAATTCACTCTACCCAGAGTGAATGGTTGTAGAAGACCTAAAGAATTTCCAATTCTCAGTTTATACAGTGGATTAGACTTTAACCTATTGTTCTGAAGAAACTGAATATGTAATGTAAATGGATCTTAAAGTACCTGAGAGTCATGCCTGAATTTAGAGTGAATACTTTCTTATAATGTGGTTATCATGAAACTGGTACGTGCAGGAATGAATATCTAAAATATTAGGTTCAAAACCCAGAAGTGGAAAGAGAATACATGTAGTTAGGTAGTAACAAGACAAAATATCCCAGGATATCTCAGATGTTGCTGACAAAATATCAAATTGCACTATGGGTTTGCACAAAGGCCAATTTCTATATTTCACTAAAAGGGAAATATACCCAATGTGCTTCTTAGACCCAGCTTGATTCTCAACTTTCACACTTTCTGCTCTAGAGTCCAACTCATGAGTCAGAGAGAAGGAAAAAACTTTACTTGGGAAAAATACAGGGATTCCTCTGTATCTTTCAAGTAGTAATGAGAAATGCTAATAGAGGGAAAGATTGTGGAGAAACTGAATTATCAGTATTCTTACTACATAGTAAATCTCAGAAGTAAAATATGTGTATAAATATAGGTAATAAAAATATTAAAAAATATAAAAATCTAGACATATACATTACTTATCAGCCTGTATATTTTTTAAATCACTAAATGATAATTTAGAAAATATTCTATCTTCTTTTAAAAGTATTCAAGTGTTGACCACTTCTTTTATTTAAAATTAGTGAAATGCTTTCCATGTTTGCATTTGCAACAAAAGGAATTATTGTTCATCAAATAATTTTGCACTGTGTGAAAGTTTATAGCATAAATACAACTCCACAGTTTTAGAGATCTAAGAATTTGTGTAGGATTCAGCAGCCTAAATAGGTATACGTACAATGGAGTGCAGCAACTGTGGTGGCATAATCTGATTTCCGTGGGAATAAGAAGTGTAGCATGTTTAGAATTAAATTATTTGTGGCTTGGGAACAGTTCCTGCTTCTCAAGGTACAACAAATACTATTGAGTAGACTGGAAACTGAGAATCTGAAAAAATAACTTAGATTCCTGTTGCACTGGAACTTTTAAAAAGTCAAAGATGTTTTATTGGGTATTTATGCCTGTATGTTTGTATATGATTTGAGAGATGTCAAAAATATTGATTCTTGCGAAACCATTGAAGATACAGATTGAAACAAAAAAAATACAGTAAATTTTTATGAACTCTTCTATTTAAATAAAGCTAGCATAGTAATGAAGTACATAATGTCTTAAAGGGCTAGCAGTAGCAATGTAGCATCAATGGAACTGCTTACTTAAATTACAGTTTAGTAATTTCTGGTGTAATTATTCCTTCATAAAGCAGTAAGTTGAAAAATATATAACATTTCTCTATATAAATGTTGTCATGAAGCAGATATTTTTAATCCCATTGCTCTCCCTTGGTGAAGTAAATAATTTTTGACAATAAATTTCTAAAATTTCAATAATTTTTTAAAATAAGCCTGCAGAGCAATATCAGAAAAAGTATCAGATACTAGAAACGTTAATAGATCCATAATAGCAAAAAGAGTATTGAATTGCACTGAAACAAGTGAAGGAGAAACAAATAGGTAACACATATTTGATACTATAAATTTATAATGAACAGGCCATTGCAATAAAATTATATGTATTAAAGACACATTTTACAAGAAGAATATGGAAAGTAATCACCTCTAATTTATTTTGTACCAAATATTTTGTTAGGAAACAAAGCCTTTGAAGAATGAGTGCTACTAACAGATTTTTTAAAACAGTTCCGCCAGGAAAACATGGGCTGTAGGATTCATAAGCAGAGTAGATCAGATACACAGCAAAGTACTAAAATTATTAACTGTACAAGCTGTCTGAGTTTTACCTCTTTCATGAACCATAATGTAACATAGCTTACTCAACACCAAAAATCTAATGATGAATGATACCTCTTTTTAGACCTGGTTTGGAAGATAATTTTGAAGTCAGTGAGAGCTGAAACTTCATCTACCATTTAAAAAACTTTTGCTATGGCAGCTAAGCAATGGTGTTATTTTAGAAAGTGCTTAAGCCCCAACAAAAACATGTTTGTCTGTGGAGTTAAAGTCTGTCAGAAAGCAATTTGAAGAGTACAAACCATTAAAATAGACTAGGAATATAAATAAAAGCCTTAACACGCCCATCCATGGTAGCTGTAAAAGAAACTATAAAAATGTTGAAGATAAAAGGGAGCTTTGTTCTTCTTGCTCTGGTATCTTGCATGATAGCTTCTTCTTTTTATCCTGGGCTACTAAAGAGCCAAAAATGACAAATTTACATCTTCGATTAACATACCAAAAAAGAAAAAGTTGGTATTTTTTCTAGGTTTGGATTTTTTTTTTTTTTAATTTTACAACATAATGAATACAGATCTTTTTGCATGTTTTCTGTATGTAAAAGAAACCACTCTGTGGAGATTTAGAAGTACTGAGGTGCAGAGGCAGATGCATGAGAATCTGAGATTCCATTCTGGATGTCAGGGCACATGTGAACCTGGAGGCCGGAGATGAAAGGCAGGAAGAAAGAAATTGTCTTCAGTAAAATGAAGACAATTGAATTAGTATTGAAACCAACAGATTAGGGCATACCCTACTAATATGATAAAACTGTAATTATTTATGACTAATTAATTTCCTAATATTGTGGAGCAACTATTTATAAATAAAATAATTATTGAATTATATAATAATGATTTTGCATAATGTTTGTTACAGTGCCAAACAGCTGGATAAAGGAAACTTTTCCATATAGTAGTTTCTTAGAGCATGCAGACAACTGAACATATTATAGTACTTCATGCTATCACATATATGACACTGACCAAATTCTACTGAGCTGGGCAGTGATAGTCCAGATTTCCAGAGCATGACCACACAGTATCATTTTGATATAATTTTGATGCCATATCATATAATTTTGATCAGCTGTGGTCAGCTGAGAAAGATTCATGTCCCATAAAAGTTCAAGTCAAGATCCTATTGTAAATATCTTATTTTTCTGCAATGGTTAATCTTTCTCAGTACATCAACACCTCATGAAACAATGCTATAGTTAAGATGTGTGTTCTCCATCTTTATGTGGTGATTTCTACGCACAAAAAAACCCCACAACCCAAAAACCACAACAAACAAAAATGCCAAAACCTATTGCCACCTAAGCATTGAATGGAAGAGTTCCACAACAGAGTGGCTTACCAGAGTACATCAATCTTCTGATAGAGATGCATTTTTTACCCCAGAAGCAGAGATTAATTTGAGAATTTTTCTTTTAGGCAATATTGACCGGTACTATGTGCCTCTATGTAGTTAAATTATAGTTATTTTTCCATGTGAAATCTCAGGAAAAGTTATGGCTTTCACTGTGGGTTGCAATAAGGGCTGAACGTTTTAAAGCATTTTCTCTGGAATATTGATTTGCATGTATTAGATTTCTGCTTTGGATTTTTCTCCTAATCATGCGGAACATTAGAGGGATTTTTTTTTCTGAGTTATTAAGTACGTTTTCTTTGTACTTTGCACCTTTACTAAGTAGTAGATCGTGACCCAATTCACTAAAGAGTTACAAATAATAACAGCAACACTTGTAATAATTTCTCAGTCATGTTCTCAGGATAATAGTGTGACAGAATTGAGAACCTAGTGTCTTATCTGCAAAACTGAATGCAAATAAAGGGTCGACAGGCAGATCTTTGCTTCTATAAATTTGCATTATATTAACAAGTTAGTGTAATATCTTCTGGCCCAAGAGGGCAGTGATATTGCTATAATTCTTTAAATCAGCCTTGATACTTGTGAATTTACATAGGAATAGGTATTTTCAACATTGAGTCACTGAATATTCTCTAAGGAAGGTAAGCCAGTCAATTCTCCAATTAATGACACACTAAATTCCAAGATTGGCCTATGGCAGTCCTATATGCAGCATCCAAAGAACAGTATTTGTATTTCCCACTCAGTTAATATTATGGCTTTGAGAACTAAATACAAGATTTAATCATTTAATTCATGATGCATAATTTAAATAAAATTGGACTTTACTTTCTTTGATAACACTACTATGGAAGAAGACTGGTTTAAAACTTAAAGAGGGAAATAATAGAGTAAGGACAAGCAGCAATATTAATTAAAATTAATACAAAATTGTATAAATATGCTTCTGTGGGTGAGAAAGGAGTTTGTTAAAAATGGTCTTCTACCTGTACACTAAATAAATGCACAGCTTAAAAAGGTAGAATAAAGTGCGGATGTTATTTGATCAAGTTTTATACTTGGATAGTAAACTACTGATTTGTCTTCTCAGCTTCAATGTCATGATATAGTGTATGTCTGTTATCTTCTTGAAATTAATGTCCTTATTTAAAGTTGTTGCATACAAGTGTATCCTTGCAAGTTTAAATTTCATGTTTGCAAATATCAAAATGCAGAGACTACAGTACAGCTAGCACCACCAATACTTTTTCTTTGACATTTTGTATCCAAATGTCACTATGAAACTATATTTACAATCATTTTATTAAAAAATTACACTTTTTAAGATTTTACTCTGTAAAATTAGGTCCATCAGGCAGATAGGGAACAACAGAATTAAAAATATTATAGGCAGTGGTCCTTTATTTTGTAACATTACAGAAAAGCAATTTAAAATCCCATTCCAGTCTTCAAGTATAAATAATTGGAACTGTACAGATTGAGCACCTAATTAGGCATAATAGGGTTTTTTGCTGCATAGCTTTGTGAAGGCAATCAAAGGAAAATGCCTGCTACTGCAAACGAGACAATTAATTTTTTAGATCTCATTTAGTTTAGAAAGAATACTGTTTACTTTTATAAATTCCTAGGTCAAAATGCTTAGAAGAATTATTTTCCAAGTACTTTTTTTTGTTCAGAAAAACATTAAGGATTCTCTGCACTGTACTTACTGCTCTTAGCTACTCAAAATATTGCTGAGAACATATCTCCTCTTAAGAAAACATGCTGCTTCTTAAAAGGGATGTTCATAGCTGGTTCAGCTCTGCAACTCTATGAGAACTAGGAAAGCCAAACTATTCACAGTGTCAAGTAAATGAAAGTAATCAGTCAAAGGATGGGTAGAACAAATTACTCCCTCAGTGCCAGAATTATTATTTTCTACAAATTAAAAAGTAAGATCTGATTCCACCAGTTCTCAGTTTCTTTGTTCAGATAAAGAATATATTTTATTATTTAATGTAATTCTCTTACAGTAAAATACTCCCTTTCTGAATGTATTATTACATTTGTCAGAAAACAACAAAGCACTAGTATCATGTGAAAAATTAAATCTAAGAGGATTTTTTATTTTCTCATGGCTTAAAATGGTTTTGCCAAATTGTTGAAGATGACGTACAGGAAGAAAAGGTATGAGGGCTTTCTGTCCTTTTTCTTCTCTTAGCAAATTCTCCTGAAAGAGCCAACAGTATTACTCTTCTGTGCAATTTGCTTAATGACAAATATGAGTTCAAGTGTCAGTTGGAAATAGTTATTTTCTCATTTAGAAACAGGAAAAGCCCATTTCTGTAGATATTTTTCAATATCTACATTCTGAGTGTAAATCTAGGTGGATGTTTATCTTGTGGACAGAGATGACAGAAAACAAAATTATATACTCTGACATCAGTATTCTCTAGGATACACAATGAACATGAAAACCTGTCTCATGAAGTTGAAATGAACTTTGATCTTCTAACACACTGTTCAGTATCTTGACTACAAAAAGATGAAAAATCTTATCTCATGAGACCAAGCAGAAATTGGCTGCACCATTTTAAAAAAATAAAAGGTGTATAGAGTTCAGTACCTTTGCTCTTTAAGGAGGAGGAATTCGACAGTGTGCTAATAGTATGGGAACTCTGACATTTCAACACAGACTACTTACAATGAATTTAATTTTTTTTCTATTAAAACAAATGACCTGGAACATTCAGAAAAGAGAATAGTCTTGCTTCATCAATTTTACTGGAAAATATTTTGCTTTCTGATCTTGGGGAATATGTCCCTTAAGATTTTGATTGTAGTGTTGCCATTTGCTGTTATCATGCGCTGTTCAGTAACTTCAGTCAGAGAAAAAGTGTACTGCAATCCATCCTGCGTGATAAAGAGGTTCAAGAAATACCTCTGGAATACCCTTTAGTCCATATGTGTGATATAAAAATCACATAGACATTCTAGCATGTAAGCTTAGAATGAATTCAAATGCTTAAATTCAATGCTTTAATATTGAATTCTTCATATAAGATGCAGTCTCTCTAATAAGAAATGTGTATTTATACGCTTACTTATATAAGTGAGTATATAAGATGATTACATTATCATTACTACTCATTAGAATATTTTGAAACATATGATTCAAGTGCTGCTAATGGAGAAAGAAAATACTTCCGTGTAGCTTAGAACATTGCCAACGTGGCTTCTTAGAAAACAAAAGAATCAAATGCAGGGCTTCATAAATAAGTGGGTCTAAACACAGATAACAGAGATGCAACTCAGCAGATGCAGCAGTTTGTGCAACAGATTCCACAAAAGGGCACCAGAAATTACTGAGGGCAGTATATTGGTTTCTGAAATGGGGAAAAAAATCAGAAGGAACTGTGCATCTCACAGGGTTCAATCTGGATTGCATAAACTCAGAAAAGTTCTGATGAGAAGAACAGAGAAGCCATTGAAGACTGTTTTCTGTATAAAATGCATTTAATTAATGTTACCTTTCTCTCTTTGTAACAAGAAATGCAGAAAGTAACCTTATATTAATGCAATGAGCTTATCAGTTTTCATTGTCATAAAAAATTAGCAAAAATCCATGAAATTGCAGGAAGAATGGTACTTTGATTAAGAGAAAATCAAATTTCCTACAAAAAGTGAATTAAATAAGTGTAATGGCTTAATTTCCAGCAGGAAATAGATGAGAATAAAGTTCAACCATGAAGGACTGGAAATAAAAAAAAATTAAATACTGATTGAGATAAACAGAGTAATTGAGGAAAACACTTTCTATCCTAGTGAAAGTGCAAATAAGTTATCTGAGGAAGTAAAAGCTGGAAATTTCAAAACTGATGTGTTTTTTATGCGTATTATAGCTTCCTTGTGAAATTCACTGCATAACAATGCAACACAACACTGTTTATGTGTGAAGGTGACAGAGGGTTTGCGTGTTTGTCTAGACACCAATTATGTGTAAATGTATGTGTATAAAAACTTTTACCCCTCTGAACTTCCTTTGAATATGATTAATTTTTTATCCCAAAAAGAATTTGATTTTCTATTTAACTTTGCATTTAGTGAAGAGTATATAGATGAAAAAGCTAAAGAGAACCATGTTTTTATAACAAATCATAGTAAATAATTCTTTTATAATGTAAACCTCTTTGTTCAGGATTTAAGTATATTTTAAAATATTAGATATTAGAGTAAACAAAAAACCACCCCCAAACTACATATGTTAGCATGTAATCCCATAATTTTTTATGTGACCACTGACACATCCTCCCACATTCATTGTGTTCTGAGATTAAATATTGAGCTATATGGATCATTACTTCAGTTTAATACCCACTTTAATATTCTGGAGAAACTATAACTGGAACATGTGATTGAGTAGAAAGTATTTCTAGGTAAAGCAATGAAAAAATTGGAGAATGAGTTCTATAGAAAAAGAAAAGGTTCAACCTTCATTTGGAAGAAAATTTTTCTAAGGGTTAGTAGGGTTTTTTGAATTATTTTCTTTTTTCAGTTAAAAAATATTGACAAACAAAAATCAACACCCAAAGTTCAGGAGTACTTTCTGTGAACACTGAGATGAAACATATTCAAACTCATTGATAAATATAGTTTTAAAGTAAAATAAACTTTTAATTAATTACTTTTCTGAAATAGAACAAAACATTCCTACACAGTGAGTGGAGACTTCACTTTGTTTAAAATCAAAGATAGACTTTTCTTCAAGACAAAAAACAAAGCCATTCTCTGAAACTTTAATGATCTATTGTTTTCTGACTTTTTGATTAGTTCAAACCGTGTGAAATGGAGTGAGGAAGAAAAAAAGACTTTAACTTAGAAACAGGACTGGATTTAGCCTGAGATTTTTCAGAGCAATGTACATTTGGGATCATGGATTCATAGAATGGAATTACTGAGCTCACTCTCTTGTAACAAATGGTGCTTAGCTATAACTTATCTTCCAGAGCCTTCTAAGCTTAACTGAAGACACTGTGAGATAGAGAATTCATCAGTTTCTTTGACTGGGTGATTCAAACCATTCACAGTTAAAAAATGTTTCTTATTGAGATATGTTCAACTTCAATTTTCACATGTTACATTTAGTTTTATTTTTTTCAGTAGATAAAAGAATGTTTATATATCCAACATTATTTTTCTGTGAAAGTGTGAGGTGTGTGGCTATTTCTTTCTTTCTTCCTTTTTTTTTTTTTTTTTTTTTTTTGGTAGAATGAAACTGGGGAAGCAGCTTAAATTTCTCAGTTTAATTACTTGCTCAAGCCTTCAAATGTGTTTTTTGATTCTGTACCAGTCCTTCAATCTTCCTGCTACTGAAGAATTGTTCATTTTCTTCAATGTTATTGACAAAAATGGTGCACAAAAGAGACTTCAACCCCTCTAGAAGCAATTCCATTCAGTGAAATCCCCTTAGGTTGACAATAATCAGAGATCTACCAGGTGTCCAGTCACTACTTTATTGTGTGCTTTACTGCTATTCTAAAGAGCTAATTCATGATTAGAATGTCATGAGAAACTAAAGGGAATACAGAAATCTAAGAAGATCAAATCACTGGCAGGTTATTCTCTGAAGAAAACAATTTTCTCAAGAAATTAAATTAAGTTTGTTTGACATGACCTGTTTTTCATAGAGCCATGTGGAGTGGCATTAATTTTATTCCTGTTTGTTGATTCTTAATTAATCAAATCTCAAATTGGTATTTCCATTTTCATTTTGAATATATAGTTCATTTGTTGGTTGTGTTTTAGAAAACTTTTTTTAAATTTTTACTACTGATAGAGGGAACATACTTTTATCTTCTCTCACTTTCTCCTTCATTTTAGGAGTTACAGTGCTTGAAGGGCCTATTTATGCAGTGGGAGGACATGATGGTTGGAGTTATTTGAACACAGTTGAGAGGTGGGACCCTCAAAGTCAGCAGTGGACATTTGTGGCAAGTATGTCAATTGCCAGAAGCACTGTTGGAGTAGCAGCATTAAATGGCAAGTGAGTAGGGTGTGCTTACACAATTGAAACACTTCTTTTGAAAACCAATGAAGCTTAATTGTCATTGCTTTCCCTTATTAAGTTACAGTGGCATTGATATGTTCCAGGGTAGATCAAATGGTCAAAGCTGCTTTAATAGCCCTGTTACTCTACAAGAAACTGGTTTCAGTGGTGAACGAGCCATGCAGCAGACTAGCAGAAGCAACATCTAGACAAAAAACCCTGGAAAAATTGATTTAAAGTCATGAAGAGCAGCATATGGCCATGCATATATATTCCAGCTTTGTTAGTTTTGCAGAGCTAACCATATGTTTAATGCTTCCCAGTTAACTCAATTGAATTTTGCATTACTTATATCAAACACTTTCAAATTAAAAGAGGTGTTATCTGTGTCCAAGAAAGGTAGGATGGATGCCATTAAAAACTGAAAAGCAGTGGTCTCACTACAACAAGTAGAAATATGCCATTGATTTTTCTTATTTTTATCTGAGTACCCATCTTTTAAAAATATCCAATATGTCAAGAACTGCAACTTGAAAACATACGTAAGGACCTCTCAACTTCCCGGTGCTATTCTTGCTACATTGCTGTTTCACACAACTGACATATGCTGCATTCCTCAGGATATTGGAAATGGATTTCTCATTGAGAAACACAATGTTCGGTTTAACATCCAACAAAGGAGAAAAATATTTTAGTATGGAAGTTCTGAGGAGTTTTTCCTTGGTTATTGATTATGATTTCTTTCTTCAGCAGTGAATTAAATAGGTAAATAAATAAGGTACATTAGATGATTGTTGAAGTGAGAGTGCTACAAACTATTCTGCATGTGTACCTCTCACACTATTTAAAGTTTCAGGCACTTTAAATAAAATGGATAGTGGTTTCAAATGTGAGTTTCTTAAGAGACTTGAAAAAGTATAGCCACTTCTTTTGTGTTTTAATGTGAGAAACTATTCCATTTGTGATTTTCCATTGCTCTGTGGTTGGCTGAATTTGTTTTCCATTTAAATTGATTTTATGCAGAAAAATGAAAATTGTATTTTTCTCTTGGTTTACGAGAAATAAATAAAAAAATTTCAAGCTTTCATATTCTGATCTCGTCAGGATCTGAGTAAGAAGATTGATTTGAAAGTAACCTCTTAGTAATTCCCGATGCATTAAAGTGTTACGGAAGCTCACTTGTGTAGACCATGCAAGTAAATTATCAATTATTTTGGTGCTCAAAAAAATTGAAAACAATACTATCTAAATTTGGCAAAACAGGGCACACAGAAATGAATGTTATTTCACTGAAATGCATATTTAAATTGAAATTGTTATATCAACATCTTTCCTAAAAGATGAAAAGGATTGTGTCAACATATTTTTCAAATTAGAACATAATCTAATTTGAAAAATATATTAAATTATTGAAGCAATAAAATCCTACTGAATTTCTCAGAAATTCAGAAAAATAACTATCTGAAGTTTTGGATTTTTTTTAAATTTTAAATTTAGTCCATTTGCCAAGCTTCTTTTCTGTAATCATGCTGCCTTATTACATTTCTAAGTTGCAGTACTGTTTCACCCAGGAGGGCTATGTGGAGTATCTTCACCTCCCCACACAAAGGTTGCCTGGTTGTTACCTCCAGATTTCCCAGAGTAATAGGATACAATAGTTACTATCCTTCAATAAGAAACACAGGCAATATTAATTTTCTTAAAAGTCTTCTTAGTTGTAAGGAGAACTAGAACAACTAATAAAAGATAAATGTGTTTTTTGAGATAAAAGAAAGACACATGACAAATTTATTTTACCAGAATTTCAATGGAACAATTTATCTGGTGCTACATATGAAATAAATACTTAAGATGAAAAAAAGGTGTATAGTACAGGGATTTGAAGAAGAAAAGGACTGTGTACAATAACTAGGATGTCACAGTTACCCCTGCAAATCGTTACAGATCTGTCCTGGTTTAAAAGAGTATAACAGCAAGAGCAAGTTAGTTAATTATCAGACCATTCAAAGTGGCACCAAAGGGAATAATATCATATGGTTCATGTTGGCCACATGAATACAGAAATATTTGGATGACCTTAAGAATCAACACAAATCGAATATTTACTAGTTTATGAGTGAATTAACAAGCCTTGTGTTTGAAGAAAATTAATGCTAAGAAGTAAAAGAAGAGGTGAAAAAAGCTTTGTATGTTGTTAGCAAAGAAAAAAAAAAGAGAAGAAGAAATCTGGGGGAAAAAAATGGAAAGGCTACCTAAGAACACATGAAGTTTTATTAATACTGGAAATGTTCATGTTGCGTTAATATGTGGAATTCTTGTCATCCATACTGAAGAAACTTCAAGTGAAATTGCAAAGGTCATATAATGTGTACCATGACTATCAAAAATGCGTGTCATACCACAGAAAAGCCACAAAAGTGATACAGTACAGTTGCAAAGAAACAGAGGCACAAAATAGCTGCAATTCATCTGGGAAAGTAGAGATGAAAGAAAAGTAATATGGGGACAATAAGGTCATGTCCACAAACCTCTCATCAGGTTCTAAATGCCTGTTTATTGGTTCATATAAAGGGTAATGTTATGTATTTTTATGTAACTCCAAAAACTGGAATATGAGAATTTTCATTTTCAGTAATATTTTGTTGTTTTCAAAGTCAACAATAGGTTCTGGGTAACACTAACAATGTATGGTGAGGCTTTGGAGATTCCATCTCCTTCATCTTCATGTGTTTCTCATAGTCAAACAGTAACACAAAAGTGGAGTGTGTTATCTTACTATATATAAAATTATTTATTTTTAACTTGATGTCTTTATCAATTTTCAGTGTATTTTGGTAGGTGTTGTAGGAATTGCCATGGCTGTAGAATTGCCTGGGATGAAATATGGTCAGTAATCCCTTCTGATATGGAAACAGCATCATCCTCTCTGCCTTGTTACTGTTAACAACCCTGTTACAGAGACTGGAAGAGAAAGAGTGTGCGAACTTCCTCAGATTAGTAATAGATATGGGTGTTAAAATACTAAATGTGGGATGGAGATCTACACTTTGAAAAATCTAGTAGAGGATGGTGCTTTTTACATGCAAATAGTGAGTCAAAAGTTGGGATGACTTATTTGAATCTTCTTTGGGGCTCACATAAGTGGTGTGTAGCGGGTGTGCAAGTCATACTATATAAGGACCAGCATTATATGGTTGTCAGCAGACAGTGCTGAAGCAATAGAACTTTTCTGCAGTATAAGTTAGAAGCACCAAGGAACCAAAAGTGTGAAAAAGTCTATCTTTTCCAGAAACTTTTTAAAATCATCACTTTTCTATTTCAAACTTTTCTTAATTTCCTAATTTTAAACTCAAGAAGAACAAAAAAATCTAGTTGACATATTCAATCCAATAAATACTAATCCTTTCATTAACTTAAAATCTAAATGCCTCCAAATTTATAGCTAATACCATAGCTATTTATTATCCTACTATGAAAAAACTCCAATACATGAACTGCTCATTCCCTAAAAACACTAAACCTTTCCACTAATTTAATTTAATTTCAGAACATATTTTATGCTAATGGTATAGCTCTAAGCGAAAATGAAGTTTAGTTTACACACTTTCATCAGGAGTACATACTCCTCAAAGACATTCTCTGTATCATAGAGATTTATGTTATTCTAAATATTTTTATGTCACTACCATAACCGAAATTTTTCTGTGTTGCTCTATTATATGTCCACAAAGACTGCATTACAAAAAATATTCCTTTGTTTCTATTGGTATGTTCGAAATTATCACTATTTTTTGAAGCAGCTGTAGCTTTCATGACAGAAAGCCTGGCCCTTAAGTCTTGAGCCCTTTAGTGAATATCATTTAAATCTGTGTTACAAAAGCATAAAATGCTCAGCTGTTGATAGGATCCACAGGCTGACTGAATAGTAGAACATCACAGCAGTACCTGAAGTGTCAAAAATCATGACTTTGACACACACTGGCAAGCAGTTCAATCTCTTGCTATCTTGTGGAGTCGAGGAAAAGTAGTCCTACCCTTTATTGATTGCCACATCTTCAAATATGTGCTATAGTTAACTTGATGTTTTCCCATGCTGCTGTTGTTACTATTAAATACCACAGAATGCTGTTGATATATGATAGATGACAAAAAGCGAGGAATTGTTTAATCTTAACTTTTAGAAATACCACTGTCAGTATTCTTTTAAATAATATTTTACTTTTTTTAAGGAAAAGAAAAGTTTTGTACATATTTGTTGTCTCTGAAGGAAAGTAAAAGAGCAAGGAGAAATGCTGCAAGAAAATATTATTTCCCATCAATATCCAACTGTCTGCTTACCATTTGCTGTCACAGGCAAAATAAGCTTGACTTGGAGAAAATTAATACAATTCATTAGTAATAAAAATAGAGTCTGGCTAGTCAGAAGAAACCCCAAGTTTTAAAATGCCACCTTTCTTCCCCCCCTTTCCTAGGCTCAGTTTATGTCTTGTATAACATTATAATCCCACCCCTGACTGGTGCAGGGGGATGGGAAATGGGGATTGTGGTCAGACCAAATTTGTTTCTCTCTGCTGTTCCTTCCGCACACATTTCCCGTGCTCCATCATGGGTTCTCCATGGGCTGCAGTCCTTTTGGAGATGACCTGCTACTGCAGTGTAGTGTCCCCCATAAGCTGCTGTGCCTGTGACTGGTGATTATCTTAAGCAGGAAAATGCAATGCCAATACTACAGGCAAAATGCATAAGCTGACCCAGAGATATTTTCCTTTACAGGAACAAACCCCTAAGCATAGATCCTCTTAATCGAATCCAACATCTTTAAAATTGGAGTTGTTTGGCAAGCCTCATCTCTCTCCATCAATTATGTTGAAAAAAAAGTCCTTTTTCCTGTTTGCCTGATACATTGATATTTTTTTCATAATATTGTTGAAAGACAGTCTAACATAAAAAGCACTGTTTTTCTGGCTGTGTCCTTTAAGTAATTATTTATTATCAATTGGTAATGTCAAATTTTGTCTCTTACTTAACTGCAACAGATAGAATTTAGATCAGATTCCACATTCTATCAATTCTGCTTAAGTACTGATAGAATATACTAATTGTTATTTTTAAAAAATGTATTTGTATATGCATATTTATTATTTTTCCCTTTACACCCATGCAAATTAATTTGTTACATTTTCAATTTTACTAGTTAGTTAGAGAGACTTTAATTACTATGTAGCTTTGGGATTTTTTTAATAGTTATTTATCTATTTATATTCAGTTACATTCATTCAGTTCCACCACTTTTGCAATAATTGGATTCATTTAGCAATGGATTTTCATAAATTGGATTATTGTTTTGGCAGTGCTTTCCCAGCTATTCTCTGTTTCATTTTGAATGGGAAATGCAGAAAGCTATCCAATAGAGATGTTGGCCTATGCACAGTGGAATGTTTTGTTTTCAGGTCATTTAATGAGAAAAACTGTAAAGAAACTTGTGTTATTTAGATCAGTATTATGTCTGCTGTAAATAGCAGTTACTTTAGTTTAATATGTCCCGTATAAGTATTACGCACTAATACAAAGTAACTATGAGAAAGTTTAGCCTGATGAACCTTAATTTTTATGAAAAATAGCAAAATTCAAACCAAATTAGTGTGAACACAAAAAGGTTCTCAAAATCATCTTATAGTTAGTCACTCACCAGGAATATAATTGCTTTGAACTGACCTTGGAGAGATGAAGGTTAATAATTCCACAAAATCCTTAATAGCAGTTCAGTGTTTGGCATGAGAGGATTAGGAATGTATTACATTCATATAACCACCTACAAAACTTGATTGTATGGCTGATTACAGCCTCCTCCAGGAGTTCTGCTCCTTTGGCTTTCATGCATCATATAATAAACTATCTGTGGCATTTTCTCTTAGCAGAATCATTAAGGCTGATTACTAATTCAGTGCCCTGGTCTGATCTTTTGTGCTTTTGCACACAAATTCATATATCCTACATGGGGATCTCATGCAGATCAGTGAATGTTCCATTTAATTCAAAGTGCATCATATTCTCTCTTTCTCAAGCAAGATTTAACTTATTATTTTACATCCAGCCTGTAAAGAGAGAGACACTGCACAGGTCTGCTTTTCTTTCTGTGGGGCTAGGCTACCTTAAAAAGATACAAGCTAGGTAAATATATGTCACTGTTATAAGAGAAAAGTGAAATAATGAATCTTTACTGAAATCATGAGTCGTTAATGCAAAGTCACTATATTTCCTACAGTTGAAGGCAGATAATATGCAGCTAAGATGCCTTCCTCTTTAGAAACTAATTGATTGGTAGGAGACACAACAGATGCTAAAAACATTGCTTATTTGTAGGGTGGGAAATTGATGAGCCTATTTTCTCTGGCTGTACTGTGGCCAGGGTCCCACATTCTTGGACCACATTTCTGTTTTGAATGTTTACTGCACAACTACATCTTTTAGTGTGTATGTCCCCACTATGCCCTTCTCTTCATCCATCACCCACACAACAAAATTTTCAGACTAGCTGGCTGTTGACTGTTGTACAGCTGGAATGACTGTAATTTGTGATAAGGTCTGTCATTCAGGTTTTGTAATAAGAAACCATTTGTCTCTACTACATAATTCCTTTTTTTTCCTTGTAAGTTTTGCAATGAATGATAAATTCTACATAGATATGCATATGATCTAGTATGGTATGAATTAATTTGGACATGTATGGGTACTTCAGCCAAAAAGACTTAGTCAGTTAACTTTGTCCTAATACATGGCAGAAAAAGGCAGTAGTGTCACTCCATCTAATTTAAGCTTTAAATGTAACATATGCACCAGTCTAGACAGTGGGAAGCAGTCTAGGAAAATTTTCTGCCTATTTTTTCAAATGCACAGTTTCCATAATTAAACACAGATTTTTTTAAAAAACAGTGAGAAAGAACAGTTTTCTCTCTTGTGGTCAAGACTGCAAAAGGTATTAATATCCTATATTTTTGATTATGACTAAAATTTGGCTTTTCACTATTATCTTTAGTGGGGGATAAAGTATGGGAATCTGAGCCTGTCTCACATGGTTCTTGGGGCCTATATGCTGGGGCAGGAAGGAAGCCCTTGTGCAGTGCAGTTGGAGCAGTCTGGAGATCCTCCCACACCAAATGTAGGCTTCAACTTGGGCTACACACACAGACATGTGTACATGTGTATTCCTGTGTGTTATCATCTGTATTCACATAATTCCTTATTTCCACATACATGTAATCTGGAAGGATATTTAAATATACACATCTGACTGAAATGAAAGAAAGTTAAATATTAATTTAATGCTCAACTAAATATCTTTATGGACAACAGCTACCAAATACTATACTCAGCAGAATAGAATACCAAGCCATCTCCACTCTTCCTATTCTTCCAATTTGAAACTTGATTAACTTTTTAATAACTAATATTTGGGTAACATGAAATTTCTTTAGACTCAGTAGACCAGCTTCAGATAAATCTTACACTATTGATTGAATTTGTTGAACAGAGAAGGGTTTGTTGATGGTAAAGATCACAGGCTAAATGCCCTAAGACTTTTTTGCAAGTCAGCCATATAATTGCAATGCATGGATAATTTTCATACTTCAGCAAAGACTAGGGAACTGCTCAAAATTATTAAATAAAGGAAGTATCAATATGCTTAGTTGTGTTTTTCAAGGCTGAAGTATCAATTCAAAATTTCATGCCAAACTAACAAGACAAGAAAGTATGAGCAAAACTACTATATTTCCCATCAGTGCCATTTTTTTCTCATAGCTTTGTTGCTTGAGGTTTTCTTTGCTCTTATGCCTTATTGGTGATTCACTTATTCTTTTACTAATCCATTTGAACTAAGAAAAGTACCTTGATTGTCATGCATACTGTCAGGTAAGGAGAAAGGAAAATGCCTTAAACTGCATGTTTTCTGCCCACAATATTCTCACTAACTACAAACAAATCAATATATTAAGTATGACCAAGATATTTTGCATCCTGCCTAATTAGATCTTTTTTTTTGTAAAAAAAAAATCATGCTGTCACATGTCTGCTTTCATCTATATCATCTACCTAACCAGGCAGTATCTTAAATTTGTCTTAGGAAATTATTAGCTATTATTAATGAATTTTGTGAAGCTCTTTTTCAATGGGAAGAATAACAAACACACTTACCAGCCTTAGAATTTTTTCGTTGAAAATTTTGTCTCTGTTTTTACTGTTTTACTCTAAATGTACTTTCACCTATAAATAGTTTTACAAATTAATTTGAATCTTGAGAAATTATTTCAGGTTCTTTTATGACATTGTTATGCTGCTGCTGTTTTGTAAATATGATGTTTGATAATTTCTGGTTTAAATCAAACTCTTTTTTTTCAGAAAAAACAATTATTCTGTATCCCACTAGAGGGAAAATGAGACACATATTGAAACTATGGAAACTATATTGAACTGTGGAAACTATAAAAAGGTGTAGATATTTTTAAATATTTTAGTCAAAATCATTAAATAAATTGATACTGAGACAAAAGAAATTGAACAATTGTATGGTCTAAAATTATTAAACTCACAAAGAAAATTAGTTTCACAAACATTATCTCAGTCTAGCACAAAGTAATTCTATGGATTCACTAAAAATTTTTATTTAATGACAGGTTCACTGTGTGTCTTAATAATACAGCAAATAAAGGGCCTCATGCACATGCTGTAGTAAATGATTAATTTACAAAGACTATTTTGCCTTACCTACTTGATAGCTTGATAAAGTCAAGAATGTTTTTCAGCTGGTGGAATCTGCATTGAGTCAATGGTCTTGTACAGAGAATGTAGTGCATATAATTCTGATTACAATTAAAATTGCTTGAAACAAGTTCTTTCTATTAGGAAACTAAAATTTCCAGTGTAGGAAGTCAAATTTTTTCATAACAACATTGTCCGTGAAAAGGGTGTTTTTCTCTCAATATTTTATGTACAGAATCATAGAAGGCCTTGGGTTGGAAGGGACCCAAAAATATCATCTAGTTCCAACTTCCCTTTCATGGGCAGAAACACCAGCCATTAGATCAAGTTCTCAGGGCCCCTATCTAACTTATTAGCAGTTACTACTAATTTAATTCCAGGAAATTACACTATGACTGTATATTTTTCCATTTTTGGGGGGTCAATTTCTACTTTTAATTTACTTCCCTACTGCATTACAAATACTTCAAATGGCCTTCCAAATTTACACACAGAAATAAGACTTCATTAATGTGTTCCATTCACAAAATTATTGTATTTTCAACTTTTGCCAGTGAACTATATTGGCTTAATCAAGGCAGCATGGATAAATATCTCTCTCTATATTCTGATTCCTAGGCCAGGTATGGACTGATTCAGCAATACAGTAGTCCAGCACTGATTAAAATTATTACTGTCCCTCAGTGCTAATAAGCAGATATCTTTTGTGCCAGAGTATCTCTGCTACTCTTTCAGACACACTGAAAGGCCAGAAAAGGGTACAAAAGGGCCTAAGCAAAAGACTGGATAAGGTCTTTGATATTCATAGTGAAAGAATTTTGAAAGGGAAAACCTCATTAAGAAATGCAGCAAGGGCATGATTCAACTGGTTTCACAAGCCATACCCACCTCACATCAAAGGCAGTCTGGTCTTTTGAGGTTGGCCTGTCAAACTGAATTTAAAACTGTCTTTTCTGAGTAGTTATCAAAGGTTTGTAATGACAGAACTGAGATAAATGCTTTTGATCCAGCTGGTTGTGATTTCTCCTAATGTTTCCTACTTTGAAACCTCTACGTCATTTTTCTAGCCAATTATACATATAGTTATATGTATACAAATGTTCAGGAATCTCTCTCCATCTTAGTAAAAGTGACCAAACCCTGAAAAGACAGAAGAGGCTGAGCTTGGCCTAATTTGTTATCCATGCACAGTGTCTGAATCAGCTGAAATGTAGACTATTTAGGAATAGAAATCTACAATATCTCCACAGGCAGAACTTTGACTGTGGAGATAAAAGTGTTCAGGACTGGATGCTTTCTTTTCCTTGCTGATCTTGCTCTCTAAGCAGGGATATATGATTACTATTTTTATAATAATTCTAGTCTTGATGGGATACACCATGAGGAGTAATTCAGCTAATTCAGAGAAATGCATTCTATTTTTCCCTATAGAAATTGTATTACAAATTTTGGACAAGCTAGAGAAAGCTGAAAAAATTATTTCATTTAAAGTCATCTGATAAAATAACACCCCAAGCTCTAAAAAGAAAGTAAGACTATTAAATAGCCTTAATTATAAATATTTCAAAATTTTCAGATATATGTACAGTATCCTGAATATTCAGTGCCTGTTGCAGAGCTGTTCCCCAGTCATTTTTGAGCCTTTGTGAACATAGATTTGGAAATTTGACTGAAGACTGGAAGCAAATTCTGACTGAATTGTTCAAACAGCCACAACCACAGCTTTAAAACAATTACTCCATTTCCAACTTTCCCTTATCTATTTTTATTTTACCCTTGGGAAAGTAAAAAAAAAAAATAAAAAAATTATTAATGATTCCTTAGAGAAAAAAGATAGAAACACAACAAAACTCAAAAAATGTTAGCTCCAAAATATGATTTTGAAAATGAATTTTGTTCTGAATACCTGAGAACATTTTAGCAACAGACTAGGTGGTCCCAATCACTTCATAAGGTACTTGTGAACAGCATTTGCTGTCTTTTTACCAGCAACTCAAGAGTGCCTTCAGCTATATTTTATTAGCTGTCTTAATTGGAATAGAGGAATGAGAAAGTATGTTTTACTTTCAGTGTGCAAATATCAGCTTATTGATTTATTTTAGTTGAAAGACAATGGAATAAATAAGAACTTCTCATGCCAGAAGAAATATTGAAGTTGTTGGGATTTTGCTTAGGGGTACACCAGATTATTTGCACTGAAGTCTGCAGAAATGTTGGTTCTTTGCATTTTTTAAATGGTGTACAGTGTTTACCTGTCCAAGTAAGAAAAAAATTTTACAATCTTAGAAATCTTAATCATGGTTTATGTTTTTGGGGATCAATTCACTTACCGATATGTAGTTGTCTACTTACATTTAAATTGCTTCAGGCTGCCAGCAGTCATGGTTTTTTTTTTCTACTGGTTTTTGTACTATACTATTTTCCATATCTCTCAGCCTGGAAGGAATGTCAACATAACTTAAATGTCACAAAAAATGTTTTATAACTGTCTGTGGATAGCTGAACCAAGTCACATCTTTGAAAATAAAGATAAGATCCTTGCAGACACCTATATGTAAATGTTTGTATTTACATTTATATTACTATAACTGTTTTTGGTAAAATTTAAATAGTTTTAGTGTTGTTCTTTAGGCTCAGATGACTAGTCTGAGTGAACCGCAAGTTGGATACTGTAGACATCCACAGATTAACAAAATTGGATGCTTTAATATTGATTTCATCTTTAGATATCTGATAATCATAAATGAAGTTAAATCCAAAGGTCTGGATCCAAAGAAGTAATTGTAAAAAAGTGTATTTGCTTTAGTATCTCTCACAGTGGAGTATGGATTCTCCTGGGTGCTTTAGTCAGAGCACAGGTATGGCTGTCAGGCACTACCAAAATGTTCTCAGGCTTCAGTGACATATTTAGTGGTTGTACAGCATTTTCTTATTCATCAGCATCCACACCAATGAAATGTAATGGCAAATGCACATTTAAATGGCTCTGAATTCATAGAGTGCTTAGGACAGTAAAAGCTTCCAAATGAGTAATTGCTTTACAGAGACAGCTTTCACGTCTGAAATTGCTTAGTGGTTGGACTTTAAAATAGCCTGTGTTTCTATTAGTTAATCTCCAGGCACTATATAAAAGGCAACAGACTGCAAAAAGATTCATACAGAATGAATACAGCATGGTATAAGGGAGAAAGAACAATCAGAACTATTTCCTCCTGGGACCCATTATAAACAGCAGAACGAAACAAGTTTCTTGCCTGCAGATGCTTACAAACACAACATCATTTTTGTTAAACCACATTTTTATAATTTCAAGTTTAAAATACTCTTCAGAAGTTGTCCATGACTTTTCAACATAACTTTATCCTCATAAAACATTCTGATGACGAAAAGCAACACACCGTGCTTGGGGGTTATAATTTTCTTGCAAAGTAGATATGTTGCTGTTAGTGTGCGTAAGAATTTTCTCCAGTGTAAGCAAGAGCCTTGAAACTGAGGTAGCAATTTTTAAAAATCCATGTTTAAAACGTAATGTGACACTCCTATCTGCAACACATTTCATATTTGATCTCTACTATATTTTAAGTGTAAAATTCATGCTGGAAATGTGTTCCTATTGATAGATTTTTATGTGGAATTTGTTGAATATCAGATCCTGTTTTCCATATTGTTTGTGCTTCTTAATAGTTTGATGCACAGCAAAAACACAGAGAAACTATAATAAATGGATTGCATATTTCTTCCTTGTCTGGATTACCAGTTATAAGTTTGCACTTCCAGTCCCATCTCCTAAATGGTGAGTTTAGGCAGCAACCCTGCTTACATGATTTTCAAACCTTTAGAGACAAACTTGCATATCATTTGTAATGCTCTTGACTGAATATACAGTAATGAAAGAATGAAAATATTCATTATGAGAAAGAAATATCTTCCTTCCTCTTCAGGTGGACAAAGTACTAAATAGCACGTGAGATTGGTAATAATATTGAAAACTGTGGTTTTTTACTATATGAGATTCACATGATTTCAAATATTATGTATTTTTTTTCTATTTTCTGTTGTCAGATAAAAAACCAGATACTCATTGTTTTTACTTCTGCAATTCTGAGCTCTTGTTTTATCAACACTTTTATTTGCGTGGACTTTCTTAGGTTATATTCTGTTGGAGGTCGGGATGGAAGTTCATGTTTGAGCTCAATGGAATATTATGATCCTCACACAAATAAGTGGAATATGTGTGCTCCTATGTGTAAGAGAAGAGGAGGTGTAGGCGTGGCTACCTGTGATGGCTTTCTTTATGCAGTTGGAGGTCATGATGCTCCTGCTTCTAATCACTGTTCTCGTCTGCTGGACTACGTGGAAAGGTATCAAATTATATATGCGTGTTTTAAATACAAAATAATATCTGGTAGCATTATTTTCTTAGCTTAATGATGGTAAATTTAAACAGATGTTCTTAATCCTAGAAATGTCTAATTAGTACTTACTTGAAAATTCTATAAAGGTGTGTGAAAGACAATCTCTTTGAAACTTATTTTAATCCCTTTTTATTCACAGTACTATCGTATATTACCACAAACACAAAAAATCACCCTTTACACATCCCATTTAAGTAATTTTAGGACACTATTATTTGTGACACTATGCATTGAAGTGACACAAACTAAAAATTGTAGAGATAAAACTTTTTCCTTGAAAAAATTTTATAACACAAAATTGAATTGTGTTTAGAATATTTTCTAACTCCAAAAACATAGCTAAGCAAAGAAGAAATAAAGAACTGTCTAAGTGATGGATATTCACAGTACAATGAATTCCTTCCTTTATCAAAATTGTCACTTTCAAATGTGGTGATATAAGCCTAATACACTTTATTTACAGTACCCTGAATTTTGCAAGTAGATTTTCTACAAATCCAAGAATATCTAGTATGGCAGTACACCACAGATGAAGTGATTAAAGCTCTCAATTTAAAGGTATTCTTCAAATTTTTCATGAATGTTTTACTTTTTTTTTTTCTGTTTCTGAATGCTATAAAAGAGAGTAATGAAAGTATTCACTCCAAATGTGTACAGATTGCAAAAGTTAAAGTAGGTATATTTGAGTAATTGGTTTATCTTAACATATAAGGTGGGAAAGATTTATCTCATTATTTCTTTTCAGAAAGGCTTGATTAAATGTCAGTAATTTCTTCTGCTAAATACAACTTGGTATTCAATATTTAATTGAAAAATTATAAGTGAATACTCCTTGTGTTATCCATATGATTTTGCTCAATCTTAGACTCATTGCCATCTCTGCTGTATGTAAGCAAAAATCATTGCCAATTCTTCTCATCTGCAACAGAGGGACAGTTAATCAGGGAAATCCCATGATGCCTGTACTTATAGGGCCTATGCTTGTAGACCTTTATTTATAAGGAACAATAAAAAGAATTTTCACTTAAATAAATTTATAATAAGACTACTAGCAACAGTCTTGAGATATTTTCAACTGCTTCTGCTTATTGGTATTCAGTAGGGAGCTTATATTTTATTTTTCATTCACTGAGAAGAAAACCCTTCTGGTGTTGATGACAAACCATACTCCATTGCATTTGTCTTTCTCAGGAGAGACTGCAAAAATGAGCTAAACCTATCATTATGCTGTTTTATGTACTAGTATTAGAGTGACAGTATATAGTATCCCTCATCTAGATATTTGTTCCACTGGTAGCAAAAGGTGTGGATGATGTACTTCATCAATAGTTAGCTTTGAGGCTAAAATTTCGGACTAACAAAAACTTGTAAGACTATAAACTTACATTGAGTGGATGTGAATTAACTGGTGGACTCCACTGAAATGTGAAAAAACTCTCATGGCCCTCACAATGATTGATTAGTTTATAAGATGGCTGGAATGCTATTTAGTATGTCTGGTTTTTTATTCCAAAACAATGCATCATTTCCAAAAAATAAAAGTCCCTCAATATGTTAGGAAAACAAAGAGTAGTAAGTGATGAAGAGGTCTATTAGTCTAAAAGTTTTTCTTTTTGTAAATATTGAAGTCTTGTTTTTTAACTAAGTCTCTTGTTCTTCAGGAATGAGTCTGCTTCAGTCATTTTGTCATTCTAATGCAGCCTGGTAGGATGTGCTTTATTCCAGTATCAATTTCTTCCTGGAAGACTGTCAAACCAGACATAATATTTTCAAATTTACTTTTGAGATTATGCAGATATAGTGGAGCCAGCAGATATGTGTTTTCTTATGCTACTGCTAAAGTACTGGTCAATATTAGTTAGGTACTCCAGTTTATGTTTTTCTAAGGTTGATGCAATTTTAAGGGATTTCCTCTGGATTCGAGCATTCTCAAATAATAGTTACGTTTCACTCATCTTCACAAGTTGGCAAAGTGCAATCTTCTATTCCTTTTTAAAGGCAAAATAACTACTTCATAAAAATTATAAAATTTTCAATATATTTTGGCAGATTTCATAAAGCAACTTTTCTCTTTCAAATGTTACTCAAAACTTGACAGATGCTAAAAACATAGTCATTTGACCTATAGTTTTTTTCCCCTTTGTGTCACCTTGATTTCAAAATTGATTTATTTCTACATTCAGGAGCTTTTATCATAACCCTATTCAGCCTGGGGCATACTTAGCTATCATAAAGATGACATATACAGTTGCTTTTTAGCAGCATAAAGGATGTAAGAAATCTCAGATATTTTCCTGGAAGTTACAAAACTAACAAGCTCTTTTGCAGTTCTATTTTGTTGACAGAATTGAGTTATAAGGATTCATTTTAGCCTTGCACACCAGTTTATTGGAAGAAGAAGAAGAAAAAAAAAGGTCAAATGATGATGTTAGTTGTATTGTTTTCCAGCTTTAACTTTTGCACCTCCTCACCTTGGCCCTTCTAATTTAAGAGATGTGTATGGAGGAGTCTATTAAACATTTATGACCTTTAGGTAGGCAAAGATACAATGCACACTGGTGCATTTCAGTGGATGGGAAATTGTTTCACCTTGAGGCGTATGATTCTGTTGTTGAAAACTCACACAGTCTTTGAAAAAATCCATCCAAAATATTTTTTTGGCTTGTTACATGGTGATTTCCCTTCCACATATTCAAGCAATATTTTACAGTATTTTCCTCTAAAGTTAGGAAAGACATTTATCATATATCTAGATATTTGACATCTTATTTTCTGAGAAGTCCCCCAAATGCCAGGATTAGCAGCTAGCGTGCAAGTAGATTGTTTTCTTAAAATGTATTTACCTCTCAAGAACAATATGAACAAGGTTACAGAAAATTTTTTATTGTCCAATTTAAAAGTTATATTTATGAACTAAAAGGCTGGTACAAGCAAAACACTGTAGCATTGCTGTTTCAGTGCTTGTACTAATATATATATGTATAATATTTCATTGTTCAAATATGTAGGACTTCAAACAGTATCCTTCCAAGTTGCTTATTGATAATATGGCTTATGACATAAATACTTACACATCTAAGCAAATTAATACAGTCAGACTTTTTAAAGGATTTGTAGACCAAAACTGCTTATTTTTTCCACTGATCACATGATTCTATTACATAGTAGACTGCTTAAGGACAGATTAAATTAATTTTATTATACTGTAATACACTATTCTGTTTTACTAATATTTGACATCTAAAAATGGTATCTAGTGTAACCTAATACTTCAGACATTCTTGGTAACAAACTATCAAAAGATAATTAATTTCTGGTTTATGCATGTCCAAAAGAGTTACAATGGAATGACTTCTGAAATAAACAATTTTACTTTGTTACGGAATATCTAAATGAAAACCTAGATTAAATATTTTATTTTTTAAATTACAGGCATTATACAAAAAGAATTTTACCCTCCATTTAAAAAATTCAGTTGCGATTATGTCTAAAAACCAATATTATTTTATCTACTTGAGCAAATATCAGGAGACACTAATTTTAATGCAGTTAAGCATGAGAATACATAGGGAGATTTTTACTGTTTTATAGTATAATTTCAGAAATTAAAATATAGTGAAATTTAATATTAGAAATAATATTTCTAATATTTTAGATGTGCTACAGGAAATACCCCAGTTTAAATGTATTCATAACATATAAAAAAATTTTATACCCATCCATTCAGATATTGCTCATATATCTTTCTCAGATCTCTTTATGACACACTATCCTACAAACAGCTTAGTTTATTCTAGAATGTTAGCTGAGCAAAAGTTTCTAATCAACATCTACAGGGTTGAATTGTGAATGCAATAAATCTGTATCTTTTTGATGTTAGGAAAAAATTTTTGGATAGGATACTAAAGGTTTGGTTTTTCCCCCAGGAAAAAAAGGACTATATTCAAGTGAAAATCAACATGGATTGATGCTTGTCTTCTCTCCACATACCCAGTTTCATTTTTCTTTGCTCAGGTATGACCCAAAAACTGATACGTGGACAATGGTGGCTCCACTGAGTATGCCTCGAGATGCTGTTGGTGTTTGTCTCCTTGGTGACAAATTATATGCAGTAGGTGGATATGATGGTCAGTCATACCTGAACACTATGGAAGCATACGACCCTCAAACTAATGAGTGGACACAGGTAATTATAAAGTTTTTTTTAATATATGCACATGTGCACATACACACATATATATATGAATTAGCCATTAGCCAAACTTTCTTTAAACCTAGTGCAGAAAGGTTCATACCTTGGAATCATGACCTTATCCTAAAATAAGCATTTAACATAGGTGAGATGTATTATACTCCAGAATGCCTATTTCTTTTTATGATTGCAAGGGGGACCTTCTGTTGACAAACTTGAATGCAGACACAAATGCTTTAAAGTTGGTACAGAAGCCCATGTTTTTTAATCTACTATGAATTACTGAGAAGAGCATTTTTATGATGTTCTGTAGGAGATATGAAATTAATTTGGGAATATTCACTTTTTGCAAAACCAACAATTCACATTAAAAACCATTAATAAGTATGATTATTAACACAGGTAGTTTGAAGACATATAAGCAATGCTGTGATTTATACAGTTGTACCAATTACAGTGTGTTGCTACATACATATAAGCTAACTCTACTGTGATAGTTTCAGCAATATTCAGTCCCATAAAGGTTTTATCCTTGTGTTGTCTTGAATACTGTTTAAAATTGCCAAACATATTCTAAAGGGTACTGGAACCTGTTTAGGAATACTGGAACCATTTCTGTATTGGTAGCTTTCACCTTGCCTCAAGGACTAGAGTGGAAGCATCAGCCACAGTCTACAGAATATAGAAACCCCTTGCATATCAATGGTTCACAAAATTGATGACAGCTCTAAAATTAATTCCTGCTTTCTGTTCTCGACTTTCAAATGAAAGGTGTCAGGTGTGAGTAAGCAATTTTAAATTACAATAGTAGCATAATATGGGTTTTATTTAATTTTAGCAATTTATACTCCCATTAGTTTTGACCATTTAAAAATAATTTTGACACAGCACTTGTACAATCTATGCATGGCTTGTTCCTGCTTGGCAATTTTTGCATGGTTTTTTCCTATTCAGTTAATTTGTGTCTGTTTTTCTGCAGATGGCTTCCTTAAATATTGGAAGGGCTGGTGCCTGTGTTGTAGTCATCAAACAACCATGACTTTGTCAGCACTGCTTAGGATTTTACTGACTGTGAAATGATTATTTTTCTATGAGACAAGAGAATGATAACTTCACAAGAACAAGGATCTACACAGTGAATACACTGTTGATCACAAACTTGAAGTATGGAAGTGACAAAGATTAAGTATTTATGCCCTATAAAATCATAAAACCGTTCACAGTCAGTGAACAAGAAAAAAGCCCCCAGAGTATTGTAGGCGTAAATATGTGAATGTAGAGTAGTGAGTTCAGGTATTGCTCTCATGAATGTGTCCTGAAGAACTGGATAATCATGGGAAGTCTACACAAAGTGTGGAAAGGAAAATGAGAACAGTTTTCATGGCTGCAAGAGAAATATGAAAGTCTATTTAATCAATTTTAAGCTGTGTTTTTTAAAAGAGAAAAGTGGATAGTAATATAATTTTTTTTTTGCTGTTCAGGTCTTGTCTTCAAATGGGTTATGGTCTTCTCATTTAAATGAGCAGTTTGACTTTACTGAAAGGAAGAGGTCAAATGGTCTGAATATTCATAGTGACTGAGTTGTGACTCTAAACCAGGAAGAAACACAAAACTAAAAGTAGGCTTTTTTCGTAACTTCAGATTGTACCTCCTCACCTATGTTAATGCATCTTATAAATTATTTTATTGAGTGGGAAGCCTGTGTGTTTAATCAGGTAATATAAAAAAGTCCTGGGGCTGCACTGGGGCTTTGTTGCAAATACGGGAGTCAAAGAAACAGTGACCTAATTCTTTCTTAAGCTTATATTCAATTTAAGCATGTGGGCTCTAACCTCACTGTTTGATGCATCTACTGCATGTTGGAAGCTCATGACAAGCTGGAAAATTGATCCCCTTATTTCACTGCATCATGTTAATGGATGAACCGTGACAAGAACAGTCTATAGAGACTCTTTTAACATTTCAAGAGGGAGAAAAATCCTACATTTTATTTATTTCTGATGCTTGTAGATACACAATTTTGCCTACTTAGAGCTGCAAAATTATGACTTTCCACTTATGACTGAGAATAACTGCAAGTCAGGAAATCAGAATAAATGCAAGTGGAATAAGGAAAATTAGACCATTTGATTTAATGATTTAATACATTTCATATGGTAAATATGGTGGAATAAGGAAAATTAGACCATTTGATTTAATACATTTCATATGGTAAATATACTAGTGTCATCTGTGCTTCCCTTTAGGGTTGATAATTTCTGCCAGTAATCATAGTCTGAGCTTTTGATCTGGCAGTAGATTTGGTGCTGATGCTTTCTGTCTGCTCAGCTGAATCAGTTAGAACCTAAGGCCACTACTGGAATATGAAATTCTGCTATTCAGGGATGCACAGCTACTGGGAACAGGGCACCAAATATACTTCTATAAAGCCTGGCTGATCCTATAGGAAACATTTCATGGCCCAAAAGCAGAAACTTCACAATCCTCTATCACTAGCAATTTTGAGAAGGAATACTGGTTGCACTAAAATGAGTTCTTGTAGTGGAAATCTCTGCAATCATTTAAGATGAAAAAATATGTTGAGCTTCCATCACTTCATTTGAAGATGTGCTTTCCGTCTAACTGCATCAGTATGCATGGAGGTCTTTGCTTACTGATGTCAGTTGAATTGCAATTCTGAAGCCGAAGTATATGGATTTAAATGTTTTAAATATTTCTCTGTCCTAATTTGGAATCAGCTGAAAACAATTCAACATTAATTTTCCACAGCCAGTTGCCTTTTGAATTGCAATTAGTCTTTCACAAACATATGAATTTTTCTCCAACTACAACAATCTGTCTAAAGATTTTGCTTCACATAAACACAAGTTTTGGAGACCAAATTAAGAAGATTCTATGATTATAACTGTAATTAAATATAGATATTGGCATTCAGAACTCCTACAGAGATAGCTAAAGAACTTAGAAATTGAATTTTAATGCTATTTCCAGAACTTTCCTTTTATTTCATTATATTAATATCTATAATAGAAATATTATTGCTTTACCTATACACAGATCTTCAAAGTTGGATTATTCCTATTAATTTCATTCAGTGCCAAATTTGTTTTAAGTGCCTTGATCATTATTTTCTTCCATTTATCCTAATTTCATTTTTCATTCTCAATTGCCTTTTTTACTTTTTCAATTTGCTTTTATTTTACCAAAATGATTCTCATGTGAATTTTTTTAGTCTATTCCAATTCTCTTATTCTGAAACAATAAATTCAGTATTTGTTTTATTTTGATTATGTAAAATCTAGCCACAATAAGAACCAAAATCGGCTTTCATATTTATACAAGTGCTACAAGTTTCTTCTAAAGAGAACTGATGAAAAATTTTATTTTTTTTCCTTTACCATTATGTTTGCTTTCCCTAAAAATAACAATAATTTTACCTTTTTCTCAAAGGGAATGTGTTTAAATCCAGGTATTATATAATTGTAGTCTTGATTTCTGTGGTTCATTAAGACCCATTTTTTATGTATAAGAGTTAAAATCACTTCTGATGCACTAAATTGTGCTAAACAATGTTAAGTTTACTTATTAAAGAAAGCCACTGTCTTTTCAAAAGACAGGTGACCTTGTTCATCAAACATGATTTCTTTTCTCTCAGATAACCTCTTCAATGTCAAAGTATAAAAGTCACAGTGAAATCAGAGCTGCAACAAACATTAATTTTACTGAAATCAATTACTAAATTCCTTGAAATATAGATATTTCCTAATATGTTGGAACCCTTGTATATCTACCGATAAAAATGTCAATTAATAGCTATTCTTTAGTGGAGCTCTTTAGTATTGACATTATATGATTCAATTTTATAGAAAAGTTTTGCATTGTTGCCAAAGTCACAAATAAACTATGAATATTGTTTCATTGGCTTCAGTTACAATTGTTCAATAATTATTTTAATATATGTTCTTGTAATCAAAATACTGATATTATTTAGAAATCAGTAGTAAATTTTTAAAAATCCTTATTACATATAGAACAGACATTTTATTCGTATGAAACTTCCAATTATTAAGACAATATTAGGATGCTTTCAGAGAGTTGCCTGCCTCATAATTTTACTTTGTTAAGCTAACATTAATTGATGCAAGGGAACCATTTTAGCATAGATAAAGAATCATTTCCTTGGATAGCACTTTCTTCTGCAGAAACCTGCCGTCAATTGATCATTATTTTAAAAGTACTTAAAATATATCTAGAAATAGATATTTATTATATCTATAATCTTATCTGTATATATTATTCAGATACTTTCAATATGTTTAGAAGGCCTATATAAATTCCCTTAAATATATTTATGTCTTAAACATTTTCTATTATTTCAATAAAAGTAACTCACAAAACAAATTTGAGTTATGCAAGTTATATGCAAGTTTTAATGGCTCAGACCTTGAAGTCCATGAGCAAACACCAGAAACGCTGTGCATTGTGATTATGAATGAAATACACTTTTTCCACAATAGAATTTACATTCTGGAAAACTTTCCTTATTATTTTGCCTGTAATGAGCTGGGGAAGAGAAATGTGACCTATGACCTATGTTATCTATGAATTTGCATTAGTTATTTCATGAGGAATAAATAGAGAAAGCATTTCCACAAAGGCTTCAAGAAAGCTCTTGTAACTTTTATCAAATAGCAGTAATAGATTGCATCTTTTAAATTCTTAAAATACCAATTTACTGGATTTTTTGCATTTACTATACCAAGAAAATGTGCATAAACTACATAATGCAGGCTCACTTCCAGCTCAGAATCTCAATATGTTAAAGTAACTCCAGATATATTTCTTTAAAAACAGATTATCCATTCAGTATATCTGTTCTAACTTAAATGAGAATGCATAAAACTTTCAGCAGAATAATTATTCTTCAGCATTATATTAAATTCAGTGTCAAGCTGCTCAAATTGGCATAAACTTGAAATTCATTGCAAATTCCCTCATTATAGTTCTGCTTCATAATTCACGGGGACTGAGTACACTTTGGGATAAAGAAACCACTGAAAATCATTATATCAGCATAAGCTTGATTTCCACATGTAGGACTACAGCTGTCAGACATTAAACCATAAGGAAAATTACTAGCACAGGTAAGAATTGTAGTGACAGGGAACAATACAGCTTCAAATCACTGGCTGTTCACATCTTCACCTTGGTGAATCTATGCAACTGCCAAATTCATCACCTAAGAATTGCAAAAGTAGTCAAAGCTGAGGTATAACCAACTTACACTTCTATCACCCCATATATTCCCAGATTTCCCATGATGATTAAAAAATGCACAAAAATTAAAATAATGATGAAAATAAATCCTCTCTTGCAGAAGTCTAGTACTGCTCAGAATTAGGTCTCTGAACCACGTTCGTGTTCAATATTCTTCACTTAGGTGGCCTAGGTTGTGTGTTAAGTCTGGTGACATCTTTAGTGAACTCTTTCTAATGTCCCCAACAAAAGTGTCATTAAGAGGGCTGCCTTTAATGACCTCCAGCAAGAAATGATGTTTCAAAGGTGAGAAGTTTCCATTAAATAGATGAGCATTCAATTTAGTCACCCCCACATAAGTGTCTGATACCATGTGAGATGCCCAAAATTATCTAAGTTGTCCACACTGGGCTGGCACATATGACACAGAAGTTATGAAGTGGTAACAGGAATTTTAATGGGCTGTAAAGTATCCCAGATGATATTAGATACTTTTCTGGAGGCAGATAGAATCCATGATCCCTCATATATATATTTATGTATGTGTATGCACCCAGTGTCACTAGTTATTTGAAGTTATTATCTAACTACCAACCTGTGTGATGGGACAACCTGAATTTAAAAAAATATTTTACTTCAGGCTGCTTAAGTTTGAAAACATTAACCTCAATTGTCCAATGAATGATACAAATAGTGAACATAGGTGTGATATCCATTAATACTCATTAATGTTGGCATGCATGGAAAATGCTAACTTGTAGAGATTCCCTTTATATGGAAGATTATTTTTTGCATCACTTCAGTAAAAAATATGTTCTGTAAGCAAGTCAGGAGTAAATCACCCTTACTTAGCAGTTATTGAAAAAATCGCCAACATTAGTTGCTATTACCTAATGTAGACTTTTTGGGTGGCTTTTTTTTTTTTTTTTTTCTTTTTAACAGTAAAATGTTTCTGGCTGCAATTTTGTAAAGGTTTGGGTGGCACATTTCAGTCACATAGGGGAAAATCTCACATATAGACATAGTGTAAAAACAGACTATTTGGCTTAGGTTTTTGGGTGCTTTATTTTTGTTTGTACATCTGTATATTTTCCAGAATATCAGAATTTTAAATGGTCATTTGTTCCACTTGAAAGGTAGAAGAAAAGAAGACTTGCTATAGCAGGCTGAATGGATAAATATCCATGTTGTAATAAAGAGGGTTCTACTGCATAAATGTCCACATCAGAATTATACATCCAAAGGATTTTCTTATAGCCAGACTAGAAAAATCACTATTTCCAGGACATGATTCATCATGTTAATAAGTGAAATAAATCACACTTTAAAAATGTGTTTCTCTCCATTGACTGCAAAAGTGTTTAAATTACTATATCAGACAGAATTATTTAAGCTGGATAAGATGCATCTCTACCCTTTAAGAAATGTCTAGAAGGAACTGGCCCAACAAGCATTTATTTCCAATAAATATGACAGGAATTTCATTTAGAATATAAGTCCAAGGCTCAAATATGCATTGAACAAAAAACAATTTCCCTGTTCTGAAATCAAAAACTCTTATGATATTCAGAAAGTGGATAATTTGGAGCTTTCAAATGACAGGCAAAGGAAGCAAAAGATATCTTTTTATTAACCTAGAAGGAGAAAAAGTGTTCAGAAAATTACAGCTGCAGCTCCTGGTTACCTAAATTTTTAGATATCTTATATTTGAGGGATAAGGGAGCAATTTAATATAGTAACCTACAAGATATATCTATATAATTAGACTTCACAAACTTTCAGTGCATGAAATAAGATTATTTACAAATAGGATTGCTGCAATCAATGGGCATCATTATTCCAGGCCCTTGGTTGGGAAGAGATAAACTGGAGAAAAGCAGGCACCTCCCTCAAGGTGGGTCATCTCAGCCAAATGTAAGCATACGAAAAATCACCTGCTTGAAATGCATTGTTTTCCTCTTTGATTTATAAAGGTGTCAATGAGAATAACCAGATTTAGGCACCTAAATTAGTAGAAATACCAACAATGAAATGTAGGAAAATGCCAATCATATTATCTATCTGAAACGGTAAACCCAGTTGACTTGCTTATAGACTTATCCACGTTAACATTTATCTCACAAGTAGTTTACACCAAACTACATATTCTTTGACAGCTCTATATATATAGACAATTAAAGAGATTTATTTTATGTGATCAAATTCAAGTTCTGAAATAACATTCATTGTACAGATAATGTAGGTGAATTTCTTGTTTTTATGAAAGTTCAGAGTTATGCACAAAGTGCAAAAGCACCAGATGAATTGTTCATTTCATTATAAACTGTGAATGTTTAGCGCCTTCTAAAATCACAGACCATATTCTTTGCTCTTTAAAATCAGATGCTTATTTTTTTATTCCATTTTTCAAAATTGTGGCTATGTTTTACATAACACATTTTTATGAAATATATGTGTCCAGAACCTTGCAGAAGAGTGTATGTCAGGATTCTGCTGGAATGAGATTAGAAACTGCACAAGCTTTTATAAATGTATTTTCTATGTCACATACTTAACATATTTTTGGTTATGTTTAGTTGACTTTAGGAAACTAACTCAGAGTTCTTAAAAAATTTATAAAGAAAATCAAATCAAGATTTTGGTTTAAAGAAATTAAAGAATAACCTTTATTTGCTTGACTGCTATCATTCTCCTCTTCCCTCCTATAAAGCAACCAAAAAAAAACCAAAACAAAAAAACCAAAAACAACCCAAAAAAAAAAAGAACCCTGGATAAGTTCTAAGTCCTTTTTAATTTCAGTGTACATTCAATAATTTATATTGTCATACATTATGGTTATTTGTAAAATTAGAATTAGAGGAAGAGCTGCAACCAAACTGACATAGAAATAACTGTTATGCACAGATTGCAGGTCATCACTAATTGGGGAAATAAAAACTAATTTTTTCTAGAATGGTCTAGTAAACACAAAGTGTCAGCAGACTTATGCTAATGGTGGCTCATTCTTTAACTAAAATGCTTCTGCCTTCACCTTGCATACAAAAAAAGATTATGTATGAGATTATGGCTGCTTACTTTGAGGAAGAGACTGGAAAATGAGGTCTGAGTCCTTAACGCAAGAGGAACATTGTTAAAGTAAGAATGATGTGGTTAACAGCATGTCACAAATATAAACTCTCCAGTGCTGTCATATGAGCATGCAACTGTTTGCAGATGTATTATAGGAGTTTTTGCATCAAATGGATCCAGTCAGAAGTTTTGGAGCTTTAGTCAAAAACAAAATCAGTATTGAAGAAATATGTTGGGATGTTGACATATGAGTTTACTTAGTATAGAAAAGGAGTACAGAGCAAAATAAGCGTACAGTGTTTTGGAATGTAAGACAATAAATACATTAAAAATGTATAAATATGGTTGTAAATACATTCAATTAAGCTGTCCTAAGTTTTGCAATATTTGCAGAGCAGTTTACTGAATGTTATGCTTTTACCATGGTTCCGTTATGTCTTGGACATATATGTATAGAATGCAAGTGAAGACAATAGAGCACAATGTTAAACTCTTAACCTTTGTTTGGCACAAATTGTTTCTAAAAATTTGAATATTGAAAATGTCACTGTGCAAAAATAAACATGCCTGTTTTTATGTGTTGCAGAGGTGATTCTTTTAAATGAATATGGTAACACAATTAGGGGTTCAGCTTGAATATTTTAAACTTGCCCATACACAGTTTCACTCATGTAGATCCAAAGGGCAAGAATTTTAAGACTCTGATAAATATTATTATTTGTTGTTTATCCTTTTCTTAAGTCACACTATTAAGAATATAATGGGATGAGAACGTCATTAAAAATTCAGACTTTGGAAACAACAAATGAATTTATTCCCCTCAAAAAGAAAAAGAAGTCTATGTGCAGAGCTATGTGATTTAAGTAGAGTAAGAGCACGAACTACAAGTGAGTCTTATATGCTGTTTAATATGATCAATGAGAAAATAAATTTTCACTGAAAAGAAATGTACCTGTTCAGGCAAAACAGATTTCTTGAGTCACATGTGTTTGAAGAGTTTTCTTGAATCACATATATTTTAGTGTCCAAAATGTTAACCTGGGATATAAAATAAATCTCTGTTATAAGACTTTGGAGTAATTAATATTTCTTTGATCTGCCTGCAGATTCCAGATTTGTTCTGAATTTATCTTAGAGTGAGATCCAGCTGCACTTTACTGTCTGGGTAGACATTTCAGATTGACTGAGATTCAATCAATTTTTTTTCCCAGTTTTCATATGTCATTTGGGAGAATCATGTATTTTCTCTTTTTTAAATCCATTCCCCATTCTGTGAAAAATGGATCATATTATATACTTAAAATGCACAGGATTTATGAGAAGATACACTAAAATATGTTGAAGATATGAGAGGGATGCATGACAAGTTGAAAATTCTGCCAAAGTCAAATTTGAATAGAGATTCCTGGAGCGGAAAGAATGCATGTACTACAATTTTCATTAAGTAATTTCAAACTCCTTGGAGAGACAAATACTTTAGACATGAGTGCACCAATAAGCACGAATTTTGAATAACTGATATCAGGCTTTCTGTGGTGGACAGTTTAAATGCAGAAACTTTGCTGAGAATGTACTTCTCTTTAACATTTATCTTAACCTATTTTGGATGAGGGTTGAAGTGTCAAAATTCTTTTTTATATGAGATGCTAGAAAATATTTAAGCAAGAAATTCTTTTTTGTGATCAGCTGAGTTTAACTTTGGATACAATGAACCTTTGACATATAATTTACTTTTCCCATGGTCTTAAGATTTCTCCTCAGTAATATACAATCAAACAATGGGTAATTATTTATGATTCAAATTAATGAAAAGGAGGTTGTCAAAACCCATCATATATTCTATGTCATATTAATTCATGAAACTTTTGATCTGGCAATAGAGTACATGGCCAAAACTGTCTGACCTGTTGACATAACTTTCCAAAAGAAATACAGGGATCTTGAGCCCTGATCACTGTACTTTAGATCATAAACAAGATAATATAAAAATGTTCTTAGAATGAAAAAAATTCTCTAATAGGAGCAGAGGTTTTATTTGTTAAACAGAGATATTGAATTATTTAATACTTTATGGTGCAAGATTCAATTTTGAATCATCATATGAAAATGTCAGACCTCTGAAGAAATTCCATCTATGTTTTCTTACTACTTACTCTTTTATGCATACTTTTCTCCTTGTTTTTACCCATGTTTCATCCTACTATCAATTCCAGCTTTCTGTTCCATTCATATAATTTTCTTCCTTTCAATAAATGCTGCTCTTTTGTGTTTCCCTTCTTTTCCCAATTTTCTTCTTATTGTAGCATTCTACCTAATCTCTGGGAACTTATTTTTTCTTACTGATTTTTCTTATCATGGGTTGCAATATCTCCTATGTCACTTTTAGCTGGACCTCATAGATTTGTTCTCCCTCTCAGTACTTTTCCTTCAAATTCCTCTATTTTTCTATGTGTGTACATATATATAACCTAGAAGTCCTGCTTGCATTTTCTTGAAAATTGTTATGTCACAGCCACCCATCCTTTAAAATTTTTTCCTTTTGTCCTATTACAAGCATTGGGAAATTATTTTTTGAGGATGAATTATTAGCAATAGTATATTGACCTACAAAAAAAAAAATTGCTAATCATACAGTCATAAATGTTTTGTTTTTCTTCATACCTTCTTTCATACTATAAATTTGTACACTCATGCTGCATAACACATTGCATAATTTGCTTGCCAGAAGGACTTCATATATGTAAAAAAACCCAGCTATTACTGTTAATTTTCCTCTGATAATTGTGTTCAATAAAACTGTGAGGAGTTGAACAGGGGGATTCAGATTCTACAAGGGATTCTTGTTAAGCACAGTGAAATTAAGAGCTAAAACCACTAGCTGCAAAGAGAGGTCAGGAAAAATTGGTAGCCAACTAAGAGAAAACAATTATTTACAGGGTCAGAATGGGCAGGAAATAATACATTTAGAGGAGTTAAAAAATGTAGAGAGAAAATAGAAAAAGATGCTTAAGCAGGAGAAGACTAAACTTATGGAATTACCTTTTAACAAAAATACTTAGAAGTAACTGAAAAATTGATTAATAAACTCCAAAGGACATAAACCCTACATTACTCCTTATATCAGATCATTTTGTCACATTTTGGCCAGGTCCCAAATTGTCCTGTGTGGACTCTGCAACTTCAAAAAGTAAGTTTTGGAAGTTTGGCAATAGGAGGTACCCAAAGCTGGTGCCATTCCTTGAAAATTGTAAATACAAATGAAGATTATCAATATTATAGCAGCTTTTCTAATAACATCCACATAGTTATCTTGTCCTCTTTTTACAACAATATATTATTTCTACTGAGAAAAAAGTGCAGAAATAAATCATGATGGTATCTTCATCCTCAATTTCCTTTGGCCCAAGGACTGTAAAAAGTGTTACTTTGTAAATTCATGATGCTACACTCTCTCTGTAGCCTCATGTTTAACTTTTACACTTGCTATACTCATCAGCCTTGCAGCTGGTACCCCAGCTATGATGAGGGGATTTCACAGAACACAACCTCCACATTGCTGCAAATGTGTCATTAGGCAGCAAAGAATGAGAGGTTCATTGAGCCAGAGAGAACATGAGCACCAGTGTGAGACTGAATATGACTTTCTAATCTATTAATCTGGGCATTCATCATACAAAATTTCTGGGGTTTAGCTCTGCATAAAATATTTCATATATTACATTTTGTAGTTTATGATCCTTTAACATTAAAAAGATATTAGGCAAAATACTCATCAATGAAATGTAGTCCTGGATCTTCCCATTTTCAGAATTTCCTCTCATCTAATTTAGGTAGCTCTAATCACTTATATGCTGATTGGCTATGTACCCTGCTTAGATTAGTTTAGATTCCTGATCCTGGGCAGTTTTAGCTACATGAGGTTGTGTTTACACTCTCTGTAGTTTTAGTCCTGCTTTACCTCTTAAAATTGCTTAGGGCAAATTGATGAAGATAAACTGAGATATTTAACTTCCAGGAGATTTACTAATGGAATTTCTAAATAATTTTAATACAGTCCCACAGACCTGCACTTCATCAGATGAAGTTCACTTATAACCAATACATATTTTATAAATCTATTCTTAAAAGATGACATAGCCCCTCCCTTCTCCCCCTACAGTTTCACTATGGATAGGAAGTTTAAAGTCCATATAGTATTTGGTAGCTAGACAATTTCTTAAGTGGAGAAGCACTGCAAAAAAATGGCAGCCTAACAACAAGAAGTCCTACTATGAATCCAAAGGAATTTCCAGAATTTTAAAGGTCCAAAGAAATAAAACTCTGGATAAATTTCTGAAGGCAAAGATGGCATCTTTGAAGCAATGGAAATAAATTTCCTTTGGACTTTATTCAAGCTAGAAGACAAGAATGTATTGTAGTGAGTATGCTTTTTTTGCACCACCTAACCAACAATACTAGGATCAGGAAATTGGTAAATCTCTAAAACTAAGAAAATTTGTTTGAACTATAAAACCTGGTTAGCAGGTTAAAAAAAAATAAAACATAGAAATTATTAACTTATTTTTATCAGAATCTGTGGTGGCACTTGTCTATAATGGCAGCCTGTGACCCATAGTGGGTCAAAGAATTAAGCAGCTGTAGGGGTTATTTTTCATTTTTGTTGTGTTTTATATAACCTAACTACCTGTGTTACCTACCTCTAATTACCTACCTCACTCAAGCAGATTTTACTTTTGTTGGTTTTAAAATATAGAAAATTAGTTTAGTTCAGAACATTAAATAACACAAAAATTGATGGGTTTTTTTTTTTTTTTTTTTTTTTTTTTTTTTTGATGGTATTATATTGCAAGTCAAAGATATTCATCAAACAGGCAAACATAAAAGAGAGGCTGTCTGACCACAGGCAGAGTTCTTCAGAGTCTGACAGATGCTTTCATCTGATGCCTCATACCATTACACCAAGATACATTTAGGGGATAAATTACAAAAACAAATACAAAGCTCAGCCTGCCTGAAACTGCCTTTGAAGAGTTTGACGAATCCCATGATTGTATAACATAAACACAATAGTGATCACTAAAATATCTCAGAATTGCCCTAGTATGACAGTAGAAAGATATCTAGAACTTCATTAAGCAACTAGGGCTTGTGTTGAACAAAGAGTTTATTCTAAACATCAAGAGGCTTCTGAGGCTGATATTATTGGTAAAATAAAGTAATAAAAAAATTCCTTTATGTGCCTCTAGTGTATAAGGAAGAATCAAATGAAGAGCTTTCTCTTGTATCAGAAAGAAAAACACAGGTTACCTGGTGGTAGTTGGGAACACATCATGACAGACTTCCAGTTGTTTTGAATGTTTCAAAAAGAATAAGAAAACTTTCCTGTAAGAAGGTGGGTTTATCTGCAGGATCCTTTTTCTAAGAATAGATAACTTATAAATGTTTATAATTTGTTTTAATTAAGACCATTCCACACAGTATTATATGTGTTGGCCTTTAATTTTATCTTTTTACTAAGTTATTAGAACACTCAATTCAGGATTTGGTTTTACAGTCAAGCATATTTTTTATCTGTTACAAATGTAACAATCTTTCACCCGTTTTCTTCTTTATCCCTGTAGTAATCTTCGTTTCATCCTATGATGGCTTAGTTTCTTTAATAAGATTTACAACATCATCTTAAAAAGTTCTGGAAATCAAGGTGCACTTTATTCTAAAAAGTCTTTCAAGGATTTCTAATTTATTTTTCCAGTGTGACTTCCTTTAAAATAATAGATATTGACTTTTCCTGATGTCTTTAAGCTAATAATTTTATTCTTTACCACAATTTCCAACAATCACAGTTATGTAAAACTCAGACATAATTGTGCGCAGATATTCATATCCCCCCAAATCTTAACTCTTGTGTTACTTTTCATATGTCTTTCCCAAAGGTAAATTAAAGCCAGTCTTATTATTTAACAACTTTGTATCTGGCTTCCTTTAACACTCAGGGGTGAATACCATTTGCTACTGGAAATCTGAGTATTTTATTTTATTGATTAGCACTTGGTCTATTCTGGTGACACCTGAGTTTAACGAAAGTTCTATCTCAGTAAAGGAAAAATTCAAAGTGACAAATTTCCAGAACTCCTCCATAAGAAATGTAAGCTACTAAAATAGCTCCTTTTTCTACAAATGTGGATTTTTTTAATAATTCTTGCTTTTTCTTTTATATCATTATCATCTGTGCCTATGGTAAAATCTTTTGTCATTCTTCTGGATGTGAACTTTTTTCTGTTAATAAGATTGAGGAAATATTTTCTGAAATTTTCTTCTGGCCATTTTCATTAAGGATTTATATTTGTCTATTTTGTTTTCTTTGTTTCATCATATCTTTTATCAGTTGAAGATTTCTTTTACTTTACACACATATCTCCTTTTTTTTCCCCAACAATTTAAATTTTCGGAGTTGGTTTTGATAGGTGGCAAATATTTCCATTGATGAGCCAGTGCAGTTTCTTTAATAATATGTTTCATTTCACTTTGGATAAAATGGTCATATTACATAACAGCTTCTCACTAATACATTACTAGGCCATTGCAAAGCCTTTTATGAAAATATTATTTTCTCCTTCTGTCACAAAAGGCTGATGAATGCCAGGACTAATACATGGTCCTTTATATGACCTTTGAGACATCTAAGAAATGTCAACAAAAAGTGGAAAAAAAGGTAATTTGTATATTCATTTCCTGAGATTTACTCAGTAGGATGTAAATTGTGAAGCTATATAGTAGAGTCTTTATGTCTATGTTACTCTTTTTATTGTGTGAAATTCTCCAGTAGCACTAGGAAGATACTGCTTTCTTCAAGTTGGTAAAATAAACATTTGAAAATATTGTATAGCATCAAGTATTTAATCTTTCACTTTTAAGCTTTACTTTCAGAAATGTAAAATGTATAATGTAAAACCTATGTGTCAGTCTATTGACATTAATCCTTGCAATAAGAATTTCCATTTCATAGGAAAATTTTCAGTAGCAGGTATGTTGCTTTCAAACGATGGAACATTGTAATGGTCACAATGGTTTCATAAACCCTTATATCAAAAAGCAGAAAGAATTTTACTTAATTTAAACAGAAATTATTAAAAATATGCCAACAATGTAAGATACACGGCTGAAGGCTTTTAAACCCTAATACAAGACAAATATTGTGGTATGACAACCTTTGCTATCAAAGTTAATAATGAATATTGAACAGGCTTCTAATGCATGAAATACACAATATATGAAATTTTCATCTCATTTTAGTCAGTTGCCTTGAACTAAGAAAAGAAAAATGTAAACTGAGAAAGACAAGCTCACTACTTATTCTGTGCATAAAAATGAGCTGGATGTGGTAAGTTTGATCATAATCTTTTCAATAAGTATGCTTACATAAAAACTCATAAGGCCATAAAGATGAGCTTGTATTTTTACAACTTCAAGACCAGGTTCTTAAAATGAACAATAAGATATCAGACAGGGATATATCTGAGACAAATATAAACAGAGAAAAATTCAAATGTCTCACTTTTCTTTTTTCAGAGAGTGTGTCTGGTAGATAAAAGAGAAGTCTTAGCATGAGAAGAGTTACTACATCTTGTTGCGGAAAGCATAGTAGATCTAGGAAAACAAGAATTCTTTCCGCTCCCTGTTTCCTTAAGACTATCTGAGTCTTCCTTGCAAGTTTGTGGTAAGTGCAGAGAGAAAAGAAATCATTATAGAAGTGTAGAAGTGACATTGAATTATCAGGAAATGTTGTTATTTGAAATATGAAATAAATTCCTTTTTTTAAAGACCTTTTATATATGTCAGCCATGGGACACTGGTATTTTATAGACCAAAAAAAGAAAGTTTAAGGAATAAATATAATAAAATACTTTAAATGTAAATTAAATTTTCATTAGTATGTGTGCTTGCCACTTATGTAATTCTATGATGAGACTGTTATTGAAAAAGAAAAATTACTGTGCTAAAAAATTAAATTAAATTATTTTATTAAATGATTGTTTTTCTCTCTACTCCTTAAACACCCCTCAGCAGATCACCCCTTTTCACAGTTCTCAGTCTTGTCCTCATGATTTCTCCTTTCCCCTCCTAGTTTTATCAGTCTTCAATTTCTTCAGTCCCTCCTTAACACGGAAGGAAAAGTTGCTGTATTCAAATTCCTTGTTATTTATATTCTCCTCTGAAACTCCATGTTCCACAATAATGCTCCCTTCTCTTCCTATTCCATTCTATAAAGTCTCTTCAGCTATATTTTAGCTTATTAATGTTAAGGCATGGAGGGAAACTATTCTTCAAAGCAAACTACTTTCTTAGGCTGAAAAGGAAGAAGTTATAAGAATATTTCATAGAATCTAGCCATACCTCAAGGCTGACTGATTTTTTGCATAAGGTGAACTAATTTAGATAGTTAGGGAAAGAGAAATGATACTAGAAATTTCTCTTTCTCTTTACTGTTCATAAGGAAAGTCTAATTAAATAGCTCAGAAACAGATGTGTGATGCATACAACTAAACTTTATTACGAGGGATACTGCATAAATGTCAACTTTTTCCTAAAAACAACATGGTGGCAATCTTTAATAATGAGATTTGTTAAATTTGACAGCAGATCTCTTGACTCAGAGCAGCTTCTGATTTCAGTCATTTACATTAATGAAAACTGACAGTCATAAAATTAGTCTCTAGAAATGTTCATACAGTAAGATAATGACTACTGGAAATTTCTGTGAAGTGATTTTTAAACTCATTCCTCCATGATTTATACCCAGTATTCCTTGATATTTCTTCCTCTTCCAAGTAATGAATGGCTCATCTTCTCCACATGGACAAGAAATGTTCCTGATGAAAAATTTTCCATAGCAACCAAGTGTATTATATGAGAATGGAGTATTTAAAATAATAGACATATAGCTTAAAAATAAAACTAGAATATAGTATAATTACATTTCCAAAACAGGAACATTGGCTTGTATCCCTTTGTTACACAAAGGAGGGAAAAGTTCCTTTTTCTTGTTGCAAGACAGACATTAAAGGACAGACTTTGCTGCATGGAAAACCTGAATTCATAGAGACATTCATGCAAGGAACAAAGCTGAATCCCATTGGGAAGAAAGAGGAAGGAAATTATTATGTCTAGGATTTTCAAGTGTAATCTTAAAAGATGCAGATGCATGAGATCCACATAGGTTCTGAAGAATCATGAAACCCTGTTTTACTCAAGGAAGAAGACACTGATTGGAAACAAAGTTTTCAGTTTCATAGTTTTGTCCCTCTTTGAAATTTTTGTTTAGACTGTGGTTACCCCAGCTTGAGTTTTCACTTGGAGAATTAAGATGGCAACCAGAGGGGGGGTATTTAAAGCAAGGCTACTCATCCTTAATGGTGAAATGGGAATGTTTTTATGTGAAACTGTTTGAAAAGCAGAGACAAAACTTCTATAATGGTACTGCAATAGTCTCAGGCATTCTCCCCTTTGCTGTCATATCATGGAGGCACATAAGACTAGAACCCTGAAAGTTTTGTACAACATAATACAGGAGCCTCTCCTGGATACTTCTTCAGTAAGAGCTTGAAATATTGGTCAGATGACCACTCTCTGAAAAGCCTGAAAAGTCAGAACAAATATGAACAAATATTATTTGGGATTGTTTTTAGTTTGCTAACATTGTCAAAGCAACCTCTAAGAGCAAAATGTTAAAATAAGTAAAGAAGTAATTTGTTTTCAGAATTCAAACACAGATCACAGAAATCATTTTCTAAGAGGAATGTAAGGGTTGGTAAGAAAAAAAAAAATAAAAAAAATATATACTTTCAACCAATTTAAAGTATTTCAGATTTGATAAATGTTTTTCCATAGCTATATCTTGGTGAGATGAGATTCACTTTTATTTTATAGATTTAGAAAATATCTATATGCAATTTTTATATTTGTTCATTTGTTTTGTGTAGAAGTACTCTTTATCCACATATATAAATACAAATATGGATGATACTTGCTCCAAGTTGCTGGATGAAATTTGAATAGATGTATTTGTACTTCCAGGGTAGTCTCACATGACTAGTTACCTCACTTTTGGGAGTGACCATGCACTAACATACACCATGTGATGAGTCTGAAAATAAAACTGCGGATTAATTTTCCGTGACACCTAACCTTATGAGATCTAGCAACAGAAAGTCATAAGTATTTTTAAAAGGATGGACTGTGTCTTTTGTTACAAAAATTTCTTACACAAATTTCATCAAGTTGTAGTCAATGTTTGTGTCCTAGGAATTGTTTTAAAGAAAATTTTCATTTTTGTTGTCTTTAATCTCAGAAACAAATGAACATAATTTGCTGGAAGATATTCTATGATCATCCATAAGCACTACATCTCACTTTTCTGGAAAATAATTTAATTTCATTCTATGATCTAAGGTTTCATCTAAAGATTGACTTTTTCTTCTTGGTCTTTGGTTTGGTAAATAAACTGATGGATTAGTATATACTGTGAAAAAGACTATGTATTTACAGTGCTATATTGTTTGAAATATCTTGGAATTCCATTAATCCAAATATATCAGGTAACTGTAATACCTTGTTCATCACGTACTTAATATCTGGCCATATTTTCCTAATTACACATATTCAATCTTTTCGGTTCACATACACAAAACATACAATAGTTTGATTAACTTGAGAACAACAATGCAAATTTCAGAATTTTTGAACTCCTAATTAATAAAATAATTTTTTAAATAATTTGTTGGGGGGGGAGATTGTTGTTTTTTTCCTGTCTGCCATCCTGAGGTAAGAGGTATCATCTATATCACACATTCTCTGAAGATTAATGAACTCAGGAAAAACACCCAAAGAAAAAGAAAAAATTGCTAATGTCAGATAGGAATTCTATAATTCTCTGTGACTCAGAGAAAAGTAAATTGTGGTACTTACACTGAAGTGTGTACAAGTCTTTCAAAAGTTGTATGAAATAAGAAAACTGTCAGAGTAATATACTTCTCAACATTAATACCTTCTTCAGTTATGATTGTGTTAATTTTGTGAATTTTTCTGTCACTTCTGTACGTATTATTCTCAGTAAGTGCTCAGAAGGAATTCCATAGGAGGATAGCTCACAAATATATATTTTTAAAATAAAAAATAGTGAAACAAGTGCAACCTCAGTAGAAGGACTGCTTGCAGCTCTGTCCTCATCTCCCTTCATTTGCTGCCACATAAATTTTCTTATATTTACATTTTATTACCTTTGTCCTTCATCTCTGTAGAGGAGCACATTCTCTGTTAATAAGGAGTAAAAATTGAACACAGTTCCCGTGAGTTCCTGATTGTCCTGGGCATAGCCCTTCATATAAATGTGGATTTAATACTGCTGCAGTTCACTGAACATCCAAAAAGATAAATGTTCCCTACATAGACTGCTGTGATGACTTTGACATTGCTGGACATATATTTCCACAGGAGTGACATTCACTCAGGAGACAAAAGAAGGATTAAACATTATAATTGTACTTTGACAAGAACATATGACTTCTGGGATGGATTAATATTCCTGTGGAGGATTTTACTACTATGTCTGACAATACTGCCTCATGAACTTTTATTCTGGGTGCCTTCTTTCCTTTGCAGAAAAATGATGCATGAAGTGCTCTGAGGAAACCTTTATCTTTATTCTAAGCAAAATATACTGCAAATTTATGAAAGGTTATCCAGACCTTTCCACTGCTAGCAGAATTTGGTCATCTCATCTGCCCTTACAGCAAGTCAGAGATTTTTGCTTTTTATCCTGAGTGACCTCTTCTTCTGCCTATTAATCTCAGGTAAGCATCAAAGCTTTCAGATACAACAACTGGAAAAGAAACCTCTCATCACAGAGCAATGCGCCCACACCCATGCTTCAGGTCTGTTTGAAGGAGATGCTTTGAGAGTCATACACTGAAAGAAAAAGATCATTTCAGCTATGCAACTTCAAAGTTTCTCTAATATAAATCAGATCTTCACAAATACTAAAGTCCCAAAAGACAGGAAATGCATTTTGGTGGGTAAAATTTATCTCCACTTTGACAGAGGGAAGTAAAAATATTAAAGTTTTAATTGTTAAGCAACAATATGATGGTAGTGACCCCATGTATAGACTGACACCATAATAAATAACTTATTTAAATCAAAGCAGTATTCATGCCAGATGGGATTTTTTGTTTCTTTGTTGTTATTGTAGTTGTTGCTGTTGCTGTTTTTTAATCAGAAAATTTGATTAAATGATAAATGTATTTGTGTAAGCACTCTCCACCACTCAGATCACAATGACAGTTTTGTAGCTAATTATATTAGTATGTGATTATGTACATGAATGATGAACATTGTTATATAGCAATTCTATATTGTTAAAATCCAGGACAATTTCGAACATGTTCAAAATCCACTTCCGACATTAAAAAATTGCTGCAGAATTCAATATATTATTAATCATTCATATTTTAAAGACTGGGGGGATTTGAGGAAATAGCGAATCCAGTAGGATGCCAGACCTGTTTTTTGAAGCAAAGATGAAAGAGGTTGAGAACCATACACGCACATTTTGTCCATGCTTCAAAGGGAGCAACTGAATTGAAAAGAAATAAGGTATTTTCTTAAGGTGATACTAGGACATCAGCAGTGTCCCAAAAACACACAAGGCCAACAGAATTCCGGGCTGCATAAGTAGAAGCATTACCAGCAAGGATGAGTGAGGTGATCCCTGTGCAATAGTGGGACACATCTGGTGCACTGGGTCCAGGTCTGGGCTCCCCAGTGCAAGGGAGACACGGACATACAGGAGCAGATCTAGTGAAGGGACCCAAAGGTCATTAAAGGACTGGAACATTTATCACCTGAGAAGAGGCCGAGCGAGCTGAAACTGTTTCTCCTGGGGAAGAGAAGGCTCAGGTCTTATCAATGTGCATGAATAGTTAGTGGGAGAGTTTAAAGAGCAAAGATCAGTGGTGCCCTGCAACATGAGAAGAAACAAGGGGCATACATTGAAATAGAAGATACCACTCAAATATTAAAAAAAATTAAAAATAAAAAGCATATTAGTGAAAGGATGGTCAAACATTGGAACAGGAAGGCCAGAGAAGTTGTGTGTGTCCCCAAGTTTTCATGGGTAATATTTTGCTGCCTAACTGATTTGTACTCTCTCTTCCTTTGTCCAGATATTCAGCAAGTCCCGCCAGACACTTCTTAATTGATTTTCCTTAGCATAATGATCTTTTCTAGTAGAGTCTTTCAGGTCTGAATTCTTACCAATCCCAGGTAAAACTGCTGAATGTCACAGCATTGATTCATTCACTTAATCACAAATGTGCTGAAAAAATAATGCTCATCTTCTATCAAATCTCACCCAAATTGAGTGAAAACTCACTAATTAAATCTTTCTGCAGCTCATTTGCCATTCTGTAAAAATGGGAATAATGCTATTACAAGACAATAAATGAGTATAGTTAATATACATTAATAGATCCTAGCCACATGGTGATGACAGACAGAAAAATTCAGAATAAAATTTGCCATTTATTTTTAGAGAAATTTCTATGCACAATTTGGACTGGAAAAAATTATGTTAAACATTAATCAGTTTGACCAAAAAAAAAAAAAAAAAAAAAGAATGGTGTGGATAGATAGAAGGCAGGAGACTAGAGATAGTGGTGAAAGTAATCTCACCCCTAAGGAGTTACAGCTGTGCTAATTATCAAGCATTAAGAACAAGCCTGCCTGTAGTGGGCCACAGCTGGATCCACTTAAGAGGGGTATTATAAAAGAGCAGGTTGGCTTGTTGAGGAGGGGATGGAGTTTGTTGGCTGTGAAGAAGGAGTCAGTGCTGTGAGGAGCTGCTCATGAAAATCACCTAGAAGGTACGAAACCTTTCCAATAGGACAGCAACAGAATGGTTCATTTTCATGTCCATGCTAAGCTTTCATGTCCTCTGATTCTCTTAAGATCTGTCTGAAGAAAGTAGAAGAAGTAAATGAAGACTGTATTTTAATGCAAAAGCATGACCCTAAAACAGTGAATTAAAATTTCACAAGTTTTCACATGTGACATTAATTTTTGTATTTCAAGTCTATTAAGTTCTTGACCCTATGAAGTAGCTTAATGTTTGTTTAAGATGTTTCTAAAATATTTATACAATCTTCAACAAACTTACTTTTCTATCAAGTTACTTTTGGTATTTTCTAAACATTTCAAAATAGGATAGGCTTTCTATTTCTGGATTTATTATCTGGGTTTCTTTTCTGTTTAATCTCTTGTTCCCATACAGTTGAGTTTTTTGCTTTGTTTTGGGGTTTTCTTGATAGGTAATTTATGTTTGTTTGTTTACTTGTTTGCTTCCCTAAAATATACATTGTGTTTTCCCAGGATACTTGGCGAATCTATACATCTTTGCATCTGCAGTAAACTGGAAATGCACATAAGCAGGCTATAACTAAAAATTAGGTTTTATTTTCTCAAATATTTCAAATTTCATAAAATAACTGGAAAAAATGAATAGTAATACTTTAAATAAGTAAATATTTAATGACTTCAGAACTAAATATTTAATTGCTTTGGAAATCTTGTGTTTAAATGCACTCTTTTAACTATTTTACCAAAATCTCTTTTTACCATTGTTAGAATTCATTTCCATGGCTACATACTTATGCTCAGGATTTTATCTTCATTTCAAAATAAAATTCTTACTTTTTCAAAAAAGCAGTAATAATAGATGTTAGTATTGTTGTTCGTGAATTACAAAGAGTAGCCATAGAAATTGTCAATAAATCTTATTTATATATGTATAGAGATGCAGGTATCTCCCCTGCCCCACCCTTCAAAAAAAAAGAAGAAAAAAAACCGCATAGCGCAACTTCAGAAATGCTTATCAAAATGTAAAGCTCCAATGTTTTTTCATTTGTTGTATGGAAGTCATCAGTTTTTCAGAGAAATCCAGTTCCCCATGCAGCAAAGAAGGCTGAGGATAGACGAAACTTACACTGATAGCCATATCAAAGCCTGATGTGAAAGGAGGTGCTGTTGCATTTCATACTTGTCTGCAGTCATTTGCAACTTGGAATTGTGTCCTGTCAGGGAGTTATCTATGACTTCTAAAGGGCCAGTGAACATTACTGAGAAATGCAGATGCACCAGAGGCAGGTTTAAATTTGGCACGGCCTGAGTTGTTACTGTTTTTTTTATGGATTTGTAAAATAAGATTACCCTGAAGTAAAGAATCTGGCATATTTCTAATATGTGTGGTCTCTGGACTTTTTAAATTTTATCTCATTTCCACATACTTATTGATATAATTTTAATTAAATATCACTAAGACAATGACATCCATAAAGCTCAGCAGATTTCACTGTCATAAGCAAAATTTTCTTCATCTCCTCCTCAAAATTTATATGTAAAAGTAGTAGGTGAACAATCTTAACAAGATATATTGCAGTCCAAGTCTCAGAAGGCTAGTCTTTTATTTCTTATATCATTTAAGCTTACTATATTTAGGCTAAAAATCTGTAAATATTATAATTAAAGTTATGTCTATTTCACAGCATTATTTTCCATTATTTTTATTTCACTATATTTCATAAAGTACTATTTTTCCAAGCTACTATCTTTTCTTCCTAGAATTTTAACTAAAACAGAATATAGCATCTTATCCTATATATCCTGTAATATTATTTTTAATTCACCAGTTGAATCCTATTGTTTTGGCATATATGTGGTTCAGTCCTAGAAGGGCAAGTGACCTGTAGTAAAGCTGACAAACCACACACACCAGCAAAGCAAAGCTGCTGAGAAAATCACTATTGAAATCACTATTGGCTCCTACAGCAATTATCAGAAATAGTGGCTACCAAAAGAATGGTGAAGATACCAAGTCAAAGAACCTGCCATATGAAGATTTTTCATGTTAAACAAGGTTATGATACAAACAGCATAGAGATAAAAATATGTTAAGCAGGCACAGTTTAGGCAGTCAAAAGTGCAGCATCCCCTAACAACTAGGACTGAGAATAATGCTCTGCAGAGTCCAGGCTAAACAAGAATAGCATTTCCACATAGTCTTAGGACAATAGCATTGTCTTGTACCAAAAATTATTACTGTCATGTTTCTTGGCATACCAGCTTGTTTTGAGTGCAACAATGAAAGTTATACGGTCATAAGCCTACTGATGTGGTGAATAAGCAACTGCTATCATTAGTCACAATCTTTTTCTTACCTCAGGAATATTGTGTTTGATTCTTCTTCAACTCTAAATACAATTTGAGAGGTTTATTGTTCTAGCTAATTGCTTTCATGCTGAAAAAAATTCTCTCCAATGAGAAAGCATTCATCACAGCAAAGTGCTACCTTTAGTAAAAAATTATTTCTTTAATTAATAAATATAAAAGTTTTGAAATCCTGTACTTTGTTACTCAGTAGATATGAGGAACCAGATCTTAAATGAGCAACTATTATTAATGTGCATCTTTATAGGCCTTGAGATACTTATCTTTTAAATCAAATTTTAAAATCTCCTTCATAGTTTTATAGGTTATGGCTGATAGATATCTCACTGAAAGATTATCTGAAACAGTTGCAATTTCAAAACTAAAACAGTTGCTAAAATAGAGACCCAGTGACATAAAGGCAGTATATAGGAATGGACTCTATTTTCAATCATATATGTAAATATCTAATATGGATAAAATCTGCTGTTTCCTGGTGTTCTTTAATGGAAAGCCCTATAATTTAAGATAAATGCCCTACTGGTAATATTTAATTTAATTCAACTCACAATACCATTAATCTTCTTCACAGCAAAAGCAGTTCCCTAGTTTATGGGGGACTTGGTGGCCACCAGGGCCTCTAGGGCTTTTCCTACCAAGCTGGTTTCCTAGTGGGTGGCCCCCAACATATATTGATTATTCATCCACAGGTGGAGGACTTTGGATTTCTCCTTATAACACTGTCATAAAACATAATCTGTATTTTTCACTATTTATATGTAAGTAATGCCACAGAAATTCAAAATGTTGGAAAGCGTATGAACTGAACTGAAAATAAAAATTAATTCAAACAGAAATGAGAACATTAAATGTTTAGCACAGCATAGAATAACTATAGTGAAACATTTTTTGGAAAAAAATGTAAAATATGAAAGATTTCTCTGGGATGAGACCTTTACTTGATGTAGCATTAGTGAAGAACAAACTGTCAAATACTTACAAGTGGATTCATGTAGCTTTTGAGATAGAAATGTGTGTGACAAAAAGTTCTCTTCAGTTTCTAATATTATGACCTACTTTTTATTCTAAAAATTTTGTTTATATCCTAAAATAAACACTTTTGGACTGAAATGGAGTTATATGAGAACACAAATTGCACTATAAGTACATCTATATCTCTAAGTATATCTATAAATTTTGATAATGGAAAGGAAATTTTCATAGGATATTCCTTCTCTAATTTTTTCAGCTATTTTCCCCTTTGTATTTTCTTTTATTAAAGTGAACACCCTTCCACAATTCTTCACCTCACAGGATATTAGCCCAAAACTAAACAAAAATACTAACCCTTGTGATTGATATTCCATTCCTTCAGCAACCTCGGTTAATTAAAACTTCATTCCTAGCTCAACTTGCATTTAAATTCACCTTGAAAATATGGCCAGGTTACACCTTATTTTGTATTGCATAAAAGGCTGAGGATTGTTTATACAAAAATAAACTGACAATCTTTTATTCTAGTCTGTGCCAAATAGAAATATTTTAGACTGCACAATGATATGATAATTAATATGGGAGAATATGATTTTTTTAATGATTTAGGGATTATTAGAGGCTAAAATTTAACAGACTGAATGTGAAATACATTTTTTTATGTTTGAATTTACTATTTTTGTTTCTTATTCCAAGAACATCCAGTTTTGTGCAATTCTGCTGCATTATTTTGTTGAAAAAAATTGGAAGGATCACAGTTGCACTAGAGAAGGGGAGGCTTAGTTGACGTGTTATCAAATCCAAACAGAAGACAATATATGCGGCAAAAGAGTTGAGCTATGTTCATAGGCTTGCCTCAGGCAATCCAAATGTTCAGTTAACTTTTACTCCTTATTTGCCACAGAAAGAGACTATAAAATCTAGGGAAAAAAGTCTTTGATCATACTTTATTCCTATGGAACCTTGCTGTATCTAAAGCAGTATGATCTCTACTATTTTTGATGGGAATAGTGCTGTCTGGAAAGCATCAGGTCTGTTCAAACCCCCTGAAGTGAAATTTTCATATACAGTACTTTTGAAGACACATCTCCATTGGAAATGCCAATCCTCTATGGCACAGCTAAGATTTAACCATCATTTTGTTTAAGTAGCTGGCTTTAATATGCTTCAGCTGCTTCTGGAGATGGGGCAAAGCATGCTTTTATAAACAATGTGTATTTTGAAGTGATCTTCCTGAGTCTTGGGAGGAGTTAGAATCCACTTATCCCCAAGCAGAGATCTGTTACATTGACTGAAGTACAGAGCAGCTAGGGAAAAGAAAACCACTTGCACCAAAAACCCTATTTTTTTTTTTTTTGACAAGCCCACTCAAAAAAGCACAAAATAGGAAAAGTTGCATGATTTCAAGTTTTTAATAAATAGACATGGATTATTTGCATAGTCAGCCTTACTGTGACTTTCCTCATCATGTTTGCAGAGCAGGCAGAGAAGGAGCTCAAGTGTACAGTGTGCATTTAACCTCTTCTGCTATCCATTCTGCCAGTGAGACACATCATCACAACAGGCAGCAAGAGAAACAGAAAGGGAAGGGAAAAGGACGTGACAGGTGAAGATGACATTGTCAGATGCAGCATGATGGATAACTGTTAAATGAAAACACGCTCTGTAAGTGAGATTTTGAAAGAATGAAATGTGATAAAATTGCATATTGCCACAAACAAGGACTCTACAGCCCAAGATCCTCTAGTAACTATGCATACAAACCAGGCTGTAGCTGACCAGCTCAGAGAATATGCTTAATTTTCATCTTCTGAAGCAATGCTGATGTAGGAGTATGTCATAACCAAGACTGAAGAGTATTAGTGTGGCCAAGAGGATTTCTACTGAGATACTTGTGTCTGCATGAGATCCCTTTAGCAGCTGACAGGCCTGGTTATGTTTATGGCTCTGGTTACTTAGAGAACAAGTGGAATTAGGAGCTATTTGAGGGACTTTTCTGAGAACAAATTATTCTTCCTGTATTTGAATTTGATCTGTCTCTAACATCAATAAATGAGCAGCTGTCTCCTTGTTACACCATAAGCATGAACTGATGCCACCTGCTAGCTGGCATAGATGTACAATATGTACTGATATGTACTAATTGTCCTGAAACCGAGGTGTCTGTGGTATCTGAGAAGCCAGAGCTGCACAGACAGCAGGGGTATGAGGGCTGATTATTGGAGGGACAGACTAGAGATTGCGGCTAGACTTGATGGGACCCATGCTTGTGTATGTGCCACATATATACATATATATATACATGTGAGATCTGACCAGGCAGCAAGTAAGAGCAAGATCATTTCTGTTACTCACCCTTATGTCAATGATGGTCAAGTGCAATGTGCTGTCAGTAAAGGCACCACAATTTATCAATCCATGGCTGAGATGTGTGCTAGCACACATATGGGTCCTGCAGTCTACCAGATTCAGTCTGACATTAAGAATTTACACAAACATTGCTCTCTGCATCTCCGTGATTAGAACAGTGAGTCAGAAGTGATGCCAAACTATAGTAAGCAATCCACAGCTACTGCAATCCAGAGAGACGAGAAAGGAATTTACATACTATGCAGAAAAGATTTAAGTAGAGTGAAAGAACCATGAATTAAAGATAAAAATGGGAGTTTTGAGTTTTTCTTCAACAGATGAACACACTTAAATCCCAAACTGTAGCAGTGCAAATGAAATCTTGTGGCAAAGCACTTTAATTAAATACACAATGTAGTAAATGTTGACATGGTAATTTTTCATTTACAGTGATAAAATATGGAAGTGCAATATGTAGAAATATATTATGGAAAATCAAATTTTCCTGTGAAAATGGTGTAATTAATTACCATCATAGTTTTCATACTTTCAGTGTTTTAGTAGGATCACATGTCAAGATTTTCCACAATTATTCTTCAGGTTTTCAAATGTAGAAGTTACTTTAGAGTAGGCTCACTAGTGATAAGCCATAAACCAAATGCATCAAATATTTTGCTCTGTTACTAAGGTAGGTAATATTAGCCTCCTTTAATAGATGAATTTGAAAACAAAATTTATTGCTATTTGTTGTTTCTGTCAAACATGATTAATTCTCTCACACAAATAATTAGTTATTTCTGTATCTGTAGATGTATCACTTGAAAAATGCATTCAGATAAATTTAATTCAATATTCTCTATATTTCAAGCAGTCTCTCAAATTAAGATAGCAGAATATTTTAACAGACAAAATCCACCTGTGCTAAAATGTATTTGGGAGTAGAATATTTTAGCATTACGATATTCCTCCTTAATTACAGAAGAGCTGTTGATGCTGGCACTTGGATTATGAGGTAAAATGGCAAATCCATGTGAAGTATATATATGGTCCAATTTCAAATGTATATGTGCAAATTTTATTTTAGTTACTGTAAAAGATGTTTCTTGTTTCCAAATAAAATAATGCAATAAAAAAGTTATAGTTAGAAGCACAGAACATTAATAGTATTAATATTAAATAAAATGTCAGAAAAAAAATAAAATAAAATAAACTATGTTTTCTTCTTAATCAGACGCTCTAAATCTTAGCAACTTTATCAAACATTCCTTAGTTACTAGGAAATGCCTACCAAAACTCTGCAAGTACACTTTTTCATCACTAGCATTAGCTAGCTTATATCAAAAGTCTTGCACTTCAGTTTCCTTCAAATTCACTCCTTTGTAATTTGAGAGGGAAAATGACAAGCTTAGAGTAATTTGAGGATTTGAGATATATATCTTGTAATACCATAAACCTCTAAAATATGAGTATTTGAATACAGACGGTAGCTATTTCACAGCTCAGTTTTTAATATCATGAGGTTAGCTGCTAAATTTCCAAAACAATGCAAGGGGATTTATTGGTATTACTGCTGGATTTGAAAGCAAGTCGAAGGTTCAATCCCTATGTACTCCTCTGTTTAAAAAAAAAACAAAACCAAAACAACAACAACAAAAAAAACAAACAGCAAACAAAAACTCCCTCAAAAAACTCCCAAACTATAGATTTCTGAACAAAGAACAGGACTTGTATGTAGCAAATTTTAACCTTGAAAGAAAATAGAACAATCCTCTCATCTTACACTTGTGTTATTTTAACAGTATATCTTGTTTCATCTGTTCACCATAATATGATCTGAAGAGGGCTGGCAGGTCTTTAAGAACATTATTCTTGGAGTGAAAGAGCTCTAAATTCCCACATGTAAGAAGTTGGACAACATGGCTGAATAAGGACCTCTTGGTTAAACTATGTTAGAATGAATTACGCAGGGACATTTGTTCTGAGAAGAATATAGGAACATTTCCCAGATTAGTAGGGATGGGATTGGGAAAGCTAAAGTGTAGCTTGACAAGGCATGCAGAGAATAACTGCTTCTAAAGATACATTGGCCAGAAATAGAAAATTAAAGAAAATATACTCCCCTTTGGTAGATAATACAGAACAACAAGTAACAACCAACATGGATAAGGCTGGAAATTTATTTTTTTCCTCAATATTCTATGTTAGTTTCTTTCCCCATACCTCTTAAGTCCCTGAACCTCAAGGCAAGGATAGTGGGAATTAAGTCTCTCCCACCATAAGTGAAGATCATGTTTGAGACCACCTGAGGAACCTAAACATACACAAATCCATGGGAACTGATGAGATGTATCCCAGGGTCCTGAGGGAATTGGCTCATGCAGTTGCTAATTCACTGTCTGTCATATTTGAAAAGCTGTGGCAGTAAGACAAAGTCACCAGTAACTGGAAGAAAAGGGAACAGTATACCCAATGTCAAAAAGGGTAAAACGGAGGCCCCTTGAATCTATTGACAAGACAACCTCCCCTCTGTATCCAGCAGGATCATGATACAGACCTTGCTGGAAGATATGTCAAAACATATGGAAGACAAGGAGATGATTAGGGACAGGTGACACGGCTTCACAAATGGCAATTTGTGCCTGAATCATCCAGTGGCCTTCTATGATGGAGTGACTGTATCTGTGGACAAGGAAGAGCTACAGATATTTTCTATCTGGACTTCTGTGAAGTGTCCAGTGCCAGACTGAGTGGGGTTTTGAGCAACCTGGTCTAGTTGAAGGTATACCTGCCTATGGCATGGAGACTAGAACTAAATTGTCTCTATGGTCCTTTCCAACACAAATAACTTTACTATTCTATGTATAATAATAATAATAAAAAAACTTAACATTAAGATATTAATGATTTTTTTGTCATCAGTTATTGGGGGAAAAATCCATGAAGAATATGTCGATGGATATTTAGAAATGGAGGCACTTTTGTTTCGCTCTTTTTTTTGGCACCATATTTTTAATCCCTATAAGAAGGTAGGTTCCCTTTTATAAAAAAAAATTTCTTTGCTCTCAGACCTCTGATTCCAGAAAAAAAGAATTAATAATTTAGTGGTACAGAAATAGGAACAGCTTGAACTGGGTGTCTCCAGAGAGGGACTGAGAACAAAGAAATTCCTGGACCTTTATAATCTTACAGTCTGTACTAGTGATCGTCACAGACTCTTCATGCACCTTACATGTGATTCTTGATGAAGTGGTGAGTTTTGGCCTCTGGTCTTCTTTATGCCTTAGTGAATTGTATCTCTGTCTTGTGGCAGATCATTATCCATTTCTTATCTGGACAGGTTATGCTTCTGATCACAACCACGGCTTCCTTGTCTCCCCATTTACATTACCTTCAGGACCTCCCTTTATATAACAGCTCAATGTAAGTTAGAGGGAGCTGGGAGCTTCCTGCCTAAGACTTCAGCTACTTTATATATATTTATCTGAGTAAATTTTTCTTGTGCCAAATTTACTCAGATAAAAGAATGCAGTTGAAAGAATGGATTTAGTTAAAATGATTTTATAACATCTCTGTGTGCACCCTTCCTTTGGGAAATAAGGGATGCTCTGTTTTTAAATGCACCTCTGCTGGCATCATCACCTTGATGATGGATCTATTGCTGATAAATCACCCATACTTGCACAATTGAGGTGTGATTGCTGCAGTATCACCCTGAGTGATAGACCCTCCAGTGCCACTCCACTCAGCAGAGAGCAGCTGCTCAAATTGCCCTATGTCTGCTTTGTCCTGAGTGGGAAGGGCTGGGGCACTGCAGGGTGATTTCCAACATTGCCGAGACAGGCTTGACTGCTACTACTTCCCTTACAATGTCTCTGAACGCTGATTTTTCTTCAAGTTTCCTCCTTAGTTTGACAAGTCACTTGGTAATTCAATGCTTACTGTTTAAACCAGGGGATTGGTCATCTTTCTTTTTCATGTGCAAAAGCTTGTCTTTGGCAGACATCCTCATGAGAATTTTGGTTGTGTCATTCACCCCCCATTTTTTTACTCTCATTTCTACCTTAACAGCTTTGCCAGTCATGGGCTGCATGAGCTTCCCTAGAAATTCTGTTCTCTACTGAAGTAATACCTATAAGATTTTATTTAAAAAATATTGTTCATACTTGTTAAAAGGTCATTTAACATTTTGGAAAGTCTTTTCCATAAGATCACCACAATATGGATAGGCTTAATATGAAGTAGTATTTTTTAGTAGCAATATTTCAGTAATGCTTTTAAGAAGTAAGTTTGAGAAATTATTTAAACCTGGAATATGAGCAAAGGTTTTAATTCTCTAATTTTCATTGAAAGTTGAATACACACAGAAAAAAATAAAAATCACCTTTAATAAAGAAAATAATATCTGCAGAAGTTGTAATTCATACAGACAATTCCTCATACCTGAAAAAGTAAATTTAAAAACTTTCTTGTTTTGCTTCTTCCCAGATGATTCATCAGCGAGTCTCTCTGAGAAATTTTCTCCACTGATCATGATTTTCTATGGTATTATATGAAGGATAGCTTTTTGGGCAACTTTGAGAACATTCCTCAGTTTATTTCTGAGTTTCAGGACTAATTCTGAAACATGTATTTAAACCACTGAAGAAGTGAAAACATGCATTGGTTGCCTCCTAGTGCTGGGAAAGGATTCAATCATACTTTACTCTAGTCTTTGCCAGGATAAAGTTAATATCTTCTTAAAACACTCGAGTGACAAATCTATAATGAAAGTGTTGCCATTTTTCATCCCACTATTTTGTTCCAGGAAAGGAAAAGCACCCAGAAATCCTCTATATTTCAATTCAATAAAATACATTTAATTATATTTCGATACTATATTTTTCTTAGAAGTTGTTTCCTACTGAGGAAACAGTTTCTTCTTCCTCCAACAAAAAGCTAATTTACAGAAGCTGTAGGGCTTTAGCCAGCATCACTAAATGAAAAATCACCTGCATTACCCTTGGTCCAAAATATTTTCTGGCTCTCCATGGAATATACCCATGCAACAGACATTTGTATTTTCAGTCCGAATTAATACCTCTTCTCATTCAGGTGTCTTTTACTCACATTTTTTGCACACTGTTGCAAAACTGTTTTACACAATATAAGAATTTTTTTTAGTGAAGTATGACTAACAACATGATTTGTGTTTAAAAGCTGGTAGAAAATCTTTTTCTTTCACACTGAGTTTAGAAGTCAGTGACTTCTACTGACTTTTATTAGAAATTATAAGGCTCATTCCATCTAATTTTAATCATCCAGTTGTAATATACTGACACCTCTGCTGCTAATTTTCTTTCACTCTATTAGCTACATAGGGAATTAAGAACTAATTTCCAAGTCTCAATCACATCTCAGTTACCTGTTTTAAGTACCCAAAACAGATAGTGTGAATAATGCCTTATATGTTTCTGCTGCCACTCAAAACACGAGCTATCCTAAGCTGGCATTTACTAATCTCTTGTGTGTATTAAGAACAACACTGCTTTCAGAGACAGGGAGGAATTACTAAACTTTTATTTAGCTGGTGATTTCAGAACAGATTTCTCAATATCTGGGATCCTGTGGGGTAATACTGTATGGTTGTATTGGTTTTCTGTGGCTTAGGTAGAGAGGGACTATGGAAGTGGCTTCTGTGAAATGTCCAACAGAACTGGCTCCATGATGGACCTGCCACTGGGCAAGGACAAGCCCATCAGCACTGGTGGTAACACCTCTAGGATAAAGTATTTAAGGGCATTGGAAAATCTATGCAATTTCAGCAGAGAGAGGAGTGAAAATATATGAGTGAAACAGCCTTGCAGACACCAAGGTCAGTGAAGGAGAGGGAGGAGGTGCTTCAACACTGGAGCAGAGATGCCCCTGCAGCCCATGATGAAGATCATGGTGAGGGAGGCTGTCCCCTGCAGCCCGTGGAGGTCCATGGTGGAGCAGAGATCCATTTGCAGCCCATGTTGAACTACAGGCTGGAGAGACCCCCTGATGGAGGCTGTGACCCTGTGGGAAGCCTCCACTGGAACAGGCTCCTGCCAGAATCTGTAGTCCCATGGACAGAGGAGTCCACACTGGATCAGGTTTTCTGGCAGGACTTGTGACCCTGTGTGGGACTCTCGCTTAAGCACTCTGTCCTGTAGGGCTGCACCCCATGGAAGGGACTCATGCTGGAACAGTTTTTAAAGAAGTGTAGCTGACAGGAAGGACTCACATTGGAGAAGTTAATGGATGAGACTCTTCTCTGTGTGGGACTACACATTGGCAAAGGAGAGAGGAAAAGTGAGGAAAAGGAGTGAGGAGAACTCCACCTGTAGAGGAAGGAATGGTAGAGATGTGTTATAAACTGACCACAAACACTATTTTTCAAACCCCTTCATCACTGGAGGGGAAGGGGTAGAGAAAATAAGGAGTGAAGTTAAGCCTGGAGAGAAGGTAGGGATGAGGGGAAAATATTTTTAATATTTTGTTTTATTTCTCATTATCCTACCCTGATTTAATTGGTAAGAAATTAAGCTAAGTTCCCCAAGTCAACTTCATTTTGCCCATGATATTAAATCGTGAGTGATCTCTCCCTGTTGTTATCCTGAAGCTTGAGCCTTTTGTTACATTTTTTCTCCTGCTATGCATCTGAGAGACTGGTGGAAGGCTGGCATCCATCCAAGGTGAACCCACCACAATGTGATATAATACTGGTCCTGTATATAGATAATGGATATATATAATAATATATAAAAATATATAATATATATGCAATATATAATATATTATATATTATATATTATATATAATTATATATTGATAGATAATGTAATCAGATAGCAAACAGAAATTAGTTAGGGATTCTGCTTTTAAAGGACTAATCCCAAATAGATGATAATCCTTTTATTTGAAGAGAAATATCTTCTATTTAGCCCTCCATCTAGGTGCCACTGAACAAGCCTTTACAAGTTGCTGTATGTGCTATCCTTCCAAGTAACTGGACTCTGATCATTGCCACCTCCCTGGCAAGCAAACAAATACTGTTCTTTCTGGTTTATTTTGCTCTGTTAATACACTGACAGAAGAGGGGAACATTTTAGGGAAATGTAATTTAGTCATGTATATTTTAGGTGAAAGTGGAACAAACCCTAGCATAGTTTTGGATTGGAACAAGTAACACTCTGCCTGACAATTTCTGGGCACAGCTCAGAGGCTGATATGAGCCAAGATCATCTTCCATATTCAGTTTGGGTGTTGCCAATTTTTTTTTTTCTGAGGTGAAGATGGATTAATAGAACAGATATGGGCTGTTGGCCTGAGTGCCAGAAAAAATTCTGGGCATATATAACTTACTGACAGATGAAGTGCTAATTTAGATGGATTAAATCACCCTTTGGAGGTCTGCAACAGAATATATGTCTCTCATAACATCATTATAAATGCATATGTGTAACACAGCTGAAGAATATGGTATCCTATGATTTTACAAGTATCATAAAACCAAGTAGAGAGTTTTATAGTAAAAAGTAGAAAGATTGTCTATAGAAAAGGGAGTGAAAATTTTGGCAGAAGGTCAAAGATAAGGAAGGCAGAAATAGTAAGAAGGTTAGTACGTGTCACCTATAACTGAAAAATTTAGTTCAGGACTAGCCTGTATCTACAAAATAAACTTACTCATCAGAAATTGATAACCTATAATTGCAGAAATAATCAGAGCCTAAAGTTGCATTATACTCACAGGGAGTATAATGCTATGCCTTACTCAGGAATTCCAGAATGAGGAATTCTGAGATAAGTAGCACTCTAAATCTTTAGGGTTGGAAAGAAACCTCTAAGACCATTGAGACAGTCCTTTAACCTAGTGCTACTATGTTCACCACTAAGTAATTTCACCAAGTTCCAAATCCACATATTTTTTGGACACTTCCTGGGATAGTGATTCTACCAACCAGCCTTGACCCATCAATCCAGCCTGTCCAGATCCCTCTGCAGGGCCTTCCTACCCTTCAGCAGAGCAACGCTCCCACCCAACTTCCTGCTGTCTGCAAATTGACCCAGAGCGCTCTTGATGCCCTCTTCAGGCTGTTGAGAGAGATGTTAAAGAGGACTGGCCTTAATACTCAGCCCTGGGGAACACCAGTGGTGACTGGTCACCAACTGCATGTATATCTAGTCACTACCACCCCGAGCCCAGCAACCCATCCAATTTTTTGCCCATTGAAGAACATATTATACAGTAAACTCTTTAATATTAGTAAATTTAAGGTATATTTATAGAGAATTTGCTTAGCAGAAATGCTTAGAGTTTAGTATATTTTTTCTAGTTTTCAGATTATACATAAAGTACTATGTAGGATTTAGATTTGGTCACAGAAATTTCATCAGGCAGTAATTTTCTGTATTTTTTTCATTTTAGTGAATAAAATTTCTAGATATAAGTAATTTTAGGCCCAATGGTCTTTTAACATCTTCACAAATATCTTGTATGAAGAACTCAAAGGTATATTCCATAAGTTGGCCAATATTTACCTGGGGAGAGGCATTGGTCAGCAGGTGGTGACCAACTCCTTTGTGCATCACTTGTTCTTCTTGGCTTTTATTCCTCTCTCATTCCTTTTCATTACTATTACTATTATTATTATTATTATTATTATTGTTGTTGTTGTTGTTGTTGTTATCATCATTATTGCTGCTGCTATTGTTTTTTGGTTTATTTTCAATTATTAAGCTGTTCTTATCTCAACCCAAGAGTTTTACCTTTTTCCAGATTCTCCTCCCTCACCTGAGAGAGAGTGAGAAGTGAGCAGGTGGCTGATCGGTACTTAGTTGCTAGGTGGGGTTAAATCACAAAACATATATCCTTTTAATCCTTTGGAAAGTTATTTCTTTTTCCTTATCTAAAGGAAAAGATGAAGACAAAATGTTCTCAGCTGTTCTGGACTGGAACAATTATGACCAAAAAGAGAAATGAAGAATGATATCAATCTTCTGAAGCTGAATTCTAGTTCTTCCAGAATTCCATGTAACACATCTTTCCCCAAACAAAAGTAATTTTGCAGGAACAAGTTGAGAGATTGCTTTCTTAGAGGTGCAACATTCTTATGAGAAATGCTGTGCATATGAAATGTAATGTGAAGTGTTATCTCAGTTGGCATCCTTAAACAGAAAAATTGAAGTTGTTTAAAGATGACTGAGGACTCTATTTTCAAAAAAATAAGATGCTCTACCCAGAGCAGCAGTGAAGCTTAGTGGGTCTTAGATAAACAACACTGTCAGAAGAGGTGGGTGTCAGCTGTTTTGTAAGTTTGATAGCTCAGAAGTATGATGACTTTTAGATCAACCAGTTAGAAGTAAACTTGAACAGAAAATGGTTTTCCATGAACAGAGAACTTCTGCAATTAAAAAAAAAATAGTGAAAAATTAGGCAGTCTCGTAGTATTTTGAAGCATCAAAAATAATAGACTCGGTGTTTAGACTCATGTCCAAGTCATGGCTCTGACTTAGGTAAACTGTGGATGTAAAGGTGGGTTTACCGTATCATAATGGTACTGGTTACTGTGAGCTACTGGTTATTTCTGTTTCTCTATAGGACTGGTTTTAAACAGCAACAATTACATAGTTTAGCAATACTTTACCTGGAAAAGGTTAACTGCAGCTGAAATGATTGTGAAAGACATCGGTGATTTAATTAGAATTTAAGAAACAAACCAAACAAAAAAAACCAAACCAGAAAAACACCAAACCGCCCCCCAAAAAACCCTGCAGAAAACACATTTCTTCTCTAAGCATATCCTTTGAAATAAATCCTTCACTTAAGTAATAAATGTTAAAATTTACGAAAGTTAACCACATTTTGAAAAAATCTACAGTTTTGTCATATTTAAACAACTATTTGTCAATATGCTATTTGTTGTCTATATATCGCTTCCATATATTTTTTTTTGTTCTGAAATAACAGAATACACAAAGATAACAAAAATGCATTAAATATTTAGTCTTTTGGTTTATTTATATTTATATCTGCTCCTCAGAAAAAAGCTTCTTTGGGACATTTTTTTTATATGGACTCTAAAAATTGATGAAAAAGAGTATCTAGATAATTGGTTTATTTATATCTCAGAAAAAAGCTTCTTTGGGACATTTTTTTTATATGGACTCTGTAAAAATTGATGAAAAACAGTATCTAGATAGTGGACTATCTAATGTTTGACACTTGTGCTAAACTATTTTGCATACAACTTGCTTAATTTATGCTTTTTGTCTGGTTTATCAGATTTTGTCCTAAGGAATACGAAATTAAGCCAGGGCTACTTATCAAACATCTAATAAAATATGAATATTCTAATTGCATGTATGAGTGAATGAAGTGATTATTCACAGTAGGATGGCAATTATAATCAAACGCTGGTTTTTACTACACAAGGGAAAGGTCTTCATAATGTTAAGTATCTATTCAAACAGAAATAATGCTATATCAAATATATTATACTTCATGGACACTTGATTCTTCACCTTTGGAAGATAATAGAAAATTCAATTATACCTGGAGAACACTTAGACTATATTAGCTTTGAATTTTTTCAACAGTCAAGAGGAAAAATTACTTGGATAAAGATGAGATTTCACTCATTTAAACAAAAAGAAAAAAAAAATGAGAAAAGTTTTCTCAAAAGTGAAAAAAAAAAGAACTACTAAAAATCCTGTTCCTGATTAATAAGTTCTTGCATTGGCAGATTTCAAATAGATCACTAACCTTTAAAAAGTATCTAAAATAATCCCTTTTTGAGGGCATGCAAGAAATGTCTGAAGTTTTAGTGACACGGCAGGACTTCTTTAAGGACAAGCAGCTAGTATCCTGCAACGCTGTGGCCAGAGAGTTTTTTGTGCAATCCTCACAGGGTGTTATCACCTTAGGAGGAACCACATTTCCCATTAGAGGCAGCAGGAAGGGCCAGGGTATGTGTGTGTGTGTGAGAGAGAGAGAGAGACTGCCAAGACCTGGCCATCATTTTTCACTGTCACAAAGACCAAATAGAAAATTTATTGGAGTGAAACTGCATGGCAAACTTCTTGGAAAGAGAGTGGTGGCCAAGGTGACCTCCTCAGGACTCTTCAGTCCTCTTGTCCAACCCCCACTGATGAGAACACCAGTGATATAGCCACTAAGAAAAAGTACTTGGAACGCTTATGTAAAATTGGTTTCCTTACAACTAAGATATATAAAAGCATCAGTTTTCATATGTTCATCTATATGTCTAGAAAAAGGACAGAATTCTCATCTGTCAGCAATCTAGAAAAATATCATCTGACCTATATCCAACTCTCAAATAAAGAACGTGGTATTAATTTAATATCAGTGTGTTGTTTAACATGTTGTTTCCTTTGTGTGAAGGTGTTACTGTTACCATTTCTCCAACTTTGGGATGAAAAAATGTGTTCTATCCTGGCATTGCAGTAGAAATGGAAACATAGTGAAAACCAGAAAATTCATTTTTTCCAGAGGAAAAAAACAACCAGGGATTAGAGTATGGAGGAGGTTGTGTAGGTTACGTAGTTTGTGCTGAAGCCATTGCTTCATCTCTTCTGCCTCCTCAAACTGCCTCAAGTGAACATTTCTCTGGGAGTTTTAATAACAGATTTTTATGTCCCTTGGGTACACTAAAGCCTCAATAACATACCATGCCATGAAGGAGCATCAGTGAATCCTCAGTCATGGAAAACCTAGAAAATGCTCTGAACTCCCAATGTGTTATGTCTCCAGATCTTTTGCAAGGTTACAGTACATACCGGCTGCAGTTTAAAATTACTTTTGATAGACAATAATTTCATCACTAGAGCCTTTCTGTCATGAACTGTGCTAAATTTTCTTTGTCTTGGTTTGAAGAATTATCTGTAGTGTTTATTTTTGGAGAGTTATAATTGGAGAGTTTCTGATTACCTTTTGTAAAAAGTTTATTCTTCCTTCTATAAAAATATAATGATAAATCTACCACACCTTGCAAGGCTACATCTACCCTCAAAACTCCAATATATTTGATTTGAAGAATGCAACATTACGAAAAGATCACATTAAGATGAGAAGTAGTTTTCAGTTGTTCTTCTTGGCAGACACAAATCATGCTAGAAAAATTCCCTTGTATTTCCATTCAGAATGCCCCAGCTCCACCTTCGCAAAGTCTGCTGGAAGCTTTATTTCCATGTGCACACATATTTTTCAGTCAGAAAAGTAGGAATAAAAGAGTAAATTGTACAAAGTGGAATTTTTCTGCAAAATATTGAGAAATTAAAATAAAATACTGAGTTTGCAGAGCATAATGTGAAAAGATTATATTTGAACCCACAAGGCAGAAGAAGCCAAAGAAGTAATGAAGATTCAGAGACATGGTATAAGCCATGTTAAATAAAATTAATACACAAGGAACAAACTGCAAAAAGGATACCTAATCTATTTAATTATTTATTTTTAGTTGTTATTCAATGAGACAAAAACTGTTAGGCGGTTGTGAGACATGCCCCTTTCTTTTTAAGTGAAAAACACTTAGTGAAGCTATCTAGTTAAAAGAAAAAGAAAGTGATATGTCTTTCTCATGGTGAAGGATGTATACTATTTTCATAATTAAATACAATTTAATTTTAAGGAAAAAAAAATTAGAATTCAATATTTAGGTTTCTTTTATTATGGTCTTTTCCTCATGTAACGTATCTCCTTCTTTTTCCAGTCAGTAGTAAATATTTTCACACTGAAATTTGAGCAAATATTTAAGCCTTTTGTGTGATTATTCCCTAATCACACAGCAATTTGGATGAACATATCCTAAAATTCAGGATGGAACTCTGCTTTTACGCAATGTTTACTGTAAGTAAGAAGACCTACTGTTCTAAACATCAATCTATTTTTCATTTATCTACATGGCAGGTGAGTGGCATACAGGTCTTTAATCTAACCTAAATCATCAGGTAAGTTGTTCATCACCTGATTTTTTCCATGGACATTCAACATATTCTGTAAAAAAAAAGCCTTTCAGTGAAGATTTTGCGCCAAATGACTTCAACAATTCTTATTAGTGAAACGAGAGACTCATAACCCTATAGCACAGATACAACCTAAATCATCAGGTAAGTTGTTCATCACCTGATTTTTTGGACATTCAACATATTCTGTAAAAAAAAAAAAAGCCTTTCAGTGAAGATTTTGGCTGGGAGTACTTCAACAATTCTTATTAGTGAAACGAGAGACTCATAACCCTATAGCACAGATACAGCACTTATAAAAAGATACTTAACAGAAGGTGAACTTGCAGCCTTTTGAGGCATAAAATAAAGTAGAAGCAGAGGTCTGACTTTTTTTCTCTTTCTTTTCATTTTTCAATAATATGATTTTCTCTTTCTTTTCATTTTTCAATAATATGATTTTCTAATTTGTCAACTTTTGTTAAGCATAGCTATTTCTGCATCTCTTGCAATGTGCATTTTACCAATTACTCCCAGAGTGTTAGCACTCAGGATCTTTAAGAAGGCTACAGTCCATACAGGCTACAATTTAAAATAACTTTAGATAGACAACTTGAACAGCAGGGCCTTTCTACTCTGAATTGTGTTAAATTACTGTTGTCTTAACGGCTTGAAGACTTCTCTGTAAGACTTATTTCACTAAGAGTTTCTGATTGGCTTTTTGCAAACTACTTTAGCCTCCTTCTATAAAATGTGCAGGTAGCTATCTTTTCCAGAGAAATTTCCACAGTTCATGGCTTTTAAAACAAATTCAGTCATTTTTTTCACTCATATCTTTTTAGGATATTATTAACCTATTTTGAAGTCATTTGAAAAGCAGTGAAAAATCATCAAAAATACAGAAATGTCTCCAGTAGATTCAAAGCTGTGTACAATTTCATTGAAACAAATGGGGAAAATTATATATATTTTAACCTTGATGAATTATTAGTACAAAAAGAAAAGCTGAATAAAAAGAAAATACTGCATACCCATACCAATCAAATTGTTTCTTCCAGGAGAAAACTAGCATTTACTGTACTATTGCTACTACAACATCTCATAAATGTTTCAGTTAGAATATTTAAGGCTTGAAATAGTGCTTCATGTGGTTAAAAATTTGCAATTAACTCAATTTCCATTATAAAAATCTATTTCACTTGACCCTAAGTGAACTAGGATAAAAATAAAAGTACCAATCAAACAGGAAGGTAGGTTTTTTCCATTAAATGCCATCAAAGACACCTACCTCTTTCCTTTGACTAGATTTGCAAGTTAAGCACTTTTTAAACAGACTAAAGATCTGTACTTAAATTATCAATGCATTAGTATTTCACCCTATTTTTGGAGGAACTTTAAAGGATTTCCTAATCTATTTCTGTATTTCTATTCTCATATAAAAGTGTCAGGTAAGTATGAAAAATTCCTCAATTCTGTGTAACTAGGTAAGTTGCATTTTTGCATTAAAGTTGAAAATGTAGCATGGACAGAAGATACTAACATTTACCAGTTTCTGTAAACAAACTGGAAAACTATGTGAGTCATATGCATCTCTGTAACAGAATATTCAGATCCTATTCATAGCCAATGGATGAACAAACAATGGGTCAAACTGCCAACTAAAACTCTTATGTCTCTGCAAATTATGGAAAACTCTCATTATCATTAACAGAATAAGGAATTAAATTCCAAATAAGAATACTGTTCATGGCAACTTTATGTGAATGTTGTATTAGGTGTCATTGCCTTGTAATGTAAATTAATCTGCTGCAGCACAATAATTCATCTAAATAATCTGACTAAAATTGCACTCTTCTAAAAAAATATTACTTCATGGTGATATTTTTACTTGTTTTAAAGTTTACTATAGCATTTTGGAATGGTTAGGCAAAAAATTTACCATGTATAACTAACAATTTTTTAATACTGAAAATGTGTATATAGAAAACCTCTATTTTTTGTTTTTAAAAACTCTTAGAGATAAGCATAAAAGGAGCTTGATCTTGATTTAATTAGTCTTGGGAGTTTGATTCTGAAATATGACACAACTGACTTTCCATCCTTCCTCTTCACTCATAACCAAAAATATTGCTAAACTATCAGGTCTGTATATATCTACAAAAGTAATTAGTACACTTTAAGTCATCCATGTAAACGCACACACATGTAAGTAAGAAAGCAACTAATAAATCATTACATAAAAGCTTATATTTATTTTGGTACACAAAAGAGGGTGTACATGTGAGCTCTTTTCAGAAGATGCTAATCCATGTCAGGAGAGAATTAAATCAATAGAACAAATGTATTATCACTGGTTCTAAAGAGGCATTTTAAAGTGTTGGGAAAAAATCCCACAAGAAAAAAAAGATTGTGTTTTGCCTGACTTAAAATTTTACACAAGCTACAGTTCTGATTTTTATCTAACAAGAATCTTGATGTAAAACTTCACTTAGAGAAATTTATAGTGAGCAAGTCCTAACTATACAAAGGGTTTTTTATTTATACCATTACAAAGCCTACAAGATAAAAAAATATAATTAAAAGAATGTCTGCAAATTATTAACTTGAGTTTTATTTATAGAGAATATTTCCCTCACAAAATAGTCTGTTTTCCAGAGAACTGCAGCCAATTTGTGTAACAGCTTTATAAAGTCTGTATATATGGATCCCACATGCATCATAAATTCAATGACAACACAGTTCCTTTCTATGTTCTTTACTTTTCTTCTTTTTACTGACACAGAAGAGGAAGAAAGGTAACTTTTAAAAGAACTATTTTAAAAACCTATTACAAAAAAAAATAAAATCAATGGTTCCCTCCATAAAAGTCATGCAGGCAAACAGAAGACTGGAATACTTTGTGAGTGACTGTACATCAGAAGGAAAAAATCAATAGTTTCCGTAAAGAAGGTATCCTCAGGGACAGAAAGCTTCAAGGTATGAATAGAACAGTAGCTACAGTGCTTGGAATCTGCAGAAGTGATAATACATTTTCTAATCCCTGACCAAGAGTGGGTAAAAGAATACACTGTTTCAAAGTTTTAATGATCCAGGGTGCATATATTACACTATCTTTCCTGCTGAGATGCCTGAGCCCTACTTTACCTGTGGGATATGTTAGGAGACAAATCAAATAATTCAGAAAACCTCACTGCTTAGCCAGAAATGTTGGAATGGTGTTTATCCTTACTTCTGGGTCCTCTAGTGTTTGCTGAAATCTCAGATACTTACCTCTGGCAGAAGTTTGATCATTGCTAGCAAATATTTCATTGGTAGGATGGAAAAAAAAAAAAACAACACCGTAGTTTTTGTAAATCTGTTTTGTGCATTAAATTCACTGTGAAGTACAAAAAAATACCAAACCAACACAGGAATTCCAGGTTCTTGGGATTAAGTGTTTCCACTGGCTGGTACAGTCCTGACTCCACATTTTCTTTATCCATTTCTCTTTCCCCTGTTCCAGATTCCATGGAAGAAAAACTAGAATTGCAGTGTAATAGCATGCTCCAGATGACAACATCACATTCTGCTTACAGGAAATAAGGTGGGATAACTTAGACATATACTCACTGTCAAATTCAATCATTATAATTGTCTTTCTTGATTATGTCAATCCATCATCCATGTTTTCTTCAAGACAAAACAAATCACAAAAATATGACTTTCAGGACATAGTTCACACCAAAAATTATTCTCTAAAATCAGTAAAAAGAAGTTCAACCTGGTGTAGGCACTTTTGTCTCTACATTATTACCCACGATTTCCTAGAAACGCATTAAGAAAAGTCATTGAGAAAAGAAACAAATCAACTTGTGTTAAGAAACTGCCTCAGGATACTAAATACATTATTTACCTCTCAAGTAAGAGTGCTGTGCAGAAGGAAGGTAAGGAAAAGCAAGTGGCTCGAGAAAATGAAGAAGAGAAGAAAGGGTAACAGTCAGATGAAGACAGAAAGAAAAAAAGACAAGAAAGAAGTATTGAAATAAAAACATATGGAGAGCAAGAAAGATGGAAGGAAAGACAGGTGCACAGAAAGACAGGCAGATGAGCAGACAGAAATGAAGTAAGAAGGCAGCAAGGAAGGGATTAAATGTGTTACATTATTTTAGATGTTTTAAACTGAAAAAGTTACGCCTTAGGGTTCCAGGAATGTCACAGCTCTGAGAGGACTCAGGGCCAAATGTCCAGTAGTTTGATCATCTGACTTCAGAGATTACCTGAGAAATATGTTTGAAAACCACTCTGATGTGCCAGACTGTGAGTGTGCCCCTTGGGTTCACTTCATTTATCAGTACAGATAAATAATGCATATTGCATAGGGATACTAATTAATATCCCAAACAATTTGAAGATATTATTTCAACAAATAAAGAAAAGTTTACCTTAGAGATGTATAGATTCCCACCCTTTATCCATAAAAGCAGTGAAGACAGAAATGACAGTTTTTGAGGGGAATAAGTTATCTGCCCTTCGGATGTGCATACCCCAGCTGGGTGAGACAATCTTCTGTCATCACATTTAAAATAAGCAGTGCTTCTGTTGAGTCTGTTAAATATACACAGGCAATATCTGTTCAGCCTGATTCTTTTTCACGATCAAATGAAAAGCACTGAAGAAGATCCTTACATCTCTGAGAGGCTCCCTGCAGATCTGCAAATCCCAAGCAGCTGCAGGTGTCAAGCAAAATGGTTAAGAGCTGCAGAGCATTTTCAGTTTCAGCTTGGATTTTTTCCTTCCATGAGTGCAAGTCAATTCATGCTGTCCATTTCACTATGGCGCTTAGGAAAAAAACAAACACATCTGACACACTGCATATAAAATATCCTTGAATCTATGTATAATCTAAGCATAGGTTAAAAAAATTCAGAAAGATCTCATGGTTGCACAATAAAGTTTAAATTACTCAGATTTGTCGTGTATTTGACACTCTCTTTTCCAATTTTTTTTTGCATAAACTTACTGCTACAACGTAATGCTTTCATTTTATTTAACATACACAATAAGTTCCAGTCCTTATCTAGAGTTCTTTTAGTCAAAATATGTACACAAAAGTTCCAGATAAGCAAATATTGATGCATACTTTCCAATCATTCTGCGGGTTGTCTTGGTCTTTTTTATGTGCTGCGCTAGTTTTGCAGGTTTTATCTATAATAGTCAGGCTGATCTAAAATTATAAGCGTTATAATTTTCACATTTATCAGTTTGAGGTATGGTTTTTCAGTTGGAGAGGAAATCTGATCATGTTCAAGCACTAAGTTTTCTGTCATATCTTTCTAAGGTGCCTATTTCTTTATTTTCAAAATGCATTTGGCAATGTAGCTAGCACTGTAATTGATTAAGTGACTGCAAGGCATGCTGAATGTTTTTCATTCTTTGAGGAGAATCCTTCAGAAGTTTTCCTGCTCTACATCTCCTGCTGTGCTGAATAATAATTTTACTTCACAAAGTGAAAGTGATAATGATGAATCTTGTAGAAATTCCCGATGGCTGTTTATTTAAGCAAACAGAAGGGAAAAAACCCCCTTTGGTTATTTAAAATTTTAATACAGTATTGCCATAGGAAATGGTGACATAATTAAAACACTAAATAATGTCTAATCTTGTGATGTAGAAGTTTACTAAATTTCACACAACATATTTAAAAAATAAAATATACTTTCATAATATACCATTGTGGGATTTTCTTGCTGAGTTTTCCCGACACAATTCAGCAATTTAATGTTGCTTTCTGTAATAATAAGAATTAATCCCAGAAATGTAAATATTTTCAGATATAAATTATGAAATCTATCAATTAGTCTCAGGATGCTTTGTTACCCTACTTCTGTAGGATGAAACTTAAAGATTGGAAAAGTAAAGGAAAACACAACATAATAAAAATAGTCTAAATAATTTAATTGAGATTATATATAATTTCATAGTGTTTAAAGAAAATAACATTTTCTTTATTTCTTAGTACTTGTATATTTCATAAAAAAAATTTAAAATATTCAGTAGGTTTCCATACCATCAGATAATGTGCATCTGGAGTCTGTTCTTGGTCTCTCATTTCTCAGTCAGTTGCAGTGTATGCTTATTTACTCTTAAGCTGTCATTTTTAATGAAGAATCACATTATCTTTAAGACACAACACAACTGCAGCTCTCAAAAAATTTCATTCCCCAGGCACCTTCCATGTAAACAAAATGGAAAAATTAGCCCCAAATTATTCCCTTTACTGTGCAGATTAGCAAACCATGTGCCCTTAAAAAAAAACCTACATGCTCTCAGATATCATTTTAGAATATGTAACTTACATTTTTTGGCATATTGTCCTAGTGAGTTGTGACATAGCATTTAACTGAAAAACTACTGAAGAAGTGATGATTGCCCCTGAGGGTACAGAGATTCTCTGGGAAAGTTCTTTGTAGTTGAATAAAACCAGTCCACCCTGATAGACCTTAACTGATGGCTGCAGACACAAGAAATTCTATTACTTTCTAGCTGGAGGACTAGGGATTTATCCAGTGTGCCTTTAGTTACAAAGACATGGATTGTCTTGTGAACTGTACTACTATATTGTTAAATGGTTCATACATTTTCTAGTAATTATTCAAAGGGCTACAAAACAGCAGCTCCTACTTTAGATCCAGCTTTTTCGTTGCAGATTGTTTAACAGTATCTGTAGAGTCATCAGAATTTGCAATTGTGTAGGAAATAGATTCATTTTAAAGAATGCCAGAGCAGTACATTAAATGTTACTATTAAATTATTAAATTGCTTTCAGAGCCTTGGGTGTCTTGGATTTCTCAGAAATATAGAAATACTAATAACTACTTGAACAATTTATGTTATTACTTGAAAAAGTATAAGCTTTTTTTTCACTGTGTCAACACAACCAATTTTAATTACAAAAAACCAGTAATCTTAAATAAAAAGATGGGGGTGGGGGGGGGAGGGGGTGGAAAACGAAACAACAAAACCCCAAAACACCACTAAACAAAAGAGAGAAATAGATAGTACTTGACTGATGTAAATTGCAGGATTACCTAGCTGAAGTGGAATTCACCACCTTACAGTATGATTTTGTGTGGTTTTGAAAGAATATTAAGTAAATTTCAAGATCAGAGATAGGAAAATACAATTATGTGACACTATTAAACAATATGCAAATGTGTTTTTTAAATACAAAGTTATCAGAAGATCGTGTTGTTGTGTCTTGTTTTATTTAATAGAGACATCCAGAAGATAACAAGTTTTTAGATGTTTTAATTTGCATTTTGGTCTTTAGCAAATTTAGCACAGTAATATTTTTTTGTTGTGATAGTATGGTATACTAGAGGTCCTTTCTTCAGTGAGCTGTTTAAGACTGTACTTTCTAAAGGAAACGAAAAAGATATTAAGTTTTCAAAAATAATTACAGTGAGAACACAGAGATACAGACCTATCACAAATTAGTAGAATATTTAATAAATGTTCTAAGAAATCATCTCCTACATACTTTTTCTCAGTCAAACAAGTAAAACATGAATTAATTCTATCAGCATTTGGTTTTGTTATCATTATTGAGATATCTTGTGAGGTCTGCTTTGTAGTAGTATTTCTGTTAAAGGTCTTGTAAAGAATCCAGAAGAAAAACATCCATGTTAAAAGCCAATTTGTTATGAAAAAAAGAAACACATACTGTTTTTTAAAAAAGTTTGAGTCCAACTTCTTTTCCAATTTTGAAGAGATTTTTAAAGAATTATTAAAATTATTAAAATTATTATTTCATTTGTAGAGTGAGTTTTCTGTAAGAAACACATTAAATAGAAGCTATGTGAACTGAAGACAAATTTTTTTTCCAAGTGAAGGATAGTGACTCACAGCTTCTAAAAGTACTTTCAGTGACAAAAAAATATATCAGACTTTGTTTTATGTTTTCAGCATGAGAATAGCTTTGGTGGGCATTTTAGTAAGAGAGACTTATGTTCCCCTTATTTTTGTGTCAGAAAGCAGCTCTCTTGTGCCCCTCATAAATCTCTTGCATGCAATGTAATATATCTATGTCAGTGGTGAATCTCACCTGATAGAAATATTAAATGAAGTGTAAGACACATACCTAAATAGTACAGAAGAAAAATTTTAGACTATTCTGTTATTAATTTGTTCCTTCTGTGTTGTTGTGATTTTCTTAGATCTGCAGCTGACCTTGCCACATAAAATCAAAGAATTGTTTAGCTTGGAAAGACCTTTAAGATCAAGTCAAATGATTGACCAAAACCACCACTAAACCATGTCCACATGTGGCACTAGACTTGTGCCACACCCATAAGTCTTTTAAATACCTCCAGGGATGGTGAGTCAACCACATCCAGCCACACATTCCTAGGTCCATAGCATTGAGTTTCTTGGGCCCTAGAGCAGGATCCTGCAGTTTGTCATATTCAGCCTCATATCATTGCCTCAGCCCAGAGATGCAACCTGTCCAGATCCCTCTGCAGAGCCTTCCTACCCTCCAGATCAACAACACCACTGAAATTTGTGTTGGGAGCTCCATTCTGCCCCATCCCTATCTTCTAGCTCAGAGGTCTGGGTGCCCAGTAAACAACTGGTCTTGCTAGTAAAGAATGAGGCAAAGAAGGCGTGAAGAACTTCCCTCAGCCTTTATTACTTACCAAATTAATTCTTACCAGTTTTATGTTGTACGTAAGTACATCCCTATACAATGCAGCAGTATGGAAGGCAATTATTTTTTTCTCTAAGAAACCAGCTTTATGAAAGCAACAAATGTTTGGTGTGACTATGCTGTACCATACTGCTAAAATAAATCCCAAATGAATACCAGGCCATACAGGGTTTATAATAAGGGGCTTTTGTTCTGCTCGATAGAAACTCATCTTTTTTTTAACCAGAAGATGAATGGCAACATTTTGTTTAGGCTTTTATGGATTCAACAATTGTTGTTATTTTTCAGGGTTAAGAGTTCTACTTTAATTGCTGTTTTCACAGAAGCATTTCCAAGTCAGTTTTCATCTTTGCTAGTCTTTATACTCTTTCATATCTTTTCATACCTTCTGGATTCTATTCAAGGTAGAGGGTCAGAACTGCACGCACTTTATTATGTATCAACATAGACATATTAATATATTTTGTTTTCTTTTTTTACTTTGATAAAGTAATTTTTTTTTCAGTCTTAAAGCCCCATTTAGAGCTCCTCAAATATGTTCAAGAAAACTGGATTATATTTTTAATGTGAATTTTGTGGGAATTATATTTACAGTGTTGTGTCTCCATTTAATTTTCTGATAAATCCATAGTATAACAGCCTTCAGTAACTCTTTAGCCTTTGACAAAATATATAAATTTTATCTTTAGCAGTCATTTTCCAGATCATTACTTATAAAATGCATATTTTGCCAGATATGCCCATACTCAGCACCCAAACATCCTCGGGGGATTCCATTGATTAATTTCTTTCAAAATGAAGCTTCCTATCTACTCCTACAAATTTGTCTCCAGTCTTTTCATTAGTCATTGTAGAACAATTTTATATTTCACCCCATCATACCTTGTTCTCTTCAAGTCTTGTGGTAAGGGATCTATCCAGCATGCTTATTAACTGCTTCAGGGAAATTTGGAATATAGAGGAGCAACCTTCCATACTTTTGTCATAGATATGAAGTGTGACTTAGGCTTGCTCAAGCTAAGATTCAGAATATACTGACATATTGCATGATGTAGAGCTAAATTCATAAAGATTGATACTGTTCTGATAGCAAGTTTTCTTCCACATCAGTCATACCAGCTCATATTCTAGGCCACCATAGCCCAAGAAATGCTGATACATAAATCTCTTCTGTTCAGGATGTCTTATGATTAATTGATTTTCCTGTCTACAATAAGCTGGAAAATATGTTGTTAAATCATTTTCCAAATCTTAAAAAAAAATAAAAATGCTCATATCCACCTTCTCTAGGAGAGCAATAACAGCTTGGGAACACACCTACTCATATCTGCATTTTATGACTTTTTAATATCACACTATCTTCTGAAATATTTTTTGCTTGTTACAAAAACTTCTTAACAACTCAACAATTTAGACTACACAAAAGCATTATTTGAAAAAAACAATCAAAACCAACAACAACAACAAAAAAAAACCCCTACAGTAAACCACAAAATTAAAGAGAAAATTCCTTTTTTAGTTTAAGAGCAGCATTATTTTGGTTAATGATCTGAAGATTGCTCTACCTGTTTGTGAGTCCAGTTCTTTAGTAACCAAATGTAAATTGCTACAAAACCTGAAGGGGCAAACATGTCCTGGAGGGCATCAGGCACAGCATCGCCAGCCAGGCAAGGGAGGGGATTGTCCCCTCTGCTCTGCACTGGGGCAGCCTCACCTCAAGTGCTGGGGCAGTTTTGGCTTTCCGAATAAGATATTAAGCTATTAGAGAGCATCCAAGACAAAACAGAGATGGTGAAGGGCCTTGAGGGAAAGCCATATGAGGAGTGGCTGAGGTCTCTTGGTCTGTTCAGCCTGGAGGAGACTGAGGGGTGACCTCATTGCAGTCTGCGACTTTCTCGTGAGGGGAAGAGGTGGGGCAGGCACTGATCTCTTCTCTCTGGTTAGCAGCAGCAGAATTTGAGGTAATGGCCTGAAGTTGTGTCAGGGGAGGTTTAGGTTGTAGAGTAGGACAAAGTTCTTCACCCAGAGGGTGGCTGAACAGGCTCCCAAGGAAAGTGGTCACAGCACCAAGCCTGAGAGAGTTCAAATATCTGGACAATACTCTCTCAATTATTTTCAGTGATGGTCATGGTCAGAAGCGTTGAGGGTTGATGTAAGATATTAATGGCCCTTAGGATTTCTATAATTGAGATACATTTGCTTTTGACTTTGATATGAGAAAATCAGAGTGAAAAAGGATCCTCAGATTTTAGAAATTTAAATACCGCTGTCTGCATACAGAATTATCCATTTTAGATTATACTAATGGCTCTCTGGATCCTTTAATTTTTGATTAGTGATTCCTTTCATTTTCTAGACTGTTGTTTATTATTATTTGAGATGCCTTGGGGTATCTTGGCCATCAACTGCCATGTGAGAGTGATACAAATACAAAAATAAGTCCTGCCTTATACGTGGTTATGAATAGCCATGTACCCTAGGGCATCTTATATGTCACAATACCCCTACATGAGAAGAACCATACTGATTTCTTGAATTTTCATTTGGTATAAACAGGGAGACAAGTGCAGTTTTACTTTTGACAGTCTATGGACCGCATCCCACGCCAGCTGCCTTAGACAGAAAACATAAGGTCCTTTTCTATTCAACAGGGAGTAATAGAAAGCTCTGGAGAGCAGTTTGTCTCCTAATGCAATGCAAAGTAAACAATCACCTGGAATTTCTGTTTCTAGGTCTTGGCTGTAAAAGTTGCTAGATTAGATGTAGATATGGGATATCTTAGAGACAGATAGAAAACCACTCTCTTGTTTATTCTTACACTGCTCTCTGTAGCTTCACTTTGTTTCCTAGAAAAATCTTTGAGTGAAACCTCTTCAAAAACACTTTGTGGCAACAAAGGAGGAAATGACTGGGAGCAATTTGTAGGGATTTGTCAAAGATAAATCTGAATGACCTGATTGCTTCTAAAGACAAAATGACTGAATTTGTGGGTGAAGGGAGTGGAGAAGGTGTAATTTGAAAGGCAAGCCTTTGAACACAATCTCCCACAATGTATAGGATGTTATAGCATAGATGGGAAAGCTCAGAAAGACCTGGCTAGATGATTCAGCTGAGCAGATAATCATTAATGGTTTGCACTCTGCTAGGATGCAGTAATCAGAGGATGGTGCAGAAACATGTGCTAGGGCCTGTCCTGTTCAGCATCTCTATCAGTGATCTGTGGGGGGATGACGGTGTGCTATCAGCAAGGCTGCATGTGACATGAATCTTGGGAGGATGCATATGCTTCAGGGCAGGGCTGTCTTTCAGGACAGACAGGAGGGAGAAATTAATGAAATTCAACAAGCACAGAAGCAAAGTCCCATCCCTGGGAAAGAAGATCCCCTGACATCAATACAGGCCGGGGAAAAGCCAGTGATCCACCTTGTGGAAAAGGCTTTTGGGAATCCTTGGCAGGCAGTGACTGAATGTTAGCCAGCAATGTGGCATGGCTGCAGAGGTAGCCCACAGCCTCCAGGATCATATTAGCAGAAGCCTAGGTAGCAGATAACAGGAGGGGCTTATTTCCTGTGTTCAGCATGCAGACCACATTTAGAAAATCATGACTAATTTTGGACCCCCCATTCCAGGAAAGACACTGGCAAAATGAAGCAATTTTATCAGATAGATAGCAGGTTGGCCAGGGTGAGAAACTCACCTGTGAGATGATTCTGTGAGAGAGAAGCTGGTTCAGCTCAGAGAAGAGACTCAGTGGCAGGATGTCACAGAATTCCTGACATTACCTAGGTAGAGGGAGGTTACTGAGAGGATGGAGCCAGGCTCTTCACAGCAGTGTATGAGAGGAATATCTAGGATGACGGGCATATATCTGAGTGAGACAGGTTTACACTGGATATGAGGAGCATTTTTTCTTCATTCCCAATGGAATAAATTGCCCAGAAATGTTGTGCAGTATCCAGCCTTGAAGGATTCCTAGGGGTGACTAAATAGAGGCCTGAGAAACCTGATGTAACCGCACAGCTGACCTGCAGTTACCAGGAGGTTGGACCAGAAACCTCTTTAAGTTCCTTTTTGCCTGTTATCCCAAGACTAATCTCCTGATACATGTTCCAGATTGATGAAAAAACACAGGAAGAACATTTTTGTATCTGACCATTTGTTTTCTGCTTTCTCACTAAATTTCAGCCGCTTTCAATATAAATTAATGAACTTACTAGTTTATTTGATTTTTATAGTCATGCAGACTAAATAGAGTCCTCTCATCCTAAAGTAGATTAAACAAAACTAAAATTACAAAGAGGCATTCATTTAAATGTAGAATATGCTTTGAAAATATTTTAACTCTATGAAGATGCATCCTCATCTAGAAAGATTTAATTTATTCAGTTGACTTCATGTTTTGGAAGTTATCTATGCAATGAAAAATCAAAAATTTGAGCTCAGTTTTTGGCTGGAGTGAAACAACAGTTATTTATTGTTCTCAACGTATTAAAAGTTCTGAGGAACTTTTGCTGCTTTACTGAAATCTGAATATTTCTTAAAAAAATATTAATAGTATATTATAAAGATTTTGTGAGAACAAAACCAGATCACAGCTATATTGATTTTATGACTTAGTATTATCTCCAAATCATACAAATAGTTAATGCCTGTTTGTTGATTTACTAAAATGTATAAAAGGACAAACAAAAATAAATATTTATTTTGTAATTCTCCTTTAAACTGACAAATATTGAACACTTTGCTTGCAATGCAGGTATGACTGTCAAATAGTATACTTAACGGTGACTTCTATTAAATACATGCATGATACAGCACTGTAAATTCATGTCTGCTGAGCCTTACAGAATGAATAGATTGATAAAAGGTATTTTCAGTCAAGTCCAAATACATAAATGAAAAAATGTGACTTCATAAGAAAAGCTGCCATTTCAAACACAAATGATTGGCATCTTCATTGTGAATAAAACACTCATTACAAGAAAAATTTCTGCTTAGAAATGAGAAGGAACATAATTTAAGTAACAGAATAATATAATTTAACTAGAGGAGAAGATGTATTATGTCAAATGGTTCATCAGTCTGGTGATTCATAATTACCCCTTGTCAAGTTTTCAATAGCGTTTTGCCTGATTTAGTTTTAAATGTTCAAGAGAAATAACGCACTTCATTTCCCACAGGAGACTCTGTTGGCTGTGAAAGCTCATTTCAAGGAATTTTTTTCAAGTTCAGTTTAATACTCACTGTATCATAAATAACTGGGAATTATTATCACTATTTTTATTGCTGTTGATGCTATTGTTATTATAATCTTAAGTTTTACTCTCTTCTCACCCGATATTCTAAAATACAGTTTTCTTTTTAAACCAGTATGCATACATTACTTTGAAATAATGTTCCTGTATGTGAGCTCTCCAAGTTCATGCACTTATCAGATTCTTTAGATCTGTCTCAACACAGTTGTTCAGAGGAAGAATGATGCCTGTGAAAAACTACATTGAAAACTCTTTGTTATTATTCATTGCAAGTTATTACTATTTCTTTTAGGTTTTCATTTCTCATTAGCCTTTGCTTGTTATACAACATCAAATATTTTTACAGTCCAAGAAAGCAGACGATTTGTTAGATGAAAATTTGGTAAGTGACAACCATGGTTTCCATGTAGAGAAAAAAAGAAAAGTGTTAGTAGGCAAGATATTCTTTAGGTAAGTGTGTGAGGACTGGTGGTGTGGGAACTGGCACTAGGTTCATAATCAATGAAACCACTAGTCAGTGGAGTTATATAAACATATAAGTAGCTCTATTTTAGTTTTATTATTAGAATGATAGTAGCAGGCAACTGTCTTCTGAGAGGTGCAGTGGCACCCACTTGTCTCAGCATTTGCCATAGTGTGTGACACAGTTGAGATGACCACGATACACAAAGTATCACCACACAATTTCAAAAAGCTTCAACCCATACAGGAAAACATCCCACCACACCAGAAGGCTTCAAACAGCTCCCCTCCCTGTTCTTTAGCCCAACATTTTATCTCCTTTATCTTACATGCTTTACCTCTGTGTGCCCTCGGTTTCCTTTGGTGGTTGGTCAGTGCACCCGAGCACTCCGTGTCTCATTACCTTCAATGCTGCTCACCTGCCCTGTACAGCTGTACCCATTGGGGATGAGGCTCAGTGCATCTGGGCACTCCATATTTCATTGATTTCAATACTGGTCACCTGCTTTTCACAGCTGCAGCCCATTAGGGATAAGATTTGTCTGCAGCCCCTCTCCCAATTACCACAAACTGTGTGCCTACACTTGCTTGCTACCCTGATGTGTAAGAGGTGTGCTACTTACCAGGGGCATGTTTCAGGGATTTCATTGAGAGAATACCAAGCTTCATACAGTCTTCTGACTATTATTCACCGCTAAAGTTTTGTGCAGGCACTAGAGATGCAGCCAGGAGCAGTATGAACCTCATCAAGAAGGATCACAGTTACAGGAGTGGCAGTAAAGGAGTATAGAGCACAGGTAGTTTTTTGCATTCTATGAAAAAAATTCAATAGCTTTTGATTGTTGTTTTGCAATAACATTTCTGCTTTTTTTTCTCCCAGGTTAAAGTGTTCCCAGATCCCTGTGAAAAGTACTCTTACATTTGTGTAATGTGCCAATTGAATTGAGTTCTACATGAGAACTCAGATGTCTTTATGTACATATATCCTTGTGAAGCTTGAATTTGTGTTGCATTTTATCTGTAAAGAAAGGTATTCTTTTATCATACACATTTTATTTTAGCCTTTTTTCCATTCTTTGCTTAATTTTTTTTAAACTATTTATGGTTATATCCAGTCTGGCAATATTAAATCTATTTTTATTTCCAGTAATTGCACATGATTTTCTTTCTCCCTTTTTCATGCAGAATGACTATTATTCAATTCTCTTACTTAATCCTCTCCACTCTGCAATTCTTTTAACACAAAATGCAGAATACAACAGTGGTTATAAAATCACTTCAATGAGAAACAGTAAATGAGCACTGTCTTGTAGCTGTTGCCATAGATCTAGAAATGGAAATTAAACCTGTGCTTGTTAAAATGTTCTTTTGACAGGTTGGTACTAGCATCAGTAAGTGACCTCTCATTATGCTTAATGATTACCAGGTTTTGATTAATTCTTGATATTATGGAGTCTGAAGGAAACCAGAACAAACAAATTAAAGCACCCAAGGATGTTTTGGAGGACACAGTGGTGTTTGGGAAGGCCTTAACTTTGGTTGCTGTTACAGTCTCTTTGCCTGGAGGACCAGAAATATGATATTTTGGGTTGCAAGCAAATATTCCTGTTAATAGGCTGTTATACAGCTGGAATCCTAATGAGGACAGAGTGTTTGTGAAACAATATATTTTTCCCCCATACTGTCCCAAAGCGTAAGCATATTTTCTCACTTGAGCTGTCAAGCCCTCCCATTACTTAGTCACCAGTTTCAGCAGTCAGAAAGCAGTGATATGTTTTATTTTTACACCAAATGACATTAAATGCCATGCCAATAAAAAATGCCTCTTTCTTTCTTCAGCATGTAGACACATTTTCCCATTCCTATATTATAGGAAAGAAAACTGGGAGTTACCAAAATGTGGCTCTGAAAGTCTTCATATTACAATCTACTATAATAACTGTGTAGGCTCATTTATCTTTCACCTATTTATGCTCATAATGAAGTTATCAAATTTTAATATTTTGACTAGATTGTGTAATTTATCTCACTTGAGCACTAAGAAATGTACATATTTCTTTTTAATTACAGGTAAAGACAAAAAATGTACCTGTGTGGTACAAGATATCCCTGAAAAACAAGTAATATTCCTTTGTCCTAAACTGTACTTCACTCTTTAGACATTTGTATTTGCAATTGCTGTAAAATTCTTCAGAGAAATTCCCTTTTGGTAGAAAATAAATATATTGTCGATGTGATGGTATTTATAAAATAATAAGAGTATTATTATGTGGCAGAATGCTCTTATAAATTCTAAAGGCAAATTGGTCTGACATAAAAGGTGAAATAAAATACAAAATATTTCAAACATAAACTGCTGTATCTTCAGGGTGAAACGAGGAAGTAGACTCTGAATTGTTTATGCAGATAATCAGAGATGGTGAAGTGCCCTGAACTGTAATCAGGTGGGATTTCAATAATCCTGATGCTGAAAACAATGAAAAACTGTGGAGTAGTTAAAAAAACAAGAACAACAATAGCAACCAAAAAATGAAAACAACCCCCAAAAAACTTCAGAAAATCAAACAAAAAACCTCCTTAACACTTTCTATCTCCAAACCATAAATTATGAATACCCAAGCATGATTCTTTTGACTGCTGACAATTCAACAGGCATTAACTGAAAGAGAATAACATGATAAATGAGGTAAAATGGCTCTCATCTTATACAGCACCATGGTGACCCATCTCTGTGGGGAAGTAGATTCTGGTTTTGTCAGGACACTGTCCTCACGCCTCTAATTTTTGCCTAAGGCTTGCCAACAAAAGCCTTTAGATGCTATATCCATACATCCCTGCAGTACAACACACTCTTTTGTCAGCCAGTATTAAACATTTTACTGCTGTTCTGAGCAGCCTTAGGCCTCTGGACATCGCTTTGTGCCTTTAGGGATCACTATCAGAAAAAAAGAAATCAAGCAAATTATATTATTATTTCAGAAATTATATATAAAACACAATTTCCATTTTTTTTGCTAGAAGAAAATACTTTAGGTTTCTTCTACATTTCAGTTAGGGGTTGTGTTCTAGGTTTTAGGTCATGTAAGGTTTTGATTAATCTTGTGAGTAAAATAGCAGTATTATTTTAAATACAGCATGAAACATTCATTCATGAAAATAAACATAAGGCAAAGTGAAAGCAAAAGGAATATTACAATCAGACAACATTCTGAGTTGGAAGGGACGCACAAGGATCATCAAGCCCAGCTCTTAAGTGAATGGCTCATACAGGGGTCAAGTACCCAACCTCGGCACTTGTAGTACCATGCAGCAACCAAGGTAAATGTTGTTATCAAACTTCTTGGGACAAGCACCACTGTTTTAAAGCCATGATAAGTAATATGTTTGTATGTTAGGTATTGTAAGATTGTTGAGGATAACAGGCATCTATAATTCAAATAATTTGCAGGATTATGAGAAAGTAATTGTGCATTGAAAATTTTAAGTTGCATCTGAAGAATTTTTAAGAGAAGCTTTGCAGAAAAATTGAAAGGTAATGCAATTATTCTGTAATATGTCCATAGATTTTCAGAAAAAAAAAATTTAATTACTGAGAGTATATTTGAATAATGAGAGTAATTCTCATTAAAATTATTTTTAAAATTGTTCTTATTGAACTCAGAAAATACCTGTTTCTTTAAGTTAGATATTAACTTTAGCTCCCCTTTTTTTTCTATTTTGGTGATGATGCAATTCATACTATTAAACTCTTCAAAAAATGCAAACTATGTCCTGAAACGCTTTCTAGCTTAAGCTGTCATCAAAAATCACTGGACTTACATGAAGTATTTAATACTGTGTCAGGAAATAAAACAAACTTGTCAGATTTATAATGATACAAAACCAAATGATGACATTCAAAAACTAAGCTGTCATTGAGAAGAGTTTTCATGATCATGAATGGAGATATGTGGAGATGCTTCATGTAAAAAATACAGAAAATCACTGAGGCATCTCAGTACAGCTGCCAACCACATGATAGGAAAGATGTAGCTGATTGTTGTAGTCAGGAGGCTGATTTCCTGATTTCCATAAACTAACTTAAAAAAAGAAAAAATCTGACAACAGACTGAAGCCTAATGAGGTTTTATATATCTTTAGGTTTCCTGCTTCTGAAATACTACTGAAATAAAACCAGAAGATAATTTAGATTGGAGACGACCTCTGGAGCTCACCTGGTCCAAACCCTGTCAAACCAACTTTGAAGCTGGATCTAATTTCAAAGTTTGATGAACTCGCTTATTATCTTCTTTGACTGATTTTTTAATATTTGAAGACAGATTCAACAAGCATTGTGTGACCCAGTTGTGGATTATGAGGTTTTTTTTGACAAATTATGAATTCCCAAAAAACAACTGGTATTTATTGTCTTATACCTTATAGCTGTACTTGCCCAAGAAAAGTCTGGTTCTTCCCCACTATAAGACAGTATAGATATTTGAAGGCAACCATAAAATTATTCCTTAGTCTTCATTTATTATGATTCAAGAAGTCTAGCTCTTTCTTTCTTTCCTAATCTTTCATATTTAAGAATATGAATGGCTACAATATCTACAGGGCAGTTCTCTGCTCTCTTCTGTTTTCATAAATGAAATCTCAGAGCAGTTGTTCATATTTAAGAATATGAATGGCTACAATATCTACAGGGCAGTTCTCTGCCACATAGTTTCTGTTTTCATAAATGAAATCGCAGAGCAGTTATAACTAGCTAGCAACAACAGTGCTTGATATAGAAAAAATCAGAATCAAAATTCTATTTTTTTCCTGTCATTTAGAAGGTATAAGGATTTCTAAAATTGCACTAATTTGCACTTTTTTACAGCAGCAGCAGCAGCATCAGTGATACGCAACACTGCACTTCTGGATGATGTATCAGAACCAGATTAGTCAAACATCCCTATGTGATTGTGCAAGTATGTACTGACATCTGGTGGACGTTTGACCAAACACTTCAATAAACCATTGCAACTACATAATGCTTATTCAAAAAAAGTACTTACAGTGGGTTTCATTGTATTAGTTCTGAGTGATTTTTCCAACAACACCTGTGGGAGAAAATAAAACCCCAGTAAAGAATTCAACGTCAAGATTTCTGTTTCTACCATTCTATTTGGGAAGAAAATATTTCCAAAGAAAGTCTGACTATTTTCTGGTTTTATTTGTAAACAAAGGCACCTTTTAAAATATATACAGCAGCAGATCAAAACATTTGGACACATACGACTATATTCATGTATGTCCATCTGGCAGTATGTGACAGAGTTTAGCCCATCTCTACTTTGGAAACCCCCGCATCATAGCATTTGCTGGCTGTTAGTCCATGAAGCTGTGCTGAATGAGTACCTACCTGATCATAGAACAGACATTGTTTGAGAATAAATGAGTGTACTGGTCGACAGCGGCTCAATAGGAACTAGCAGTGTGCCCTGGAAGCCAGAAGGGAAGACCACATCCTGGGATGCATCAAAAACATTGTAACCAGTTGGCCCAAAGAGGTGATTATCCTGCTGTATTCAACATCAGTGCAGCCTCACCTGGAGTGCTGTGTGCAGTTCTGAACCCCACAATTTTACATGGATGTGAAGGTGCTTGATTGTGCCCAGGGGAGGGCAACAAAACTGGGGAAAGGGCTGGAAGGGATGTCCTGTGGAGAGTGGCTGAGGAATATCCTATGGGGTTCTCTAGAGGGGGAGGCTGAGGGGTGACCTCGCAGCTCCTACAGCTCTTTACAGCTTCCTCAGGAGATGGAGAGGAAGGTGCTGATCTCCTTTTCCTGGTATCCAGTGCTAGAATACATGAGAATGGTTCAAAGCTATTCCAGGGGAGGAACAGACTGGATATCAGAAAGTATTTCTTTGCTAAGAGGGTGGCCAAACACTGTGACAGGCTTCCTAGAGAAGTAGTCAATGCACCAACGGTGTCAGTCTTTATGAGGCATTTGGACAATTCTCTTAAGAATGTACTTCAACTTTTAGTCAGCTCTGAACAGGTCAGGCAGCTGGGCTATAGGATTGCTGTACCTCTCCTCTCCTCTCCTCTCCTCTCCTCTCCTCCACTCAGCTTGCAACAGATCAAACAGATAATCCACAAAGTGAACTCTTACAACTGTAATTTCATTTTGCATGTTCTTGAATGTCTGGTCTGTATGTGGAGGGGTTGTGTAGTTTCTTACTCAAAAGTAATTTTTCTTTTTGTTCTTCCATTTATAACTGCTGAGTTTCTGGTTTTCTACCTCCATTGCTTCAAAATTCTGACTTAATTTTCAATCTTTTTTGCTCTTATGCTCTACTTCGCACTGATAAAATCAGTGCAACATCCACCACTGATGAAGCATAAAAACCTTATTTGCTGCCTATGTATTTTAAAGGCCATTTAATGTTTCCATATTAGAAGATGACAGATGATATTTGTAATCACAAACTGCTCTGTGAACAGACAAGCTATATAAGCTGGCTGGATGTTAAAAAGGTTATGTAGAATCAAGGAAAAAATTAATAAGAATTTAAAAAAATCTACTGAATAATTGAGAGGAAACAAACAAGAAAATATAAGAAGTAGAGGAGTTGCTAATTTAACATTTTTATTGCAGTATGTGCCCTTCATTTAGCTTCTGATAATGTGTTATCTTTCATGATACACATACAACATAAAAACCCCTGTTTTCATCTATATAACATGGGAAAAGTATCTCATCACTTTTAATGGCTTAACTTGTTATGATTTTTTAAAACTTTTTTAGCAATAAGAATCAGCTTTTAAAAGACAGTTTTATCTCAAAAGATTGCAAAATTATTAGGACCTAATAAATTATTTATCCTTGAAGACATATACTGCTCAGACTAAGAGATAGCTTATATAATTATAATTTTAAAAATCCTGAATTTCTATTCACAGAATTTCAACTCATAAGCCTTTCCTTTTTGGTAAATTCTAATGCCCATTTCCACAATAAAGGGAGATTGTTTTTTACAGTTCCATGCATAAATTCATTTACAATTATTCAGTTAGTTTAGAGAGTTGACATTCTTAGCTTAAAGTCATAAGAATTACAAGGAAAATATATCTTTGACTACAAAAGATGTTATGTCTTTTAATGTCTTGATTCAGGCATGTTACTTTTTAATTCTGTTCCAAATATTCTGAAGAACTTAAGAGGGGGTTATTGTTTTAATTGCTTTTTGTTGTTGTTCTGTTTTGTTTGATTTTTTATTATATGAAAAGGAATTCAATGTAGTTACATGTCTTGTGAAGCAGAAGATTTCAGTGAAATAATACATATAATTACATTGCAGTAAAAAGTTCTGGTCTAACAATAAAACCTTCTGATTTGCCGTGTCGTTACTTATTATTCTATGATCACATTACATGACTACTACTGAAAAACACCCCAAAGGTGCAATATTTAAAATATGAAATTATAAATATCTGGTGTTTCGAAGATAGACAATGAGAAATCTTTATTTTGTGCAAGGGGGGGGGAAAAAATCCATACACAAATTCTTAAGCCTGAAGTGCCAACAATCTGTATGTTTCATTAATTTCTTCATTTTTATTTGCTATTTTTTGTGGTCAGAAATTCATTGGAAGCATTTGGAAGATGAAGGTCCCCTGCTGAACAGGGCTGGCAAGATAGTTCAAAATGATGTGGAAAAGGCTGGGGTATCTTGTGTCTTCTATGACTCAGTTCTCATGGGGAAGTATCCAGTCCCCAGGTATCCATCTGAAATAAAGAATTAAAAAGCAAACAACAGGATAAATTCTAGGATGAAAAAAAATTAAAAATTAAAATTGAGTTAATAATTGCTTATTTGGCAACATCCCAATAACCTTTGGGGACAAACTGGCAGAATAGAACTGGAGAGATGTACGATGATACGAATGAAAAGCTGGATAAACTATCAAGCTCAAGGCCAAGCTTGAAGGGAGGTGATTAATTGTTCAAAAGCTGAAATGACAAATTAGAATCCATACACCGTAAGAATTTTCACCATCCATGTGGGACTCTTATAGTGTCTTGGGTCCTGCTGATCATTCCTTCGCTCTCCAGTTAAGTCTCAGTTGGTGCAACACTGTTACTGGTGCCCTGTGCTGGTAGTGATAGGTATCTGTCATTCTTTCGCTTTCAGCGACCCCAAAAGGGAGAGATCAGACAAGATAGAGCAGCTTCTTATTTTCTTTCATCTCTAAGACAACTATACTGAAAACCCAATGGTTTCCTTTTCGGCCTTTGAAATACCCTCTGCTGAGATAATTAGTCTAATCCAAAGATGCATGGAACCTCTGGGCCAACAAAATGGGTTGCTTTTGCCACTCATTCCTAGTTTGGCTTATTTCAGCTTCCAATAGGTTTAGCTGTTGAGATCCTCCTGTCACTCTGGAAATACAAATGGGTCCTGTTCCTGTATAGCTTCAAGGCATAAGGGTACACTGTGCATCAGTATCTTACTGGACCCTTTTATCTCTGTGAGTCTGATGTGCCAGGCCATCAAATCCACATACCAGCGAATCTGGCTGTCCTTCTCTTCCACCTGACTAGAGGCTAAGCCTCTCTAGTACTGATCATAGGAATCTCATCTTACCTTGTGTAAAAAAGAGATAAGAATTCTTTCTCACAGAATCGGGAGCAAAATCAGCAGTTCTACACTCTCTGGGTTGCTGCCCACTGGAGACTGGAGCAGCAACTTCCCTGAAAGGACTCCCATTTGTGGCTAAGCCTCTCTAGTACTGATCATAGGAATCTCATCTTACCTTGTGTAAAAAAGAGATAAGAATTCTTTCTCACAGAATCCGGGAGCAATATCAGCAGTTCTACACTCTCTGGGTTCTCTGCCCACTGGAGACTGGAGCAGCAACCTCCCTGGAAGGACTCCCATTTGTGATTGTTTTTCTGGTGATTCCTGCACCTATGCTTCCAGGACAGAGGTAGTTTTTCCATCCCATCTCCTCATGTTGTCTCTTTGGCTACACAGGAAGGAGACTGTATTATTCTATATCCTCACCCTGGAGGAAAAAAATACTTACTGTTCATAGCTGAACAGTATGCAAGTGCATACAAATGGGATGTGGGACATATCCTCTTTTGATTTGCTGGAACCCCTGGGATAGTTTTCCCCACTTTTTGGACAGTTTTTCCATTGCCAGGATGCCAGCCTTTAGGGAGAAGAGAGGCTTTATTTGTATTTCCAGAGTTGATGGGACAATTCATGTGTTGAGGGTGATTCTGTTTCTCCACGGTCATTGCTGCCATTGGGTTTGCATGTGACAATTGTGTGCTCTATTCAAATTTCCACCACATGGCTCATCTGCATTGGACTTCTGGATCTCCATGGTGTTTAAATCATGACAGATCATCTCTATTACAGCTAATTCCCTCAGGTGCTAGATACCTCTCTCCATCATGGCCCATTTTTCTGTGTGACATAAAATATTTTCCTTGAAAGAGTTACCTTGCCTTAACACTTGACAGGAGTTGCCTCCAGAGACTCAGGACTTGTGTCCCTTTTCCAGCTGCCTCATCAAAGCCTCTTTCCATAGGAAGTGGTGCTAGCTGTTTGACCTCTCTATCCTCTAATGGCAGCCTGTCATCCTTGTTATCAGTGTCAGACAAGCCATGTGATAACACGAAGTTTTTTCACTTATCCTATAACACACTCAGAGATAGGAATTTTTGGTTTTAATTCTTGTTCTGTTTCTTCCTCCTGTTCTTGTAGTGACCTGTTTTGCTCTCCTTAGTAAGCAGCAAGGTGACTTTCATGTCCATTTCTGCTTAAAGAGAGAGGTTACTGATGCTGGCATGGATTGCTTCTCTGGTTCAGTTGCAACACTCATCACCAGAGTCTGAGTAGCTGCAGTGTCCTATCCTAAGTGGGGTTTGAATAACCACAGTCTTCATCACCAGGCTTTGTGTAGCTGCAGTGCTTGTCACAGGAATTGGGGTAGTCACAGAATTGCTCAATCATAAACAAGATCTGAACCACATTCATGGTTCCTAGCAATAGGACTATGTTGGCTTCAACATCCCAAGGATATTCAAAATTTTCAAAATTCTTAAACACTATTGCAATTGTCCTGCAATTGCAGGAGAAGATACGGGAGGCTTTCTCCTCTACCCTATCTCTCCGAGTAGGTAAAAGTTGTAATTATTAACCATTTCCGATAGATGTCTCCCGAAGTACAGAGCTGAGGCAATACCCAGTACAAACACCAGACAAATTTCAGGACCAGTAATTCTATCATATCACAAGGCAGTGTTACAAAGTTCAGCAACATGATAACCTTAGTCCAGCGCCCAGAGGTGATAATAGCACAATAGTGTGATAAGGAGCACACACTGCAAGTAAAGTTAAATGTAGCTCTGAGAACAAGTACAACTCTGAGAGCAAATAAATATTCAACTTATATATAGTTATAAAAAAAATTGTTTTAACATGCTTTTGACAGATCTGTTGTTATATCAACCCTTCATGCCCCACTTTGTGTTTCAAAAAGGACTTTTTGTGGTTTGACCCCAGCCAGCAATTAAACACCACACAGCGCTGGCTCACTTCTGCCACCTCCCCCACTGGGATGTGGGAGAGAACAGCAAACAGCTAAAACCCTTGGGTTGAAATAAGAACAGTTTAATAATTAAAATATTAAGAAAAAGAAAAAGAAAAAAAAAAAGAAAAGAAAAGAAAAAGAAAAAAGTGAGAGAAGAATAAAACCCAGGAAACACTGGAGATGAACAATACAGTTACTTACCAACATCTGACTTCCCTGACCCTCTGATGCCCTGGCCATTCCCCAGCAGTGAACAGCCCCTTCTGACCAACCCTCTCCAGTTTATATACAGGGAATGATATCCTAGTATATGGATTATCACATTGTCCAGTTCAGGTCATGTGTTCTGGCTGTGCTCCCTCCCAACTTCTTGTGCATTTGGTGACTGATGTAGTATGGGAAACTGAAAGTCCTTGAGTTAGTGTATGTAAGCACTACTAGCAGCAAGCAAAACAAGCTTCAAAATTTATGTAATTTCTTGACAAGAAATGCTCTTTCCCAGTTCTTATTCCCTGATTTATGGTCCAGTTCTAAACTTGATCAGAAACACTTTTGGAAATAAAGAATATCAGTGAAAAGCTGTGTGTGCCAGGAGACGGGCTTGGATCTATTCATGGCTGTCCTGTAGAAATCAGGACATCCCAGGAATGAACTCCCCACACCAAGCAGGTGCCACATGCGGGTACAGTAGAATGATAGATCAGGGCCAGAGGGTAGAGTCCGAGAGCATCATCCTGCAGTGCAGTAAATACAGTTATGCCCCTGGTAGTACCAGGCCATAGCTTTATGCTGAGTTTACATAGCCTTGGGTCTACGACTTGTCAGTCTTACTTTTTTAACATGTAAATCCCTAAGAATTTAGCCTGTGAAATCAGTTAAACTACTCATTCAAATAAAACTACTGACATTTTGTTATTATTTATTGTTGAATCAGAATGAATCTCATTTTGAGAATTGTGACATTAAATTTACTTGTTTTGCATGTATTTTTTTAATATTGAGAAACTCAGCAAGGGTTATATTTAAGTCTATTTGTCTTTTTCTCCAACTTTGATAAAGGAATTACTTTAATCCAGGAATGTAATGACATTTTTTCAAGTTAGTTTGATAAGCTTTAATATTTAAATCTCACCATAAATTCCTTCCACTCCTGAGTCACCTCAGTGTTTACATCTATGTCATGCACAATCACTTTCTAGACTGCATCTATGTTGGTAACTTAAACAGAACCAGGCAGGCAATGCAACTGTCTGTATTTTTAAGCTCTTAAACCATTCTCAGAAATAATTTTGACCTGAGCCAAATAGCAAACTCTTAACTAATTCATAGATACGGCTTAGAAAGTTGAATATTCCAGGTACTGTGTCTTAATGTCAGCTGGCATTTTATATGTAGCCACTCTCTTTTTGTTGTTAAAAGCATTTATTAATAGATTTGGGTCATTCAATTCAACCCCATGCCCAGAAAGATTTCTGACTTCTGTTTAATCTGACATAGCTATTGACATAGCTTTAGCTCCTGAGATTGAAGATTTTCATCCATCATGTTCTTCTGGTGCTATACGAACTAGAGGTTTGTGTACTTTAAAAAGAGTTTGACTAATTTGAAAGAACAGCTTTTTTGATTTCAAGGGTAAATTTTTGCCTTTTTAGGAAAGCTTTTTTTAGCTGTATGAAAAATTATAAGCATACAAAAATCATCCAAGGGCTTGCATATATTTTGAACTTGATTTCTTCAGATACCTTTCATGAGACAACAACCTTTTTTTGATATAGCAGCTTCCGTCTGAGTATGGATCTTAAAGTATTCTTAAATATTAATAAGTGAGTCAGTAAAACCTTGTAGCATAGCAGTGAGCTGGGGAAAATTGAAAGCTGGATTTATAATTTATTATTATTGCAGCTACATACCAGAACATGCCTCTGAGAAGCAGAAAAGCCATGTCAAACAAAAGTCCCACAGCCTGTCTAAAGACATTTCATCACCATTTGATGAAAGCGGGTTAATAAAGAGTAATTAATCTACTTGCCAAATATTGGAGAGTGTAACTCCCATTAGTACTAAACTCTAGACTTCTATTTTCTCCCTTTAACAGACATTTAGCTTCCATTATTCAAATGTCCGAATTCGGCATTAAACATGAAGTGTCTAATCCTTGATAGCAATCACAGTACCTTTTCTGCAGTACACCATTTCCTAAAGCTGCTTTGCCTTGTTCTCTCCTAATCAGCAGACGTACTACTGAAAATCCCTTCATTCTGGGCAGAAAAGGGAGGTTGCTCAGACATCTAGGTTTACAGTAATGGATTCCTAGAAGTCTCCTTTTATGAGAATTAAGAAGTTGCAGGTAAAAGCTTTGGGGTCAGGCATGAATGCAGGCAGTAGATGGTGTGGACCAGGTCCTCAGCATAGTTCAGTTAAGTGAGTACCTACTATAAGAAGACCAATACTGAATACAACATCACAGAACAACTTGGCTCAAATCCCTTTCTGAACACTTCTTACTTGCTATGAGTATATCCTTGTTATGCAGAGGATAACCAGAGGTAAACCACTGCCCAAAAGAAGCAGACGCTATTGCAGTTTCATAATTTTTCTTCATTATTTTTAAGGAGTTCTTCAGTCTAGTGTGGCCAGTACTCCTGATCATATGTTACATTTATTTTGATTGTTCTATCTTTGCTTTTGTAGCAATAATTTTTGCTATCTTTTTAGGCTGGCTATTATTTTAAGCTTCCCTATTAGATTAAAATACAAGAAACTATTTTCAATAGTCTATGTTTTGGTGAATAAGAATTATTTCTCCAGATTTATAGTTACATTATCCCTACCTGCTGCATGACCAGACAAAGTTCTGGTATTGTTTTTCCTACTACCTCAAATTACAATAAAAAATTATTTTTGAAATGGTCCTCAAATATCTGAGCTTGTTACAATGCAGAAACTGTTATAGCCACAAGAGAGAGCTCTTGTAAAAACATAAGGTGACTTGAGAAATAAGTACATTTTGCACTTTAAAAATGAAAAATAGTTTTAGTAATTAGTGTTTACTTTAATTATTGTATTTCAGGAAATTAAACGATGTAAATTAGCACAGTATTCCCAATTCCATTTACATTCACCTTTTTATTTGTTTTTAATTAAAACCAAGAACTAGTAAATAATGTATACAGCTACATATTTTTTGAAATAACAAACTATGTTATGTAATCATATTTTCTTTAACATTTGATCCCTTGCTCTTTGCTTACACAGTGCAATGACCCTTTGAAGCAAAACAGATCAATTCAATATGAAAATGCAGCTCCACTCCCAGTAACGTGTTTGCTTCACAGAATAACATTTTTATCTGAGAAAATCTTCCTCATGCCCTTTGTGGGTTAAATGACACCCTTTTAGGTGCCGAAATACAAGCTTATGCCTTTGGGGCCTTTAGGAGGACATATCTCTCCATGTCCTAGAAGAGGATGCTTTGTAAATGCAGAATAGAGCATGGTACACATAGTCGTAAACCTGTGGAGTTTTGCAATATAACAGTAATTCTATCTTGGTGACAGATACCCTTGTTCAAACTGAACTTTGTAGAGAGAACACAGGATTACAGGGGAGCTAGTTCTTCCTTCTTGATTTGTGCTACCTAGATTTGTTGAAGATCTAAGTATAGGGCTGCCCTAGTTTAGGTACAAATGGGTATTTATGTCACATTCTTCTGTCATAAAAATCATTTAAATACAAAGGAATGAAGCTACTTTTGTTATCTGTTTTCCAGAAAACTGTTCCCCTGACTAGAGGGCTTGGCCTGTGGTTCTGTTTAGCCCCTTGAAGTTCAATTTGTGTTTATAAAGTAGAAAACTGCCTCAACTGGAGAATATGGTCTTTTATGTTTACAACCTTTTCTCACCACTTCTGATGACATACTTTATTCTACTCTCATTAAAATCAATGGGAAAGCTCTGTTTATTCCAGTCACTGCAGGATCTGGCCATTAATATGTTAATTTCTAATCTTCCCTTCCAAATTCTACCATCTGCTTTTTTCCCCCCCTGTTTTGAATTAAAAAAATGTGTTTTACAGACATATTTTCACTTACTAATGTTATTACTTTCCTTATGCCTGATTCTCTTCAGCTGAACTTTCCAGATGGTATCCAAGATTCAAGCATCTTTACTTTAGATTCTTCATTTTAAAGTTGCTACTGCATGACAAATATTAAATTAGAATAACAACCTTTCTCAGGTACCAAAATAGCTCACCCCTCTGATCTCATTATTTTCTTCCATTCTTTCTCTAAATCTAATAGCTTTCTGTCCTCAAATTGCAGTGCTTAAAATATCTGACTCATTAATTGTAAAAAAATTGTCTTTTTATTCATTAGTAGTAGAGCTTTTCCATGAACGTCCCAGCAGTGGCCCAAGTAAATTTAGATAAAAAACCATTATGTCTTCTGTCTAGACAGGAATGGATTTGTAGTTTTGCCCTTTTGCATGGAAATGATGGAGAATTGTTGTCATTTGATGTAATACAGAAAAGACTTTTGCACCTTTAATCTGCAGATCAGATATTGTCAACATTCCCTTTAGGACCAAGGTGGCCACAATTCATCCAAGTACTAAAGCAGATATTTTTCCTTAGTTATGTAATTTCACAGTAATTGTGAATGTATTTAAAGTTACTCTTGTGTTCAATACATTGGCTTTCTGGGCTTTATTATTTGAATAGAAAGAAAAGAGATTATTTTTCTTTCTTTTAAATAAAACATCACCAGGCTTCATTTTCCCTAACAGAGACTTCACATTAAGTACAGATCACTAAATTCTAAGCCTGGAAATAAAACCCTTCAATCCATAACTAATACTGAGTAGCAGATGGAATCATCAGACAAGACAAGGCTGCATGTCTTATGACACCGAGTGACTAGAGATATGAATAAAGCACACATTTAATCAGAAGTATTTATAGAACATACCTTGTTATATATGTCATCTATGTTCCATAAGTTTATAGAACATACATAACTATATTATAAGTTTCCTTTCTTTTCCCAGAAAACTTTATAATACTTTAATATTTCCTTATACTCAGCATTAAAAAAAAAAAAAAGTTCATTTGGGTTTCAATTAAGGAAACAACCTTTCTTTTTCAGAAATGCAGATGTGCAATTGCACATCTACTTTAAATCTCCTGACATGAGCCTAAGCCTTTCATAGATTCAATACTGAGTTTTAAAATTCTTTCAAGCTAGTCAGGCTAAACCATGGTAACTACTAAAATTTATGCTGAAGACATTTCATTACAGAAGGTCTGGTTTATTTTTCCAGTCCCTTCTCTTGTGCCTGTTTTCAAGGTACTTTTTCAGCTACAGCAGAAGCTGTTTTCAGAACACTGAGTGCCAGTCAAGCAAACTCCTGCCTACTTACAAAATGTGTACAAACATGATTTTAGTAATTCTAAATAACATCAGTGCATTTCTGTCTTCTTTAATTTTTAGCTGTGGCCTGGCTCTGACATTTCCATCCTCAATAGCTACATCTGTGGCAGGTTGTTTTCAAGTGTGAATATGCCTTGTACCTGTTATCTGTAGTCTTCCAGTAGGTGTTTGAGCACAGCAGTGGTGCACCCAAGTGATTGCCTTCCTTGCGGAATCATAATCAAAATCATTTCTGGGGCACATCTACAGCACACCATCAGCACTGCAGAGGAAAGGGTTTGGCTCTTTAGACTGTATTTGTCCTTCCTTGGAACCATACAGCTGACACAGACTACTTGTAAACTATCACATGAATATTTTTTCCAAGGGCAAAAATCTGTGATGTGAAACCAAGTATTGGTCTTTCCCTCTTGTTAATGTAGAAGCTGACAATGTAAGTGCAATGAAAGAGAGGAAAAGTTATGCTATGAGAGGTAAATGAAAGAGAGGAAAAGTTATGCTATGAGAGGTAAATGAAAGAGAGGAAAAGTTATGCTATGAGAGGTAAAGAGTAGAACATCTCTTAATCCTGTTCAGCAACCAGAAGAAAGCCCAAATACTGGATATTAAGAACAGTAATAATAACAAAATCATTTACAGGAAGTGAATCTAAGGACATGTGAAGCAATGAGTTTCTTGTATTTAACTATCATGGCTGACAGGTCACTGAGTTGTTTTACAGTGAGAAGTACTTTTGTAATAATTGCTAATAATTTGTTTATGAGCAATGTTATGTCCACAGATCCTGTACTTAAATAGATCTCCTCACATTGTATTTTCCACTCAGATGAATCCTGTTTTTCAACACTTATCTTACTAGACTAAGCTAGCCATAGGTTTTTATTCTCATAATGTAAAATATATTTTCCATTTATCTTTATTTCTTCAAGTTCAAATTTGTTCTTCCTGACCACATCTGACCAGAAATGAATACAACTACAGGTAGACTGACATTACCTTCTGTAAAAATATTGCAAAGAATTTCAGACATTTATTTATTTATTTTTCTTGAAGTTCTAAGTTTCATTGAGAAATCTGCAGATTATTGTTATCAAAGTTTGTCTTCATCTGTCATGGCCTCTAAAAAAAATCAACCCATCAACCCCCAATTTAGAGAGATATTATGTACTTCAATTACAACACAGTTTCTGTGATATCAATATTAAATGCAATTTTTTTCTTTCAAAGGGCTGGTCAAAATTTTGAACTTTGTGTTTTGCATAGACTTCATGACCTATACTTGAAAACACAGCCAATTTGGAGAATAATAAATATTTATTGCAAGACTGAACCCAAGAAGCACTGAAATCTTCCTTTCATTTCAGTAACCTGCATTTAATAATCAGCCAAAATTATCTCTTTATTCATTTAATAAATTTTTTATTAACTGATGGAAGATTTCCAACTTGAACTTTTTTTTTATGAGAATATCATGCTGTTTAGATATCAAGTCTTTTCAATTAACCTTATCTTGGAAATTAATCTATTAGGGGAGATGTTTAATAATTCTAATGTGATATGTCTTCAATGAGTCCATTTATGTTTTATATCATTGTTCATTTTCTTCTGTCTCTGATAATACTGATGTCCTTACTAAAAACTCTATTAAAAAGAACCCAAAACATGATCCTTAGAATAAAGTAGCTGACTATACTGGTCTCATTCTGATTTCTTTTTTTTTGGTTTTTTTTTTGTGTGTGTTTGTTTTTGTTTTTTTTTTTTTGGTTTTTTTTTGGTTTTTTTTTTTTGTGGTTTTTTTTTTTTGTGGTTTTTTTTTTTTGTGGTTTTTTTTTTTTGTGGTTTTTTTTTTTTGTGGTTTTTTTTTTTTGTGGTTTTTTTTTTTTGTGGTTTTTTTTTTTTGTGGTTTTTTTTTTTTGCTTGTTGTTGGTTTGATTTGGTGTTTTTTTTCGTTTTTTATTTTTTTCTTTTGTTTTGTCTTGGGGTTTTTTTTTGTTGTTGTTGTTGTTGTTTTGTTTTGTCTTGGTTTTTTTTTTAATATGAAAAATGTGTTTTTCTCCTAATATAATGCCAGGATCCATTAATGTCTTATTTCATAAGTTAGTTCTTTAAGTAGCTGGGACATAATACAGCTCACACATGATTTTCTAATTCCTCTTTTTGATTGTCTTTAGATTACATCTCCATTAGTGTTACATGCATCATCATCCTTATTGAAACAAGAACAGAACATGTATTTAGTAGGTTAGCAACACTTGCAAATTTCCTGATCTTTGTCCTTCCTTCCACAAACTCTGGTTCAATTATCTTTTCATCCCCTTTCCATATAGATCTGGGAAGAATCTTTTCACCCTTCACTTTCTTTTCTTACTACTTTTTGAACTTCTGAGACAAAACTGTCCTGATCATACACTCACAGAATCACAGAATGTTTGAATTGACTTCAGGGGGTCACCTGGTCTAACCACCCTGCTCAAAGACACCTTGAGACAGTTGCTGAGGAGAGTGTGCACGTCGCTTTTGAGTATCTCCACAGATGAGACTTCACAGCCTTTCTGGGCAAACTGCAGCAGTGCTCAGTTACCCTGACAGTAGAAAAGGTTTTTCTGATGTTCAGAAGTCCTGACAGTGGAGACCACCATAAAGAGCCTGACCTTGTCTTCTTTACACCCTCCCTTCAAATATTTTTATACATTGAAAAGATCCTCCTAAAGTGAACATCTCAGGAGAGGAGCAAATGGCCGCAAGCTGAACCAAGGGACATTTATATTGGATATCAGGGAAAAATTTCTTCACTGAAAAGATGATCAGGCATGGGAAGAGGCTGCCCAGGGAAGTGGGCCATCCTGAAAAGTTTATTATACATGTAGAGACTGGATGTCTTGAATCTGCTAGATAACTTTCTCGTAAATATACCTCTTATTGTGCAACAGAACTGTGGTTATTAAATTCTCTGCTCTTTAACAGGAGATCTAAGAAAAATTTTTCACCTATAGGCAGCCTTAGACTAAAGCACCTCCTTTTTTTTCCATGGTTTTTAATTTTCAAGCAATATGAACTGTACAAAAGTAATCAATTTTTAAAATTTTATTTTATTATTTTATTTTATTGCCTATTTTTGGTCTTATTTAGCTTGTTTCTAAACAGCTTTCCTCACCCAGAGATGTTGTTAATGCTATGCTCCAGGTAAAATAACCAGCAAGTGGAACTTCAGTGAAAGCTATGCCCATCTATTTAACATTTTCCTAAAATTCATCCTAAGTTATAAAACCATGCTTTTAAAAAGTTAGTATATCTACTAACTCCTGGGTACACTGAGCTGAAGCATATCCAATGTCTGTAACTGTAGGGAAGAAACAGAAATCTATGCATGTCTCTCAGAGAATTTTTGAACCTCTGTGACTCTGCCAACCAAGATATGTGTATTCCCTAGTACAAAGAGATTATATATTGAATTTATACATCAATTGTCTTCATTTTATTGACTTTCAATATTTTGATCCTTTTAATAAGCCTCAAAGCCTTATTCTGACAGATAGTTCTGCCTTCTGGGGCCCCTGTTGATTTTATATTTTATTTTATATTATATTTAATATTCCAAATTAATGCCATGAGGTTGTTTGAATGAGATATCTACTTAGCTTAAAAAATCTCCTGGGGCAACTCAGAATGCAGTATTTTCAAATGGTAGAAATATATTTTCCACACAATTAACACAAAACCATATTTTCATAGCTTTGCCTTAAGCTGGCACAAACTTTCTTAAAAGACTCCTTTGTAGGAGCTAAATGTAGAACCTAACACATTTCTGCTGTGGTAACTTCAACTTTCCCTAACATCTGACAAGAACAGAGGATCTCTTCTACAGTGCAATGAAAGGCATACAGTTTTTATCCAGAAGAAATTGCTTACCAGCTGATAATACATTCCAGACTCTTCTAGCAATTATTTTTCATGTTTGGAAGATTCTGACTTTTATTAGATTCACTACTACATGTTAAACACTTGACAGAGCAAAGGTCATTCATGGTGGGTACCATGCTGAGGATTTCATTTGTTCTGTTTTTGGAACCAAGAGCGTAGTGTAAGATGCTGAGCAGCTTGAAACTGGAACTCACTAATGTGCAGAGATACAGCTTTTAGGTAATGCCATACTGAAGATTTCCTCCCTACATAGTTTAATGATGTACTTTTTCTGTAAACTCTTTGCAAAACTCTTAACAAGTCCACTACAGCACTACACTTTCATCTTCTTTGGCATGTTTGCTTCTTCAGTAAAGCTGCAGGGATGTGCATTCATCTCTCTGCATCTTTGCTGTGATTCTGCTAGTAGCATTACCCTTTCCTGGGACCTTAAAGCCCTCTAACTTTCCTTTTATGTCTCAAAGGGTTCTGGATAGTGAGATAATTTTTGAGCTCCTAGGACTGCTTCAGCATGTATAAGATTTTGCTGATATTTGAAATTTGTATTGTTTTTCCTCCCATTATAATAATTTTGGTCACCACACAACCTTCAAATCTGAGGGTTTTAGTGCTACAGAATTGTTCGCCATCTGGAAAGATTCTCTGAAGATGTATTTCATTGGAAAATGAATCCAAAGTACAAACGTATTTTTTTGAATGATCATAAATAAGATTGCTTCATATTTCCCTCCAATGTTATAATTTGATATTATTTCTCTTGTTTCTTATACCCACAGCACATTTATGTTGGTTTTATGTTCTTGCAGTCTCTGTAGCTAACATCGTCTTTTACAGAGCTCACGTAACCAAAAAAAAAATTATCCCTCCTGTATATTAAAACAGGCGGGATATATTACCTCTGCACAGGTATCTCCATATGTCCATGAGTGTCATGGTTTAACCCAGCCAGTGACCAAACTCCACACAATTGTTTTGTCACTCCCCCACCAATGGGATTAGGAAGAGAATCATAAGGGTAAAAGCTAGAAAACTCGTGGGTTGAAATAAAGACAGTTTAATAGAGAAAGCAAAAGCCACACATGCAAGAAAAACAAAACAAGGAATTAATTCACTGCTTCCCATGGGCAGTCAGGGGTTCAGCCATCTCCAGGAGAGCAGGGCCTCATCACATGTAACAGTGACTTGGAAAACAAATACCATTGAACATCCCCCCACGCTTCTCTTTTCCTTTCCCCTGCTTTAAATACAGAGCATGATGCCATAGGGTTTGGAATATCCATTTGTTCAGTTTGGGCCACCTGTTCCAGCTCTGTCTCCTCCCAAGTTCCCATGCACCCCCACACTCCTTGCCAGCATGGCAGTAAGAAGGGCAGAAAAGACCTTGGCTCCGTATAAGCCCTGATCAGTGATAGCAGAAACATTTCTCCATTATCAACTCTGTGTTTGCACAAATACAAAATACAGCCCCATACTAGACACTGTGAAGGAAATTAACTACCCCAAACAAAACTAGCAGTCAGGCAATGTGTTACCAAAAAATATCTCCTGTATGCTAAAAGTGTCTTTGCAGGTAGGTCCAAAAGTTCATGAGTCATCTACATGCACATTAAAAACCTAGAGAGATGGGTGGGAAAGAAACTGTGCAGGACATTGAATTTACCACCCTGATAAGGGAAATTGCAATGCTATTTTCCTGCAATTACTTTCTCTTCAACTCCTCTTTCTCTTTGTGGCCATGGAAATATGTAAAAAATATTGTTTAGTTATAAATCTGGGAATTTCACAATTTTTGAAAGCATCTATTACAAGGCTCATCCAATTTATGTTAGTTATCCCTTGTCTCACCTTTTTAACCATCTCTTTATGAGAGATCAAAGGAAAAGGGACAAAGTATAAAACAATAATATGAAAAATGGTCATGTTAAAAGGGCTTGTATTTTCAAAAGATCTTAAAACTGAACACCATGCATATTCTAATTGCATTAAAAGACTTCTAGTAGCATTTCTCTCTTTTTACTTGTGGTTGTTGTTGTTGCTGTAAAAGTTGCAATTCAAATCTCATTCAATTAATAGCTGTTAAATGCCCAGTGGAAATGATCCTCAGAAAATATTATTTTTCCTAACCTTGATCTGAACTGGATCATGATGCTGCTGCTAATAGCATCCTTCTTTAAACACATTGTACCTTAGTGTAATGCTTGTTTCTGAGATTCTTCTGCTTATCTTCTTACTGAAAATTTAAAAAAAATCCATGTCAGGAAAGAAACCTTCAAGTTAGGCTAGAAGTAGAAGGTTGTCGTGGTTTGACCAGGAAGTGAGTTTCTGGAAAAGTTGCGGTCAAACCAATCAGTGGCCAGATTTGAAATTGGCACCTGTTGTGGCCACTGGGGATCTGGATATGCCTCTGAGAACACACAGGGGTTAAAAGCAGAAGATTCCCAGAGAACTTCTTCTTTTGGATCCTGCGGTGAGTGGAGTCTGACCTCCTCTCCCCTGCCCAGCTGCGTCTGGGTGCGGGAGGGGAAGGCCATGCAGCCTGTGGGGAGGGAGGCCAGAACCTGCAAGGGGCAGGGGTGGAGGAGACCTGGAATGTTTGGGCAGCTCCCTCGGGAGAGAGTGATAGAGACTGTGCTGGCAGCACAGCCGGCCAGAAGTGGGGGATGCGGTGTGAGAAGGTGCCCGGCAGCTGTGGGAGTCCTGGGCAGACAGAAGCAAAGATTTTAACCCCTTAGTAGAATAATGGAAACCTTGCAAATACTGATCCTCCTGAATTAGAATGAGGAAAGAGAGATTAAGCATGACGAAATGGGCAAGTGTGAGGAAAGTTTGGAAGAGGTGAGAAGAATCCGAGGTGGGAAGAGATGATGGAGTGGCCTTGAGCTGCACTCTTTATTGTATTGCCATGGACAGACTGACGAGAACAGAGACGGCTGAGGAGGGTGTGGGATGCCCTCTGTCTCCGTGGAGGGGAAGATCTCTGTTCACGAGGCCCCTTGGCCTCAGGGGGTAAATTTGGGGGGGACTGGTGTCCCGAAGTTGAGAGACTGCTGCTTCTGGAAGTGGGTGGATCATCCTTAAACGGGGAAGGCTAAAAGCAGTCCTGGCCCATGTGCAGTGGTGAGAGCACTGGGGGGGAGAAGTCACGAGGGCCAATGTTCTCTGGGCGGTGCCACGAGTGACACGGAAACACAGGAGGTTTCAATTGTGTTTCCAGGGGAAGCCTATGGTGCAAGGGGGGACTCCTCTCTCCCCGATGGATTTGAGGGTTGATTATTTGAGGGGTGATGATGGACTGAAAGTTGATTATGTGAGAGATGGTAACGGGGTGGAAATCTATGGTGTTATTTCATTCTGTGAAGAAAATGGAGGGGAGGAGGAGGAATGTATTTGGAAGGTTTTCATTCTTAGTTTTGTGTTTATTCCTTTTTAGATATTGCAATTAATAAAGTGTTGTGTTTTTCCCTCCATTCCCAAGTTGGAGCCTGCTTTGTTCTGTTTCTGGGTCATGTCTTGCAGTAACCATTTTGGACCTTTCATGGGCACCCTGGCATTGTGCCAGGGTCAAACCATGACAAAGGTGCTTAGCACACATCAATGGTCTTGATGGCTGGTTTGGTAAGCCAAAGAATCACAGAATGGTTGAGGTTGGAAGGGGCCACTGCAAATTGTGGTGCCCAGCTCTCTGCTTAAAGAACAAGTTACAGGAGGTTGCCCAGGAAAAAGTCCAGGATATTCAAAAGTCTTGAATATCTCCAGTTATGGAGGCTCTACAATCTCACTGGACATCCTATTCCAAAGTCTGATAACTGTTACAATAAAAAGTGGAGGGATTTTAATAATATAAAAAATTTCCCTGGATTTCTTTTATCTTAATTTCTGTCCATTACCTCTTGTTTCTTTGGGGTTTTTTTTAACTAGATAACAGAGTCTGGCTCCAAATTCTTTACTGCCTTCCTCCCCTGCTCAAATCAGTTATCTATAGATATGCATAAGATTTCCCTGAATATTCTCTTCTCCAAGCTGAACAGTTCCAGGTCTGCCAGCCTCCACTCAATGACTTAAACTGAGAGACAGTGGCCCTTGCTTGACTGTCTGCAATAAATCCATATCTCTCTTTTACTGAGGTGCCCAGAGCTGGATGCACTATTTAAATGTGGCCTCATTCACAGTGAGGGGGAGGATCACCTCCCTGCTGTCAACACTTTTCCTAATGGAGCCCAGGATACCATTAACCTTCTGTACTGCAAGGTCATGCTGACATCTCCTCTTCAACTTTGTGTCTGCCAGGGCTTCAGGTTAGTTCTGTTTTTTTACAAGGCTGCTTTCCAGATGGTCAGCAGGAAGCATTTGCTGGTACATGAGCTTATTCCTCCACAGGAATTTCCCTGGGGAAATATGTGTCTGATTTTGCTGAACTTCATTAGGTTCCTATCTGTCCAAGTCTCCAGTTTGTTCATCTGAATGGCAGCACAACCACTGGGAATATCAGTCACTCCTCCTGGTTTTATGTCATCTGCAAACTTGCTGAGGGTGCATGCCATCCTATTCTCTGGGCCATTTATGAAGGCGTTAAGCAGCATGGACCTCAGTTTTAATCCCTGATGCACACTGCTGGTAACTGGTTTTGGGATTGGGCGTTTTCTTTGTATTGGGTTTGCGTGGCCAGGTATTGGTAGAGGGGTTGGGCTGCTGGCTAGCTTCTCTAAGAAGTTGCCAGAAGCTTCCCCCATGTCCAACAGAGTCAATGCCAATCAGTTACAAGACAGATCTGCAGACAGACAAGGCTGAGCCAGAGGTGGTAGTAGCACCTCTGTGATAAGATTTTCAAGAAGGAAGAAGTTATTGTGCAGATCTAAGCATGCTGAGAGAAGAGAGAAGTGAGAATATACGAGAGAAGCAATTCTGGAAACAACAATGTCAGTGAAGAAGGAGGTGGAGGAGGTGCTCCAGGGGCTGAAGCTGAGAATCCCATGAAGCCTGTTGTGAAGACTATGGTAAGTAAAGCTGTCCCCATGAAACCTATGGAGGTCAATGGAAGAGACCTAAAGCAGAGCAGATGGATGCCTGAAAAAAGGCTGTGAACCTTTGGGAAACCCATGCTGGAGCAGCTTTCTGGAAGGGACCTATGAACTCATGAAGGGAGGAGCCCATGCTGAAACAGATTTTCCTGGCAGGATTTGTGACCCTATAAGGACCCCAATGTTGAGTAGGCTGCTCCTGAAAGACTGCATGCCTTAGGAAAGGGACCCACAGTGGAACAGTTAATGAAGAATTTAGCCTGCGGGAAAGACTCCCACTGGAGATGTTCACTGACAACTGCCTCCTGTGGGAGGAATGCCACGCTGGGGCAGGGGAAGGACTCCTCTCCCTGAGCAGTGATAGAAATAACATGTGATAAACTGACTGTAACCCCCATTCCCCATCTCCTTGCACTTCTGTCAGGGAGGAGGTAGAGCCCATGAAGTAGGAAAGGTGTTTTTAAGATGTGTTTTACTTCTCATTATCCTTCTCTGATTGGTAATAAATTATTTTACTATTCCCAAGCTGAGTCTGTTTTTCCTGTGACAGTAATCAGTGAATGATTTCTCCCTGTCCCTATCTCAACTCATGAAACTTTTTTTATATTTCTTCTCCCCTGTCCAGCAGTGGAGGGGAGTGATAGAGCAGATTTGATGGATACCTGGCATCCAATTATGGTAAGCCCACCAAACCTCCAGGATTTAATTCTGTTTGTTACAGCCCAAAACTTTCATCATCACACAAAAGTCAATCTATCATTATACAGATTTAGCTGAAGCTTTATAATCACTCTTTATACCACTGTGGTGTTCAGTTTTTCACAGGAAATAAACAGCTAATTTAGAATACTTTTAAACACTGTTAATCATACTTGAAGTTTTTAATTACACACAATAATTTTGTAATGTTTTAAACATAATTTATTTATGGAACAATTAATTTATTTGTATTCAAGTAAATGTAATCATATTAATGCAATAAAGACAAATTAAAGCACCATATTTCTTCATTATACAAGTATCCAATCCCAGAATTAAAATACACCCAAATGTAATTAGAATTTAATGCAGTATTTTCCAAAAGGTATATTATTATCACTAGCACATATTCTTGCCAAGTTATTATCATAGTCCCTAATTCTGACTAAACACATCATTAAATTCCAAGGGGACCAAGGGAAGAAAAATGTTAGAGAAAGCAGCTCTAGAAGAGCACCTTCATATACTTCAACAGAATTTGAAACATACTTGGATATGATACTATCAGAAAACAGGAAGGACTTCTTTCTCCTCACAGATATGGGGAGCCATGAGTTTAGCTACAAGTTTTGAGTGAGTGTCTCACAGGACACACAGGTACATGTGTCAAGTTTCCATGGGGAAAATAGTAGTTCTCCCTCAGCTGGTCACCACACAGCTAGTAAAAGAACAAAGGTTGAGACTTTCTGCTGCACAATAGCAAATTCTGTCTTATATCTGTGTAAGGGTTTTCTTCTTACATACATATCCTGTCTGAGACAAAGCATAAGCTATCACTTAAGTTAGGTGCATACCAGGACTGTCTAGCTTGGTTGTGTCTAACATTTGACTCAGAATGTGTCTTAATTACCCCAGCTTACTGCCCTGACTCCTTATCCAGAAAACAATTTTGCCTCTGCATTAAAGTTTTAAAAATTCTGTCCACTGCAATCACAAGTTCCTCTATCTATTGTGTGAGTCAATCCTTAGGATTTCCTGCTGCCATGCAGACTAAACAATGAGTTGTTAAATTTTGCAAATCATGATTAGAAGCATTATCCAAGAAACCCACTGCAATTCAACTCTGACTGCACAGAATAGAAGAAAAAAATTAACTGGAAAAAGTATTTGCGAGTTGCAAGGCACAGAAACTATAATTGCTTATCCAATCTGAAAAAAACCCCATGAATGAAATGCACCCACACATCCATTTTATACCTAGTTGAAAAAGTTATCTGACACAAGGTCCAGGCTAGGGGACAGAACCATTCTCATACTGGTGATGTAATAAAGGTACAGGAATAATGAATTGAGTATAACTGGTAGTCTGGCTGGTTTTCTGGTTGCTGCAGGGTACATTCTCTGGAGAAGGCTCCTGGACTACTCTGAACCAGTAGGCTTTGGCAAGCTCTGGCACTGTCATAAGCAACGCATTTTCAACTAAATATGCAGCAAGGCAAGGAACCCCCCAGCACCCTGATTTATACCTGCTCAGGAAAGAGCACCTGTTACTGGAGGCATGAAAAAAATTGAAAAAAGAAATACCTCCAGAGAAATTGAGGGACCCTTGCAGACTACATTCACCATTTTTCCCCCTGAAACCATGTCCCTCAGAGATGCTGTGAGAGGAATAGAATAGCAACTTAGCCACTCCCACATGGCTCAGCCACCTCTCTCTGCAACTAGGACCCATTGGACATGTCCAGTACTGGACCAGTGAACCAAGCAGAGGAACCAGACAAATACTGGAGACAGATGTGTTTTCCTTCCCCCATTGTAAGGTAACTTTGCTTAATGTTCCTCTTATGTAAAGTAACCTGAAATCTGTCATTGCTTTCAATGAATGATCTCTAAAGGTCATATCCAACCTAAATATTCCTATGGTTATAGAAGTTTTTTTTGTTGTTGTTTTTTGTTGTTGTTGTTGTTGTTTCTTTGGTTTTTTTTTTGTTTTGTTTTTTTTTTTAGCTCACATGATATTCAACAATTATTATACAATATTTACATAAGTAGTCATGTAATTTAGCCTACATTCATAAAAAAGTTCAAGTACTGATCTGTAGTCCATGGTTCATCTCTCCTTAGCTCTCTCTTCTATGGTCACTCAAACCACAAAACAAGATCTCTGCAAGCAAATCATCTGCTGACAATGTCTCTAACATACAAAGTGTCTTGGGCTGAATAAAAGGAAGGGGCTGAATAAAATATCTCTATAGTGAGGATAAAGTAGTCTTGTCAGTGTTCTCACTGGGAAAGCATCTGTACAAGGAAAAAAAAACTCCTGATGATTCTCCAGCACACTATTTCCAAATTGCATCAGTTTTCTCAGGCATGGTGTCCACTAGTACAACACTGTGCTCACCTTTACAAAGCCTATCTGGTCTTTAAGGCCAGAGATATAATTATTAAGAGGTAAACATCTAGTAAAAGAAAGAAAATGTAAATTTGTCTCTCAGGTGCTAGCTACATGTGTCTTGCTCTACTGCCTGAAATACTCCTTCTCCTTGAGATTTTGGAACCACGGCTAGAAAACTTTCTTTGCCACCCCTACTGTTTCTACATTAACAAGTATTCTGTATTTTAACTCATTTTTTCATTAACTCAGTTTCTGGGTGAACAAGAAATATTTTCCAAAAACCTGGACTCAAGGTCATGTGTGAAGTGCTCCATTTGTGTCTCAGTCTGGTTATGGTTAGACTTAACACAAGCAGACTGGTCACATCCATACAATGAGTTCTTGTCACTGACTTCCTTAATACACACCAGGTAGTCTCAATGTGTTGGTTTTATTCTGGTCTGTTTTTCTGGTTCCAAGGTTTTGAAATAATGTTTTTGCACACCACAAGGGCAGTGTTTTTATCATATGATAGCACAACATTTTTTATGGGTATGGAAATGTGATATAAATACATGTACAGGTGCCAGAGGGTACAAAGCTTACAAGGCTGCTGACATTTAAGGAACGTATACAATTAAGGACAATGGTTTTGGCAGCAATTGTGCATACCTGTTGGCTTTGAAATTGCACAAAGCAGAAACAGAGAAAAGTAGCATGGTGGACTGTTCAGCAAAACAGTGCTCAAACTTGTTCCATAATATTTCTTTTTTTAGTAGCACAGATATATTGAATTATTTTCCTCACAAACAATATTTTTGAAGGAAAACTTCTGAGATAAAGAATTTGTTACCATATTCTGAAAGTATTTAATACTAATTATTTTCAGAAATATTATATTACTGGTTAATCTAAATGCAAAAATTAAAGTCTGTCATAGTCTCACTTGGATATGAATTTAATATTCATTTCATCAGAATCCATTTTCTTTTAATATCTCCTGGTGTTCTATGGTAGAAAGTGTTAATTTAACCTTTGAAATACTAAGACAAGGAAGTTGTTTTCTGTGATATTCAATACCTCAATATAGCAGAAACTACAGATATTCATTATGTATTGCAACATGAATTTACTAGGCTTCAGGGGTCTGAAATACCATCATCCACAATTCAGCACTTCTGCAAGACCTCTGCAATTAGCCTAACAGGCTGCTTGATGCCGATTTTAATCCATTACTTGCTGATAATTGGCCAACAAAAAATACTGGTTTTTCTAAACTCTTCAGTCCTGCTGCAAAATCTCTCTAAGCAAATGGTTCTTTACCTATATTACATTGTTCCTTCCCTTGAAGTATCTTATTCCATTCATGAAGGTCTCTGTGCTGTTCTCGCAGAGCTTTCTTCTAACCTCCTAGGGCATTTTTCTTATTTGAAGAGGCATGTTCCCTTCTTACAGAGCAAATTTCTTCTCATGAGAGAATTTTTTTCTTTACAAACAGCTTTTTCCTCCACCTGAATGGCTTTGTTGTCCTCTTGAAGAGCTCTAAGCTGGTCCTTGAAGGCTTTGTGATTTTCTCATAAAGCTAAAATCTCATGCTGAAGAGCTTTTCCCTTCAATGCATATGCTCATTCATATTCTTTGAGAGACTTAATCTCTTCTCTGAGGGCTTTATTTTGTTGGCGAGCCTTTTGCTGTTTCTCAAGGTTCTTTGTGTCCTCTGAAGAGTCCCTATGCTTCTTTTGAAGGATTTTATTCTGTTCCCAAAGGACTTTGTTCTGTCAGTGGACACTTAGATTCTCCTGAGAGTAGGTTTTGTTCTCAATATGAAAACTTTGTTCTTTTGCCAAGATTTTTTGATTCTCTTCTTGAAAGACCAGATTCTCCATCCAGTTTGGTTAAATTATGCCACGTGACAGGAGATGGTAAATTGGAGTAGGAGCAGCAGTGATGAATTGCTGATTTTCCTGAAAGAATATTTATCCTTTGAGTCAGACTCTTTCCCACTTAGCTGCACCACTCAGGAGCTGTGCTGTGGTCCAGGTGATTCCAGCTTCCATAAACGATAGTCATGGAACAGAAAATAGAGGTTAACAGTCCATAAATAACAAGTAAGTAAGTTAAGAAATAAATATAGTACCAAATCGAAAATAAAAATAATAGTAAATAAATACTGACATTTGACAAGCACTGTATATTTTTGTACGTGCTGAAGTATGTTCAGCAGATTAAATTTCACAAGGCTAACTTGATTATACTATTTCTTCTTAGAGTCCTTTAAGAGTCTAAAAACTTTGTCAATTGCTCTCATTATTTAACTTAATTATAACTGAGGTAAGGTAGCAGCAAACAGTTTTAATTGTTGTTTATTCCTTATTCTACCCTGATGCAACAATGTTCTATAGTTTGGATTGGAGCAAATATACAGACTAAGTAGGATTTTTTATAAAAAAATTTTATAAAAAAATTTTATAAAAATTTTTATAAGTTTAATTTTAATATAAAGGACAATATTGTAAAATCAAGCATATTTTGGATATATGCTGGGTGTTTAATTGGAAACACTAAACAATTAGCTATTGTGTTGTTCAATCATATAATTTATACATACAGCTAAATGCAAACATATATTTCAGCTGTTCAGAGAAACGATATTATATCTGTGGAGTATCCAGCAGAAAAATTATGATAAATTAAGGAACTAATACAATAGTTACCATTGTGATATCCTTGAATCAGTTTGCTGTCTGGTAGCTCATGGCAGACCTCTCAGTGAGGCTATCCTCAATGATGTAATTTCAAAAGGCATAGCAGCAGTGATACAGCATTAAGAGGCAGTGGTAATCAAATAAGTTGTGTCCATATGAAGTAAATCATTAGGGTTTGTATGGCTAGTGTTCTCTAGCAAGTCAGTCTTTATTTTCATGAGTATCTTTTGAATATTTCCCCATCCATTATGTTAATTCAAAACATTATTTTCTGTCTGGCTTTTTTTTTTTTTTTTTTTTTTTTTTTTTTTTTTTTTTTTTGCCAATGGTATTGATGGCTGCCATGAAATATTTTCTTACATAAACTCTGAAAGTGAACCTTTGCTCCTAGCTACCTTGACACAAATTTGGGGTAACTGTAGTTATTTCTAAATTACAAGAAATTCTATATCTGAAACAATATATAGTGTCTATATTACTCAAAACAGTCTGGTATTTTCATTCATAATTCCAAATATTTTAGTATATTTAACAGATATTTAGTATAGATATTGAGTATATTTAACTTAATATTGAGTATATATAACAGATGCACATGAAAAGAGAGAATTAAATAATAAAAGAGCATGATGCTAGGGTGTTTGCAATCTTCATTGGCTCTCAGGCAGCATTCTTTTTTTTTCAACTCAAACAGGATCCATATATTTTATGACAATCACTTGCTATATTTGAAAAGAGGATGAGTTACTTCAGATACATGAACATCTTAGATTGTACTGGTAACTTGTCTACTCCTTATGAATTTTGAGGGACAGAGAAATACTTTATTCCAACTAAAGTATAAACCTGTTTCCAATATTTGTTATCCGATCAAAGCGACTGATATGTAGGACTTTTTTAATCATGCACTATGTGCTCAGGATATTAAAAAAAGTCCAGTGAGCTTACAATTAAATTTGGCAGTTCTGTTTAAATCACTACACACATCACATCATCTCTTTGTACTGTCCCTCAGCTCTGTTCTTTATGTTAATTAGGCAGGGGACTGAAATATGGCATGTAAAATGTTCAGTAATCCCAGGAGATGAATATATACAATTCCCACTGAAAACTTTACAGCATGATCAGCCCTCTGAATCCTTTTCTCCAGGATATTTGATTCCCCTGCTTGCTCACTCAAATTAAATAGGCAATGCAGATGAGTAATACTGAAACATATAATACCAAACAAGATCAGTATCTTGGGTTCATATCTCTTTCCCAGGCTTTTTACCTCACTTTAAGTCCCCAAGAACTATTTAAATCTTATTTCTTCCGTGCTTATCACCAAGATATATCTGAATATTATAGCTCAGTTAATTTTTTTTCAGCTTCTTTAAAAATGTCATAGTGATTAAGAAGCAGTAGTTCATGTAAATTGGTAGCTCTTATAGTTGTTTCCATACTAAAATATAAAGTTTAAAGTAACACTGGTTATTTTGACATATAGGTCCCTTTCTTTTATAATTTAGGAATATAAGTAGTAGGAAAAAGCTGTCAGTTTCAGATAGTGACAAAGATTAAGGCCATATTTCCTCCTCAATCTACATAGTAAAAGAAAGAATAATGTGAGGTTTGAAAAGGAGGAAATTTTATAAATGCACTCCAGAACTGGACTAAAACAATGCAGCTGAAATTATACCAATAATTATTTATTCCACTACAAATAAATGTAAACTTATCTTAACTCAGCTTCATGATGTTTTCTTGCGTCCTGTCACTAGTCATGACACTGAAGGCATTGGTACCTGCCCCTATGCCTCCCATCATGAAGATGTTGAAGACTCTGATGATGTCTCCCTTGGATGAACAAGCCAAGTGACCTCAGCCACTTATAAGGCTTCCTCTCTAGCCTCTTCACTGCCCTCATGGCCTTCCTCTTGATGCTCTCTAGCAGCACGTCGTTCTTATATTGTGGCACCAAAAGCTGGATGCAATATACAAGGTGAGGCTGCCCCAGCTCAGAGCAGAGGGGGACAATCCCCTCCCTTGCCTGGCTGGTGCTGCTGTGCCTGATGCAGCCCAGGACAGGGTTGGCCCTCCTGGCTGCCAGGGCACTGCTGACTTGTGCTCAAGTTGCCATTGACCAGGGCACCCCAGTCTCTTTCAGCAGTGCTGCCCTCCAGCCTCTCACTGCCCATTCTATTGACACAAACTGTGTTGCCCTGTCAAAGGTGAGGAATCTGGCACTTGCCCTTGTGGGACATTGTAGAGTTGGTATTTTCCCATCTCTCTAACTTGTTGAGTTTCTCTGCAGGGCCTTTCTGCCCTTGAGGGAGTTGATAACACTGCTGTTTAGTTATCAAAGTACATGGGAAATATAGAGAATGTGAATAGAGGGTTCTAAGATGATTAAAGCAGAGATTAAAAGCTGTTTTAATAATATTTCAAATACTGCATCTTACTGTTGTAAGCAATGTTTGTAGTGAGCTCTATGATTGAATGGGAGTGCATCATTGCAATGCATGCTGCTGAGGATTATTTCAACATGACAATGCGTGTAAAACCTAACATAATAGTGAAAACAGTGGCCTAGGCAAACTGTGATTTCAGTTTACCAGTTCTTAATTCTGGTTGTTCTGATCAGAAAGCAAAAAATACTCTTTTAAAAATAAATGTTTAGTCTAGAAATTTTACATTGTAGTGAAATAAACAATCCAGACCTTTTGATGACACCCACTCTCTGTGGATGTACAGCAAAACAGTGCATACGCAACATCTGTGAAAGAAACAGAAAAAGAATTTGAGTTCCTGCTATAATCTACACAAAAACTGAACTATAAACCACTCACAACTTTTTTGAATGCCCCACTCCCCACATTTAGTTCCATTACTCAGTGGAAATGAGTAGAAGAGCAGATAATTTCTTAACTCTTCAGGTGACACTAGCTACTGATTATGATGAAACTCTGATAGGCTAGGCTTACAAAAATGCCAAGTACAGGAAAGAAAAACAGCATAGTCCAAAAAATAAGCTTATAAAATCAAAATCACACCCATTTTACAGCTTGTATTGCATATGCCAGTTACTGCTGCATAAACCTAAAAACTCAGACTGGAACCTAAAAACGTAATTGCCATATTTGGCCCATCTGGCACTTTTACCATTCTGACAATTTTATGCTGATGTAGCTTCTTTTTTAGGTGATTCAAACTTATTATTTTCTCTCCCAAGTGGATATGAAATTTATGTTGTTGCTTCCAGGAGATTGAAAACCTGGACTAAGACAGATCTTTGCTCTACCTGCTGGAGATTTGCAGAGTACCACAGAGAGCAAAAGCTGATGGTGCTGTACATCTGTGCATTCAACATTCAGTGGCACTAAGCCACTAGTCTCTTTTCTGCATGACCAACTGACTAATTACTTTACTTGGCCTTTCTGAGTCCCTTCAATTAATGCAATGTGCAGTTGCACACAGTAATGGAGTCACCCATACAGAACAGAATCTGGGCCAGAATTAGGCTCTAAGCCCCAGAAGCACCTGTTACAAACACAGAATGTCCAGATGGTCTGGTCTTTGTGGGAAAGTGTCAAGAATTGACTTATCTGTCTTTCTTACTTTTAGTTTAAGGTCATAAACATGATTCTTTTGAAGCAGAAAGCCAATCATATTTAGGAAAAAAAAAAACCCAACAAAGCAATCAAAGAAAGAGAAAAAGAAAGGAAGGAAGGAAGGAAGGAAGGAAGGAAGGAAGGAAGGAAGGAAGGAAGGACGGAAGGAAGGAGACATAAAGTAGGAAAATAAGAGCTTTCAGTAATGCACAAACCAAGTGCTTATTACTTATACTATTGGTAATATTGTCCATTATTTTTCCATTAAAATAATCTTACTAGGAAGCCATGACTGCCATTGTTCTTAGTTATTTCTTGAGATATCTTAACTGCTTTTGGGATCTGACATAAAATTCTGTATTTCTTTTTCCATCTCATGCAGCTCAGAAGGCATGGAAAGCAAATTCACGGTTATTGCCAATGGAGAAAAGACCCTGATGAATGAAGCAGTGCACTGTTATAAAGTGAATTAACATTTAGGTGCAATACTCACTGTTATAAACACAAATAAGTAAATAACTGATGATCTTAAAAAAAAAAAAAGAGGGAGAGAATGAGAGTGACAGAAGGGCAGTATTTTCTAGTGTTTCTAATCAAAACCAAAGCAAATAGATGTTAAGAGATTTAAGTCTGAATTTACAAACTGTGGAATTCACAGTCACTAAATATTTCACATTTTTACGGTTTGCAGCTGTGTTTAAATAAATCTATCTAATTATATTGAAGGCTGCATTGTAATCACAGGCTAATCCCATTTGCCTGCCCAGAACATGATGACAATGAGCTTGACTGGGTTATTAAGATTTACAAATGGAGTGGGTTTTGTATTTATCCTAAGGTCCTCATTTTCCTTCCTTCCTTCCTTCCTTCCTTCCTTCCTTCCTTCTCTATATCCCATTCAGTGTGAGAGTGATAAAAGAAAGAACGAAAGAGAAAGAGTGAACTGAGAAAGGGAGAGAGGAGGCTATTTCAGTAGAAGTAAAAATTGAATAAAGCATATTTTCTGCGCACAAATTATTTAACTTGTATCAAATATTTGTTATGCTGCTTAATGTTTGTAAGCTTTAAAAGCTTAAAGCAGTAACTGCCATATCCCTGCATGTTCACTTAACACAGAAAAAGAAATCACAATTAGCTTTCTGAGTTCCTAACTCAAATTTTAACAAGAGTAGTAATAAATTTGTATCAATTATATGGGAAACATGCCTGTTTTTGTTATTCATAAGTGTTGAAATAATATTGGCTACTATAAATATGTAGGAGACATCTAGTATTTTTAATTATAAATTAGAGTAACTAAGAGCTACCAGCAATAATTATGGAATTTTTTTGTATTTGATGCATTATTTTGCTTAGACTTTTGAGAAACTTTAATATATACGGAAGAATTTCTGTATTTTCAATGGCTCAAGAGACATATGCTACTTGAAATAAATCTAAATTAATTTATTCGCATGATTCTTTGAAATGTGAATAATAAATATTTTACTGCATTTTTGGAACACTCTTTATACAGAACCAATATTTGAATTTTAAAATGTGAAAAGACCATGGAAGTGACATGAGGAAAAGATTATCCCAAGGACAGAAAATGCAGTATTTGCTCTTAATTGTAAAAGTGATAGAAAAGCTAAGATGTTATTTTTGTAAAACGAATGGATATATAACATAGGGCAATGTTGTTAACATTTCAAAAAGGTTGAATGATGCCTCATTATGCTTTATCTTCACTTTATTCAGTAGAAAACACATTAAATACTGCATACCCTAAGTTCTAAGAGCAGAGCTCACCTTCAAAGCCACATATGTAAGTAAGAGGGCATCATAAGAGAAAAACACTGGGCCAGAGCCAACAACCTGACAGAGGTGAGGCAACTGCCAGTCTGTGCTCCCAGGTGCAACCTGTAACAAAGCTGAGCAACCAGTAGGCACATGCATATAGGTCAGACATGTTCACCTCATATATCATGGTTTCATAGAATGGTTTGGGTTGGAAGGGAGCTTGTAGATCATCTAGTTCCAAAACCTCTGTCATGGGCAGGGGCACCTTTCACTGGACCAGAGTAAGCTCAAAGCGCCATCTAACCTGGCCTTGAACTCTTCCAGGGATGGAACATCCACAACTTCTCTGGACAACATGTTCCAGTGCCTTACCACTCTCACAGCAAGGAATTTCCTTCTAATGTCTAGTCTAAATCTACTGTATTTTAGTTAGAATCTATTCTCCCTTGGCTCCTGCAAATGCTCCATCTCTGTCTTTGTTGTAGGTTCCCTTCAGGTACTGGAAGGCTCTGATTAGGTCACACCCACATTCTTTTTCCAGAGTGAAAATATACAAATATACTGAACAGCAAACTATTGACTCATGACCAGGCTTTTTTACCCCTTTACTCATTTATTTATCTGTCCTTGCTCCTCCCCAAATCACCTAAATCCATTTTTCCTTCCTTTCATTCCTCCTCAAAACATCCCATATTAAGTCATGCGCACTGCTGAAACATTCACCACTCAGCCACTATGTGGACCTGTTAGCACCTGTTGCTGAAGGTGGGGCATCTGAGGTTCTTGTCAATAACAGATCCCTTGGTGTGGATTAAAGTGAAATGACACTGAATTACTGGTGTTGATATATGTGTATGTACAGCAGGTTTGTTTTAGAAGAATGTTGTTGTATTGGAAAGGAGATATGTAACTGTTTTGGTTATTATCTACATAAAAATATAAAGACCTCACTTAAGAAATATGTAAGGAAAAGAAAGAAATAGAAAGAAAGGATAAGAGCAGGTAGCAAAGATATCACCTGTGGCAACAAGGCAACAAGGTTTGTTTGTTGCAATTTCTATATCCATTGGTCACACTCTTGATCCATCAGGCATGGAGGAATCTCCCAAACCACAAAGTTCAACAGGTTAATGTTCAAATGGGAATGCCCAGGTACCTCCCCTGGGGAGGAACTTTTACACTATCTATTGCAACACTGTGGATCATGTGCAGTCCTCTGGTTGGAAGGCCCCAGAAATTAGTCTGGAGGCACTTCAGGGGTCTTTGATGGTTTATAATCCCTTCTAAGACATGACAGCTGCCTCTCACCTCAGCATAGTTAAGTGTTATGTTCCATCAGAAGGGGTAAGATCCCTCAATCCTATGTATGAATGTCCCAATACCTTCCCAGGTTGTGACTGAGGCAACTGTGTAAGAGAGGACACTGGTGTGGTAAAAACTCTCCCACTTTGGAGGGTCTGCTTCTTATCAGACTCTTGGCTGAAAACCAGCTTCTTGCTAAACAAAGGTTGTTTTGTCCTGGATATCAGTAATGAGGGCAGAGTATTATCTGAGCTCCTCTTCCCACTATTGTGTTTCTGTGGCCTGTTGTGGTTAAGGAGGTAACCTCTTACACATATCTGTGCGTATATCTGCTAGCACTCAGTCTGCTCAGTAGTCTGTTCCTACAAATCAGCTTTCTCCAATGAAAAATGTGAACTGGCTGAGAGTGACTGTGACTAATCACACTGCAGAAAAATATGTATTTTAAAGCCATTGCTTCTATTGGACAGGTGTGATGCTGATGGAACTGCTGTGCCAACTGCTCTATCATCATCCATACAACAGTTTTAGAGCAAGGAGTATTGCGTGAATTTAGCTACACTTTAACATGAATAACTATGCAAAAGAAATCTATTTATCTTCTTAAATAATAACAGTTAATAAATGAATCTTTCTATTTTTAACTGCAAACTATATATATAATAGAAACTTATTTATAAATTTACATATACCATTATATATACACACTATAATAGATACATGCAACATTATATATCTCTGTGATTAAAAATCACAAATTAGGCAGTTTCATGTATTTTTTTTGTTTATTTTCATCTCAGACAATGTGAAATTTATCCCAACTCAATTCTGATGTCTAACAGCTAAGCATTTAAATCCAAGCAAGTCATGACAGACTTTCTTCATAGTCATGTCAGAGAAATACATACCTCCAGGGTGAGATATATCTATTTACATAGGCATCTAAAAGAAGTAAAATGAATCATCACTATCATCTAGATGGGCTTACTTTTGTTCATTAATTTTCAAGCTGACTAGAAAAGCTCAGATATTTGTATTTTAGGTGAATAAAGCAGTTAGAATCCAGCATCATGTAACAAAGGTACAAAGCAGCTGTCAGAGAACATCTCCACATCCATCTCAAATGTGAAATTTTATTTTATTACATCCTTTCCATAAGGCAAAATGCAATAAATTATCCAGAAATTAAATGTTGATAGCATTTTCTATTTCCTTTGAAAATGACTTTGTGAAATTCATAGTCATGGGCACACAGGTAATTTAAAAGAATAAGACCTAATTTCCTGGAACATACCAAATTAGTACCTGACAGAGAAAAGACATTTTTACACTATCTTCCTAACTTGATTTGACATAAATATGAAGGAGGAATTAACATCCCAAAGCATGTCATGCCTCCACTCCTACCTGTTCAATCAGAGACAGGCTGAAGCCGTAGCTCTCCTCATCATTCTTAATAGCAGCAAAAGATCCTTTGCTCAAAGATGCACCTGAAATCAAAGTCTCATTTAATTATACTTGCTTAAAAAACCCCATAACCTTTCTAAGAGTCATTAACAGTTTGCTATACACAGACCTCTTCATCTGTGTCTGCCTCTGAATAAATACCATGACAGAACCTGAAGTCAGATTGATTCCCTTTATTTGGATTAGTTGCATAGAATCCCTTCACAATAAAATGGATACTTAAAAGATGTAATCCATCTTGTCTGAAATTTGGCATCTGAAATAGACTGTATCAATTGTTCCTCATTGTGGGAGGCTGACTGGTTCAAAACAATCAGTTTGGAGGTGATGGGGAACAGGGCAAGCTCAGCCATAGGTGGGACAGGTCTCTGCTCTCCCAGCATCCCTGAGACTTCTCACTCTGTGCTGAGGTGTGTGAGCATTGGAAAAGTCAGAGCTGACCACTGTGGTAATGGGAGTGGTCGGCTGCAAGGGCCAGCTGGGAACATTCTGGCTCTGTGTGAAATGCAGGCACAAGACTTTGGTGCTGAAATCAGCATAAGCCTGCCTGGAGGAGGGCCCCAACAGACCAGAACAGATAAAAGGACAGTGATGTGTGCTGCAAGTCACGCTTGACTACCCCTGGGTTTGGAAGTAGCTGAGACAATGCTGAATTCTAGAGTGGTGACTCTCTTTCTTTCTGTTTCTGTTTCTGTTTCTGTTTCTGTTTCTCTTTCTCTTTCTCTTTCTCTTTCTCTTTCTCTTTCTCTTTCTCTTTCTCTTTCTCTTTCTCTTTCACCTTCCTCTTTCTCACTCTTGTTCATCCTTCTCCTATCTTCTCCTTGAAAGATATTGTAAGCCAGACCAAAAATTTCCTGTCAATGTCTTGTTAAGTGCCTTGTTTTGCCTGGATAAGTTAGACTGCTAATTTAAAATTTGCCACATGACATATTCAGTTGGAATGTTCTAAATATTGCAAGAAAAAAGTTCTTATTAAATCTTCTGAGAATTTTGTTGGTTTTCCTGAACACCACCCAGAGTAAATCCAAGTATATTCCCCTAAACCCAATTAAGTGGACTGTGGAATGACACTTTTTTATTGTACGCCTTTGAATACAGAAACCTGAAGTGACTTGCTCAGTTGTAGGTATGTGCTCGGAATCTTTTCCCAATTTTTCTGAATATTCTCCTCTACTTGGTATAAAAAATCATTAACACTCTACTTGGTATAAAGATTACTATAACTCTTTCTTTTTGCTGAAATCAGTACTTCACAAAATATTTCTTCAGACGACACTCAGTTGTGGGACCAAGAAAATATAGGCTTGGTTGTCTACAGAAAACCAAATTTAGATACTGTACACAGATGGGCTTTTTAATAAAAAAATTTGAAGGAAGTTTCAAATTCCATTAAATATAAGAGAAACTTTTGGCAGGCAATTCAAGGTCTCTTTACTTACCAGATTTGCAAAGGTGCTTCCATGCTTTGAGCTCTTTTGTTTTATACTGGAATTGATAATAGAAAAACAAATTAATGTACCTAAACCCAAAGTAACTACATTCAAATCAATCCATACTACTTACTGCATTGCTTTTATGTCCATACTCCATTATGGCAGGGATTTTATTGCTCACATCTAAGAGAAAACACAAAAAGGCATGATTTAGCTTCAGAAAAACCTGTGAAATATGCATACATATTTCTACATATAATTAATTTGTCTTCAAATTCTGCCTTAATTAATGTGTATATTTTTCTCTTATCAAACTGCTTAAATTAAGGAAAGTTCAGCCCTTAAACTGGCCCTTTCAATTCATATTATGGGGAATTTCAGTTCAATTATGGGGAAAAGTACTATTAAATTCTGCTGCTATGACAAAGTGACATGCTCGGTAGGCAGAGGAAAGGCTGTGGGTGTTGTCTCTCTAATGTAAAGCATTTACCTGTCTATATAACGTGAAGCATGTGACGTTGTCTCTCCCAGCATTCTCCTGCAGAGGCTGGCTGCACATGGCTTGGATGGGTGCACTCTTTGCTTGGCACAATACTGGCTGGATGGGCCCAGAGAGTGGTTGGTGGCTGGTCACTGGTGGTGTTCCCCAGGCCGCAGTGTCAGGAACAGTGCTAACATCTTTACTGATGATTGAGACAAGGGGATTTAAATGCAGCCTCAGTAAGTTCAAAGATGACATCACGTTTAGGTGGGAGTGTTGATCTGCTGGAGGGGGGAAGGCTCTAAGAGACCTTGGCAAACTGGAACGACGGGCTGAGGATCTAATTTCAGAATGGGATAACTTTTACTGAGGTTGAGAGTCTGCTCACGGTTATCTGGTATTGAAATGAAAAGCACTGAAATTTAGTATTTTAGTAACTAAGATATTTCTGTACTCGTGAATTAAACAGTGGCAGAGAATCTTCTCAGGCTGAAATTTGACCATCTATCCAGTTGTGCTCTTAAAAGGGCCTTTAGCGTGGGTTTTGATCATGGGCAAATTTCAGAACTAGGCATGGGTCACAGAGCAATTTCATCGTTGGTTGTTTTGTAAATTCAGATTTTAGGATGATCAGCAGAAGCTGTTCTATTCCAGTTTGTCTTGGTGCTAGGTTAGTTTGCTAGCACACAAGCAAACCAGACAGTTTCTCTGATGTTAATTTGGGGATATGTTTTTAACATATGTTTTGTTTTTTTAATTTAGTTTCAAACTCATCAAGACAGACTTTGTGTATACTAATAATAGCATCAAAATATTTCCTTGTATTTTACAGAAATTCAAAGTGAATGATCCAGGTTTGTAAATTCCCTATGCCCAAGCTTCTTTGTGAATAGGAGTCGTAGCTAAACAAAACTTATGACAAAGAATAGTATAGTTGCCTAGTGAAGAATTATTTCCTTTACTCACTCAGATAGAAATTTTGCTATTAAAGAGGTTTTTTCTCATGATTTACTAAATGAGAACCTGGTGTTAATTGTTATCTTTTCCTGGTTTAAGTTAGAGCAAATATTGCTGCTCCAGAAGGCTATTAATATCCTTAACCCACCTAGGATAGCTAGAAAACCCCTTGGAAAGCTTCTGTTATTTTATTTGTGTTCTGTTACTCTAAATTTTTTAGTCAAATTCAGTCTTCAAAGGCATTACTCTAACTCTTTTGGGAAAACTAGTGTTTGAAAAGGTGATATCAAATTGACAGCATTAGTAACAGGGGGAGAACAGACTTCATCTGATTATCAAGATTGAATGACAACATGATCTAGATGACACAAAATGCTGGGATCAAAAAACCATATAACCTGCTCAGTATAGTTCTGAACATGGAAAACAGTTTTTTAGTAATAAATTCTTTAGCTCCTCTAACAAAGGGAGTATGTGATAATGCATGTAAAGTCTTGCTAAAATCTTGAAGCATGTGCAATATTTTGAGAGATATGTAACTTGGAAAATGGGAACAGCAATTCCAGGAGAAATACTGTTTTTACATAATTCATTAGACCTCTTTATTTTTTCTTCTCCCTGTGGCTTGGATGTGTGTGACCTTAATAACTTCAGTGGTATCACCTCTAAATTACAGCACAATAAGTCATGCCATTGCACCTGCCTGAAAGGTTGCCTTAGAGGTTTTAGAGCTGAAATACAAACAGCTTTCTAAAGAGAGATTTTTTTTTTCCTATGAGGTCCTTGAAGACAAAAAACAAATACCCTGCTCACAGATAACTTATGGTGTAAGTACTGTACTGCGGTGTGCTTATCTTCTGGTTCTGCTTGTGCACACGATACACAGAGAGCTGTTCTGGCAGAGTCACTATTGGCATGGATAAAAAATCTAATCTTGAGGGAGATTTTAGGGAGCAACTGAAGCTTACATCTGTTACCTACATGATTCTTACTAAAAGTGAAGGAAGGTGTGTAATTCTAGTGCATTAACATGGTGGCACCTTAGATATTACATATCAACCTGTGGCTGATAGCTGCCAGCCTCAGATTTCCCAATTCTCCTCAAGGTCCTGTGTCATATATGCCAGCCCCATGCATGTGTTGCCTGCATTTTAGTAATTTAAATGGTGCTACATGACACTACCCAAATTGTTCCCTTGATTTGCCATGTGAGTTAATCCTGATTTGTAGACATGGAATCAACATAAAGTTACAAAACCTACAGGGAAGAGCATTCAAGCAGAGACAGGTAATAGTCAAAAGTTCCACAAGCTCCTTTTGGTTTGTAAAAGCCTGCCAAAGTTTGAATATGTTACAAAAACGTTATCTCAGCCCTGTAAGGCAGAAGAGCAGGTTGAAAATCTCAGTGGCAGTCTCCTCTAAAATGTCTTAACATATCAAACTTAGCCTGACTACTGCCAGCATAGTTGTATTTATTTATTTATTTGCTGAAAATACTGTACTGACAGACTCACTTTCTTCTTTCTGCTGTTATTAGAAGCAGAAACAACAAATTCCTTTATCTTCTTCCATTCTTCTTTAGTGTCCCCAAAATGCCAGAATATGTCTTTTATCAACCATTTCCTTTACATCATGTTCTCTCATTTTTGGCTTCTGATTTTTTATTGACCTATTGGATCCTTTACTAGTAGTCCTTGCCAGCTATCACTCATTTTAGCAGCTAAAATTTGTTTTCTAGTACTGTGCTCATTGTGCCAATTGTCTCCTGCTCAATCCCATAAATACATGAGATGCAAGCAGAGAATTTTGCCAGTTAATCACGTTGCACATGGGAGAGCTGTTTAAATTGGTACTACAATGGAAGAGCCACGTACAAAGTAGTGGATCTCATACTCTGAATCTATAAAGCTGCAAGGGAAGCAGAGTAGAATAATATGAATTTGATTTCCTCTTCAAACTGTTACTATACTCAACTCCAACAACCTAGCATTTAATAACTTCTTAAGAAGGAAAGTGTATTAAACTTCAATGCATGTGCAATAAAAAGAAATACTTTTTTTCTATTTCAATATTATGCTATAGCACAAAATACATAGGGGTCAATTTGTCCCTGGGCAATGATCTTAAAGGAAATAGTTATGCAAATAAAATCTGCTAGGCCATCAGGAACTGTCTTATTTTCAATTGCTGCCTACACTGGACACAATCTGATCCTGGTCTGCTGGCATTGCATTCCCAAGGATAGCTCATGTGGCTGCAATTATGACTGGAATACAGACAGACATCTGGATAACTTATGAACTCTGAACACACTTGATGCAAGCCTAAACGTTTAACAATCATTTTTATGAAGAGTTTGGGATTAGTTTTTCATAATAATCATGGGTGAGCTACATAAATTGCAAAATCCAATTATTATACAAAGGTTAAACAAAATAATTAAGACCTCTTTTTAATGTATTTTGATAGTGAATTAGGAAGGAATTAAATCTAGAAGAATGTTTTATATTAATAAAATTTCAAGTATAAAAGATGCAGTTTCTAATAAAAAAAATATTTTGCAAATATTGTTTCTTCTTGCTCCTAACTGTGCTCCTATACTAGCACAAAGGTATAATATTTTGTAGCCCTGTGAATGCAGTGAATTCATTGCTTAAATAGACCTGCACAACAAAATTCCTCAGTTCAAGTGAAAGACATTTATTCAGCTGCATTTTTATTCATTTTAAAAAGGACAGGAATTTCAAATTCCATACATAGCAAAGATTTATAGGTTTAGAAAATCTTTATGTTCCTCCTGTAAAATAGTTTTGAATGCCCCTGTACTGAAAAGCAAAGGCACTGACAAAAAACCATTTGTATCCAGAATTTCAAAGTATTCAACTCTAATGTTTAGAGAAGACATAGAATCTCTTTCTGCAGAAGTAAGAATGCTTAATAATATTGCTTTCATGTAAGCAAGAAATAGAAATATCTATTACTACAGATTACATAACGCATTTATTCTTGCTCTTTCTGAATGAATAAGACATGAGTTTTACTCAGGATTCTTGACAAGTACTCATTTTTTCGCTGTGCTAATTTTAATTCCTCAACATGCTATTTTGAATGACTGAAAAAGTTAAGAAATAAAACTTTCTGAAAGCTAGGATATTTATAAAGTATTTTACATTGAGAACTCTTTACTTATAAATGAAAAGCCCCAATAATGTAAAGATCTTAAACAAAATGTTACGTTCTTGTTTTGTTTGGTTTTCATGGCTTGTAGTGCAGATATTTATTAATATCTACCAAAAAATACTGTTAAAATTAAGTGGATCACAATGATAAACTCTAATATAACTATTCAATCTCTGATATGTCTGCCTGCCATACATATCCTTGGATAGATTTTGGATAGATTTTCCTCATTTGGGAATATCATAGAAATCCTTATGTCTCTGGATATCAGAACAGTTTGTACACAAGCAAATAATGCAGCACTTATTCACCATGTAAAGTAAACATTACCACACAGGAGACTTAAGTCAAGAAAAGTGCATGTGTGAAACACAAAAATCAAATAATGCTTTGATGTACTATAGCATTTCTTTTCTGTCTATCAGCTTTAGTTGGGAATCTGCACATCGGGTTTCTTGACTAATAGAGTTGTAATTATGTACAAAACATCAGTAAATTAGGAGATAATGAGGTAATCTCAGCCAACAGGAAAAAAAAATTCCAGAAGACAAGCAGATTTCAAATGCGCATTTTTTCGGTATGTTTTTATGTACAAGGAAGTCACCAAAAATGTGGTCAATGTAGTCCCAAATATATGGAAGTCTAAGACCTAAGTCTTAGAACTTAAGAGAAAGTTGACAGCCAAATGGAATACCTGGATAACTCAGAATATCTTATATAGTGCTAAATAACTACAAATAGGCAAACAAATGGTGTTCACCATATCAACACATGCCAGGGGTTCTTTAATGATACTAAATGCAATCACCTTCAAAAGATCAAATGGAGAAAACATTTTGATGGCTACAGAAAAAGAAAAATGCTAAATATTTGCAATTCCATCAAGTTTAGAACACAGTATTTTGAATGTGGCCTAAATAAATATAAGCAGAGGTTATAGAGGTTTTCTCCATAATAAAGAAAGTTGTGGGTTAAACAGGAAGATGTTACCAAATAGTGTTGCCTATTCAAAAATTATTAGAATTTCCCACCCTGAGCTACAGGCTCTGTAAACCAACCTCTCTTTAGTAACTCACACCTCTTCAGATTGCCTAAACATTAACATCCAGGACCACTCAGGATAGTCTGGAACTAACCAGACACACTAACATGGAAGTAGGGGAGGTGACAAGGACCCTGGAGAGATCCTGGCGTCACTGCTGCAACTGCTGAAGGTTGTGCAGTATGCAGCAGTTGAACTGGGAGGCCACTGACAGTTCAGATGAAAGTTAGATGGCTTCCTCTGGGGATGTTAGCAGTGGTGTCACAGGATTCAACTAAAAATCAGATGTCTAGGAGTGTTTCAAAAGACAGAAGTGTCCTACATGGCCTCCAGAAGATTTTCAAACTTAATTTGTGTTTAAAAAAATCCAGATAAAATGTTACATTTATGCATAAATAAAAAAATCTGTATCTATATTTGAAACCTGTATTTTTAATAAAAATTACATCAATCACATTAAAACAGAAACCTTTACAGTGCACTTTCTAAATATCAAACGGGGCCTTGCCAAAGAAACAGAGTTACAATACATTAACTTTGATGTAACTTTGAAGGGGGTGGGGGAAGTGATGATTTGAGGTGGTGCAGTCACCCCACATTAAGTTTCTCCACTTAATAAGTTAATTCAGCCTACAGGAGAAGTAGATATAAATCATCAAATATCATAATTACTGTGTTTATTCAGAGCATGTATCTGTGACTTCAAAAAGGTGTAAGGAAATGGAAAACGAGAATTTGAAGGTCAAATTATTCCACAGAATAACTCCATTGATACTAGCAGAATTGTTATGAGTATGCATTTGCTTTCCTGTCATAAGTGGCATAAGGAAAAGAGAGAAACAGTTTTACAGAGCTCCTAAATTAGCTCCATCTCATCTCTCCCATCTATTCTGTCCCAAATTAATTCACCCTGTCTTCCTTTTCACAAGTAGCAAGAAATGAAAAACAACCCAAACTACAACCACGCTTTTCTTGAAACACATTTGTCAGTGGCAATTTTGATCAGAACATTTCCTGCCTAAACAGGTAGTTGATTAATTTGTTCATGTTTAAACAAGAACTCTAGAGGCAGAACCAAAAAACATCTTTGTTTTTCACAATACAGAACCTGGAATAGACACGGTCCTGGTCTAACTGGAAAGGCTAAATAGACATTCATCTCTGCCATACGACATCAGCATCAGTGCTGTGAGTTCCATGGAGGACAGGAGGGGGAAGAATTCTCAGCTGCTGTTTTCCCTTGCATTGCCTACAGGATCTGAGGAGTTATGTTCAAATTAAATTAAAAGATTAAAATAGTATCATTTGAAGTAGTGATTGTTATTAGTATTGATAAAAGGTGTCTTGGGCAATGGTGAATTTCCACTGAAGATCAGTTCTGGAGAGCTGATGTCTAGTCTACCAGCTCTGAGAACATTATGTGGTGATTAGGCATTGACCATGGCAAAATAGGAGGTTTGGTGCATTCCTCTTGCTAAGCTGATTTGTCTCAGTACTGGCACAGAAAAGATATTTTTTGAAACTTCTTTCTCCAGGTTACTCAGTGCTTTTGAACTGAAACCTTTGTTGTCAAGAAGAGCCCATACTGTTCCAATGATGATAATATTTTTTTTCCTAATGATCTGAAATGTTGTTTTTTTCCTTACTCACATGGCTTTTCATATGTGCTCTGATAGAAGCAAAATATCTATTCAGAAAAAAAAAGATTGATTTTTTAGTTGTCCTTTTGTGGTTAATTGTTGCATCCTTTTTTTGGTTTTTTTTTTTTTTGGATCTATGTTAAAGTTATATAGATCAATTTTTAAAATATATCTAAATATATGGATTTTGAAAGATTGTCATAATATTACTGATGGAAATATACACATAAAGAATATTTAGTAAAGCTTTCCCTGATACTGGTTTATTTCTTAACTGTGAAGAAAATTACTGCCATATAAGAACTGAAAATAAAGAAAACATAAATCCAAATACACAAAAACAAATAAAACCTAAATGTTTAGCAATTTTTGCAGGGAAAAGCAGTTCCATAAAAAGTGAGCTGTTATTTAAAAATGAATTTGTGAAGTGCAATTGAAGACAAAGCCAAATTGTGTATGCAATTATTTTGCATGTGCAATAGCACTAGTTTTAAAGCTTCATTGGCAATTGTCTGTTTAATTAGGCTTGCAGTACTGCACATCCAAATACCCTGTGTTTAACTCTCACTTGGACTAATAGTTGAAATTGCTCCTGCGGTAGTATTTCCATGTATTTACATTCATGCAATTGCACATCAGTGTGACTCAAAATGTGTAGTTTAAATGGACATAGCCACAAGACAGTATTCAGTCAAGAGGACAAAATAGTCAGCTTGCTTGCTATTAAGGAAGTGTAAGATTAATCCAGGAGATGTCTGTCACAGTAACTGAGAGATTTCTTTAATTATTTCAATTGGAAAACTTTGGAGCATTAAAAAATATTTTCTTATTGCAGAGTTTTGATTGAAAAGTCAATATATTTATCTGTAATAAATGAAATCAAGATGTCTCACATGTTGTTCCTCCACATATTTTATGTTCACATTCTCTGCTTGTTTTGAGACCTGATTAGAATATGTCCTGTACCATTTCCGTGTCAAAAAGTAATGGTAAGGAATCATAGAAACTGTGAGTGCTGAATATGGTACATGAAGGAAAATGTAAAAGAAGACAGCAAATTCAACATGTATTGTTTTCACAATTCACAAAAAAAACCCCGGGAATTTGACAATTACTGGGGCAAAATATAGGTTTTCAATCAACAGGTTTTGATTGAAAACCGGGAATTTGACAATTACTGGGGCAAAATATAGGTTTTCAATCAACAGGTTTTGAGATTTTTTAAAAAAATCTAAAGCGCAGAAATTTTTCCTTTAAAAAAAGATATTTGAAAGAAAATACACAATTTGTCTATTTTCTTACATTTAAGAAATTAATCTGCTGAAATCAAATGCATTTTAAGCAAACTTGCAGTCTCATTTTAGTCTAATGAATTCCAGTTGAAGGAAAATAAATACAAAATTTAAGTAAAGATAATTTTTATACTTTGAAAATTTCACTTCTATTTAATTTCATGGCAATGAGAAATCAATCAGAGTGAACACATGATCAACTCCGATCTCATTTCACACTTCTTATTTTCTGTATATTCTGTATTATTAAAGTCACAGGAGCCTTAGTTGTTAAGTGTTCATAAAGTTGACCTATACTAATAAGAAATGCCAGTTACTTAGTAAGAAAAAGAAGAAAGGAAGCCTTCTGAAGAGCAGCTGAGTTTGTGAATTCTTCCCAAGACATCAACTGGTTACATTAAAACATGTCTTTCTCCAATTTAGATTCCCACACTTGGGAAGTAAATTTATGTGTTTATGATTTGGAGCTGAAAAGCACTTAAAACTCTTAGTGTTGAAATTTTAGAATTTAGTTGAGTTGACTCCTAATTATTATGCGCTTCTTATCTGACAGTACTAAAAACATTAAAGTAGAAGCAAATTCTCCATCTGTGAAGACAGTCTGTATGAAAAAAGATTTCTTGTTTGCTTTTAGCTGATACTGGTTCTGTGATTTTCTGCATTTAGAAGACTTAAATTTAATGACTGCCATTAAGCATAAATGCTGCAGTAGTTAATTCCATGCTCAAACTGTAAATATATCTAGCATTTGTGGGTACTGAATGAGTAATATTCTTCTACACAGGCTCCCAGACTGTGTCTATAAAAGTTTTTTTGGTAGAAGGCAGATGTGTCTATCTGTATTTTATCAGTTAAATCAATACATATACATTTTATCAGTGATATAAACACTGTTTATACATGTATACACAGCCACTTCTCAATAGGTGATATAGAGCTCAATAAAGGAATTAGAAGTGTTACCTTAAATTTTATGAATAGTCTTTTGACAGGCCCATGTTTTAATTTATACACTGAAGCATAATCAAGACTAATTTATGTTGTAATTATTCAGTACAATGTCTGAAATAGATATTAACTTTCACAAAAGTTTTATTTTTAGTAACCTCTCTTTAATCTGCTTAACAAAAGCAGCAGACACACTTTGTACTGTGCTATCCAGTAGAAGTTGATACCAGAAATACTATAGATACTATATACTATATTATGGAGTTTTATTTAAGGTCATGTAATAAGCAGAGAGATTGTGGATTGAAGGACACTGCTCTGATGTCTCGTCAATTTTCTGCTTAATATCTACTTTCCTTGGTGCAGAGATATAAAAACCACCAAAACTTAAGACTTCTACAGAGAAAAATCTATCTGTCTACCTATGGAAAATAAGAAAAGTGTAGCTGGTTGGGTACTGTGTGTGATGTATTGATGGGGTATTTATTATTCCTGGGAATTTATTATTCCTGTGGATGTCTTTCAGTTGTAATTTCAGCAGAAGTTTCTTAGGGCTTCTTGCTTCCAGTATTTCTTGCAAGTTTTTCTTAGAGGGAGATAGTTATAACAATCAATCCTGATTTAGATTTCAAAGTGTAATTATACTTAACTATATATCATCCTATTTTAAAGAATGTGGTTCTCATTGTTAGTACTAAACACATGAATTATGATTGCTTTTATGTTTGGTCCAAGTAAATTTCCCTTAAATCTACCCAATGCATTACACTCTTTGTACTGGGAAATATTTTTTTTTTTCTAATTTCATTTTAAAACAAAATAAAATATCAGCAGGAGTTTTTCTGGGTTTTAGTTTATTTTTATTTTTATTTCTTTTTTAATAACACAAGGGAAATCTGGCCACACATATTACTTTTTTTTCCCCAGTTTGAGATGCATCCTGAAGAATTATTTTTTTCTTTCTGTTGGAGAATATGTCATTTTTGTCTGAATTTCAAAAGTCATAATGAGATTGGTGTTCAATGAAAAAACATTTTATAAAACCTCTCACTCACAGTAATGCTTTTACTCTCCTTAGTAGTGTCCCTGCTGAATAAATCATATTTCTAAGCTGGTTTTACTGGTTACTAATGCTTATAAAATGAAAGTACTGATGGATAACAGTGTTATCCAGTATTCCCATGATCATTGCAGGAAATGTTTTGGCTAGACAACAATCATACAACACAGAAAACAGACATGACATCCCTTTGCAAGGGACATATTAAACATTATTATATTTGAGACATTGGCACTGTTATTTTATGTTTTACTTTACTATTTTTCTTTTATATAAATTTAAGAGTTAATGTTCTTATCATCTGAACCCTTTGCTTTAAGTGTCAATTATATTACTGTTCTCAAGTATATCCATTACAATAATATCTGCAACCTGTTAGGTGCTATCAAGTTAGAAAAAAACCTTAATTTTTAATATTTCTGTTCTTGGCCACTTTCAATTATTTGGTTGGTTAGTTAGTTGAAAAGTACAGCAAAATAAAGGCGCAGTATATGTTAGAATGCAGAGATATCTTTGTAGAATGTAGACTGCATATTTTACTGAACAGCCTGTTTAGCTCTGATATTGTATTACATATATCAATTAGATTTGTAGATTTGACTCTCCAGTTTGGTAAAAAATTTCTTTATATAGCTAACCCAAATGAAAATACATGAGTGAAAGGAAAAAACTGCATTATTCCCTTTCTTTTAATATCTCAAAAGTAGTTGTCACTGACTTATGTGCTACATATTTCTGCTTTCATCCCTTGAAATATGATGGCTGAATTCCATTTTAGCAGGGATTAATTCTGCATTCTTCTACTTCATGGAGTTTATGGCTTCAACCAAACACCAACTCAACATTGCAATAGAAGTAGGTTTAGACATGCACCCTGTAGAGAGCTTCTTTGAAGCTCAGTGCTTAGTGTTACAAAAGCTTTGCTTATGCTGTTTTAGCAAAGAAAAGAGACAATATTTCAAGTGCTTGCTTGACAGGAGTCATTGCAACATAGGCGGGAAGAAGGTAGCTAATACTGGCTTACAAATTGAATAGCATCACAACACATTTATCAAGGAACGCAAAAATAAAATCCATTGAATTAATACTGATTTTCACTGAGTTCATATAATAGTAGGAGTATAATTTGCAATGAATATCCATAACCTCTCTCCATGGGAACATTAGTTATGATAAAGTACCTGAAATTAATAATGTAACACTTCAGGTTAAGTATTCTTGTAATTTAAAACTGTTCAATTTACAGGTAAAATAGGCACAGTTTAAAGGACTGCCTTAACACACAGTCCCTCCTAAATCTGGCCTAAGGGAACACTTCATAATTTCACTTTTATAGCAGCAACAGTTATACCATCAATTACTAATATTAGTTATGTGAGTATATTAGAAAACAAATAAAATCTGGTTTTACATAGATTTGTACATATTATTCATGTCACCCTTCAGATACCAAAGATGTGGTTCATTTGACAGGACAGCTACTGCTCCAGGAAGACAAAAAAATCTACTTTGTCTCAGGTACCAGGTCTACCATTCTCATGCCAATGGCCAAGATGCTTCAGCAGCTCCTGGATGGCACCATGTGTAATGTCCCTTAAGACTGCAGGAAATAACTGTTCTCTCTTAGAACCTCTGATGCCACATGATCCTGAATATTGTCCTGGAAAACTCTTCCTGTTGGTGCTGGATCCGTAAGGATGAGGTTAGCTTAGGCATGAGAATGATCTGATATGTGTCTTTAACAGGCACACAGTGAAGGATATTTGTTATAGGCTGCTTGAAGCTATGAACACTATGACCCGTGGAGCAGCAGCCAGATGTTCATGGAACAAAAGAGATGGTTTCGTCTTGGTGCAACCAGGAATGGTGCTACTTGGTGAGACAGTGCATCTTGAAAACAAAATTACCCAGATGGGCACAGCTGTATTGTTCATCTTTCATCACAACTCCCCAAATTCAGAGACAGGTCAGAAAGGTAATTGTGTGTTTTGAGAGAAACAAATTAAAGTGATGATGACAGTTACCTAGTGATGACAGAAATATTCCTTCTATTGTGATTTTACTTGTTTAAATTTTGGGACTGCTATCAGGGTAATTTTTTTGGGAGGTTATTGTATTGAAATGGTTTATTTGTTGGATTCTTGTTTTGGGGCTTATTTTACAGCAATCCTACTATATTATTCTTCTCCCTGTCCCATATACTCTCATATCTATTTTGGCTTTTTTCCTATTCATGGTGACATACACTGCATCATTTGCTAGTATGAAAATTGGAACAAATAGCCTTTGATGGCAGAGCCACAGCATAAGTGAAAGTTTTGTGTAATCTTTTAGACTATTCTTCACATTTTACATTTCTGTCATGACAGCTTCATTTAAACCTCGTGCAATCTTAGGGGAAAATAGAAATAGGTTATCTTTATTTTTAAATGATGTGACAGGACTAAAATCAAGGAAATGCCTTCCCTAACTGCAAAATCGTATTTTCAAGAAAACTTTTTTCATTACAGAAATATCAGCTATATGTAAAAAGTTTGAGATGTCATTTCAATTAGATAAATGAAAAATTAAATATAAGACATTCCCTAGCTGTCAGTATTTTCAAGCTTTCTGTGCAACTTGTCGGTATGTTCAGCTTTCTGTTACAAAAACTCCATAATGCTTACAATATTTTTTATTCCCTTGAATGAACAAAGATCTATAAATTATAGCATTATACCAATGGGAATGGTAGAAAATATAAAAAGAAGATTAATTCTAACATGGTCTCCATATTAATGAATTTCATGGTGTATGTTGGAATATATAATATGCCATGCTTGGAGTCAGATACAAAAATCATAATTTCCTACTGGTAGGTTTCCAAGGGAAAAAAAATGGTGTAGCTTGGTTTGATCTAATTTAAGTTTCATGGTGCACTTGGAAATTAGTCTAAATTCAATGTGGAATATTGCTGACAAATTAAAATCTGGGATTTAAATAAGTTTGTGGCTATTCAGTATGAGATATTGCATCTGTGATATTTTATTAGTGAGTGGAAATAATGTTATATGTAGTAAGGGAGGACAGTTATATCTTCTGCATTATGAATCAGATATCTGCTTACGTAGTTGAATATCAGCTTGATTAATAGAGAAGTCTTGTTTTAAGTTGTTTACATGCAGTAACATTTATAGGGGAACATATTTATAGAAAAGCAGCAAAGTCATCAGGAAACAGCGTGGATTGTACAATATTAACTGCAAATACTTTTTTTTCCTTCTCTAAAATTAAAGAGAAATTCCCATCCCAACCTCCTACTGCTTGGATAGGATATTTTCTCACAGTTTAAACTCTGAAATTATGAGTGAGAAGAAGGAAATAAAATAATATATTTTGAAGGAAAAAAAATCCTTCTGAAACATAAGTAATAAATTCTAGTTAGATACTATTACAGGACAGAAAAAAACCCCCATATTCTTTCAATTGCTAGTAATCCATTCAATGTTCCCTACAACATAAATACTCCAAAGCTGCCACTGAAATTCTATATTAAAACTGGTTGTCTCCAATTAAGACAATTACTTTATTCCAGATTTACTTTCTTGCAAGAAAAAATGGCGTATTACAAACCTCAAAGGCATGGCACTAATTTGGCCCTGACATGATACAATGGCAAATAGAAGCGTGTAATTGTAGAATAAAACAGCTGTATTCCAAATAATGTACTTTGTATGTCTCTACCTTGTCAAAGTGGGACAAGCAAGTGTGCTATCAGCAGGTATAAGATTACAGTTTATATTACTGAACAAGATATGAGCAAACTGTTTCAAATAAGATAACATATAGATTCTGGTTGAAAACTTAATGGGATTTGTCACAGTCTTCTTGGATATCCTTGACTAGAAAATCATTGGATCTTTGTTTCGGAATTTGTTTTTCTGGAACAGAAATGTGTTGACTTCAAGAAGGCTTTCTAGATCTGCACACAAATGAGAGATCAGCCTTCTATATGTTCTATGGAGGTGCTTCCAAGGGAATCCTTTCCCCCCATCAAAGGCACACTTACATCAGCTTCCACAAGGGAGATCACTGTTACTCTAAGAAAGAGAGATTGAAAGTCACATTTGTGTGTGCTGCTCAGCTGCTGAAGTTACCAGTCTCAAACATCATGATGTTCCTGAATACTCCACGACATTCCCCTTCGTACATATTCTTCCACTTTCAGGTAACATTTTTCCTAGTCCTTTCCTTCTCCATCTGAGAAGCCTATTCAGAGGTACAATGTGTGATCAGCCTCCTAACTGGTTGTCTCTTTATTAATTGGAGGTCTCAGGATGTGCAATTTCTGTAAAATCCAATTGTTTCCAAATCCTGAAGTAAATACTATCTAAAAACTCAAAATCTTACCCCAGTATTTTTAATGTAACCAAACCCACATGAATTATTAGTCTACAGAAATTATGTCAGTGGTAATTCAGTAGACCTTCCTCCCCTCATACATAAATTATTAAAACCTTCAGTGAAAATAACTGAAATTCTGCTTACAAACATTGATAATTTATTCCCCCACCTCCTTGTTTCCTCCTAATAAATTCAGCTGGTGCCTTTCATGCTAATTGGAAATTTTCATTTTAAATGGCTTGTGTCTAACAAAGTTATATATGAAACCAGTTTTTGTAACATGAAGATTTAAATATTTCAGTAATTGGTCCAACAATAACTTCACATATAAAATTTGCCTATTTGGGGAAGTTAAAGTACTTTATTTTCTTTAATTCCTTTAGATGAAAACAGTAAACAAGTTATATTGGAAATATTTACAAAGTCTTTGTTGCATTCAGTAAAAATAATGAGAAATTAAGAAATCCTATTTTCTAAGTTGCATATAATATTTGTAAAATTTATGACTGTTAGTTACATCTTTGCAAATTTGGCCACATATATTTTTACCCATTACAACCTTAATAAATGTCATGCTTCTGAACACAAAAGTAATCTAGCTGATGTTTATGTATATTTTTTTATTTTATATAGGTGTTCAGTACCATGTCCTCCACAATTTTTGTGCAATTCCATTTTCCCATTTGTACTACTTTTTTGATCTATCTGACTCATAGGAAATTCTGTGCATATCACAGGTATGCACTTCAGAGTCTAGAAGTTTTCTAAAAGAGATTTTGCTTTAGCAAGGCCAGAAGCAGCTGTCCCAGTTGTACTGTAATAACAATAGTAACAATCTTGTATCCTCACTGAAATAGCTCACTACTGTATTGAACATCTGCTCTATTGCAAGTTTAGACTCTTCCTTGTTTTAACAAAGAAACTTTATGACTAGTAAGTATATGAAAAGATAGACCTAACGCACAATAAACTTGTTGTGAATACCTTGTAAGATTTAGAATCTGAGAAGCAAACTCTCAAATATTACCATGTCTTTTCTGTCTTTATTATTATACCTATGTTTTTTCTTGTAAATATTTATAAATCATGCAAGTCAAAACACTTAGGGATTGCAAACAGAATATGACTTCTGAATGTGAATAATGTGTAGATTTATATATTTAACAATTATTTCCTTGTGTTAAGAACTGAGTCCAAGCCTTAATCTAATACTGTGAGTTATAGCACATAATCTCCACATAACTTTGCTTAGATCTAGGGGAAGGTTGGGGAAGAAATATAGGTAAATTTGAGAGATGGTGGGATATAATAGAATATTGAATGGTGTCTTTAATTAAAATACTGTCATTTATCTCACAGTGACTATCTAATACTTATATTTCCTTCAGTTACTCTTTTGCTTGGAGCTAAATCAGAGAATACAATGCATGAGAAAATAATGATAAATTTTATGATAATCAAAAGACCAACTTTCAGAGTGGAAGATATTTTCCTCCTGTTTCCTTGGTAATTTTTTTTCTGTATTCACAAATTTTTTCCCCATGGAAACAAATTTTTGTCATACAATGGTTTGGAATGGAAAGGATCTCTAAAGATTATCTAATCCGAAGGTTTTGTTATGGGCAGAGAAATTTTTCAGTAAAACAGATTGCCCAAAGCCCTGTCCAATCTTCAGCACTTCCAGGGATGGAGCTTAAAGAGCTTCTCTAAGTAACCTCTTCAAATGCTTCACGATCCTTTCGAAATTTGATCCTTATAGTGAATCGAAATCTTTCCTCTTGTGGTTTAAAAACATTCCCTCTTTTCCTCTCAGTCAAATTTATATTTGATGTGTTTTTAAAGTGGCAAGCAGTTTTTAATCATTTGCTGAGGGTAACTTTGGCCCTTCATCCAGCTTACTGGTGACATTCCCAACCGTATTTTGCAGCTTGTTATTGTCAAAAACATAAGAATTCTGTACTCTCCAAACATAGGTAAGGAATTCTTATAATTTCCCAGACAACTGGAAAAGGGTTCTTTTCCTACTTGTTTCATGCTTTGTTATGCTGTTGTTTGGATAACAGATGGTTAGTTGCTTATGAAAGGTATTGCTATTTAAAGTTGCCCATTCCATTTTTGGGTTTCTAATTGATTTTACTCTTTTACCCTTTAGGGTTTTAAAATTTTATTTTATTCTATTTTTTGTTTATGGTTATTCCCTTCACAGGCATGTAAGCACTCTTTTCCCTGATGTGAAGAGACTCTAAAAATTCCTGAATCAGTGGAAACAATCTGCCTGATTTCTTGCAGTGCTCTGAAGTTCTTTTGCTTTTCTCAAAACGTAGGAACTTCCAGATCTATGCAGGAAAGAATTTTTCCAGTGTTACCAATTTCATGGTTTTGTACAATTTATGTTTTTATTGATTTGGATTACATTTTCAAGGACTTAAAAACCACTTCCTCCAAATACATAATTCATTTTTTTAGAAAAGCCCAAAAGAAACAAACAAAAAATGATGATATTTTCAATATTTTCACTTTGAAATGGAAAGCAGTTCATAAGAAGTTTCTCAACTATTGATCTTTGGTCCATAACTTACATCACTTCTATATCCTAAAAAAAAGAAAGAAATTGGGAAATAAATATCAGAACACAACAATCACTGAACAAATGCTACGGGTCTAACAAGGAAAATAAGATAGCAAAAACCAGTAAATCAAATCTGCGGTAGTCTGACACAAACAAAAAAGACTTAGCTCACATAACTGTAATTTTGTTTCTCTTTTAAAGATTTATAATTTATTCTATTATTACCTATTCACATTAACTTTGAAGGAGATATTTTTAAATGTGAACTCCCCCTGTTAATGTTCTCAGAACATTTGTAATCCTATCATTTATATATTATTTTTTTTAATGCATATGCACTGTGAGAGGGGATTCAATTTGGTCTGGGTTTGAATTACTGAATTGGAAAATCATTTTTTGTTAATAATTTTAAAAACTGTTGTGTATGATGGGAATAAAAACCAGGTATTTTTATTATTCTTGAGTAAGACTGCATGTGAGTTCCAATGATACTTGATAGCCAGCACTATTTAGCACCTGAATGAATAAACTAGGCAAACCAAAGTGTAAGAAAACATGGTTCATATATAGCATCTTTATTTTATATGGAAATGGGACAGAGAAGTTGCCCAGGTATTATGAAAAGTAGGAGACAAAAAAAGAGACACAAGCACTGAATGCATTTTCCCAGAGGCGTTGCTGAGAAGACTCCTATTGCCTGAGCACTGAGTTCTCTCTGAAAAAAATCACCAAGAAGTTTTTTGTATTATTTCTTTTTTCAATAGAATGTTCTGGATTTATTTAATTTTGTTTAACCAGCTAGAAGTTTAATGTCTGCTCTGTTCTTAGATCTTTCTGTAACTAATACAGAAGTGCTAGCTTCAGTCATCGCATCTATATTATATACCTCTCACAATAGTTGATTTTTCAGTTCTTTGGGTAAGTGAAGAGCAAACCATAGATTAAGCACATTGTAGAGGACCATTCCCATTAGCATGTTTGTCTCTAACATTTACTGTTGTGCTGCAACACAAAGTCAACATAATTTTGGACTTGAGTCAGTGTCCTTTTTGCCAATTATTACACAAATTAATGTGTATTGGCATATATATTGTAACTTGAGTCTTTCTATACTGAAGAAGTTTAGATCTTCCTGGAATATTTTTAAGTGTACAGTTTTCTATTCCTTTGCCTTCAAAACCTAGGATGAAAGTGTATTTGTTCTACTTGTATGAGTACTTCACCCACATGGTTAGAGTGTAATTTACATGTACGTGTCTCTTAGTATTTAAAGGTAGTAGAATGGCAGGTGTCCAAAGATAAACAGGTTGTGTAAACAGATAAGAATATTTTTTCAGTTTTTTTTCTGGAAAATTATGAGAGATATTAAGAAGAATTGAGTAAACAAATGAGGAAAAAAATAGATGTTATTGAAATCTCTACTGAAACAGATGATGCAAAAATAACATCAGGTATCAGGAAAATTCACCAATTTGCTTTAACTTTGAAAATTTGGAAAAGACAGTATTCTCCCATTTGGGAGGAGTAGAGTGTGTAGCTCACAAAATTTCATCTCAGTGCTTCTTAATATTTGGTCAAGTAGAAGAAAACACTGCCCACAGCCCGCAGATTTCTGAATCAATACAGAGATCTGGGATTCAGCCTTTCTGGTGGTTTTGAAACTGAGCAATCTACTGAGATAATAATATATGAAGTAACTTTACCAGTATTTTTTCTTCTGGTGTTTTAGCCCAGCTTTGAATCTTAAAGTCTGCCCATATACAGTACCCATGTCAACATTGCCTTGAAAACGAAAAGCCTAGTGCTAGCTGTGGATTCCATTTTTATTGCGTTTTACCCATTTAATTTTCTTTTCTTCAGTGTTTGCTCTGTTGAGGTTCAGTTAAGGTCCTGTATGGGTCAAGGCACAAACCAGCTATGTGAGGGGTCTTCTTAATCTATCCCTTGTTGGGCAGATTTTATCTTGAACTAAATTAAAGACTTTATGTTCTCTGCCTAAACCTCTGTGATACTGTTTGTTGATTTGCTGGAGGCTGGGTTTTTTTAAAGACTTGAAAATAGCGAAGCATCATTTGTATTCTGCAGGTTGTACAGGGATACAGCTGAATCTGGAACTTGGTTTTATCCCAATCATTCCCACTTAGAAATAGACTAGCATTCTTAAAAAAAAAAAAAAAAAAAAAAAAAAAAAAAAAAAAGATAATAATGGATGTTAGGATATTTTGTTTGATAACAATTTTCCTTTAGAATCTAAAATTTGTAATTCAAGCCAAATGTCTCTAATCCCTCAAAATATGACATTTCAGCTCATGTCATAAAGATTAAATTGCCCTCACTATAATTTTATTCCCATTGTCAGGGTGGGACAAAGTTTAAGTAGCAAAAATAATTTTAAAATCCCTTAGTATTTCCTTTTAAATTCTAATTTATTCAAGATCAGTGTTTGTTGTTCATAATATACAATATCAGATAAAACTACTTTTTGAATAGAAGAAATGTAAATACACAAATAAAAGGAAAAATGTTACTTTGCTCTCTCAGATTCTCAATTACCCTTCTTAATAATCTAGTGCATGCAATGTATGATATACGTTCACATTGTACAATGTATAAATAAATATAGAATTAGGGATTATTTTAAAAATGCCTGTAAGATCCATAGAATTGAAACCTGAATACTCAAAGCTGTTACATGTGGATTGCATTACAAGATGAGTAATGCGTGAGTTCTCAGAGCAGGATTGCTCTTACCCCATGAATTTGGTTTGGGAGAGCTGTATGCTTGAGTTTCACATGCCTCCAAAGTAAGGGAGCAGAAGCATCTCACGCCATTGTCATCCCTGCCTCTCTCAGTGCTTCAGGCATCTGAGGCCACACCTGACTGAAGGGTTATTCCCATGATAATCAAATTTGGCCTAGCAGCACATAATTTATCTGCCAGTCCTCAGGTAAGCCATCAACACATTGCTGATGAATTCAACTTTCAGAAAAGTAAGATGTGAAAATGTGTGTGCATGTGTATGCACATGCTTTGCTTTGTATATGTGTATGAAAGCTTGCACCTCACAGAAACCCAGGTGAACTTTTCTGATGTAAATGTCTGCATTTATTTTAATTTGAAATCTCTTTCTTAAAAAATGTAATGGGATCTGTGGAAATAGCAGTGTCAATAAAGAATATTTCTCAGTATTTTACAAAGGGGATAGATAAGTATCATAAATGGGGGAGCTTCAACTAGCTCAGACTAAAATGTGTGTTGTTTGGAGTGCTGTTGGATAACAAAACATGTTCTATTTTATAACTAGCAGAAAATGCCACAGAAGATGTCCCGACCTTTATTGTGGTTAGTACATGCTTGATATCTTTAAATGTTTTCTTCTGTGTCTGTTCCTCTGCCTCTGTTTTGGGCACTGCCATCACCTAGAGTTGTGTGCCCCTGCAGACGTCTGGTCCTGCTGAAGAAAGAGGCTGCAGAATGCTGGCAGCCCTTCAGTCTCCAATCACTGTGACATGGGAGCTGTGTAAGCATGTGGCTTGTTAAGCATTCACAGTTTCATATGGTAAAGCATCCTGTAACTTACTTAAAAGGGAGAGCATTGGTTCTTTTCCTTTCATCACCTTGATTTTCTGTTCTGAATCTTTCTGTTTATAAATCTGTCTCAGAAGGAATGAGCAGCACATCAGACTAAACTCATAAGGCCACAAAATGTGATGGTGACACTTGAGCCATGATACCTAATCAGTGATGCTGCAGTTTTGGCTGAAAAAGAGTTAGACATCAAGAATTTAAAGAAAAGAGACCTCAGAACTATAAAAATTATTGAAGAATTATCTTTGCTGATGAAAATTTTAAATCTCAGCTTCCATGAATTTGTTCCTTTTATAAGGCAGTATAAGAAAAAAAATGCTAATTGAAGCCAATGAGAGTTTTTATCTCTAAAGTACTAATTGCAGAGCAGGTGTAAGAGAAGTAATACCAAATGTGAAATTTTTCATGTTATTTTATGAGGTTCATGAAATAAAGGATGTTTCAGGCAAAATAGGAGGTTGTGTGTACATATACAATATCTTCAGAATACACTGTACTCACAGAATAATAACTGGCGTATGATTTTTATGCTCTGCATGTTACTACTCCCTACAAAGTATTTTGTAAGTCCATCCTAACTAAATGTTAGTGAATAAGCATGTTGTCAGATCTTCACTTTGGAATGCCTTTTTCTCCATCAAAATGAATCTAACATTTACATCACAAATTAATTTAGTCAATCCACGGAAAAAATTATAATTACACTAAAATAAATTAAAAATCAACAATTACCCTGTTCAATGTAATTTAATGTCTACATAATGTGCAATTTTAAACCAGCAGTCAAAACAATACATTTTCATAAGGAGTTTTTTATCAAACGTGTTCAGTCTCAAGTAAATGAATCTTTGGCATCTTGCTGTAAAATTACACACCAGAAGACCAGACACATTATGAATTCAGTGACAAAACTCACTTCATTATAATTTATTGCCTATCAGATACTATAACCTACTTTGGAAGACATTTTGGAAGAGCAATCAATTATGGAAGGCACCATCTGACAGTCTGAATACTATATAAAACATTAGTCAAAATATTTTAATTTCAGGACATAAAGTCAATTCTTTTTTCAGAAACCACAAGTTTTGATCAAAAGTTTTCAAATCTCTGTAGGAACCTGCAATATGCCAAAACATGTGTGTATGTGTATATGTCACAGAAAAAAAAACACCACACGTTTTATTTACGTATTAGGAAAACTGTATGTAAAAATCAAATGTTCAAAAGGGGGAAATTTAGATACAGGAAATTTGAAATATTCTAGTCTCCATGATCTAACAATGTCAGGATGAATTTGTGATGACCAGTGAATATAGGCAAGAAAAAAAAAAAAAAGAAAAATAACCAGGATTTTTCATATATTATAGGTAAAGAAAAAAATTGCACTCCTGGAATCTTGTCTACTCTTCGAAACTATTAAGGCCAACACTAAAATATTTATTTCTCAGAAGAGAAATTAAAAAAGAGAAAATTTTTACTTGTTGCGTATTTTGGAAGTAATGAAACTCCAGTCTTTGGTTTTCTTTGCTAAATAATAATGGATGCTTCTCTGAAAAAGTTTTTTTCCCACCATAACAGAGAACAAGCTGATAGGTACACTCTGAGAACAGGAATGTTCTGACTGAGCTCAGAGAGCATACAGGGGGCACAATCAAATAGCAGTCATAATTAGTATTATGATTGTGATAATTCATGACAATGATAATCTTTTTTTGTAGATTTTTTTTCTTTCATGGATAGTTTATGATTTGGGAAAAATGTGAACCTAGAAAAGTACAAAAACTGTCTGAAAAGGAAAATTTCAAACCCAAATCAATATTCTTCTCTGCTTGTCATTGCCATTACTGATATTGATTTACTTCATAAAACAGATTTTTATTATGAACTAAAGGTGTTTCCAAGGTGATAGGGATAGTGGTGAGGATGGGGAACTTATCACTGAGGAACAGAGGGAGTAATCTTAATAGATATTACCTGAAGGTATTTATTTGTATTATATTTAGAATAGATATATATACGTGGATATGTATATTATTTATATAAATATTTATAAAATACATGTTCATAAACTCCGGCATCTTTTCCTTGATTCCTAGATTTCAGAATGATTTAGTGATAGAAACATTTCTACTGACATGAATAAAAGAGTGTAGTTTCTAGTACTTAGGCTAGAAGAAGTAAACATTTGAAAATGGAAACCCTGAAGGCTCTAAACCATTACACAAACCGAGAGAATTGAAAATGCATTTCTAAAATGCATGTTGTTGACAATTCCAATTCCTTTAGTCATATGACCCACATGTCCAGCAGGGATTTTTCACAGAATCCCATTAAAAAGATTCCCCTCTTGGGAACAAAAAGAACATCTAAGGCCTTAGGACAGCAGTAACTCTAATTTGCAATAGAATCTTAGGGCATATTCTTCTCTCTCCTTATAAAATATATTGCTAGCACTCCAGAAGTAATAAACCTACCTAAACCAGACAGTAAGAGCAACAGATATGTTATTTAGACTGAATTGAATTTATGCTGAAAACTGTGGCTATGCAGATTTTTATAATGAAAAGTTAAATTTTTAAACTTCTTGAGCAACAGTTATGGTAACATATGCTGTGATCTGTCACAGGGTTATATGCTATTTAAAGGGCACACTTTATAAACCTCTACAGTATAGAAACATGTTTGACTTCTCAGGAAATTACCCCTTTATGTAAATAAATAAATACCTAAATAAATGTATATGTGACACACATAATTAGAATGAGTGTGTGTGTGTGTGTGTGTGTGTGTGTGTGTGTGTTTGTGTGTGTTTGTGTGTGTATATAACTGCACTTATTTTTTGTTTAACACTGATTTCCCTAAGAGATTTATTTGCTGAAATACTGTTGCAAAAATTCTTACTCTACAGATTATTTTTTAAGAAAATTATTTCTTCCCCTCTCTCATGCTATCAAATACAACTTGAACACCCACTAACTGAGCAACTAACTGGTTGAAAGGAGAAATAAGAATTTGGTGTTGCATAAGGTCCAGGAAAACATCATTTTTCCTGCTAAATATAGAAATTGGTGGGAAATAACATAGCATGCCAAGGTGTAGCTTTGTCAGCTCAACATTTTAGCTCTTCATCAGAGTGAGGTGGTTGTTGGCATACAGTGGAGTTTCTTTGAAGATAGATAGCTGCTTGATCTCTCACCTTCTGGAAACTTCTCCAATTTTAATAAGTGGAAAATAAAACAGCAGTTTTGTGATTCTTCAATGTAAAATTATAACAAAGAACTCATTGCAAATATAAGTTTTAGGGTTAATGCACATGCCAGAGTAGTGCTCTATCAATTCTTTTTCATCTACATTAGCCTAGCAGTGCTAAATTCTAATGAAAATAAAAATCCAAGCATCTTTTTACTCATATTCAGATCAGGAGATAGTGCCAAAACAAGAACCAAGGCAGAGGAGACATATAGGAAAATAGATAAGAATTAACCCCCCATGATTAACAAAAGTACCTCACTCTTTAGATTTCTTTCACATGTGTGTTCAGAATGGGGTTTGGGTCTTTTTGAGACAAAAAAAAAAAAGCATTTCAGCTCGAAATTCAGGGCACTGAATGGAAACCAGGCAGAAACAGCAATGGCAGAGTCCCACAGCTGGGGCCAGCCCAGCCGCCGGGCACGGTCTCAGCATGTCCTGCCTTGGCAGGAACTGAAACTTCAGCCAGCATCTGATAGAGCAGCAGGTTACTGAGGGGAATCAGTACAGCAGCAGATGTGTGTTAGGAGAGACCTGGCAGGCTATGTGTCATTCAAAAACTGGCAGGAAAATTCACTGAACAGAGCCAGGACTTTGCCTGGGAAACCATTGAAAAGATGAAGAGGGAAGGGGTTATATCCAGGCTGAATAGTAACATTTCAACTGTCGCGTTTTCTTTACTCTCTTTGACCATAATTGAACATAATGACTACTAATAAATTCCTAGTGAAAGAGAATCCCTTGCACATATAACAGAGTCTCTGGCCCTCTTCATTTGAAAATAAAGTGGTATCCTGTAGATAAACACACATATATTTTTAATGCATGGCAAAGTTTTTTACTTGCCAAAGGGATTTCTTACTGTTACGGGGGAAATATTTGTGTCATAGTGTTTGTCATGCTGGAAATAAAACCAGCTTTTGTGAAGAAGAAAGCATTAAACCACTAAACGGACTACTACTCCTCTTACCCCTGCTTGGCTTACCTAACTACCTGTCCTACAACATCATTCTCTCTCTTTAGTGATTGCTTTTCCTCTAGGGATCTGTGCATATCAGATATTTACTGTCATACTGACTAAAATTAATTTCTCAGGAATTTGCAAAGCAATTATATTCCTAACATTTGTGAAAGAGATCAGAATATGCAAAACATACAAATAGAATGTAATTAAAAGCTGTTTCAGGAAGGTTCTGTTGGCATCCCACCTCCCTACACACCAAGATTATTTTTTTAATCTCAAAGCCTCAGCTGATCTTTTTGTAGTTTGTATTGTCATAAAGAAGAATAGATGAAAGGGTCCATTGAACCAATTTAGATTTGAAAATAAATAAAAACATTTGGTTTCCAGACAGATAACCACATTAATCTTACTCTAAAGGACAGAGATGCCATATCTCAAGGTCAAGATTTAGCCTTTCTATAATATAGGATGATTCTTTGCTACAATCTTGTCACACTATAAAATATAAATCTAAATCTATAAAATATAAATCATATGCTGTAAATAAAAAGTACTGACTCAGTACCCTATAGAGTTTTTAATTTTTGCTTTCTTTCTTCTTTCTATCACAAATCATTTTGCCTGTCCCTCATTCAGAAACTCACTATCTACACTTTGGTAATGGAAATTGTTAACTCTTTGGAAAGACATCCTAATTTGTAATTTTTAAAAGTGATTATAGTTATATCTTAAGCACTCTCAAGTCTCCAACGTTACCTCTAACTGCTGCTAGAGAAACAGAGTGAATCTTTTTTAGCCCACATGTCATATCTACCAACAGCAGGGAAATGTCTTGAATAGCCTCAGGTGTCTCTGGTCACATTAGTTTTAAACAGATAAATCTGTTCCTTTGTATCTGCTAGACGATAATTTGATTACTTTATAGGATCAAGTGGTTCATGAAAAAATATTAAAAAATTATATATACATGCATCATCTTTCTTTCCTGCTGAAGTATGGTCCCTCAGAAAACTGAGATAGTTGTCAAAAACCAACTACAGTTGAAAAGATCAACCTTTTCTCTGCCTTCATAAAGATAATGAATTTCTCAAAGTGTGCCTCAGTAAAAAGAGAGAGTTTTTGTATTATTATTTTATTTTTGCCAGACATTTCACAAAATTTATAAAGCTACTTATTTCTTATTCCCTAGTCCTGGTCAGAGCTAAATCAGAAAACCTACATATTTACCTCCTGTGGTATAAAAATTTTCTTCAGAGACATTTATGAAAAATTTGAGGAAATTGAATCTTAGAAACATGGATTGTTTAGACTTTGAAACTCACTCATGTGTGCCTCTACCTTTGTGGTTATGTGTCAGCGATTTATTTCTTTGTTAAGCCTGTTTAATATGGATATCTTTTTTCTTTTCTAATTAGAACTGATCAATTTCACTTTCTTTCTTCTTTAAAACACGTTACTATAAAATCAGCTGCTGTTATCCTATCACTCTGTACAGTTACAGCATGTTCAAATACTGTATTTTTACATATATGTGTATTATAGTTTAGTGCAGTAGTTTCATCTGTGAATTATCTGCTGTCCTTGAATGTTTTTACACAGTTTATTTCATTACATGAAAAGAGAGAATTTTATTTCCACTTTTCTTAGTTTCTGTACTATCAGATAATGAAATGTGAGGGAGTCTTATCAGAGAACTAAAAAGGCAAATACTTCATTTTAAGAAAAAATTTTAATAAGTACAGTATGTCCCTTGATGTACTTAGTTCTAGGATGTTTTTCGTGGAAACAATGGGTTGTGATAACCGAATAATTGCATAACGATTGTTATTTGGATCATGCTTTCTACTTTCAAAGTCAGGCTTCTACCAGGATCTGCAAAGTTAAATTTGCTTTCAAGTCACTGTTTTTTATAGTTAAAAGTTCTAAGCTAGACGGCAGTGTTGTTTGGGCTTCTGTATTCAAAATCAATCATAAATATGCGCATTCACTTACAGATACCATTACTTTCTCATCTAAATATTTTTGATATCATAATAATAAACAGAAAGTCACAAACCAATATATGTTGCATTTGAAAAGAACTTGGACTTACATTGAAGATATGTTTTATTTTTCTTCTGGCTAACAGCTGTATTTTTTAGGTTGTGCTATCAGGATGAAATATACATTAACTTACATTAAGCAACATAGTACATGTCATATTCAGATTCCTTCACAACTGTGTTTTTGAAGATAGGTAGATAGATACATATGTATCAGATGTGTCTGTTTCAGTCAAAATGTGTCCCAGATTACATCACTTTAAATGATGTTTTAAAATTACAGAATAGGGGATTTTTTATTTTTTAGTAAAAGTTCGTATTCTTAAAATCATTGAATCAGCTTAGTTTTGTTCCTTTGCAAATGTATCTTATTGCCTGGTGAGTATCCAATATGCTCAAGGAAGTGTTTGATTGGCTTTCAAAGTTAATGCTAAACATGGAATGAAACTTTCCTTCTCTCTAAATTGCAGATTTTGCTACTCTATACATAAAGCCATCATTTCTGACTAAATGTGAGTACTTTGCTCCTTAAGCCAGTCTGATAATTTCCCAAGGATACATTTTACTGTTCACAGTAGTTTTATTAGCATTTTACCTGGTTATGTGACAGAAAGCTGTCTTCTCATTCATGTTTAGTGTATAGATTACATGCCCTTGCATTACAGTTATCACTTCAATTGAAAATAGCTTAGGTAAATCAGGTAAAAAAGAAAGACCTGGAAAATATATATTGACCATATTTCCAGTTGACTGCGAAGTATTCAAACACAAGAGACTTTTAGCTGGATTTCCATCTACTCTCAACTATTCATACTGTAAAACTGGACACAGGGCTAAGTATTTCTGAAAACTTAAACCACCTGAAATTAAATGGATGCATAAAATTGTCACTAAGTATTCCTTTTCTCTCTATATTTGTCAAACATTGACAATTGGTACCATTAGTTTTCAAAGTGGAAAAATGTTTGTGGCAAAGTAGACACCTAACAGATGTAGAATATTGGAGAGCAGCTGGGTCTAGCTCTATGGTGCTGTTAAAAGTATTAGGATGCAGTACTAATCCCAGCAGCAGAATCCCACCTTACCTCTTTAAAAAACAATGTATGTGACTGAGAGTAATACTGCAGCATTTCATTCATTCATTCATTCATTCATTCATTCATTCATTCATTCATTCATTCAAAAAGTGAAGGGAAAACAGCAAAGAGGAAATATAAATTTGAATTAATATATATACATATATATACCCATACAGAACAGGTAAAAAACCAATGACAGAGAAAGATAATTCTTTGAGAGAGAAGCTTTTTGAATATATTCAGTCTTTTATTTGTAAAAGTATCTTCATTTATTTCCAACTGGATGGTCAGTTGATAATGAGTGATGCAGAACTATAATCTGAGATATGCAGAATGCCAAAAGCTACTAAAAACCTCCCTTATTAAGTTATTTTCTTATGATGCAAATTGTTGCTACCACAAGTGCCAATCTATTTGAGCTGCTTCTTGTTTTGAGTCTGCTGGGATTTTGTGCTTTTAGTATTTCAAAACATGATGAGTTATATGGACAGAGAAGATGCGCCACAAAACTGGCCACCATAAAAAAATCTCCCAAAGGATGACAGGCTTGTAAGATTTATAGAATGAGAGTCTCATTAAAAGCTTGTGTGTAATACAAAAAGTAGTTTTTTTGTTTTGCTTAATTTTTGCTTTATTTGTATCTCCTGTAAAAATGCATCTACCTTTTATTGTTTGTGCTTGAGTTTTGCAAACTTTTCTTTGTTCTTTCCTTAATCTGATACACTATGATTTAAAAAAAAATTCCATTTACTCTGGATATGGACTCTCCCTAAAAGTGTACCTGCTTTTATAATATTCAACCACATGGTGCATGCATTCCTTCAAGTATCTGAGAAATATGATGGTCTAACTTGGGTCATGCTTTCTCCAAAACTTTTTCCAAACATTTTTCAACATACAGAAAAGTACAGTAAGAAAATGTCTTGAATATTTTAAATAAATAAATAATGTATTTTTTTTAAAAATACATGCGTAACTTTTGCTATGTTCATATGACTGAAGCCTCATGACAGCAACTATTCTGTAAATACAAGAGTCAGAGTAAAGTATTCTCCCTATCAGTGATTTTATGACTTTGAATACAAAGTCATATCTTCAAAGCTAGAAAGTGATAATGTGAAGCATTTTTAGGTACAAAATTTGCACTAAAATGTAAAAATTATGCATTAGGTTTTTGACCAAAAAAACCCCAGAAAACTCCAACCCAAATATTATGGAATATGTCTCTCATAAAATTGTGCAAGGTCACTTTCCTTGTTTTGATGAAATAACCTATTGCATTCTACCAGATAGACTGTTGGGAAAACAGCCTTGATTCAATACTTTGTTTTTAATATTTCCTTTATTGCAACCATTGCTTTGAATTTTCTGGACCCTTCAAGTATACACTAGCCATCTACATTACACTCAACCAATTCTGATCAACAGTGCCATGATTATTTCATTCTCCTGCTTTCAGTAAAAACTTTGATAGCAAGAAGATCAAGTGTGCCTTTTTCTCTGGCTAAATTCTTCAACATCTTGTCTAATAATGCATCCCTCTCTTTCATAAAGAGTGCATTTTTTACTGAGTGGGTCAGAATTATTTATTTTACTTAATTCTGAGTGGGTCAGAATTAAGAGCTTACACACAGATAAAATTCCAAAAAGTGACCTAAGGATTTTTCAGAAATGCATATGTCTGAATATTACAGGCACATTTTAGGGGGCAAAAGTTCTAACAACTTCAGCATCCATTAATTCTTTATTTTTTAAAATATATTTAATAATGTTTATCATATAAACAAGGTAAGTTCTCTGTTTTCTCGAATTCCCTTTCCATTAGCATTTTAAAGCTTTGGAAATAAGTGTTTGCCTTAATCTCTAGCTTAATTCTGTTTTTATCAATTATGTATGGATCTTGCTCTCTGATGATCAAGTGATATGAAACATCAAACTAAGTTTTTATTGTGCTAATGAGATAGAACTATCTGACATCTAATGACTTCTATGTCTCCTTGAATTATTCTATATCTCACTTTGTGTACAGATAATTTAGATGACTGATAATCATTCTTTGTCATTTTTGCATTACAAAAACCCCTCCTCTCCTTTTGTCTGTAAGAATAAGTCAATCATTGAATCTTGTGAAGACCTTTTCTTTCTTTCTTAACCTACGTTAGAGTGTACTAACTCAACTTATTTTGAATTCATGTATAGCTTGAATACTATTTAAATTAGACTTCAATTATGCTATCATTGTACAACTGATGATAGTGTTCATTATTAAATGTATATAATCACATGAAAGAAATATTTGAAAGAATTTAAATATGAGGTATAATTTTCCATGTTATTTTTCATGTTTGAGAATGTCCCTTATACACTGAAATTTATCTCAAATGAATCAAGAATACAGACTGAGGTGTTTCATCTTGTTTCATCTTTAGCCTGCTTGATTTTGTCCTGGTGATGTGGTAAACATTATACTGAAAAAAGGTGGTAGCTGCTCAAAGGAAAAGATGAAAAAAGAGAGATTTGAACTAAAGACAAGGGGCTTGATCAGTTTTGTTCCAGTCAGAAATAGCATCACAAATACTTCTTGAAGTTGGGTTTGTCTCACCCAACTTTAACACATAGCTACAGTTTGAACTAGTTTGTTAGGTCCCTTTTAATACAAAGAAATTAGTACTTGCAGTCTCTTTACAAAATTATATTAAGAAGGAAAGAAGAGCTCCTTGGAAAGCCTTATATCCTTACACTGCCTGAAGCAAGAGACCAGAAAAATGGATGCCTTTAGGTGACTTAGGTAAGCTTAGGTTAGATAAACAAAAATAGACAAAAGAATTCTGAGAAACACAGAAAAAATAAGAGGGGATATTTAGAATCTTGATTAAAAATTAAAAAAAATTTTAAAAGAAAAGGGAAAACATGTGTCCAAATCTAATGGCAAGAAATATTTCTATGTATGCTAGAAAGTCGGAGTCAATAAAATGAGAAGATTCTGAGAAATGAGAAAAGAAGTAGCAATAATATTGTCAGTATTCCACTCTCAGATGTCTTCATCCTTATTAAATGAGCTACTTTGCATAACAGCACAGCTTCCCTCAAATGGAATAGGAATATGAATACAGGCCATGCTCTTTTCAAACAACTGCGGTAGAAGTAAGGAATTCTGCCAAGTGCCATGCACTTAAACCACTATTTAACATGACAATGATGCTACTTGGAAATAATCTTTTGTTGTTCTTATCAAACTATTCTACTAATTGATTATTCAAAGGGTTCACAGCCATCAATGAAGGGGAATTATTTTGGTTGGTGTTGTTGGTTTTGATTTGGCTTTTTTTGTTCTTCATTCTATTTAATTAATAAATGAACATTTATATTTATATTTATATTTAGCAAGAAATCTTTCATTCAACACATTCACAATTAAAATTTGGTTTGACTTTTATCAAAGCAGTATGTTGTATAAGTAAATTCAAAATGTCTTTTTTTGAGGTTATAGTTATTTATTTAAAAGTATTCATGCCTAAAATATTTTATTTAGTCCAAAGTCAGTGTCTTCAAGAACTCTGAGTTCTCTGAGTGCTTAGACCAAGAAACAAAGGACTCCTCTCCAGGATGAAGCTAATATATTAGTCAATAATATTTCTGCACTTGCACTGGAACTTCATAGGTTGGTTTGAACACTAATTACACAGACAGAAGAATAAAAGATCTTCCAAGATTTTTCAGGAAGGTTCGCTTAAAAAACTCTTTTGCTTTTGATTCAATACCTAAAAGCCCCACAAATGCTCACACACACACACAAAAAAAGAAAGTATTCATAAAAACAATAAAAACAAAACCCTGGTATTTTCATGTAATCAGTGTTGTGTTCAATAATTCAATAGTTCAATAACTTTTTTCTTAACCTGGGCCTGTGGGAACCATGAAGACTGTCTGGCCATAGCTGAAGTAACTCCTTGCCACTGCAGTCTCTGCAAGTGGTTGTGGCTGTTTGGTTTCTCCTTTTCCAAAGGCACATAGCAGTTTAGCCTCTTGAGGACTCCAGTGGTTTGAATGCTTCATTGGCTTAGCATATGGAATCAGAAATAAATTATTGTCTTCCTTCTTCATTTTGACCCTAAGACTGGCAGTGTTCAATGAAGGAATAGGCATCATCAGGCAACTGTGGAAAGGATTCAGCAATCAGAAGGGTTCCATCTCCACAGGATACTTTCCCAGGGGGGGCATTCCAGAATGTACCTTGAAGGATGGTCCTTCTTTTGATTATTACTGTAAATAAAATTATATAAAATCCATTTTGTGTTATAATAATATAATAAGTAATATAACCATAACAATATTTAGTGACTGTTGCTTCTTGAGATAAACTATATTTCCATATTAAATAAAAATGCCATGTATTTTAATATTGTGAAGTACAAATCTCCACTCATGTCTTTACCTTCTAGACAATATATTTTAGTACCTAGAGAACTGGTTTCCTACATTTCTGATGTATACCTAAAATGTTCTCCAGAGTCTTTTCATAAAGATACAGAATAAGAAGGAATGGCTGGGTGAAATGTGTTTCCCTGTATATTAAAAAGAGCATTACAGGTTGGTGAATAATTTTTTTACCTGATTTTTATTTTAAATACATTGGATGGTTTTTATTCACAACTCTTCTCCATTTTTTTTGTTTTGCCATATTGGTGGTCTTTCTGCAGTTATTTTTGAATATCCATCTCACGTAAGGAAAAATGCAGCTTGTTCTACAAAATGTTCAAGTTTCTAATTAGGAAAAATGAATTGCACTTATAGTACATCCCCAGATTGTATTAATATTTCATTTCTTAGCTTCCTACATAAAGGATTAATCAGAGGAAAACTTGTTCTGAATACTAATAAATCAAAATAGGAAATATTGCAAAGGTATTTCTAAATTACTTGTAAGGGTTATATTGACAGGCAAAACCCCCCCAGAAAACTAGCGTATCATATCTCTATGCAAAATAAATATTTCTAATTTTCATCTCTTTAAAATAAAACCTTTGTATTGAAATATTTCAGGTTGTAGTTACAAAAAAAAAAAAAAAAATCCCAAATTTTCTGATTAACTCTTTGTCCTTTAGTTGATATGGCCAACTACATACAAAAGAAATGTCTTCAGTTTTATTTAATACTAATTATTCTGGCAAAAATCCTGAAATAGTAAAATTACCCTTACTATGGTTTCAACAAGGTAGACATGGTCATAGGAATTTTCTAATTTACACAATTCAAGCATTGCATTGAGAATATTTGATTCTGATCAGTGGGTAATGCAAACCATGAAGACATCTCTCAGATACTTTTTTTTTTCTCACTGTCATCTCACCTCTCTCTCTCAGCCGTCATCCTGGGATTCTGGTTAGGCTGGGTTGAATTCCTAGTTTTAATAAATTTATAATGCAGCTTTTATGTTTCAGAGAGGCTTGGGCAACGTATTTCTTTGTTGCTCCAGAAACACAAAGAACTAGATTCTACTTGTAATTAATTAGTTGAAATTCACTCATTTAAAATTCATGTCAAGCTGACATTCTGTAATGAATCTTCTTTCTATGTGAGGATTTGGGAAAGAAGTGTAGTCAAGGTGATATAATTTATAGGTGCTTAATTTAATTCACTGGCAGCAAATCTGTCATCTCCCCATGGTATCTTTCAGCCTAAGACCTGAACTTTAAAAGATGTTTAAAGATTTTGTTTCTTTTTGGTTAGGTTAAATTATTTGTATCCTCTCCTTCAGCTTTCATTGTTGCAAGTTTTAAGGTGTTCCCCTTATAGACAGAATATTTGAAGAGACTTAACAAAAAGCTTTGTCACTGCAGAAATAGAGAAATATCTTTATTTTTATCCTTATCTCTTTTAAATGTGCCAGATAACTGCTGTCTAACTATTGGACATCCATTACTAAGTGTCCTGAATTTTAAAGCTTTTTTTATTTCACTGCTGCAATTTAAATTAAACAAAAGCTTTGTCCAGTTAACACATGGGTTAGAAAAGTCCAGGCATATATATCAGAAGAGAGGAACTGAGGAGGAACACAGTTCAGCAGATCAGCTTGATGAAATAGCAGTTGTGAAAATTGGTTCAACATACAGATTATTCAGTTTTGTGATAAAGAAAAATACCCAACACATAGAAGCATAGATTTTATGAAAAACACCAAAAGTTAAATAATAACCCTAACAGTACAGACTTTATCAGCAAAAGAAAGGTCGACAGAATCAATAGATGAAGAAATTTTTTTATTAGATTGTTGCTATTACAAACTTAAATGGTATGACATCTTTTTTATATATTTTAGCATTAGTATTTTGACTCAGAAAAAAAACAAGAAATGGAAAAGTCATATATAACACCGTAGAACTAAGGATTCTGCAAGGCCAAGGATTATTATGGTATGTAGGGGGGACGACAAAAAAATTTCTGCAACATTTTAAGCACATACTCAAAACGTGTAATTAAGTTATTTTTAACACAGACAATCACCTCAGTCTGAGAAATAAAGGCATTATCTTGCCAACTGCTAAGCCACTGTCTAAAGGGGAAGATTAGTGACTTGTTCTCACTGTAAGGATATGTATTTTTACAGTACTGTGTTGAAAAATCATGAAAAATTGCTGTTATCAGTGTTCTGTGCCAAATCAACCTGCTGTAAAAACTAGTGTGTTTGGAGGTGAGCTGATAGATCTGTTTGGAGGTGAGTTTCACAAGAATGAATTATGCACAGCACACCACAGGACTTTCCTGCATTAGTTGTGACTCAAATCAGGGAAGAGGATATTTAATTTCTATTTTGGATTGTTATTATCAATATGACAATTTTTGAGAGCAGAAACTTACCTTTAGTTCACTAGTTACAATACCGTCAGTATGTTAAAGACAATTTGTTTGTTTGTTTGGCAAAAATGAGCTTTATCTCAATAAATTTCAGCAGATTTGAGAAGGTGATAAATGCAATTAACTATGAAGTTTTAGCAGCAGGTTCTGGGAGATTGTGTTTATTAAGCTTTTTGGTCTTTCTTGTGTAGAGCTTCAAATACTCAGAATTTTTCCTTCTATCTAGGCACAATACAGAATTTAGCTTTCAGAAGTATATATAATTATGCAAAAGACAGGGAAAGACAAGGCCCTGGAGTGTGTTCTCTCTGTTCTTGGAGAAATTATTGCATATAAATGGCTGAGTTGGACATAAAAAAATATCACCATATGGTTTATTGGTTAACTCTTCACAGTTTCATATGTTTTAAGACCAGAAGTTTCATTAGACACTCTAGTTTGACCTCGTATATCACAAAGAATTCTATCCATTTATTCCCACAGTGTGCTCAATAACTTATTTTATTAAACCTATATTTCAGCAGGGAATTTATCTTGATTTAAAGATGTGAACAGTTCAGTACTTTCCATATTAATCTTTCACAATTTTTGCTATTAATGTCTACTATTATTTCAACACTTATCAATATCCTTTTTTGTCCTTTTTGTAGTTTAAAGTAATCTTTTTTCATGTTACTCCACTACTTTCTGTTATGTTCTTAATCATTAAAACAAAGACTCATTTAATGCTTCCTATTTTCTCTCTTTTAAGTAATTTATAAATTATTATCAATTTATCTGCAAACCTTCTTCTTCTATTAATAATTTGACTGAGACCTTTTTTTTTGTAGTTCTGTCAACTTTTTTTCACCCTCTCAACTAGCAGGTGTTTCTTACCAATATATTAGAGAAATATAGCGCATTATAAACAAAAAATTGTCAAGAATAAGAGAAATATTACTCGGTGAAAGACTATTATTGCTTGGGAGATTAATGCTTAAAGATCCTGGAAATATACAAATGAACTGAAAGAAAAAACCCAAAACACTCCTTGTGGGTTTTCAAATGATTTTTATCTTTGTTGAAATTAGGTAAATGCTGCTGAGATAATCGTAGCATGCCAAGGAACTTTCTGATATGTCAAAGAAAGTTTTGAGTAATTGCTCTAAGAAATGAAGATAGTTATATTACGCTGTTATGACAAGATGTCACAAAGTATGGAAAAATTTCTGGCACTTAAGGGAAAAGAAGTCCATAAAGAAAGCCCATGTATTTGTCCTTTCTTCCCTTTCACCAGTGTGGCTGAGGTTTTATAGACTTTCAAATAGTAAAAATAATAAATTGAGTTCACATATATATCAGACACTGAACTCTGCAAAATATGATTCCTTTTAGACATGTTAAGAGTTCAGCTTCCAAATAACTCCACAAATAAAGCTTATTTATTAATTTTACTTGTCCTGTTCAAAAGGACGTTAGAAGGTTCAGAAACTCACCTTATTTGGTAGAATAACATAACACAAGCATTTAATCCAATGTCCTGATCTATAGGGATGGCCTCTGATATCTTCTCTTTGTGAGCTCTCAGCCAAAGTCAAAATACTGAATAAAATGTTAAGTATATTTCTGCCCATAACTCACTGCCTACTACAGTTTCATTCTATTCTGATTCATTGCAGAAGACTTCAGAGAAACTATCTTTATTTATTATTTACTTATTTAACTTCAGTTGGTTGTCTGACAAGCTGAAAAGGAGGAATTACGCTTTGACATGTCTTCCTGTAGAGTGCCTATATCCAGAAATTACTAATTGCATGTTTAGAACATTACTGGGGGTTTTCTTTAGTTTTGACCATGCACATCTGTGTGCATTTTCAAGGCTGTATTCTTGAGCTATGGACCAGAAAAAAAAAAATCTTTCATAGAACCTTTCAGATTTCGTTACTGGGGCCTGTTTTCAAAGGCACAGCTTGAAGTGAAGATGTCTAACTGGCAGATGTATGTGAAAATATTTCAGCATAAGTGAATTTAGATTTCTCTCCTGGCTTCACCCTTGATGTATAAAATGACTTCTGGATTTTTAAGATTCTTATAGCTACTCATTTACACTACTACTGTGACAATATGTACCTACACTAAGAATTTTCACTTATCCATTGCTTTGATAGAAAAAGGTATAGTTTTGGTTTAAAAAATAAATAAACAAATAAATAAATAAATAAATAATGAAAGGGAGAACACTTCTTGTGCCAAACTTAAAATCTTCATAGCTATTTTATTCTGTGCATGCATAAAGAGTCAAAGTTCATCTTAATGTCAACTCTACTTATTTTTATCTGTGGATGATAAAAAAAAGTATTTTTCTATTGTAACGACCTAATTAGCCATGCATTAAAAAAAACCAAAAACAACAAAAAAAACCCGGTAGACCCATTCACTATTACTTAGGAGTATTTCCTTTCTTTGGTATAATTTAATTTGGCATCCCGGTAAGTCAGTGTCAAGCTATGAAAGACAAGTTGAAAAAAAGAAATCTAACCTGACATGTGGACAGTACGTCTGTTGCAGCTAAAGGGTCTTGCTTGTCCATTACCATTTTGTAGTTTGACTTTTAAATATACCGTTGTCTTACCAAATTTGTTTCTCATGTTTGGGTCACATTGAATGTTTAGAGATGATAGGTTGACAGAATTTTATAATTGTAATAACTCCAAAACGTTATTTTGTTATTTTTTTTTAATCTTGGACCTATAAAAATATAGAACCTATGAAAATTTAGATATTAAGTGTACAATTTTCAAAAATTTTTGACAGCTTTCAGTGAAATAGCTTGAAAATCAGTGATTTTCAGTTTAAGATACTACTACTCACAATTTTAACACAAGGTTCATGATAATGCTTTGAGTTTTTTATTGTTGCAGCACTAGCTGTTACAACATTGACTTATTTTAAAAATAGACTGTGCCTGATTACTTGATTTTTTTCATTGTCAGCTGATTGTTTTGTCTAGAAAACCCCTCTTAACTTCAATAAATATGTCTGAGGAGTGTCACAAAAGAAAGAAATGGATAAACTTGAGAAAAAAAAATGTTTAACATAAAGGTTATGAAAAAATGTGTATAATTACTGTGCTGGGAATTTATCAGTGAAACTCTGCATGTATTGGTGCTGAGGTCATACTTACTATTTTAAGTAAAGGACTAGATAGAAAACACAGATATCTTGACATTTTCAAACACATGTTTGATAAAATATTGTTTGCGATAGAAAAAGATCCTGAGGTCAATAGAAATAACTTCAAATTTGGAGAAATTGCATGCCATAATAGAGACTTTTGAGCTTTTGTTCTGAGGGCCTCTAAGAAAGACCATGTCTGGTTGGAAACAAAACAAATATTGACTCATGTAGTTTTCAAAAGGTGAAAGGAATTAAAGAACCCATAAAAATTGAAAAGCTTATAAAGAAGCCATATGGAGCCACAAAAAGCTCTATAAGAGGCTGTAAGAGAAGAAAAAAACAAAAAACAAATTTAGAAAAAAAAAGTGTTCTGTAAAGAACAGTGATTCTCAAGGTGGGAGGGGTAAGATAGCAAAAATGGACACTAAAGTGACATCAAACAAGCTCCTTAGTGCAGGCCTAGGATGGTGCTGTGACCAACCGGCTTGCTCAACCTTCCTCCTGGACAGCACAGGACAGCAAAGTTGTATAGCTTGAACATTTTCTCTACATCTGTGATTGAAGTGTTTTGGTATCTTAGTCCACCTGATTGTTGCACTGCCATTTTTGTTTGGAACAGTGCTATGTGGTTTCTCACAGTAAAGGAATACTCTCTGAATGAGTTTCATTCAGTTTTCTTTTCCAGCACTGTTCAGCTCCTTGCCTCCAGTTTGTTCTTAGTCTATATTGTTGCAGAGTTTAGTTTAAAATCCTTGGTCTTAGAATAACAAATCACAGTAAATAAGTAATTTTTGTTTGGTTTAACTTGTATCATTCACTTTGTCTAATAATACCCTCTTATACTTTTATATTCTATTAAGAAGGGACTGTAGGAAGTTTTTGGGCAAAAAATGATCGTTTAGTCTGATTGATGATCCCATTGTACTCTTTAGTATTGCAAAATATTTCTCTGAGTTGCTTAATATAATCTTCTGTTTTGAAATATTAAAGTGCTAGACCAATAAAGGAGTTTTATATATCTAAAAACAGTTTCCACTACTGCAACTACTGCAACGTGTTTATGTCCATATCTTCACTCTTGACATTCTTACAGTTCTTGGGTCCTCTCCAAATCCTGTGCAGAAGTCTTTAATTTCCATCATCCGTAGAGGGACAATGACAAGACAGAACAAACATCTGTGTTTAAGAATGACAGTTTTCTAGACTTCTCTTTTGTGATTACTAATACCAGTGTAATTTTACATTGCTGGTATACAAGAGTATAGTAGTGAGACTTGAAATTTCCCAAATTGGTATTAACAGTTGGCAGAAATATCACAAAATGGAATTTGGAATTGAAAAATAGAAACTAAAGCAATACAAGCATACGTATTACCAACTTGAACAATGTGAAGGACTTGACATTTGATAAAAGGGGAAGAACTGCTGTAATACATATACTGATGAGAACCTTGAAAAACTGTTACATGTACATAAATTTTAATCTGATTAAAACCTATTTAAAAAGTCTTAATTTATTTGGGTTTTTCTTATCTTGATTCTTAGCTAACTAGAAAGAATTATCTACAAAAGTTACAAGAACATGTTTTAAAAGCTCTTTGAAAGAAGACGTGGAGCATGCTTTTGATTAGCTGAACAGAAAATAGGATCTGGTCAAAGTGAAAATCCCTCTGGGACAGAAGGTCTAAAAGGGTGGAGTGATTGTTGACAGTAGAAAGTAGAAAGCTTGGAAGGATGACAAATAGTTATATTTAATCTGGGAAGGTAAAAGCAGAGAAGAAAGAGAATTTCATTTCAGAGGCTTTTAAGAGCACAAAGAATGAGTGAGATGCAGGACAAACGATTATTGGTTTTGGTAGCAGCAATACAAAAACTGACATGAAAAATGAAGGCTTAGGACTGAAAAAATATATATAAAATAAACACAGACAGAAAAATCCCATTTGAAGTACAGTAGGAGAGATTTGATTTTGTTGGGTTCCAAGACAAGAACATAGGACAGTGTTTTACACATCACTTCCCCAAGGTCTAACTCCTAGACAGTGCAGAGCCTTAGCATATGTTTTGAGCACACATTTTATGGATACAAGGACTTCTGTAAGTCAAGCATAGTTGTGCTATTACAGGGTCTCTGCTTTGTTATGTTTAAGCAGCATAAAGGTTTCTTTGTTAGCAGTGGGATTAAAATTAACTGCATTTCACAATTTTTATCAAAAATAGAGGTACCTTGACTAGAATATTTTTATCAGAGTTAGTGGAAATTAGATATATAATTGGAAGAGGAAATAATAGACAAAAATATTTTCCTTGTGAAATTCTTCTAAGGCTCTGAAGGCCTGGTGTGTAATATGTGTATGTGTTTTTGTCTGACTCAGAAGAACAAATAGTTTCATATTGTAATAATCAGTGATTTGGTCCCACTGTAGAACAGGCTGAAGAGACAAATTAATTAGGTTTAAAATTTCAGAGAATGATGAGAAGTGAGCCTCATTTTATTTTGTAATTTGTCAAAGCTTGTTCAAATAAAGGATTAAAACTTTTTAAAATCAGATAAAGTTGGTCCTTTTCTCTTGAGATTTCTCTTCAGATTGTTTTAACCCTTGGGGATTGTACAACTACTTATAAACCTGAAAACCTAAACTGATTATTAAATTCAAACTTTCCTGGCCCTTGTATAGAAAAGAGTTTGTAGAGGAAATACTAACTTTAAAACCAGCACAGACAAATGAAAAAGGAAACACAGGGCAAACAGGCAAGTAAACATCATTAATCTTTAACTTATATTTATTGTAAACCAAGGATTAAATTGAAATGAGAAGTCTAAAAAATATTATTTCCAGAAGATGGCACTCTTATACTTTGTAATTTTAGAGTATAATTTCAGTCACTATCCATAACTGCATCTGCACTCCCCTATTTGTCTAAACTTTTTAATTATTTATGTGTACACAAAAGGAAGGGTAACATGTAAAACAGAGTAATCTTTATAGTGGCTTTGCTTCAAGAGTACTTGTTTTGCCACCAAGAAACATCACTAATTGAAACAAATCATTATCTTTAACTAAAAAATTAAACATGGATCCAAATGTGTTGGTTTATTTTAAAAAGAAAAAGCAGCCCTTACTCCCACTCTTAAACTGATAAGTTTATTACTTCTCTCTTGAAGGCAGCACATGAAAGTAGGGAAAAATATTGACAGTTGGAATGATAAAGAAACAGTTGCAGTCTTTGAATAGTTAAAAATAAAGTAGCATAGAGGGAAGAAGGTTATAATTATGTAATAAATGACACTCATGAGAGTGAAGAACCATGAATATAAGTTTTACTCCTTCTTCACTAATAAAAATTTCATCACTCATTTCATGCTTATATCCCTAAACAACCATATTTATTTTTCATATAAATTTTCTGTTTTACTTTCCAACATGGATACATATTTTCAGAATTAAAAGAATTGTGTAACTCTGTTCTTCTGTCTGTATCTGAAAAATCTACTACAAATTTTCAAAAATACATAATGAAAATTTTTATACTGTTAACCCTATAGCTTTTTATTTTTCCTTTATATTTTAGATTCTGTGATGTTTTACCTGCCACTGAAGATAAGGTTAACCCATGTTCTTGTTAATAGATCCCTTGAAGTGGATTAGGGTGGAGTGACACTGAACGATTGGTATTTATAAATATATATCTGTAGAGTTTATTGTAGAGCAATTTGATTGCAAAGAAAAGCAGATAAATAGCCATTTTGGTTATAATTAACTGTAATAATATGGCAATATGAAAGCATAAAAGTATCATCACTTCAAGAAAATGTATAAGGGAAAAGAAAGGAAGAAAGAGAAAGAAGTGTGGGAGTAGAAACATACAAAATCACCATCCATGGATTAACAATGCCATTAACAGTGCCATTGATTGTTGTTGTAGGTCAAAGTGATGGTCGAAGGATCTGTCAGGGATGGGTATGAAATAAAAAGCCTAGTGGGTTAATATACACTGAGCTTCAGGTGGAAATGTTCAAGCACCACACTTGGGATAGGGGGTAGTTTTACTCTGTCTTTTGATCACATGCAGTCCTCTGGTGGAAGGCCTCAGAAATGAGTCTGGGGGCTTTTCAGGGGCCTTTGATGGTTTATGACACCTTCTAAGACATCACAGCTGCCTCTCACATCAGCAGAGGAAGGGAGGATGTGGAAGTGGTTTTACAGCGACTTCTGTGAGCTGGAGAGAAGTTTGATAAGAGGATCCAAGTTTACCCATGAAAGAATTTTCTACCAAGGTCGTTGACATAGAAACCAAGAAAGAAAGAAGGATAAATAAGAGAAACCCGCAACTGCCTATTCCAATAAGCACTTTCATTGTCTCTTGTGACCAATGAGTAAAGTGTAAATTTATGAGTTTTGCAAGAATGTTTAAAAAGCATGCATGCTATAACAAAAACAGGTTGAAGCCTTCTGAAAATGGAGCGTGTTGCTTTGTATTTTCTCTGTCTCAGCTATGACAGGAGGAGAGTGGGGCTTTTGTGTAAGGGAGGGCAATTTGGTGTGACGAAAAAGCACCATTCTGTCTCAAGAGTGTGCCTCTATTGGCCTCTGGCAGTGACAAGTTCACCCCTTCTGTCTTGTGCAGACCAGAGGTTTGCCATCACACACCCAAAAAGTCATCTCCTTCTCCTCAGGAAGTTGCAAATCTGGCCTCAGCAAAGCATCCTGGTGCCTCCACAAATGGACAATTTGTTTTGAGTCATAGTCCAGTCTCTCACTTGATGTTTTAACTAAGGTGCTTAAAAGACAAAAAATAAAGGTCTTAGTGCTGTGCATAAGGAGTTAGACCTTGAGTACAGCAATTAATATAAAGTCAGCAAAAAGACACAATTTTCCAGAAATGTATTTTTTGCAGCAGAATAAGCAATATGTTTAAAGACCCTTATTAATACAGTTAATTCATTATTTCTTTGTAAATTAGGAATATTTTTGCAAGCAATATGTAACAAAAATCTACAACCACACAGAACTGTATGAATTGAATTAGAGCTGTTTAGATAAGTAACATTCATCTGTGCAGTAAGCTTTACATCTGTTAGATGGTTTGTGATGTGATACTGCAAAAGGACTCATTAATGCTATGTAAAGGTAGCTCTGATAGTTTTCTGCAATTTTGAACATTGTAACCTACTTAGTTGTATAAATGTTTTTTGAGCTATTTACATAATAATTATTTGTGCAGAATTCCTGATGATGTTTTTTTGCCGTTGCTACTGAGCTCATGTTCGAAGGGTTGTTTGGATAAATCTTTCTGAGCTGGAAATTTTTCTGTGGAATACAGATCTCATCAGTATTTGTAAGATCATGTTTTTTGAGGGTAGAATTAAAATATAACAAGTTCCTGTGGTAAACTTCCTCATTTTATTTTCTAAAGAGTCTAGGAGAAAAATCTTTTAAAAATTAAGAAATACATAAGCATTAAATACTACAAATTGTGCTATTGTGTGTAGGAATGGTGTCCAGTGAAGAATGTAGCACTTTGAGACCTTGGAAGCCCTCACGTTTGTTCTGTAGGAAATGTGAATTCATCTTGGCTTGCTTCACACGGCAACAAACAATGAAAGCAAATTCCCCCCTCCCACACAAGAGGTGGATGTGTGCTGATTCAGGCTTGAAAACTATGTGGCCATGTTATTTTTGTTGTGTTAGTACAAATGCAATTATAAATGCTGTTGGAACACATAGATAATTGCACAGGAGACTGTAGTATTTTACATGACTCACTGGTTTAGACAGCACTTATTCTGGGATGTGTGCATATTTCTGCTTGTTCAGTGAAAATAGCTTTATGAGGCTGCACAATTCACGTCACTCCTCTGAATCTCTTTTAAATCTCCCTATCCAAAGACCATAAATGCAATAAGTTCAAGGTTAACAACATCACAGAGAATTTTAAGGCCTACAGGGAAAAGAATGGATCTAGTATCTTCTTTTGGAAGCAAGGAGAATAATTTTAACTTCTCTCTTGCCAGTTTGGATTTAATTTAATTTTACCTGTGCAACTTGAATTTCATACTACGTTTCATTCTATTTTATGCTGATTTAAACTTTGAAATATGACAAACCTTTCCAAATTTCTATTATGGTAGCAATAGGTATTACTGTTCCTTATTAGAATATATAGTATTTCTTGACCTGTGGTGTTTGTTTTTTTTTTTTACTTTGACCATTTCCATAACCAGTAAATTCTACACTTCAGTTTTTAAAATGCCACAGATAAAATCCAGTTCACATCAGCTACATCTCAAATCTTCTGTCTTGGATAACCTGTGTTACAGGTAGCAAAGCTCTGGAAAAGGAAAAAAGGTAATAGTTCCTTCTGCTAGCTTTTTTTTTTTTTTTTTTTTTTTTTTGCAAGTACATTATAGTCAGGAGAATGGCTTATTTTGAGACTGTGATTATTTCAGATTGAAACTCTTTTTAAGTGGAATGGCATATCCTGTGTGAAACTCCTCTTTACTGATCCAGTCTTAGAAATCAGAAAGATATCCTAAATCAGCTTTCCTTTAAATGAAAGGGGTGGTCATGCTCCTCCTTTTATGGCAGCTCATTTAGTTCCTGTCTTGATGAAAGGTACCCATCTGTGAATCCTACATGGATCACAGTTCCCTAAATAACGCAGATGTGAAAGAAGCAGAGGGAAATGGAAGATAATACTAAATTTGTGTTGTTTAGCATTAATGAGCTCCCTGTTGATCACACAGACTATTGTAGGTCATAATATAACTAACTTTCTTTTTGCACTGTTAGTCAGGCAATGCAGCAGCAGTGAGCATCCTGAAAAGAGGTGCTTCTGTCAGAGAATGGGAATTTCAATATAAAATTATTAATTTCACTTCTGATTAAAACCAAAGCAGAATCTAACATTTGTTAATTGCACATAGTTAATTTTGCCCTGAAAAACTAAGTGGCAGTGTTAGTTTCATGTTATTTTGTTACTGCAGATGATTTACTATATACACAGTCAAAAGAGGACTATTAATTTATTTTTGCAATCTTTCCTTTTTAAACCAAATTTTGTCGACCAATATTGTCCATCACATCTTGCAGTTCAGATATTCTTCTGTTGTTCAATTACTTGGTCAAATGTATGGGGTATTTCCTGAAGAATTTTGCTTAGTACAATTAATATAAACTGTTCGCTTTATTCTAAAGCTTTGATGTTCTGTCTGTACCTGCTTGAGTAGGACACTTGTGTTTAACTTAAAATCAGGCTAAAACCAAGCCACGTATCTTCCCTGTATGCTATTTCTGTATCAATTTTTTTTGTACGTCCGTTGCATTACTGTTTAAAACAAATATGGGTTACAAATTCTTGTAAAAAGATTCGAATGAAAATTGTCTGATCCCAAGTATCACCAAAGTACAACCACCTTCTAGTTATAAAATGGATGGCATTAGCAATTAAGACAAATAAAACTGCTTTTGTTTTATTACATCAAACATTTATTTTTGGGTTTAGCTACCCTGTATGCAAACTAAGTGGTAGAGAGCCTAATGTACCATACAGAAATTGCATTGGAACATGTGGGAGTGAAATAAAACTGTGAGAAGCTGTTTTCTGTGCATGTTCTATAATATTGACAAATTCCCTCTTCCTAAAAGAAAAAAACCCCACATTGTAGTGGCTAGCAATTAGCTTTCCAAATTGCAGCTAATACTTTTTTATATGCAAAACAACATGATCTAATCCCACAGCTGTCATTTAGATAAAGTTCTATTTCAACACTTGAGCTTTTTGTGTATGGATTTTTTGTGAACATTTTAAAAGCTATCATAGTCAAATGAAATAAAAGGTAGTTTTCAAGACTGTGGATTTGCATCTTTAACCTTCCAGATCTACTTCCTGATTAGCTCACTTCTAATAGGTATATTAGAAATATGAACTGGGCTTACAGATTTTGGAGACATTGATCTCAAATGTTCTTATTTATTTATGTATTCATTTGTTTATCTTTATTACCATTTCTGGAGCAAAATATTACTTTAGCATTATGACTTTTTTTTCCACTAGAAAGTCAACAAAAATAAACTCCCGGCAGATACTCGCCAATCACTATTGCATAGAAACCTTTCATTTCTCTTACACCAGTCAAATTGTCTGTATAAACATGTTCTTATTTTCTGGATTATGTTATCATTTCAGTCTTTTGTTTTTCTGGTTACTTAAAAACTAATTAGAACAAGAAGACACTGCGGCTAAGACATTTGCAGACTCTGAAATAACTTTAGAGAAATGTTATTGTCCCAGCCATGACAATGAACTCTGGTCTTGATACCAAGTGGAAAAAAACAGAAAAAAAACCCCAAAAATAAACAAAAACCCAAACCAAACAAAGAAAAAAACAAAATAAACCCAAACAAACAAAAACAAACAAACAAACACCAAAAACCAATCAAACATCCCCAATATACACACTGTACCTTGCATCAATTAACCTGAAAAAAGAAGTATGAAGATATTGCAAGTGTCTGTTCTGGTAATTAGTTGCTAGCTCACTCCAGCATTGCATTTAGGGGAAGTTACATTTTTTTCTCTTCAGCAGAGAAGGACCAAGAGCTATGGGATTCATGAGTTTGAACCACTCAGGGAAACTGAGGTGGAGAAACCCACTTGCGATGTACCAACTTCTTTGACAAAAATGAGTCTGTTCAGCTCATAAGCGACCAAACAAAGCCACCAAACAGAACTTCGACAAAATCATAACTTGATGTTTAATACCTCAGGCATGGAATATATTTTAAAATTGAAGATTATTGCTTTCCTGAGTCTCCTGATACTTGGATAGCATGAATAAGTGAGATACAATACCAGAAAAAGTTGTGTAAGTATTGAATTTCCTTTGCAATGCTTACCTTGACAGTGCCTTTGATTTCTTTTCAAAGTTTTTAAATATTTGCTTAGTGTGAGTGATTTCAGTGTTTATTTGTATTCAAGACAGTACAGAAAGTTATAAGAGAAAGGAGTTTGATACTGAAAATCAGTACACAAAAAAAAAAAAAAAAGTTTAAAAGCCTCTTCAGTTAACACAAACCAGCAGACCTTTAAATTTTAAATAGTTCCTAGAAAAGAGAAAGAGCTGGTAACATTTATTATGCATATTTGAGGTTTTCTCATAAGTAAGATGTAGTGTTTTCAGAAATGTGTTTTTTATAGGTCTTGGCAGGAAATTCAGATTCTGGTAGAGAACCTATTCAATTTACTTAGTCATTTTACCCATAAGAAGTTAACACTTTAAAATAACTTTAACCATATTAGGGCTTTGGTGAAGGGTTTTAAAACTTTACAACATTTTTAATCACCTAGCTTCATAGACATTTTTTCTCAATTCTTATTTTGTGCATAATGTAGACACCCTCAAAGACAAGAATAACAGGCTGATTTTAAGCTCTTTGCTTGAAATTATGCTGGGAAAGAAAAAAAAGGGTCTTTATTTAAATGTCAAATACCTTTTGAAGAACTGTCAAAACACCAGTACTTTTAAAGGGTTTCTAATCTATTTTTAATCTCACAGAATTTCACTATTTAAATGCTTGGTGAGCACACCAAATCATACTCATTGTTTTACCCTGTAGTCCCCTTGCTAACTCTCTCTTTTTCAAGGAGATTCTTTAGGTGGTTTTTTTTTGTTGTGGTTTTTTTTTTTTTTTTGGTTTTTTTTTTTTTTTTTGGTTTTTGTTTTTTTTTACTGGCTTAAAAAACCCCAACCAACCAACCAACAAAACACCAGTAAAACCACTTCTATACAGTGAGAGTATAACATTCAAGGAATTGAACAGCACCTTGAGTCAGATTTGTACAAATAGATAAATGAAATCACAGACTATGTTTCACAAATACTTTTTCTCTAGGTGACTCAGTGTAAGCAATTGTCTTGCTGAGGATGCTCTGTGGATGTAGCTTGTAATATAGGTAACTAAACTTTAAATCCTGATCATGTGGGCCATTTTGAGACTTTCATAGCCTTGCCAACACATTCATACACATTTCATTGCTGTGCCTGTTTTTACACATACCTTAGTATCATAATATTAATCACATTTCATCTGGGGTATTTAATGGGATAAAAGATAAAAGAAGCAGCAAAGTATTACAGCTAGATAAAAACACTAGTGCACTTTGCAGATGGGTTATAAAATGTTCTCAGAGGATCCTGACTCAAAGCCACTATCTGCTTTTACAGAAGCTTAATAAGAACATATTGCATAGTCACTTCAGGAATAAACCACAAGACATCTTGCAAGTTTTTACTGCTCAAAACAAAGTCACAGAGCACAGTTCATCTCTACTTATAATTCACCAAGGAAACCCAGAGTAGCTAATATCTGTAAACTTGCAAATCATGTAGAAGGCAACATTTCAAGGTAAATTTTTCAAATTATATGGGAAACATATCCCAATCACTGTAGTTGTAAATAATACAATCTGTTATGATAGATGATAAAACCCAAGATTTGATTTTGTTGTATAAAATACAGAAAGCACAAACACTCTGATTTTTAACAAGGCTGTTATTTTCTCTCTATATCAGCCTACTTTAGCTCAGTTGTACTGCCTGCTCTATGACATTGTTCATCAGGCAACGCTTCCTAGCATTCAAGGATGCTGCCTACAGAGAAGGATTTTTAAAAAAAAATCTACAATATTTTGTAATATTCAATATTTTGTAATATTTTGAATAGTAATATAGTACTAATAATATGGTACTATATTACTACTCTACAATACTTTCAGCATAACACAATGGCTGAATGATTGTTCTCAGATGTTTATTTTTGTCTCCATTTTATCTACTGGGAATACTTATTTTCATATATATTTCCCCTTTCTACAAAGTAACGTAGTTTGCAGGTAGTCCTACTAGGTACAGCGAGGCTGCACAAAAATTTTTAGTCTGTTTTAATAAAAAAAAATGTTTAAAAAGTACAAGAAACTCTTAAACAAAAAAGGGAAGGTGTATTTTAAAGCCTATTAACTCTTCTTGAAAACAATACTTTGTGAACTGACCACAGGAAAACTCAGCTGGTGTCACTCTTGTGTTACAATGTTAAGTTTTTATTTGGTCAGAAAACAGCAGCAACATGAAGTCTTCAGGTCAGAAAGGGAGAAAACCTAAAAAAAACCCCAGAAAATGTTATGACAGGCAAGCAGACTGTAATAATGAAACTGCTTGTGTTGGAAGGGACTTTAAAGATCATCTAGTTCCAACTGCCCTGCCGTGGGATTGGACATCTTTCACTAGACCAGGTTGGTCAGAACCCCATCCACCCTGGCCTTGAACACTGCCAGGGATGGGGCATCCAGAGCTTCAATGGGAGACCTGTTCCAGTGCCTCACCATGTAGGAGAGTGAAACAAGAACACAACACATTGAATATTGCCTGAGTGTCACATAACTGGAGATTGCCTCTTGTTATGTGTTGGCAGAAAGGAAAAGGGAAATCTTTTATTTCTGAGAGAAATGAGGGGTGCAGAACAAATGAATGAAGGGGATTAATTATGACATGTGCCAGAAGAGTAGAAAAGCAGGCAAAAAGGAAAGTGAGTCTGAAAGCAACCTGGAAAATTCATGTGTTACTTTCTTTTTCTGAAATTATATTCCTTCATCAGCTATCTACATTCTGTAAAGATATTTTTGAAGTTTTCTAAAATAGCTCCACTGCTGGATATTTCATAACCTAGCCAGACAACTTACTCTTTGCATTATTACATTTAAAATTGGAAAATATGTTCATTAATGCTTATTTTATATACATTGAGCTGTGTTTTGAGAACATTACTTTCTGTTTTATTCAAAAAATACATTAAATATTATTTATTCCCTGTCTCTCTGCAGTTTGCCTTAATTCAGTAAAATATAATTTGCAGGTCATCGGTATCATCCAAGTCATTAAAGAACACGAGCTAACTTAGGCAATTAGCAATAGTCAGAAGATTATACTTAGTCTTAAAACATAAACATTTCCAAAAATATTGTAAATGTCAAGAAATCTGTTTTAATAACTGGTGAAAAGAAAGGATTCATAAATAAAGAAAAAGAAAGAAATTATCTGTGTCAAATGAGACTGGAAAGACATATTTTATTGGTCTGAGGCAAGATTGTAGCACTGAGGCTGACATCAAGCTCAGATAAAAGTAAGTGACATGGAGAACAGGACCATAAAGAAAAGATGATTGAAACAAGTGCTGCAGGAAAGAAAGGAAAGAAGAAATTAGTATTCAATCAGTTCTGAACAAGTTACATTTAAACTGATAGCATGAAACAAGAAATGATGACAGGGAGAGGCTAAAGGAAAAAGAGAGCCCAAGAGCTGAAAAATCTGTGTGAGATATTACCATAAGAGTTGTAGTCAGAGACCTTGAAGAAGAATTAATCACTCTCAGAAAGCATCCAAAACATGAACATGCCAAAGTACAGAACCTTTCACATTCTTTCATTATTTGGTTACTATTTTTGAATGTGTATTTTTGCTGAACAAATGGAGGAGCCTCTAGTTTAATTAGTTTTATAATTTAGTACTTTTCTTTCTTAGTAAATTCACTGAAACAACAGGTAGCTGTCTTATGAAAGTAAACTTTTGACTATTCATGTAGCACTTACAATATTTACAATTAAAAATGTTATATTTGTGGACTCCCAACATTTGCACTTTTTGCTTCAACAAAATTTTAGGTCTAATTACTAGAGCAAATGACTATTCGTCTACAAAGATCTTCAACACAGACCACTTACTGTTTGTTCTTAGACCTGGCTGCCAGGATAAAGGAGGTGATTTTAAAAGATAACTATTTTTTTGCTAATAAAAACATATTCAGTTGAACAACCTTTCAAATGGGTAAAATAATGAATTTTCATTATTTTTAAACTCCTGCTGATTTTTTACAGAATCTACCAATGCCTTTAAAATAAGGTAGATTTGTTCCTTATCTTGTAAAAATTCAATCTATCATTTAAAAATGCATCTGGTTATTCTCATATTTTGGCAACAAGTAACGTACAGTGTCTTCCTGCTTTTGATGACAGCCTAACATCAACTGCTGGTGACTGCTTACTTTTACAGTGAGATCATGACAGGTGAATAGAGTCTGAGAAAATATTATTTATATGGAGATATTACATTAGCAAAGAAGTGAAAATTAACTTTTAATTGCAGGATCAGGACTTCTTAATAAAGATATTTTGCTTTTTTCTTATAAGCTTACTGCTAGCATGATAAATGATATCAATATTGAGAGGGATCTATCTATCTGTCTATCTATCATCTCTCTGAATACACTTTGTCACCTAATTTTTTGTTTAATACAACCTGCTTTTGAAGCATGATGTCAGCTCTTCCTCATATCTACATTACTCCAGTTAAGTGCATTGAACTCTTGCAGCTCTCCAATCATGACAGAAAAAATTTCAGGGAGTTAGCTGGCCAAAAAGAGTAAAACAACACCTATAACACAATTATGAATTCTTTTTCTTGAATATAGGAATTTACCTAATAGTTAAATATCTTTTAAAACCTGTGAGTCAGTATTAGACTGATGCAATATATGTATTCTTCTTATCTTCTTATCTCAAAAGTATTGCTAAAATTTTCATCTTAGGAAACTGATATCTCAAATGATTGTTTCATTATCAAAATAAAGTTCCATTACAAAGCCCCAGTGGAAGAAAGAAAAAATCCTTCCAATGAACTTAACAAAGACCTATACATATATATATACACATGTATATTTATTTTATAACATCCATACCCACATATGGATGGATGTCATCCATGAAAACAAATCAACAAGAAAGAGAAATAAAATTAAGTGTATCATGGTATCATTGTTATAATAATCAACCCCAGAAATACACTTTTTCACCTTATTTTTCCTCAGTTCATTTGAAATAGTTTTATCTATTCCATTTTACATTCAGAATAATAGTGAGCTCACTGGTACTCTACAAGAGAATTATCCACTGCTGATACTGGTGTGTCAGGAAGTAGCTCCCCATGTTTATTTCAACCTTGTCGATGTTGACAACATCACAGATATTTCATGAAAATTCCCTTTCTCACTGTCTTTGTACTTTATGGGCATGCAACAGGGATGGCGGGAGGGAAGCAGATGAACATCAGGGACTTTTGCTTGGAATTCAGAAGTTACTAATTTTGTATTTCATTTTGGTAAAGAAGATGGATATATTACATAAATCTGTGGCTCTGTATTCCTTTCAGAAGTCAGCAGTTCATATATATATATTTATATTTTCAGAATTCCTGGTAGTAAGCATAGTAAGGGTAGAATAAATTCTTTGAGTAGTGATGAGAAAAAACTGAACAAAAATTAAAAAAAAAGAAACAACAACCAAAAAAACCAAAACAAACCAAAGTAAAACAAAAACCTCAAAAACCCAAACAAACAAACAAACCACAAACCCAGGAAAGATTGTACTGCATGTGCAATATGTTCAATCTTTACTTTTTCCTGGAATTTAAAATCTCCAAGAAAAACCTCATAGTCTAACATCTCTCCTGACGCATAGTATTTACTGCATCATCTTTACATTACTGAGGTGTTAGACTGATAAAAGAATACATTCTCAAAAATATATGTGTTGGTATATATTTTCTTTCTCAACTCTTCTGCTTACATGGGTGAGAAGGATGTTACATGTTAACTATTGTCTTTCATAACTGCAATGCCTTGATAATTTGTATTGGCTTTTTTCCTGAACAGGCATATTTAGTAGAGTTTTTGATCCACTCCTATGGGAGTGTGTGAGCCTTAACTCTAGCAAAGACACAATTCCATCTTTAATTGCAGTGCTGTTAAAATGTGCTCCTGATGTAGTGCACTTCCCTGATGCATGCTTGATCTACCAGAACCTTTCTGTTAGGCTGTCTGCAAGTCACTCTGAGTAATACAGAATTTGGGTTTACTTCATCAAGTACAATAATTCAGTAAAGCATAAGAACACAGAAAACTGGTATGTTCAGAAAAAAAAAAAAAAAAGTGTCCTTCAGTACAAACAATTAATTACAGACTTTGAAAATGCATATTAATGTCCAAAACAATCCACATACAACGGGTAGAATCACAACCTTTTTTTTTTTCCACTGGGTGAAAAACCCATCACTTACATAAAGTTTTGTCTGTGAGCAGGAACAAAATTGAATGTTTTCCAAAGAAGTAAAAATATAAATACACTAAAAGACAATCTTTTATTTTTCATTATGAGAGATTTTGGTCCCATAGAACACACCTTCATGGAACAATGTGTGTCTTTCATACTCCATTTTTAATACCACTTTTCATTTCTTCATTCAGTTAGAAGGAAAAAAAAAAAGAAACCAACACAAAAAGCCAATGTACCTCTTACTTTGCCATGATGTCAACTTTGAAAGTTAAGTCACTATAACTTAAGTGAATGTCATTATACTGATAGTCATTCAAGCTGAAACTGTCCTTGGCAGCACTGTACAGGGCAATCTTTCCATAAGAATAAACAATTCTCAAACAATTTCTCCAATCTATTAGGCACAAACATATTTTTGTCAGCATGAGGCATACATGTTTCTCTTCCAATTATTTTCATTCCTTTCACAAATGTTTATAAATGTTTATCAAGGACGAACCTGAAGAATTCTATGTCTGTATGAGTGCTCTCCTTTCTCTTTTCTACAATTTTTCAGCATATTAAGTTGTTACCAGTATCTTTAACAACCTGAGTTCACATCTAGTTTCTCCTTGGGCCTCTAATGCCACACAAAAACTTTTAACAGTTATGGACTTTCAATACTGGTATTTTACTGCTCTCAATGACAAAATTCAATAGCTGTCTGCTGTAAGCAGAATTAGAGAACTGTTTTTTACAAATGAAGAAACTGGGTAACAGTTGTTCACTATGTTTTCCTCTGGATGAAACATAGATTAAATGTGTTCAGCAAGCTTACCCCACTGTAATGTGGTTTTTATTCTGTGCATCTTGTCTGAGACCACTTGTTGATAACTGCTATATAGTGCATGTCTTCAGCACTCAGGCCAAATATTGAGATACACATATAAAGTTTCCACTAAGCAGAGAGTGTGGCTTCCTTCTGATTACATTTAGCTTTTAGCTTGGTCTTTTTTGTGTGTGTGATATGACTGGGTTCCTACTGCTGTTGCTAGAAGGAACTTCATTTCATGCCTGGATTGGGATTCTTTCCTGTAAACAGAAGCCAAGATGTATAGGGCTGTTTGTCCATCTTAGTGCTCACCCTAGAAAGGGAAAAGAACAAGAAATAAATTAAATGTGTGGCTTATCTGGATGTGTTTTACATATGTATAAACAGAAAAGGCAATCATCTGCTTACAAAATCCACCAAAATGACGAATTGTGGATTAATTTAAGTGAAACTGACACAGGAAGAGAAATTAAATCAAAAAGCTTTCTAAGAATATATATATATATATATAAAACAATAAAGGGATAAAAAAAACCAAAAAACAAAAAACACAAAACCCTTTTTTTGAAGTCCTTTTGATCACCCAGAGGCAAAGACAACTATTTTAAATGAAGTGTTATTTACACAGAACTGAGAAACAAACATAATTAAAGAATATCTGTTAAAAAAAATGAGCAGATTTAGAGGCCTTTATTCAGATTATTTTTATGAGACACAAGTTAACTCCTTATTCAACTTAAACTTTAGTGCATGAATTGTCTCTGTGTGGTTAAAGAGTCAAATCAAAATTACTGTTTGCTGTATTTAGCCTTTGCTCTCTTCACTATGTAATCTCCAATATATTTCCACTCAGTGAACAGCTGTTTTGGAAAATAAAAATTGCTTTTTACACATGGCAAAATCTGTGACATTACATTGAGCAAAAAAGGCCTAAGTCTTGCCCTTTCATGCATCTGTCAGAATAGCAAATTTTAAGTATTCATAGAATCATATATATTTTATTTACACATGCACACATACACATGAACACATTCCAATAGATTAGAAAAAATTGAACAAAACAGAGTGCTGCAAACCTAAGCACTGGTATTTATAAAATACCATTATGAAAGTTGTTTATGTAATTTTCATTTAAACTCCTTGTGAAAACATGTTGTATTTTGTCTTTATTTGTGTCCTATGCATTGTTACATTTATTCACAGTCAGCAGAAGGAAACACTTAGGTACTGAACAACAACTCAGTATATTTGCTATAATTTCTGGTTTTTATTTTTTTCACTGACTTATCCATAGCTGACCATTTTAGTGATTAGAAGCTATCAAAGTAGTTCTGAATAAAAAGGTCACGGAAAAAAACCCAAAACATAAATCCCTAAAAGTAAGAATCCTGGGAAGTTCATATTTTATGACAGATCTGAGATATAGAGAGATTAAGATAATTTTTTTCTGATTATTATGCATGTCCAGCCTAAGATATCATTATTTTTAGGAGTCTTTAGCATTTTTTATTAGTAAATAATAGAAAATTTAATTGGTACTTATTGCATAAGGGAATTTTCATCTTTTCAGAAAAGCTGATCCCAAATCCCATAAAATGAACAAAGATGTCATAAATAATGATAATGTCTCAGCATTAATGAACTCTGTAGAAGAACTGAATGATCTTAAATGTTTAACCTTGATTCACATTTACCTTAATCTAAGGTAAAAAGTCAGTGAAAAATTATTCAATGACCGTACATGAAAACTTAGACACAATGTCAATGCTTCTGTGTTCATTTTTCTATTTCTCCTTAAGTTTTTTTAGGAACACGAAGTTTAAAAAGTAGAATTTTAATTTAATGGAATTAGGCAGAAACTCAGATACTTTTAAAGCAATTATTCTTCTGAAAATGTATCTAGTTGCTTAAACTTTTGTGTAAGCTTCTGTCAGAAATTCCTATAGTGATATACTCCGCAGTTCTAGCAATGCAGGAGGAACAACTTCTCTAAGGCTGTTTTGTAAAAGTTTATATCTTCCCCTACTTCATGAACAGTAGTTCTCACACATTTCAAAATAAGTGATTAGTTCCTAGCTCACTTTTTAAAATTTTTCATAAATTTTTATAAACCCTTGCCATTTCCCTCTTTCATTTTCTAGATTTAGGCATTTTCATATGTTAATTGCTCTTTATACAAAATATTTTTTTCCATAATCTTGGGTGGTTTCTTTGCTTTTTCAATAATTTATATATTTCTTTCAAATGTTTTCCTTGAGATATGAGGACCAAAAATGCACAATTGTTTAATATAAAGCCATGGTAGGAATTTACAAAATGGTATTTTCGTGTTTTATTCAGTGCTCTATATTATAATTGAATATTGTAAGTTGGTTATCTCTTCAGTCACTTTCATCTTTATTGCTTTGGATATCTTTGAATCTATAGAAAATTTTCTGTCTTGTCATGAGGAAAGAGCTGAGGGGAACCTGTGGAACTATAAAACATCTTTGCTTAACAAGCTACTGCCATCTCATTGTTAAAGTGTTCTCTCTCCTCACAATGATTCCTGTTTCTTTTCTACTAATACTCAGTGTTCAAGGAATTATAAAGGTAGAGAGTGAGCATAAATAGCATAAGGAATAGTGTTAATTCCCTGAAAATATTGTATTTTGGTTGGTTTTAATACCATGAGTTTTTCTACTAATTCCTATGGATATGTGCAAATGTTTTTGATTATTGATCTTATGGGGGCCTCTGTATAATATCTAATCCCATACCTTGTTTATTTATTTTACTGCAATATCCATCCAATACTAACTATTACATGCATTTAAAGAGTAGGGAAAAAGGGAAGAATAAACCTGGGACTCCTTTTTTGAAAGGCTTTGTTTCCTTCTGTGTCTGATGGTCAAGGGTCTCAGTTTTTCAAGCATGACTGAACCGCAGTCCTCTGAAGTATACTTATTCATGTTACACATAAACCTCGTAATTCAAACAAAAATGTACTTGTATTCTTTTGCAATGATAAGATTTTTAAGCTAAAACACCATAAGTCTACTAAATTTCATCTGTGAGAAAGAATTTCATTGACATGCCACTGAAAATGCTAGACCATTATTTGTTGAAAGAGGATAGAGATATTTGTATGTTATGGAAGAATAAAACGATTCAAAGGATCAATAATGTAAAGAAAGCATTTGTGATGTACTTGGCAAAAACCAGATAAGTATAGAAAATGCACCCCACCTCCCCCGAACAGTAGAAAAGGTTAACTCTTTGCCTGTGTTTTGCTCTTAAAGTTTTATTCTTTGTATTTTCTAATGTTCATAATTTCCTTGATGAATTGAAGTTTATTTTTATTTTTTTTAATGGCCCAATATAGTTGAAGATTTTCATGTACTCTGAAACTCACAAACTAAAAATTCTCTAAACCTCAAGAACAGATTGAAGAGCCTCTAGATTTTTAACACAATTCACAGTATTGCACTGTTGAAAGTGACAGATTTCTAAGGCAGTTTCCAAGTAATTTTGATTACCAGGCACCTGATCCTTCTTGTAAGGTGAATGGGGAATTAATACAGACATTTCCACTGTATTGAAATTTGGAAGTCCTAGAGGAAAATTCTTCAACTTCTTTTTGATTTCTTGAGGGATGGAAGATGAGTAAAATTTATCATATGTGGATGATCCTGACCAGGTCAAGAGAAAGATTCCATGAAAGTCCCAATCAGGCAAGGAGAAATTATGTTTCCAGTTTTTCTACTGGCCAAGGACAGAAGCTTCTGGCTCCTCTGATTACGCATGATTCAGCATGGCCTACACTTCATATTTCTTTTCTGAACTGCTCCTACTGATTACAAAGTCAGTCTGCTAGGTCCCAGTATTCTTTGCAGGGAGAAAGTAGAGACTGATGATGGCGAAAAAGCATTGTAAATGACAGGCAGTGGGACAAGTCATGCATTTTAAACTTGGCAAAAGACAAATGGATATGAATCTGAGAAAAATATTTAGGGTAGGCCTGAGCCTCAGAGATTCAGAGCTAAAATTTATACACCCACCATTATAAGAATCTATAAAACAGCTGAGTGTCTAAACTAATCAAAAAATGTCCATTCAGCACAGTTAATGATTTCCAGACATATTGATCACATCCTAGAACAGACATCTACATTTGGTGAGCTGGGTTGCTCTCTAGAGTGAATACATCAACCAGAAGAAATGCTTCAGTTGCCTAAACATTAGACATTGAGTGTGGTTTTAAATGCCCTGAAATATCTCACCTTGTTAAAAAATGCTTATGCAGGCATGATGCAAGTGTTGCTCTGTAGTGTTGCACCAAGCCTTGCCAGCTATTTGCAATATTTCACACATCAAAAAAGGTCTAAAATGACAATATATGTTTATAACTGTGGTTTAGGTGTTTGAATCTCAGGCTGAATACCATTTCTAGATTTTAATTAAGCTGTATGTAATTGTTTAGTGTTTTTTTAGTTATTCTTGTGACTTAAATGTCACCTAAATTTCCTGTCATATGCCTCCATATGTTTCAGATGCATAAGGCTGAACATCCTAAACATCCTTGAACATCCCAGAGTATTTCAAATGAAGGTATAACTTAAAAAAAATGGAAGTCTGAATGAACAAATCTGTGTAATTCCTCTACCTACGTAAGCCAGTCAGGAGGTTAGGACTTTTAAAAGGAAGGGATGGGTTTCTGCCATGAAAAAATGGCAGTAAAAGTCATTCTTCTGTTTTGGTTTTTAAATTTTCTACAGCCATATTTATTAAGTATGGAATTTAAACTCCTTGTTACCCATCATATCACAATGTGTCTCTTTATTGTGACAAGCTAAAGAAAAATTATTTGGAGTACAGACCAAGATACTGTAAGACATTAGAAATGTATCAGAAGCTGATATAACTCTTTGAAGCACCAAATTTACCATTTATTTGTGATGTTATTAAGCTTTCAAAACATATGTAAATAAAAGGTTTTTTTTTTTAAAGTCATCTCTCTTGAATGTTCATAATCAAGGAAAATATCAAAACACTAACACACAAATCTAAAGCAAATATTAACCTGTAACTCTTTATTTTTTAACGTCTCTCTTCAGCTAAAAGCTTTCATTTTCTCACCTTTCCAACATATTGTGAATTTCAGGTATTTGCTTGTAGAAATCAAATGAGTACATACTGAATTCAAGCCCCGGAGATGTGTACTTTTCATTTTAACAAAATCATTTTTCTTCAGGGTTTCTAGGATCTCTAAATTAATTCAGAGAACCAGAAGGGGAATTCTTTTTACATTTCTACACTTCGGTCCAAGTCAAGGCTTTACTCTAAAGTAATTTAACATTTGTGAACACAAATAATAAAGGTTTTATCTTGAATACACAATTTTATTATGGATAAAATAATTCTTGGTTGACAGAGTGTTATCCTTTAGAGAATGTGCTATTTTGCAAGAATTCCAAAGGATTATTTAAAATACTTTGAATAACATTAAAATACTTTTTTTTTTTTAAAACATTGATAAATATTATGTTCTTGTGAGGCTTATCAAGGTTTTTCTGGAACAGCTATATGTCTATACTTGAAAAGTTATAATTTTCAGTGTTGAACACTTGTATTATAGAAAATTACTTTCATGTTCTCTAAAAGAAAACTTAAAAATGTATTTTGTCATCCAGTGAGCTCAAAAAGTCTTAGAGCAAGAGGTGTTTCTTTTCTTGCTTCTGACAATGACATCAAATATGTGACATGGAATTGAAAAGAGAGAATTAGTCCAGATTATTAGTTAACATATATATCAGGTATAAATAATGTCTCCTACAATGTTTTAGTTACCTAAACACTGCTTTCTCATTCTTGAGTGAAACACTGACAAATTTAATGCTTAAAGGCTACTATTAGTTAAAAAAAATAATGTATACATATATATATATATGTTTCATGAATCAGCCTAAAAGAAAAGAAGGAAGAAACTGTAAGCCTCAGTTCATTTTAGTAATTCCTTTGTTAACATCATTTTTTTCTACTTTGTATCTTGAGTACATCCAAAAATTTAATTTCAAGTTTCATAAACAGCTTGCGTACTGTCAGCGCTGCCTGCAAACTGGAAGAAACCTATTACATAGCATAATTAACTTAAAATAAATGAAACACAATTGGATTTGCCTTATTGAGTTTACATAAAGTAGTTAAATTTACCTAAATCTTTGTAATTACAATATGGCGCATTTTGAAGTACAGAAATTAAATCTCCTTCACAGATGTCATTTATTTTAGATTTTGAATATTTATCATTTAATCTGTTCTTTTGAACTACTTTTTTTTTTTTAACAAAGTTGATTGCATGCAGTTGAAGTCAATTAATGAAAAATAACCATCTCAAACAGATTCAAATAGAGAAATCCTTCTGTAAATTGACCATTTGATACTGAAATTAAACAAAGTAATCAAATAGCCTTACTCAGCCAGGTAGCAGGATGATTGTATTTTAAAGACTAAGCAGATGTTCATAAAAACTAACGCTGATTATCAGCTTCCTAATTATAATGTATTTCCTCACTGCATTGATGGGTACATCTCAGACAGGATCATCTTGGTCTAGTAATATGAATTTGATATTTCTATTCCTTAGCTGTTGATTATAACCTTGTAATTGTACAAAAGGGATACTCATTAAATATTGAGCAAATGAAAGACCCAGGAATCCTTATTACTGTATAGATTGTATATTTTAAAGGCGCCATGTATGCCTGAGCAGCTATGATAAACTGAACCCTCATTCATCCCCCATGTCAAGCATGATATCTCAAAATTTATTCACATAACCTGAAATGTTTTGTGTTCTGCTCTATACCCTGCTTCTTTCTTTCATTTTTTCCTTTTTATGTGTATTCTGCTTTGTGACTTTTCCTCAAATTAAAAGTCAAAATTTCAGTTTCTCCTGAAAGCAGGTGCTTCTATCCTCTAATTCTAGAATCTTATTCCATACTTAACTTTGCATGCCAATACAAACAATAAAATAAAATTCACCTTTTTCAATTTAAGAGCATGGATTTTCTGGGAGGCTGTAGCTGGAGATTATAGTATTTTTGAGAGGTAAAATATTTCCTGAACTTGCAACATCACCTCAAAATTAATAGTAAGTAAATTACGTACACTGCACAACCTTTTTAAGTAAAAAGGTTCATTGGGCAAATCATGTAATGAATCACTTGAGTTTTTAGCTACTACTTATACTTGGATTACATTCTTTTGATTGCCTACATTTGAGATCTAACCTTTACTATATTTATTTTAGGCATTTACTATTTATTCACTTGTAAATACTGAGAAAATTGATTTATTATAAATGAACACCTGGTCTTCTCTTACAGTTAAAATATGTTTGCATTAACATCGGATCAGCCACTCTTTTGCCAGCAGCTGGTTAATTATCTCATTCAAAGTCCAACTACAGGATCTCAAAACTTATTCTTGCTAATCAACACTTTCACATAAAATTTAGGAAGAGATTATTTAATTGTCAGGAACACTGAACAACTTGAGTTTTATGAAATATATTTATTGTTGGCTGTTTACATACAAACAAACTTAGAAAATTGAAAATAAGAGTAGTATAGATAGTTATCTGTGAGAAAAGATCTGGTTTACTGAAATGCTTAACACAAAAGCAAAAAAATAGCTAATAGCGTGGTGTTAAGTATTGGAGCTCTATTTCACACAGTGATAATTTTGTAGTTACATTGCATTCAAAATTTAAAATCTGACCTTCCTGAGCCAAAATATTATATAAAATTAGTTTGATTTGTATATTTATGTTTGCTTAGAAATGCACAACTCTTATGTTTCATTGTTGCTGCCAACAGCACCAAGATTTAAAAGCCTGTCTTGTGAAGAGTACTACTGTGCAGTTAAAAGGAAACAAAACTAGATCTTGCCAGAAAACTAGAACTGGCAGAGCTCCTCTAAGGCTTTATAACAGGTCAGTTTGAAAATTGAATAGAGATCATACTGTGGCACTTCAAAGGCATTCTTGAATCTTATTCAAGGAGATTTGTATCAGCAAGAATTCTGATGGCCTTACCTTGACCTTATTTTCCCCCTCTTTCTCATTTAAAGTAAGATCCCAGCATAAAATATCCCACTGAGCTAGAATCACATTAGTCATTGCCAGGCATGCAGAAAAAATAGAGGGAGACAATATCCTCTCTTTGTGTATCTAAAAGGGAACATTACAAGGCCTTTGTAGTCAGAGAGTATCAGTGCTATCACTGTAATGCAGTTGTCAGAGAGCTTGGTGCACTGTCATGGAGACACCATCACAGACAGGGTCAGGATGGAAATTGGAGACCAAAATTCTGCTTGCACCTCTGTTCTATTGTCAGACAAACTTGCTTGTATAAGGAGCACATCTGCCCAAAAGTATTTGCCGATATTGTTGAAGGCCACATGGAAAACACAACACTAACTACCTTGCTTTGGGTTGTAGCTTGATTTTAATGAAGCAAGGGTAGTTGCATGAGCTAAAACCAATCAAAAATTAGCTAATAAACTTGCCTGGCATAGTGTCTATGTTCAATTGTGTTACATAGTGCTTCGTGATATAAAAAAACCCACAAAAATCCTAACCATTCAAAGTTTTGAACTAGTTGCATGTTAAACAAAATATTTTAACATTCATTAGAACAAACACATTTGTCTTTTCATTTTCCCTATGAGGAATGAGCTCTTATTTACTTTATGTATCTATTGTCTTATAATGTGCCACGCACAATGAAAAGTAGTTTATGTGTTATTAAAAAAAAGGCAAAATCAACCACCACAGGGCTACACATAAACATGTGAATGAAGCAGAATGATTAGATCCCTTTTCATTGTTCTGATTATCACCAGCCCACTTGATGCACTGTCCATAAACAAACAGCTTTTTGTCATCCTCTCCCTTCAAAAGCTTAAGTATCCTGACTGCCTGTAAACTTGATGTGTCTTGCAAATAACCTTTATAAATTATTTCTTTATAAAATCTTTGATAATCTATTCAAGATCTAGGGACAGAAGCTAGAAATTTTAAGTGTATCCAACAAAAAGTGTTAGAAGTTTAACTGCACACTTAAGGGTAAACCCTTTCTACTGCACTTGTATACAGAGCCCATATCTATTACTCCATTTAAGTATGAATTCACAAAGGTTATAAGTTGGCTAGTGTGTCATGGCTCTTCTGCAGTAGAAATGATGCTCAAATTATTTTCCTTTTTTTTTCTTTTTTTGAAAGAATTTGACTATCAAAGATATATGATGACCTATTACGACAGGGAATGAAAACTCAAAAGGCATTTTGCAGGACTCAGGACATTCATTATAACCAATTGTTAAATCATATCTGGAATTATTTTCACATAAGTGTTCACTATATGTTCAGTACAGATAATACAGGCAGACTTAATGATTTATATCCCTTTAGGTTTACAGTCTTAGAATAACATGAATTTCAAATAATCTTTGACAAAGAAATGTGCTATTAAACAATCTAACTGTCATCAGAATGAAAAAAGAAGTAAACATGTGGACATGCTGATACTGATTTCCCACAGCCTGATTCTTTATGGATGAACTACTTTTATTCCAGTCTGATTACTCTGTCATTCACTAGAGCCTATCTTGTCTGCTGCCGTCACACTTGGTCTTTGACATTAACAATAAGATTAGCACCAGCTCTGACTGTCACACCAGTCAGAGCCTAGAAAGATACCAGACAGCTTGCTCTGGTACAATTAAAGTTAAAACCAGACCTTTACATCTGTTCCTCTAGGCAATGATTCTCAGCCTAAGCCTAGGGCAGAATATTGAATTCCATTTGCAAAGGGGAACATTGGAGCTGTTTTGAAAACTCACAGCTTAAATCTCTGAGATATGTATATAAATTGCATGATTGATCTTATTATGTGACTTCTATGATTTACATGTATAAAATGCATATTTTCTTTCAACCTAATTGTTGTCTTTCAATTTACCAGTGGGTAGTTCTCCCTTCTTATGATTCATATAAACAAAAAATTATGCAGACTACTTTTGGAATTGCAAATTTTCATTTACTGTAGCAAGACTATCAGTAAATGCCTTCTGTTTCTTCCAAAATTTATACAGATATCTCTTTCAGGAAAGCAAAGCAAAGAATATGCAAATGCAGTTAAGGTAGAGGGCAGTAACAGGTACATCCTTAGATGTCTTGAGAAAATGATGTGGTGCTGAAAATAAAATAGCTAAGACAGCTGGCTCTCAAGCAAAGGATACAAGTGGAAGACAAACTGTCAGTCTGTACTGAATAGCATAGTCTGACAATTTGTTTAATTAAAACTCCTATTTCAGATATTGCAAAATCTGATTTTCAAAATATTATGCATTGAAATTCTGCATATTTAGTCTTTATCCAGTGAGAAAGACACAAATTGAATGTTGCTTTTAATGGTTCTAACTTTGTTGTTGTTGTTACTTAGATTAGAAACAACTAAATTAATTAATTGTGGCTGTGGATGCAGCTTAATAGATTTGAAATTCCAGACCTTTTATGACAAAATTCCTCTTTTTTCTTTTTGTAGTACCCTCAGCTCTACGTAACTATGAAAAACAAACACTACAATATAAATGCTTGATACTAACCAATGAATGGAAAGACTAAAAATATTGGCAGATTATAGAGAGATTACAGACACACATCTTCAGGATTCTTAGGCCAGCAAGGGGAGTGCAGAGCAAGCTCACTGCCCGGGACTTCAGGAGGGCAGGCTTTGGCCTCCTCCGGGATAAAGCACTGGTGGAAAGAGGGACCCAAGAAGGCTGCTTAATATTCAAAGATCACCTTCTCCATGCTTAGGAGTGATGTATTCCAAAAATAGTGTAAAGCATGCAAAAATGACGAGACCTGCATGGAGAAACAAGGTTTGACTGGACAAATTCAAACACACACAAAAAAAGGAAGTCTACAGAGGATGGAAGCAAGGACTGGTAGTCTGGAAAGAATGCAAAATAATTTTCTGAGGGTCCAAGAGTGAGGTTAAGAAGGCCATAGCCCCAGATGAAATAAATCTTGCTAGGGTAGTCAAGGGCCACAAGAAAACCTTCTGCTGGTGATAAAAGAAAGATGTGGGCTGTCTCCAGAAAGAAATGGGAAACCTGGCTACTTGGGACATGGAGAAGGCTGAGATAGATATTCAAGAACTGTTTTCCTCAGTCTCTCCAGCAAATGCTCCAGCTATAAAACCCAAGGTGCAGATGGCAAAGGCAATGCCTGGGAAAATGAAGAACCTATAGAAGAACATCAGATTTGAGACTATTTAAGGATCCTAGAGGTGCATAGGCTCATGGTACCTGTTGACATGCATCCATATCCTGAGCAGTGCCAAAAGAACCATGACCAGCAGGTAAAGTGAGATCATTCTACCCCTCTAGTGTACCCTTGTGGGACCCTACCTGGAGTATTGCATCCAGCTCTGGAGGCCTCAGCATGAGAAAGACATGGACAGGTGAAGCAAGTCTCCAGAGGAGGCCACAAAGATGATCAGAGGGCTGGAGCACCTCTCCTGTGAAGACAGGCCGAGGGAGTTGGGGTTGCTCAGCCTGAGAAAAGAAGGCTCAGGGGACACATTGTAGCAGACTTCCAGTTCTCAAAGGGGATGTCCTTTCTCAAAGTTGAGTTTCTAATGATGTCTGTGTGCCTTCTTTCAAGTTCCTGTGGCTAATAATCAATTATTTTTCAAACAGCACTTAAAAACTTAATATTATCTAATAGCTTACATTCTAAAGGGACGTACCTGACTGATTCAAGTGGCCTCTCATGGCACAGAAAACTGTTTTATAAAAATCTTTCACTATGCCAAATTTCATTTTATTTTAAAAAGGTCCAAAACATATATATTTCTACCTCTTATCTCTTCATCTTCAAATTAACATTTTCAAATCAGAAAACTTACTATTTCTATAACCTAAAGATTAAAGAAACTATATTGATTCCTTAGAAAAATATATCAGAAATTTTCCTCAGAAAAATATATTGTACAGAAGGCTAGAAATATATCATCAATCTTGTAATTTTAAATGTTGATGGACTGAGGTTAGCTTGACTAAAGAAAATAAAATTTTAATCCCATCTTTTAAAACATTAAACAGTTCAAGAAAAATTAAAAGCCATCTTTAGTCTTCAAATAAATTGCCACCAGTGTAATTTCTGAATAAAAATATAGTTTTTTTCTTATTTAATTACATTGGAAGCTTTTTTCCCCTTCAAACAAAAGGATTGTTATTTATTATGAGATTTCACAAACTAATTTTCTTCTTTTAAATCTTGCTGCTACATCTCTACCTACTTTTGTTGTTTCTAGAATAAAAATAAGCAGATATTATAAGTTTTCTTTTTCAAAATAGAATAAAATAAATAAGAACAGACAGTAACACAGGAGAAGTTATACAGAGTGAGGTGTCTTCCTAGTGCTTTCAAGTAAAAGTTTAGAGATTTCCAGAAATACTTTTCTTCAACAGGTTAAAATGCTTTCCTCATTAATAAGAAAAAATGTTACCATTTAGCCACAAAATGAACCCTCGAGTTTGACTCAGTGTGATATGCTAAGAAATTGGAATAATTATATTTCACTGAGAGTTTTTTCTGAAAACTATGAAATTTCAAATCCCACAAGTGGTACCTCATTTATAATCTGATATCCTCTAATTATAGTATAACATGTCTTAAGAAACTTAACCTTCCTGATGCAGAGAAACTAGGTTTCAAAAGAAAAAATAATTCAATCTTTCAGATTGAAAAAAAAACCCACAAACCAATATCACAGGTTTTTCAAAATAAACTAAAGAACTGAATCCAGTGTTTTGCAAAAATAAGGCTGATAGAGACCTTTTAGGTGAAGAAATTTAGTTCCATTTCTCTCATCCCCTGTTTACTTAAGAGTTTCTCATCTTATCAGCATGGTAAACACCTGTGATGCCTGCATCATGTAATCTGCCTAGTTATCATGATAAATTTTTGTGGATACTACGGCTGAATCCTGATTCACCACTCTATTGTGACAAAGTGTATTATATGCAATATGTAAATTCATACAGGAGGTCATAATCCAGGCTCTACATCACAGGGTTTAGCTGTCTAAAAAATTATTTCATTTTTCCCTAAGGATAAACCATTTGTACAATATATGGAAAAGCTGAGCATGTTTCCCAGACAGCTTTGGGAAACATATTTCTGTACTTTTCCTTCAGAGATGTTCTCATTTTAAAAAAGGCAATTATATTCCTATATTTTTTCCTCTTCATTCTTGAGAATTTGCTGTTGCTGGCTGCACAGTGAGACAACTAGAGCTGTTAAGCCTCCTCACTCACCACTCAAGCCCTTTCTGCTCTGGAAGGCCCAGAGCAACCTCCTCTAGCAGTGAATATGGTAACATTTTGAGAAGAAGGTGGCATTAGATAAGATCTAGAAGTCCCTTCCAGACTAAATTCGTTGTTGATTTTGAGATCCAGTAAGTATTACTGTAATTGTTCTTTACATGTGTTATGATTAATAGAATTTTTCTGACAAAATATTGGTAGCAGGAGAACGAAACCATTCATCTCTGATCCAAGTAGTGCCAGCTAAGACACCGTGGCCATCTGTGTCTTGCTCTGTGATTTGTAAAGAATGACAGGACATTATAAAGGATCTATGTACTTAATAAAGACACCATATATGATGATGAGGTCCCTATACCAAGTTTTCTGTTTGGTAGTGAAATTTAAGGGAGCTGAATATTACTGCTCTGTAACCAGTCTTATATATCATAATATACTTAGTTGCTTTGTGAAGAACGAATGGAAGAATCTGAGGCATGGATTGAGCAAACAATTGCTGAATAAATGAAATTGATTAACTTTACAGAAGGTCATCAAGCACTTGTCAGTGCAGCATCTGAAAATCTTATTGAGAAGTTGCCTAAATTAAGCACCACCTTATATCTAATATGCCCTATGCAGTAATGGATGGGAGAATATAAAGGAAAAGTTTCAGCAATTGAATGGATATGTGCATTATTTTACTTAGCTAAAAAGTAGAGAAGACTAAGGGGCCAAGGAAAAATGTCAAATTGTAAAGTATCACACCTTCAGAAGAAATAGCTTTTGAATAATTTCTCAAGTCTAGCATTCCAAATATTATATGGTGCTAGAAAATTGTGTGCATCAGTAGAACTATTAAATATGTCTACAACACATGAATGCATACAAATCAGAAATCATTCACTCCAGTGGAATTTATATACCATGAACATTACTGTAATTACTTTGAAATTGACCATTTGTAGTCTATATTTTTATTCTTAAAAATGCAATATGTGTGGCAATCTACCCTTCTAATGTACCATAAATAATAGCATACTTTAGTTAACAAAGTACCACAGCCACACCATGTTAAATGTTTAATCCAAATTTTCTCATTTATTTTCAAGTGGTGTGTATTATATTTTGAAAAATTAAAGCTTTTATATGAGGTTTTATTCAATAATTACTTAAATAAATAAGATTCAGTGTAATAAATGGTTGAATAAGAAATCAAAGAGAAAAATAAAAATTTATGTAAGATATTTGGAATTCTTTCTTAAATTAATAAAAAATAATGCTACTTCAGGGGGAAAAAATTATTCCAGTGGCAGATTTTGATCCTAAGAGACAATTTTTCAAATATAGCTTTCATGGTGTGGTTGCATGAAATTGTAAAGTTGAAATTTGAAGAGGCACAACTGGTATTGTGTTCATGGATGTAAAAGATTGAATGACATTTGCATGTCTTTTATTAAATCTGAGAATGAATAGATTGAATATGCACATTTAGCTATGCTTTCATTCTTTCAAAGCTAAATGTTTAGCAATGCCAGAGTAGGATTTACATACACATTATGTAATATGTTTATGCAGAAAGATTCTCTAGTCTTAGTTATTCTTTATTTTATGTCAAATGCTTGCTTGTACCAGGTCTTTCCAATAGAGTAGAATGATGGCAACATAATTGCAACTCACAAAGGAGCAAGCTCTGTTATTCAGGACTGCATCAAGCTAAGTACATGTGTTCCTCCACCTTCTATTTTGCAAGTCCTTAAAGAAATCTAGGAGGCATAAGTCACCTTTCAAAAGTCACTATTAGTTTCCCCTTAATGTATTAGGTTTGTCTGGGTGGTTTATGACTCCTCCATTAATGGATTTTTTTGTTTTGTTTCGTGTGAGAGCATTGTTTTTTTAACACCAGAATAAAGCATATCAGGCAGTAATTTCTTGGATCATTTTTAGCACCTCTTTAAAAAGAAGTACAATGTTGTCAGCTCTCTCACCCTCTGGTTTAATAGCAATTTAATGATGAAAAGTCTAATCCTGATTCCTTTGTCACTAGTTGAAGACTCATTATTAGTGGGAGCAGAATACAATTTAATTGCATAATTTTCTTACCAGCACTGCTCATCTTTCCTTTGATTTCACTGGAATTCTTGGACAAATGCCATAGGTGATTGGTGGCTTATTTTAACTTAATTTCTCACACTGAAACATTTCCTTGGCTTACCTATTTGCACTTAGCTGCAGATAAAATCTCATATTTTCAACTGTACATGATATAAACTATGTGGGCTCAACCTCTATATGCTGTAGTTACAAAATAAATTATATTTATTACTTGAAAAGAAGCAAAATTGCCCCAAATCATGAATTGGCAGAGTTCAGCAAATTCAGTTCTTAAAGAATACTAGCAGATTTCAAACCTTGGAAATTTCCTCTTGTCTATTTCCTCTGTGTTTCTATTGCACAGTATTTGATCTAAATCTCCTTTAGCTTTTGTGTCATACCTTTTTTATTGTTAAGTTGTAGTTGCCATTCTGTACTCATGCGGGTGCTTTTTGTTTTACTTTTCAGCTTTATAAGTAATCTGAATGTTGTGCTGTAGTCCACATAATTGCTATATCGTCACCACAAGAATCTGTGAATATATGTTGCTTTTGTGGAATAGGAAAAGGTAAGGAACTTGACCCAGTGGCCTGGTACACATAAAGTGTGACCTGAATGAATCCAGGCTTTGTTTTGAAGTCAGTGAGATGGCGGATCTCAAAAGAAGACTTCTGACTGAACCAGAATTCATTCGAGGTAGTCAATCAAAAAATGTATCTTGTAGTGATGTGAAAGCTTGCTAGTTGACAGTATTGACACAGCTGTTTTTGAGGAGTTGGATAATGTTTACATCAGGAGATTGTAAAGTTTGGTTTGATTGAAAGTGTGCCAGATACAGTCCTGTGAAAGCAGAAGTACAGAAGTTTTGTTTTTAAAGGAAGTTGTCAAGTAATATAGGCCACATCCCTGGAAGTGTTCAAGGAAGTGAAAGGTGTTCTTGCCTATGGCAGGAGGTTGGAAATAGATGATTTTAAGGTCTTGTCAAATCCCAACAATTCCAAGATTCTATGATCTGAGAGGATCAGCTGCTGAAAACAAACCCAGGTAGCAACAGTCAAGTTATGCCACTTGCAGGGAGCAAAGATAACATTGTGCTTGTCACTGGATCAAGAAGTCATCTTGTAAATATAGCCACCTTAAAGCTTTCCAGAACATGACCAGCTTTACCACCAAGAAATTCTCTATTGAGGTGCCAATTTCACAATCATTTACTCAGAAATTATTGACATAATCACTTAATAACAGCAGCAACAACAATAATAATCACCAAGCAGAATGATTGGCATCTGGCCAAAATCAGTACCAACACTTTAGAAGACCAAATGAAAGTGATTAGGAACTAGTGAAATAAAACAAAACAAAACTAAGAGTTGCTAAGAATCTATCAAGATTTCTATTCTTGATATATATTAGGCATACTTAAGATTATCGTGGACATTAACTCTTACTGATATGATGTAGATGGGTAGTTAATTCCATGTGATGTTATTGTATTAAAACTATGGAATCTGTGAATGACTTTGATGAAGTTACTTTAGTTATTTTAGAATTAAACAACCTGAATAGATAGAGGTGTAGGTACTTTCCCAAGACTGTCACGCAGCATAGAGAGGATAATACTATGTAGTCCTCGCTGATGAACTTAAAAACCAACTTCTTAGAGGGCTTTAACAGTGCTTCTCAGGCAAGTGGCTACTCTCGGGAGTTCATTCCTTTATCTCGCTTAGTCTCATCTTTTCTTTGAAAAATGGAAGCAGTAATACTGCTGTGAACAATAAAATCCTCAAAGAAACTTTTGGGATCTTCCAGACAGTATTTTAAGTTCTCATTTGCATCAAAGACAGATGCTTATTTTGTTTGGTTTTATGCATATTTGAATAAAAATATTCGCTTTATCTTGATCTCTTAAAATTTAGAAGTGGATAGAGCTGGTGCATACACCTTACTGAAGAAGTAACAAATTGTCTAATAAGCAGAGGGCACTGTACTGTCACTGCAGAACCTTTCATCTAAGCAGCTGTGAATATATGTGCAAGTTTTTTAAGCAACCTTCCACTTAGTATTAAGGAAAAATATTAAGAAATTTAAGGAAAAAAATATGTAGTGGCCCTTGTATGTTTTAAAAGGAAGATAAGGAAGTGACATGGAAAGCATGAAGGCATGAAATCAAAGTTAAAAACTGTGTAATTGTAGCAAAATCAGCAATTGTCATCAGTGTAATAATCTATGTAAGTGAAAAGGTAGAAAATGTGAGCAGAGCAACGAATTATCATCTCATAAATATCTATTTCTGACAAAATTATTTTAAAAATAATATCTATTCATAAACTGTATGCTCTGTGCTACTTTCCGAGTAAATATTGAAAATTCACCTTGGACTGTCAGCAGATTGGTGTATTTTTGTGATTTAATACCTTTTCACCAGTAATTTCTGTGGGAGGATGAGAAGTAAATGAAAAATTCAAATTAACTTAGTAACACAGTTTCTGTTGTTTTCATGGCTACTGGGGAAATATTTATCCATTTACAAACAATAAAATAAAATTGGCTTCTTTAGCCATTCTCTGCTAGACATCTTTAATTTCAACTTAATCTAATTTGCATACATTATTTTTATCTTTTATACACAGAACCCAAGCTACAGCACTGTGGAAGTCAATCTAAATACCTTTTATTACATTACAGCTTAATTTCTTATTTACTATGCTTGCTAAATTATATTTTTGAACAAAACTGGCAGCTCCTCTCTCAATTGACCAGAATGTTGTATTTTTAAATGATTGAAGTTGGAAACAGCTAGAAGCTATTGTTTTAAGCATAACCTTAACTCTATTTGCACAGTAAGTAAATGGCTATGCTGACTGTTAGCTGAACAAGATTGAAGATGGTAGGTAATAACAAGATACTGACATGAATGCCCTGAAGACGTATAGTCAAAGAAGTCAAGCTCAAGTCCTTTTATCCTAAGAAATTGCTTCAAGAAAATGTAGATCAAAAATATTTTTTAGTAGTTACTCTCTACTGACAGTTGAATGTCATAGAATAGCCAAGCTGATTCTTGTTTGCAGGAGCCAGAAATTAAAAATAATCATTAGAGGGAAATATGGTAACAGAGTACCCCTGTGTGTTCATCACATAGGCACAATGCAGAGAAGTATATCCTTTCCTTGTCATCTATTGTTATTCTGGTACAATTTGATTATTATATTCTGGACTACTGAAGAAACAGTGAAAATCTCAGTATAGTTTATGAAGTGTGAAATTAAGAATAATGAAAAATAAAGAACAAACCCAGAGACAGACTTCAGTCTCTCTGTTTTAATTTCTCTGAGTGACTGGCATATGATAGATAGGTTCAAGGGTGCGTTTTGATTCTTTGTAAATATCGCATTCTACAATCAAGGAAAACAATCTGACTTGCTGTCACTCTGTTTAACCGCAAATAAAATGAAGAAAAAAAAGACTGGTGATTTGGTCCTCTGACAGTTTGTCTTTAACCTGCTGGATCTTGTATCTTGCTGATGATTAATTTACTGACAGTTGTTACAACTGCAATTTGTTCTGGAATTATTGAACCCCTTTCATCAAACTCATATATGAGGCAGAATATCTTGTAGAAAACTACTGCAGTTAAAATAATACTAAATATTTGTTTAAATGTTTACAAATTTTTATGTTTTTATAGAGTATTTTTGGTTAGTACTTGTATTAATTGAAATACACATATTGATTCAAATATTCCTAATAACCTCCTCCTCAACTGCATAAGGAAGTTTCCTCAAAACTATGCTCCTGTATTTCTACAAGTCCTGGTTACAGTTCTATACTTCACAGTTAGTGTTCCAATACAATTATGGTTCAGGGCTGGGAGGCTGGTGAACTAACTTCAGTTTGCACAATTTTGTTATTTATAAACTTTAATAATTCTAAAGATAGTGATTTTTGGTGGTAGTAGAAACTTTGAAACATTTAACTTGCTAAATAGATAATAATTACAATCCAAAGTAAGCAATCTGGTGACTACTCTTATCTATATCCAGACATCAATATTGTAATTATCTATATCTGAACTAGCCATCCTGCATTCATATGATAGTTAATGTGGAGAAATAAGCACTTTTTGGGTGTGATTAATCTGACCTGTTGTATGTCTGATTTAGAATAAAATAAATTACTCTCTAGAAAGTGCTTAATCTTTTCCATTTTCTCTAAATGAAATTTAGGATGACTAGCTGAAGAGTCTGTAGCTACTTTTATGGATGAATACCATCATGAGTGATTTTCCCTAAGAAAGGAAGATGCGTATCATGAGAACAGACATAAAAGCTATTATTCTCCATTCATACACAACATTTAAGGAAAGAAATACAGTGAAAATGTGTATTATTTCCAAATTCCCTTTATAATTATGTTAACTTGAATTCTTCATGGATTTATTTTGGAAAAAAAAAGTCTTATATGAATCTTAGAAATTACAGAAATTAAAGACATGACTAACCGATAAGTACCTGTTTTTTTAATTGCTGAATTCTTTTATCATCATTTACTCTTTAAAATCTTGTTTGTTTAGTCCATGACTTCAGCTCTATTGTCCTCCTAGAATCAGATTTTGTTAATTAGAAGCCTTCTTTGAATTCCCAGTGCTTCAATTTATCCCCATTTTTTGTTATCTTTTTGTATTGCATAACATCAAAGAGAGACACAGATATCTGAGATGTCATTGCAGAAAAACAGTTCACTGATGCCAAATAAGATGTTATAGAAATTTTGATCAGCTATTTTAAATAAGTACCTAAACTTTGATAACGTTCTCTACATTGTTCTGAGCTGATATTTGTGGTAGCTGGTATGGGAGGGAGATTGTTAATTGTACAGAATTTAGTCTGTCAAAATCTTTGGGTTTTACAGACATCTAAAATTAATGTTCCTTTTACAACATTAACTCTTATCATGAACAACACATTTAGCATGTACTGCTCCATTACCATTGATTTTTCCTTTCTTTGGAACATTTGCACCACTGAGTCTGTAGTAGCACATCATTCATTCAGTTTTTTAATATTAAATGAGAAATAATACAATTTTAGATTAACTTGACTGACATAAAACAAAAATAATGTAGCAGAAGTCTATTTTGGGTGCAATACAGGATACTTAGAATTTTTGAAAAGGATGAAAAAATACTGCATATGCTTACAGTGACTGTATATGAAAATCTGATCCATATGCAGATTTAGGGATAACATTGCAGGAGATACCTACAGAAACTATCTTTAATGTTTGAAGCTGTAAAAACTCTTGGATTTGTTCAAAGACTAGATTTCCTGTGACAACTCTGGCATTTTCCTGACAGATCTCAATATGTGAGAAGTACAAATTAAGGCAGGTGTTAACATCTGAGAAGTGGCTTTGTGGTAAATTCCTTAGATTTTAAATACAAATTATGTTTGTCCAGGCTAGATATGATTTGATAAATAAGTAACTGGATTACTAGGTTCATGGAGCTATAAAGACCATCATGTTGTAATTCTCAGAGACTGAAATATCAAAAATAAGATATATGTTCACGTAACTTGGGTTGACCACAATAATTCAGAAGTGATCTCAGTATTTGGTCCAAATACAGGGAATTAAATTAATCAATACTCTTTTCTTTAAAAATATATGTCTACAAAACTTTAACAAATCTGATTTAGTCACAGTTTGACTAGCTCATTATATTTGCTTCACTACTGACTTTTGATTTACATAAATGTTCACTACAATTTTAATTGCATTTTCCTTCATGTTACATTTTACTGCTACAATCTATGGCTGTAATTGAAAAGGACTTAATTTTTAATCAGGGCTGTTTTATGTAGAAAATTATGTATCATTTTAATGTGACAGAAATGTGCAGTGTTGGATAAAACTCTGGAAATGTAAACGCAAAGATTGCAACAAAAAAGTATTAGACTGACAGCCAGTATAGCTATAGACAAATGTACAGACAGACAGTCTTCTTGGGTTGGTTAGGAAATGTTTGATGAAAGTATTTTAGCCCCAAATTTTAAACTACTATGTAAGAAAAATTAGAAATACTTGAATGGTTTTTGTAAGTCTGCATAGTTTTTCTAAATGGTGCCTTATGGGGCAATCCCCAAACTCACACAGGACAATGGAACTGCAGTGATTTCCTACATCATAAACAACCGCACTAGAGTAACCTAAAATCAGAACTGTTAATAGGTTGACACTGAATATATGGGGTTTTTTTCCCGAAGTAGCTTCTAGGGATTCAGCTGTCAGTGCCTCGTTCTTCCATTCTGGACAGCCCCAGTTGCTCTCTATGAAAACATATGTAAATTTCTGACAGTACTCTGAATTACCTTTATTTGTGTAGAATTTTGAATTCAGTATTTTGCATATGCTGTCTAGGATATACTTTCACAGATAAATCTTCAGGGGTTTATTGGTCAACTTAACATTTTAACTTTATGTCTACATTCAGCATACTCTATTATTAATATTCCACTTGAAAGTCACTGAGAATATTATTGCTCAGTCTTAGTCAAGATTGGGTCAACAGAACTTCCTTTTGATACCCTTGTTCTTTGTGGAATAAAAACATTTCTTTAATAGCTTTGAAGTAATTTGTCCTTTGAATCAAAACAAACAATTTTTAATCTAAAACACCTTCATAGCACTTTTAAAGAAGCAGCCATAAACTGCAGGAGAACTAGCCAATACAGAATTTAGCTTTCTTCTCAGTTAAAGCTATTCTAATGTACTGCATATGACCACTGAAACAGGGAAAGAAATAATTTGTGGTTCTCTGAAACTACTGCTTAAGAGTTTATGAAGCATCTTCAGTGAAATAGAACTGCACAAAATACAGTTTCATGTTTTCCTACTAATTAAATGCATTCTTGTTCTTTTGGCCTTGTGAAGGGTATTCTACTTACTAGCCTGATGTGTGAAACTTACCAAGAGGAATAGCAGCTATATATGCCCTTAAACAGATCTAATAGGTCAGAAACTATAGACTGTCTAACATTTCAGCTTTCAGATGAAAAGGAAGGACGCTGAAGAATCTACTAGTATGCAAGTGCAGTCCTTTGACTACTCACAGCCCCCTGAACAAATCCAACACTTCATGTTTTAAATCCAGAAAGAGAAATTTTATTATAAAGACTAAGGCAGGCAGATGTGTTATATTAATCATATAGAATGAGAAAATGAGAGGCAGAAAAATTGCGCAATGACCTCAGCAAAATTAAAAAATTGATTACATGTTGTGACCCCTCTCTATTTATGCTGAGGAAAAAACACTCTTATGTATAGACTTTTTTCATATAAACAACCTTAGAGTCCTTACCTTTAAAATGGAAATAACCAACTTTATTCATAGGTATCAAGTAACTATCTTTCAGGTATTGAAATTTCAGATGACGACATAGCTCATGTAAGTAATAGGTATATTCACCTGTTTCAACACCCTTCAGCAGCAAGGAGAGCTGAAGATTTTACTGAACACACCTGAGAACAGAATAGTGGAATACATCCAGCTCCGGATGAGTTTAAGTCATAGATATATTTACCCCTTATTGATTTTTTGTTAACCTCTGTATGAATGAAAAAGTTATTCTGTGTGAAGTTAGCATTATATTTACTTGGACATACGTGCAGAGTATATATTTGTTTACCTACATTTCGGGTGCAGAAAAAATATTATGAGTTTGCACATTATTACAAAACCACAAAAGTTATGGAAGATATTTATGTTCTAGTAGCTCAGTAAGATGTGAAAATTTTGAAGTATATGAATGTTCATGTCACAGGAACTTTTCCAATGTAAAGATAGTTGACCTTTGTCCCAAATAATCAAGACACATAAAACAAAGAACTCAAGAAAAAAAGGCAAACATACCACTCCCAGGCACACTTAAAAAAAAAAAAAAAAAAAAACAAAAAAAACCCCAAATCAAAACAACTAATTTTTATTTCAATGTTCAATCACACCCTATCTTCTTGTAAACACATATATGTAATTGGTATAATTATGTAAGCATTTATCTGTGATTAAACCAATTAATAACTTTCTGTATTATTTGTACATTCCTGAAGGCTATAATTACTAAAATAACTGAAAGAAACCTAAATACCTTCAAAATAAAGTCATCAGTGATCCACAAACAATATAGGACAATTCAGCAGATCATGATTACACCAGTGAGAAAGAAAAACTGAGCAACAGAACAGTAAATCAAAGTTTCCTGCTGAATTCACTGAAAGTATTGGCAAACTGTTATTATTTGGGGATTTAAAAAAGAGCTAGATATACCCATAACATCATCAGTTTTCATGAGCTGAATGCTGTGTGCTTTCCGTGCGCACAGGCAGTGGTAACACCCCATACTTTGTGCCTGAAGAGGTTCTTTCCAAGCTTTATGCAAATCCCCTGACCCTCCAACCGCTGCACATTCTTCAAACAGACACCTACCTTCAAAAGTGGCAGCAAACAATAATGTAACAAATGAGCCTGCAGTCTGCACATGTGCAACACCCTTTACCTAGAATATTTGGTTGTGATAGAATTAAACTGACCTCTGTGACAAGGACACCTTAATCAAAAGAGTTGGAATCAAAGGGTAGGTGAGGAGACAGAGCACAATCCTGATGGGTCCTGTGTGCTGCCTGTTGAGTTACAACATTTAATCATTCTGCCAAGACTTACTGTGTATCTCTTTACTCTGACATTCACATTTTTTTGACTGAAAGAAATCTAAAATGTTTTCCATTATGCTTATATAAAGGAGAGGCAAAAAATTTGTTGGGGAATTATCTTTTAGTCTGCTGTGATTAGCTTTGAGGTAGGCTGTACTTTAATGAATATTGATACTGGAATTAAAAAAACACTATGCTTAGGCTTTGCTTTCACATACCACAAAGTTTAGCCTGGCTAAGGTTATTGTGAGAGTCTTTTTCTTCATTTTAAAATGAGAAGACAAATTTTGCACTTCTAATGTGGCTTTTGCTAATGAAAAAAATTATTGAGGAAAAGAATAACTAAACCTTTCACACTGGTCTGGCCATTGTAGGTAATGTAGAAATTCATGATTTGCTGCTTGCTTTTATACGAACATAGTCACGACCCTGTGAAAGCTTTATGGTTTCTTAATAGCACAATAAAATTTTAGAAAGCACTACAGGGTACTTTTTATATTTGTCTTGACAGACATTTGGCAACACATATTTAAATTAAAGGGAGAAAAAAAGGTAGTGGCATAAGTATATAAAATCACCAAGTGATAGAAACACACACTTCTTACAGACATTTAAGAGTTGGCCTTGATGACTGAGTACCTTAGAAATAGCTTAATTTTGCATTTTCAGTGGTTTTTTGAAGAGACAGAGTAATTCAGTTAGCACACCTTTGACATTTTATTTGTTGTGAGCATTCAAGGTAAACTTTTAAAACAAACATGCAAGGTAAGATATATAGAAAATATGCAGCTGGACTAGTTTTGAGATTATGGCCCAGAGTCAGAAAGGGAAGAAGTAGTATCAGAAGTGTGCTCCAGGTTTACTTCTAGGTTGCCCTGAGGCCTTATGAAGTCCCTATGGGTTTGCATCAGTCAAAGCCCTATTGACAAGGCATACAGCAGCCAAAGACTGTGTATCTCCTTTGCTGGAGTAAAAGTAACATTGGTAAGTAGCATGGTACTTCTGCTTTCTATCACATAAGTAGTCTGCAGTGTGATATTTTTACTTTAAATAATTCAAAACTGTTCCAAGGTACTATTGGATCTGAATTATCACTTTTATTATCACTTTTATTTATTACCCTGTTTTACTTCCTATTCTTTTGTATCATATGTCATCTTAAAAAATTACATAAACTGTATGTTTCCTCTTAATCTTGTTCAGTGATTAAGTGGGTGAAGCACAGTTGTTAAAGAGATCTACATGCTCACAAAATATTTCTTGTAGAAATGTATTCCATCTTGCAGACAGACATGGGATAGTAAATCTCAAGATTTCAAAATCATTATTTTCCCTCAACAAACCAAAAAGATTTTCTTAAAATTATTTAACTTTTTTTCTTTTTGATTTTTAGGTACCAAGTTATCACTGCTCACTTATTTCCTTATATCTTGCTGTGCTTTGCAATAGTGCAAGCCAAATATTTTTATTGAAAGGCAAATTTGCCACATTTTCTGTTAAGCCTGGATGTGTAGATTCAGAAAAGAAAACCATCAGTTCTTTAAACTTAAAACAATGCTATGATAGTTCTTAACAGATAAAAAATTATGATGCAGAGATGTTATAAATATCAAATATTATAAATAGTAAATGAAAAAAAAACAGGTATTCATAGGATTAGCTTGTTGAATAAACAAACTTGTTTGATTATTTGTTATGTAAAAATGACATCACTGTTTCTAACAGTTAAAATATAAATTTTAGATTAAATTTATATTTTCTATCATTAATTATTATGATAATTTTTTGGCATTATAGAATCTGTATGGAAGCAAAACCTAAAGGAGAATAGCATTGTGGGTAATAAAGATGAGGAAAAAAAAATTTTTGAGAGATGCTTCTGCTGTGTAAGATTGCACCCATTGTCACAGACTTGACATCCTAGCTATCTTGAAAGTTTTTCTCTTGAAAGATTCTTCTGGGGAAGGAAAAGTAAGATCAACAACAGAAGCATTAAAGAAAGCAATTTCATTTGAGGAGTGTTTCTAAAACTCTTGTTTAGATTCTGTTCAATTTAGTGTTTCACATTAGCAGCTGCTAAATGCCTCCCATGTGTCAAAGTATTTGGATTTAATTTAATTTGAATGTCTATCTCCCTGCAATAATTAAATGAATAGCAAGACAACTTAAAGGAACATTGTGTAGTAGACAAAAATCACAAAAGAAGTTGAATTGCATTAAATAAATTGTAATATTGATCAACATAAACCAGTATTGAGTTTAGTATTGGACTTCATGACTCATTTGTTTAACTTTCTTTATTTGCTCTTTAAATAGATTGTAAAGGATTGGAGAAATTAAAATTCCATTGAAGAATTTTAGTTGGAGAACATAGTTTGTTTCTTGCTTATTTTAGTACTGTAAACTTTTCTTAAGCATTATCAGCTCTTGGAACGATTTTCCTTTGGAAACTGTGTACTAATATTATAGTGTGGGCATAGAAATATGTTTTAATAAAAGTCACAAATTACTTCCAGAAGTGGAATAGAAGTCCACTTGTGGACTTGCTGAGATTACAGGTTTACATGAGAGCAAGGATCATCTTATGAGGCTGATGATGAGATGATGCTTACTTCATCATCAGATCATCTGAATGGCAGAGATCAGAGTTGTAATCAGTGCAGTAGAATCCAGTTGGAGGCCTGTAGTCAACAATACTCCCCAGGGATCTCCCAGGCTGACCTAATGGAGCTCTGCTGAGAAGGGCCAGTACCGTATTAGTGGTTGAAAAGCTGTCCATGAGCCAGCAGTGCCCTTGAGGCCAGGAGGGCCAGTGGTATCCTGGGATGTATTAGGAAGAGTGTGGCCAGCAGGTCAAGGGCGATGTGAGGCCACATCTGGAGTATAGTCTTCATTTTTGGTCTTTGCAGTTCAAAAAAGACAAGGAGCTACCAGAGTGTACCAGTGTGCATTACGTGACCCTGCTTTGGAAGTGGGATGGACTAGGGAATCTCCAGAAGTCCCTTCAAACTCCAAGAGCTCTGTACGCACCTCAGGTAGTCTTTTTCTTACAGGTGAAGAACGACTGGGTTTGTACATTGGACAGTGTTCATTCTCTCAATTTTATAATTAATTTATTAATCTATTCTTTGCTTAAAAGTCCAACCTCTGAAATTATTAGATCAATTAACAACACCACCTTAAACTGAAAAACTGAAAAAAAACCAGAATGAGAAACAAACCCTACAAAACTCCAAACTGCCAAAAAATTCTAGGGACAAATAGTTTAAGTGAGCACAGGTTATGTATATTTAGATGTACATGTACACATATGAGTGTGTGTGCTTGCGTGTGAAAACAGAGGAATATGATTTGGAAATTTTTGCTAAAATATAATGTTCATTTCTGAAACAACTGAAAAACCTTCAAAAAGAATATCGGTAATGATCATAAGGATCTATCAAATGACTTGCTTAAATACATCAGCATTTAAAAGGCATTAGGACAATGGGAAGGCTGATGATCAGCAAAAAATATCTTCAAACATACAAGCCAACAACAACAACAAAAAAAGAGATAAAAATAAAATGAAAGAATTGCTTATTTAACCTTCTGGAAATAGACTGAGAAGTGATAGGGTTAGAAGGCATGAGAGAAATTTATCCAAAAGATATTTTAATGACCAATTTCAGAAAATGAATGGTGTTCATTATATGAAACTGTGTTCATTATACTTTCTAACAGCAATTTAAAAAAGCATTTTTCAGACATGGTTGGATAGAGCTGGTCATATCTTAAGGTAGGGGGCAGCATAGGTCTCTACCCTGAACTCCTTCCCAGCTCCACTTTCCACTGATGTATAAACCAATAAGTAAAAAGGCCTTGAATAAGCCATTTTTGTGTAGATCTGACTATTTTATACTACATTTGTGTAGATCTGACTATTTTATACTACATTTATCAAAAACCTTAAAAAGCAAAGAAACAACATCCCCCCATCTCCAAAACCCAATAGAAAAATATTTAAAATAAACCTAAAACCAAACCCAACCCACTAAAAATAGGAAGGCAGTTTTGTTGAACACATGTATCAAAAATTCCAACACACTTAAACAGAGAAAGCTTGAGGAGATTAAATGATAAAAAATGTAACTGAATAATTTATAATTTTTTTTCCTGTTGCATCCAGTGGATCATACTTTAAGGAATCAGCATATTCTGCAGTTTCTAGATGGTAAAAAAGTCTGCTAAGAGAAAACTCTGATCCTTCACTGCCTTCTCCTTCCATCCCATGATATCTGGACTGTCTTTTTCCTGTTACTCTTTTTCAGCCTCTCTGCTCTGTGAATCCCTGGAGTTACTGAGCCCTTTTCACACTTCCTATCATTGTTTATTTTTTTTTTAGTTTTCACCCTACAGGCTTTGTAGCATGTCTCCTGGGGCATACCTATTTGTTCAGTAAAGAAGATGCAATTTCTCTAGAGGTTTTCTTCTGTGGCAGCCACTCTCTTTTAAAGGAAAAATACACAAACCAAAAACAATTTTAAAGGTATCATTGCTCATAAAAGAACCTGAAAATTACACTAAATTTTTCTGAACTGAATTATAACTCATAGAAGAAGAACTTTTGAGAAGGAGAAGGTAGACAAATACAGGTGATGATATTATAGATATATTCCTAGCAATCCTGATTTCCTGGATAAATTTGCCCTGTATGCTAAGGGTCTAAACTCTACCCACCATTACACTTTGATGTTTATCTTAGTGAAAAAAAGGGAGGCAGGCATAATCTTGAGTAACTGGATCAATTCTTTGAAAGCACTTAAATGATTTTTTAGTAACAATAAAAGGAGAAGGTACTAATTTAGATACATTAGTACTTATTCTGTAGATTTTCAGAAATGATTACCTATATTTTAAAAAATGTACATAAAAACTCACAGAAACAGAACGATTTAAGCAGAGTAAGTTTCTGACTAATACAAAGCTAAGCATCTGAAATATTTGTACTGCTCTAAATATTGTGGGTTTCCTTCTGCTCTTGTGCTGAATATTTGAGCAAAAATAAAATGTCTTCACATGAGATTTGTAAATGGGATTTCAAGACACATAGCCATGTCCTGCTGTTAATAATGTTAAATGATGCCCCAAGAGTTAAAAAGGACCATTTCTGTTGGTTCTGAGAGACCTTGTGGAGGTTTTCACTTCAAAACTCAATCTTATATCCAACCCATCAAAGGATCTGCATCTAACTGAAGTGTCAGTGGAATGGATTATATACCAAATGCACAAAGTGTAAGGTAAAAACCTCCCAATTAATTTTTAAATGTCTCTGTAAAGCAACTATAAAGCACGTGCTTAAAATTTTTGTAGTTAACATGTCAATGTTGAAATAAAAAAAAAATCTTCTAGTAGGTTTAGGTCTAATATTTAAACAATGTGATTATTAAAAATATGCTACAAATTATATATACAATTATCTTATAACCTCCTTGGAAATAAGTTGGCTACAGCCTACTATTTTTGACCAGTTTAGCTAGTATAAAAAGAAATTATGTGTTATCCCCTAATAATTTATTTTTGTAATAGCAGCAATATGGACAGGGTAAATGAACTGTCTTTGAAACTGCTCAGTATTACTAATAATGGCAGAAATGAGAAGAAAATGAAAGAACCTTTTGATCATGAATAGAAAAAAATAAAATCAACTCTTTTCATTTTGGCACCAAATTTACCCTTGTTCTGGAGAGAAGATGTCTACTAGTTAAAAAGAAGTAAAAAAAAAATCATTTAGAATTGCAGTTATATTAATCTGTTTTTTAGTAAACTATTTAAAGAAATTTTTTAGAAAACCAGTAGCCTCTTGCTAAAACACGTAGATCTACACAAATGACCTGTGCGCAACAAGCTACTGAAAATATTAAAATAGCAGCATCACACAAAAAATGTGGTATATATGAAACAATATTTGTACTGGTTTTCAATTTACTTTTTTAATTAAGCCAAACATAAGGGATAGAGTTTGAGCTATTATTTTTATCTCATGAATTTAAATGAAAATTTAAAATTCACTGTAATGAAGTGCTAGAATAATAGGTTAACTTTGATGCTGACTGAGAATTGAATATCATCTCACTTTTTTCTAACTCAAGACTTTAATGTAAACTTTAAGTTAATAGTGAACCTGGGACAAATGCATGTGGGTATTTTTTACCACGCAGTACATGTGAGAGAGTTTACCCACCATTGTCTCCTCTTCCTATTGTCTCTTCTGCTGGAAGATATTTTACTTTCCCTGAGAAATATTGTGTCAGAAATATGGATGATTATTTTGAAGGCTCTGATTCATGGTCCAAACATCATCTTGGTGGAAAATTTGTCAGTTACATGGTGAGGTGCTGCAGTTCAATCTACTTTGTTACCTAGTGAGGACCAATCTATAACCTAAAATGTGACTTATGATAAGAAAAAAATACATTTACTACTATGAATCTGTTGGCAGACACACTTAAAATTTAGAAAACAGATTCCTAAACTAGATTCCTGCCCTTAGTGTTTGATTCCTTTTTAATCTGTAGATATATTCTTTAGCACATGTTGATTTGGCATAAGTATATTAAAATTCTGTGGGGCTTTTTTTATAGTGCATGTCTGCAATTAATCTAGAACTGATCATAAATTTGAGCAAATTAAACTCTATGTTGATTAATGTGAACTCTATATTTCTAATAAATGCACTTAAAAATTTCTAATTGCACTCTAAAGGCACTCTCAAATTTCTAATATTAAATGGAGCATTTAAAATCCCTACTAAACAAAAATGGATGTTTATGAAATTTGTCACTAAGTGTCTGCTACTAAATTCTTTTACTGTGAAATGTCAGATATTTGAATACTTGTTAAATATCCCTAGAATTAGCAAAATTATTATTTTGACATAATTGAAAGGACATATTCAAAGGCAAGTGCATCTTGCTGAAGGATTGCAGAAGAGAATCAATTTACAGTCCAATGTGTATTGCACCGTCATGCAGTTAATTTAGGATAAGAGGAGACAGAAACACAATATGCAAAATTCTGTTTGGAGCAAATTGGCCAATAGGAATATCAGATAATGTAGTTGAAAAGTGTTTGTTTGGAATTTGCTTCTGGGAAGGTTACACTGCCCCGTTAAAAACAAAATTGAATATTTATTTAGCTAACAATGAAGGGAACAAAGCCAAGCTACATTATCAGACTTAAAATTTTTTAAAAAAAGGTCAAAATTTAAGCTTTTGTGTTTTCCAGATAAATAAAATTTAATAAAATTGTTCACTATCTGGAATATCCCTGCACAGTAATCCATGAGAGAGTTAAACTCATGCATAGAATTGAAATGATACATGTTTACTTGAAAACTTAGAATGCATTTCATCCCCACTAGCTCAATCCTGTGTCAGTGTTTCTATTTTCCATAGAACCAAGAGGATCGTGATAGATGGGACCAGCCTCATATTCACAGGCCCTGCTACTCAAGGGGCACTTCCATCACCCGGATATTTTCTGGAAGGGGAACACAACAGGACATAAGCAGTACAGGTGGTTCTCAGAGTGTATCCATGACTTCCTTTCCTACATGGTACAGGAGCTAATGAGGACAGGTGTTCCAGAGAACCTCATGCTCACATGAACCCACACCTGGAGTACTGTGTCCAGTTCAGAACTCAGCAGTACAAGAGAGACACGAGCACACTGCAGAGAGTTCCTCAAAGGACTGCAAGGATGATTAAAGGAACAGATAGTCCCTCATGAGGAAAAACTGAGAAAACTGGGACTGTTCAGTGTAAAGAAGGCTCAAGGAGCAAATTATCAATCAGTGTGGATAAATACCTGAAGGAAGGGTGCAAAGCGATGGAGACGAGCTCTTTGCAGTGGAGCCCAGTAACAGGCTCTAGGGGTAGTTGACACAGGAGGTTCTGTCTGAACTTCAGGGAACACTTTTTCATCATGGGCATGACTGAATGCTGCAACAGGATGCCCAGAGAGGTTGGTGAGTCTACACAAGCTATCTGAACACAGTCCTGAGAAACAAACTATGATTTGTCCCCCTTGAGTGAAGGAGTTGTTGAACCATATGACCTCCAGAGGTCACTTCCAACCTCAGCCAATCTGTGATTTTGTGATTTGCAACACTACTTTAAAAATTTCTCTGATTCCTTACTCATTTTTTCTAGATCTTTTACTACATACATATCTTGGTGCATTAATTTACTCCAGCTGAAAGTAGTGGTGCCACATGTTTGCTGAATTTTGTGGTTTGTTTTGTTTTTTTTCTTTTCTGTTGGCTTTTTTGCATGCATTAAGGACCCAGGTTTGAAATTGTTTTACATGTAGATTGTTCTGCAAAAGAGAGAGATAGCTTTTGAAAATGTTACATTCAGTGTTCATAATAAAAAAAGGCAGTTTGGGACTTCTGAAAAGAACAACCAATTCCTTAACGCTTCAGGCTACCTTTACCCTTCAGAGCTCTTTCAACATATTTGCATCAGGTCAGGGAATTGCAGTGTGTGAAAACTGATCATCATAGTTTTGGCAGAAACAGGCAAACTACAAATATTCTTTTTGTCAAATTTTTATTATTATTTTCCTAAGAACAAATGCAATAAGTAAAAATACAACTAGAAATTTCAGTACTAGATTATTGGTTAAAATACTTTACAATAACATAGGTTTAAAAAACTTACAAGAATACATCATACTTAAGTATCTACAATTCCAACTGTTGAGTAGGAAAGAAAGTTGATAAAAAACCAAGTACAGATGAAAAAAACCAGTCATTCCAAATGAAAATTGTAATCATTTTTATTCTTGTTTTGCTAATTATATGTGCAATTGAAAGTCCTTACTCAAAATGAATCAGTTTTACCACATTTTTGAAGATGTTACTCTCGCTCTTTCTGTATGCAAAATTATTGGATGAAGTGACCTCCACTGAAAGGAGATATTCATAAGGAAAATATATTTATCAATAGCTACTTTAGACAGATCATGCTCAGGGCTGATCACTGACAGCAGGGGTAGACTTTATATTTTAATAATCAATGCAAATGAACAGGAAATTCAAGGGGGGTGATTCATCTGATTGACAAAAGAAGACTAAGCTGGGTAACTCTGGGTTATGGACATCTAAGTGTAGGTATCTAAAGCTAGGGCAGAGGGCAGAGAAGTTTCAGCTCAAGCATCCATGTCTATCTTATACTTAAAATAAATTTAAAAAAAAAAAGTTAATAAAATCACGTGTAGCAAACCCCTCAAATTGATAAAAAAAAAAAAGCTGGAAAACTGATTTGTTTCTTGATGACAGACTCCTTGCTCTTTCTCCTATGCTTTAGCTTTAGCATTTTTGAACTGTGGATAGACGAGGCCATTGAGAGAGACTAGTTGGCAGTTATATGACAGCTAAACCAAGTTCAGCACTTCAGCATCAATGTCTTAAAAAAACAAAAAAGTTAAATGCGTCTGTGCTCTGTTGATCATTTCCCTAAGAGAAAAAAAAAAGTAATTTTAGTAAAACTGCCAAAGAAAATCTAGAAAATCTACATAACTCAATAGAAACAGTAGTCAAGATGGAAAAAAAACCAACAAAACAAACAAACAAACAAAAAAAACCAAAACAAAATCCTAAAAACCCCAAACCTTCAGTTACATGCTGCAGAACACAAGCCAAACCAGATGACATTGAAGCATTAAAATGGTGTTGTACATGCTATCTATGGTTAGAATACAGTAAGGTTCATAATTCGTCATGGGAAGTTGCATCTACATTACTATTTGCTCTCTAAGGTTTCAGAGACAAGTGAATATATTTATGTTATTGAAGTATTTCTCTAATGTGGCAAATTTCTCCCTAATTTCATGAGAGATGGAACTATTATCAGTCACTTCTTTGTTTAGTCTGGAGACTCTAGCTCAACTTATAGCATGACTTCTAATTGCAGATGCTTAATGACAGGACATACCAGCTCTCTTAACAATTCCTTGCTTAAGGTTATATTGCATAATTTATTCTATCAGTTAGTACAGTTTAATATGGACTAAATGTTGTGACAGGCATATTAAATAAGTGTCTAGTGAGAGATGCCAATATGAGGGTAAAGATAGCAACTGGAACATACAGTGACCTGAATTTTGACCTTTTTTATGTTTTTAATTCTTAGGCTTACACAGACATTTGCTCCATTGTGATATTGGTACATAAATGAAAGGTTTATATTTTAAAAAATACTCAATGCTCTTTCTTTGTTATGTTTTGTTTTTGTTTTTTTGTTTTGTTTTTTTTTTAATTGCATCTTCTTTTACATACACTTTCTTTACTTCTTTTACCTGATTGATGCTTCTGCTTTACAAACAAATCTCAGGAAATTGTTTGAAGACTTGAGAATAAATCTTGATGTGTAATTCCTTGTATTTCTCTATACCTTATATCACTGGAAGAAACAAGCACAAGGCCCATGTGTTCACTGACTCATTTCTTTATATTTTAAACTCCCCTAAAAACTGATGCACTTCATACACTTATATGTAAACCACCATCCACTTAGAAACTACAGCCAGAACAAACCCACCATTTTTGGTAGAAAACTGTAGAAAATTCCATCAGAATGGGCATACCACTTTGAATCCAAAGAGTGCTGTTAACTTCATGATCAGCAAGTACCTCCATGACAAATGAACAAGAACCCTCTGTGCCTATAGATAAAATATCCTGCTTCTCATCAGGGTCAATTAAGCTTGTGTTGATTGCAGTGTTAACATCTTTATGCTTCTCTTGGTACCCTGACTAGCCTGATAAGATGCACCTAAGATATCTGTGACAGGCAAGCAAACATAGGCTTGGTGCACTCAACACTCATTGAGACAAAAAGCATTTAGTGGAGAGCCACCTTCCTCTACAGAGCCTGATACACACAGCCCATTGAAGCTGATGTTAAAACTAGTATTGATTTAAAAGGAATGAGAAAAAGACTTAACAGTTTTCCAGAAATGGGTATGAAGCTGCAGAGGAAGAATAAAGTCAGGGCACGAGCAGTGCAATGGTGGAGAATAGAAACTGTCAGATACTGAATATATTCTTTTTAGCTTCTCCACAAAAGAAAGATGGCCCTAATATAGCTATTAGACTAGCAAATGGGAAACGCCAGCTTCCTCAAGCACTTATTGTTGTCACTAGGCATTTTAATGACTCCATTTAGCACTGCAGCATTTCTTTTGCTCAACACTGACTAATAACATGCTGAGATAGTTACACGCTTTGCAAGTGGAATTTTATTGGAGAATGGAAAGGTGAACGCCTGGGGATTTTGCTCTTAAAACTGTGGAGGACGCATTTTGGATACAATGTTTAAAGAGGAAAAGAAAATTAAACAGGAAAGGTTAGCAAGGGAGATTAAGGGTGAAGGAGAGAAACAAGGGGAGAGCTAATGAAGGAAATGAAATGGATTGAGAATTACTTTGAAGAGCAGCTAGCAGCAGATAATAAATCATGGTGCTGTAAGCACACAAAAGCTGAACCGTAAAAAACAGTAATGTAGAAGAAATGGCACAATGCGCTTTTCAAAAATGTAAAGTGTTATCTGCAGTATGTTAAATACTGCGAAGTTTCCACCATTTTAAAGTAAATTGCCCAACTGTACCTTTCTTCTGCTCTCTTTATTCTAACATGTAAAGCAAGTTTCAGTGACATTACTGCAGCTATAGAGTTCTGACTGCAGCTCCCGCAAATTCAGGCCCTCAGCAGATGTACTTCTGTCTAACATGTCAGATGCTGACTAGTTCCTTACACTTGCTAAATATATCTTAATCTGTCCCTAAGAATATAGGACTTGCATTAGCATTGCACTAACACCCCCCATATGTTAATAAAATGCAAGGGTACCATTATTATAGGCTTAACCACACCTGGATTATTCACCTTCTTAATATTAATGCCTTAGAAAGGGAACATGGCACGGGCAATGTGAAAAGAAATTGGATTTTACTACAAATTTGCCTCTTTTTTTTGGCGGACTTGTCTAATTAATATCTTAATATTTGCACTAGTAGGCACAGATTAGGTTGTGGGGGTTTTTAATCTGTTTTTGCTTCATCAACTAGATTTTTTAAGATTAATAGCTTAAACATGAAAAAACACCCTTTTTCAAAAGGGCTCTTTTTTAAAAAAAAATGAGAAAGTATGGTATGCCTTTACTTCTTAGTAAAATCAGCTCTTTTTCCCTGATCATGAATGCATGCATGTGCAAGTATTTTTGTGCTCTGTTGCAGCTTAGGGATCAGTCATCTGATTGGCTGTTAATGTTCGCACCAAGCAAGCATGCAAAGAGTTTTTGAAATATACTGAATATTGCTAATAATACTCTTCTCCTGGATTATTCTTTTGGAATTTCTGCTTTTAAAATCTCTGTCTTTTTTGTATATGCACATATCTATATTTATTGGATATACATTTTTATGTATATAAAAATGTGTTCTATATTTTGTACATGTGTACAGAATGCTTCTGTAGCTGAAGTATTCACTTTGATTTTGAAGTACATAGGCAATCCACAGGCAATCTGATTATGTCCATATGTAAAATCACTATAACCTGCCAAGGGGTTTCAATATTATTTATTGATCACTTCTTTTGCTGACTGGGTATGGAGAAAACCTAAGCCACACAAACAATCAATTTATCCTTCTTTAGGAACAATCTCAGCAACGAAGAAACTGAGGATGTATTTTGAGGGGAAGAATTCTGCCATAACCACCAGTACCAGAACAAATAACATTACAATGTCTCTGAGTGCAGTAACTCTTTTCCCTTTAATTTTATTCATTTATTCTCCCTTTTCAGTCACCTAAAAGTCATCGAGATATAGTAATAACTGCTACAAGAGGTGCAGCTGTGGATGATGAAAGCAGCACACCTGAAACATGTTTTCAGCATATTGCTCAAAACAAGCAGATTATTTAGGATGCATGGGAGTGACTTTTCCCAGTTTGTCACTAAATATTGCACTGCTTAAATCTATAAAGTTCATGGATTAAGTTCCATAAATTTTAAGTAGAATAACAGTGGCAGCATTTTTTATTATAAGAGTTAAGAATATATTCAAGCCTACTTAATCTCAGATTTATCTTTGCAATTTTTGACATTATCTGGTTTTCCTACATAAAGTAAAATTTCCCTCTGATAAATGGAATCTCCAAAGATAAAGAGGAAGAAATTTTTATTTTTAAGAGCTTTCTTAATTCAAAGACATTGAGCACCTGTTCCAGCCTTCCCATGACAGTGTCACAGAAACAATGTGCCATGACTGACACCATAAAGTGACACGATTTAGTCAATTGAAATTTATATTGTATAGTTAATTACTATGGAAAGCCTGTGTATTACACTCTGTGTAATAACTGATGCCCACAGATATTTGAAACAGACTATCAGTTGATATCATTCAATAATCTTGCATCTTATTTACAAGTAAGTTTTCATTTGGTTTTATTTCTTGTGGGCAAAATTTATATTGAAAAATTTGATTGTATAAAAAAAAAAGAATAATGTCAGAACTGGAAATCCTTTTATGGTGTAAGTACCTGAAATAAAAACATGTGAAATGCGCATATAAAAAAATTTTGGTGCTATGAGACTGAATCAGTGATCAAGACTTTTTAAACCCAAATTAGACACAATTTTCAGAAGCTGACACTAAAAGGGCAATGAATTAAAGCAAATCGATGTTATAGATTTCAATTACTTAGTGTCAGATGATTTTCTAAAGAGAGAGCAAAGAACTTTAAACATTAGAATTTTCTACAGATGTTACCTGAATGAACTGTGAGAAAAACTAAAACAACCTCTCAGATTTCAATATCTTGCACTGGCAGTAAGATACTTTCTGCTATAACTTCTGGTTGCATTTTAGCTTTGTTTTGAAAGGAGGAACTTTTGGAGAAGACTTAATTTTAAGTTTTAGCATAATTGTTTAAAAAATATTTGCAAAATTCTTCACAACTTATTATTTTCACGAGGATTTTATCCCCAAATCAGAAATCTAGGTTTAATTTGCTTTAAAAAAATATATTTTTTTTAGCCCAGAACAATAGTGTTCAAATTCTAAGGAAAAAAAAAAAAAAAAAAGAAATAAAAATGAAATCACAGTAGTGCCCAAAGTCCTTCCTGGGAATTCGGATGAAGTTTTTGCGAAGCATGTGTTTTGTTCTTTATTAAAACAGACATGAGTTATAGAAACAATGATATCTGTTTTATTACTGCCATCTAAATATTTTGTTTTCTCCATCCTTTTGCTTTGGTTCATGATAAATGCCATTATCAGTTTACTGAGGTAGAATTCTTTTATCTATGTATTTATTTTAAAATCATCTGTGCTCTGAAAACTGCAGGTTTATCCAGAAAAATATTAGACCAATGTGCAATATTAAAGTTTGGATTTATCTTTCAAAAATTGCATAATCTTTTTTGAATAAAGAAACTTTTCAAAATTTCTTGTAGTTGAGTTTATTAATGCTGTCATATAGACACAAAAATGATAATAAATTTGATTCCTGGAACATAAATTTGAGGTCTCAGTAGTAATCCTGCTCTTATGGATGTTTAAAAAACTGAAAAAACAAGACAAACAAAAAAAACCCCTCACACACACAAAAGAAACAAGACAACCCCAAACCCAAAACAAACTAACCAATCAAGCAAACAAAAACCAAAGAATACCCCACAAAAATCTTGTTGTTATTTAATTTTTTCCCCCCACAAAATTTTATTCTCTTTTACTCCTTTTTTATGAAATCCATTTTCAATAACATTATAGGAAAAAAACCCCAGAGATATGTATTCTCCCAGTGTCTTAAATTTTATGTTTTTATGGTCATATAACTAATCGTACTTTCATCATTTTCCCTACAAAATTCTCTTTATGGGGCTTGAGCAGCAATGTTCTAAGTAATTAAGTAAATGAATTCATAATGACCCTTAGAACTAAGAATAGTTTAGAAAACTTCTCATGTTTTTATGATATCTGCTTAGGTTTGGGTTTGGAAGTTTTATCTAAACTTTGCTTCACTTGTGTCATTTTTTTGTCTACAAATAAGTTATTTTAAGGTGCAACTCTAGTTGAAATTAAACATAGATATATATCTTCTACTTTTGGTCAGCCGCACTTAAAAAAAAGGGATTTTCAAAAAATCTTCTCCTCCCTAAAAGCCCGATTTCCAACTTGCCAGTCATATATTGAACTAAAAATGCAGACAAAGGCCATTTCTCACTTTTATTTGCAGATATACATGAACAGATCATTGCAGGCACTTTCAGCTTCCAGCAAAACCATTGCTGGATGTCTTGGAGAAGCTACAAAGGAAGTACAGTGACTACATAAATAGTGCTTTTCAGAAGAGAAACAATTTTCCTTACTTTTTTTCATTCATTTAGCGTGGTTAATAGTCATCTGCTCATGAGTTAATATTGTTAATCATGGTCATAAGCACCTATAATGCACTAATTTATTACATGTTCCATCTAAGAAATGTTCTGTCCTCTTAAAAGTCAAGTGTAAAGATCTTCCCCTCCCAGTCTGCTTCACAAAGAACAGAGATATAACTGAGCGCAAAAGGATGGAAGTGAATAAATGGTGTAGTATAGAGTACATAATTTTAACTCCACAATTTCTTAACTCATAAAATTTTTGAGAGGGTTTGATTTGTGTTTTTTTTAGATGTATTGGTAAGAAAGTTACTGCATTTTTAGTAGGATTTGGAGTTCTGTACATGGTGTTTTCACTAGATTACTGTTTAAATTTATGGACTTGATATTTATGGTACAACATACCAAACATTATTGTAAAAATATTATTTTCTCATTTTCTTGGCTTATTGTACTAATATAAGTACTTTTGCCATCATGAATAGTTAAGTAAGTGAATAATGGTTACTTATATTTTGTAAAGATGGATTGCTCTCTCATCGATTTTTAAAAAAATTAATTTAGATGTTGATCCATCAGACATTTCAGGTATTCATTGTGAGTAAGTGACCTGGTGGGGCTTCAGATGGAATGTTTCAAAGCCCTGAGGGCACTGGCAGAACATAATGACTCTGACCTTCTTAACCTGAGACACACACACATACAAATGAACCCAGGAACTTTATCTTGTGTGTTTATTTGTGCAATTCACTGTTTCAGACTGGAATACCCAGCAAGTAGGAGGAGAGCTTTATATTGGGTAAGAGGTCCCAGGATCTAGGTGTTGATATCAGATGTGCTTAGGGCCCATGCAGATGTTCAAGAGCCTTACCTAAGTATGAGTGTACTTGTGGAAAGCGTGTTTACACTTGTGAACTTAAGTCCCAATCAGCCGGAGGTTAGGTGGAGGACTTGGCTCTTTTTCTTTACCCTTTAGGAGCACTATCCATGTCTGCTGCTGAACACAGTGTCCTGGTAGCAGCGGTGTGTGTCTGTTGGCACTGGTAGTCCTGTGTGCTTAGGGATCAGCCTTGAAACTGGATGAATTTGCAAAGGAGAAGGCATCAGTTTTATTTAACAGCCTGGGACTGAGTTATCTGCATCTCAGGGTGCATCAGGCTGGGCTCCAGATGTCAGGAAGGAGTCCCCGGGCTCCAAAGGCTGCTGGTTTCAGTGGCTTTTCTAACATCTTTAACCCTTGCCCCAAATGGAAATAATTTTATCTTATAATTTTGCAGTCATAAAGACTGTCTAGTTACTATTCCATTAATTTATTTCAGCTTTCATTTAACTTTGTGCAATCATGTGCTGTAATTTCCACTGTTAGTAGATAGTAATTACAGGTAGCTAGCTATTCATGTGACATTGCTGATTACTATTGCAGAATAAAATATCATAGCTTTGATTGTACCAAGCTTAGGTAGAAGAATTTTTTCTAGGAACACAAGAAGAATAGAAGAAATTCAGAATGGGAATGGAGACAAAATTTATGGTAAATATGCCTTTCTTACCTTCCAGGAACATTGTGTTTGAAGACAACTCCTGTGAACTCCCTCCTCTGAATCAATGGACTTATTCATAGATAATTAAACAGTATGACGTGATTAAAAGGCAGTATAGAATAATTTAATCTGTATAACTTATTCTTTAAAGTGTTTTCTTAGTTGTCTGAAGCAAGCCATTATAGTAAAAGAAGTTAAAAGTAGGTTCTCAAATATCTGAGTAACTGTGGTTTTGCTTCACTGAGAGCACTCCTGCTTTCATTCTGGTCTTGGTTGCGTATATTATAAAGATTTTTCTAAATTCTTTTTTTCTTTCACCTTCTACATTTAGAGGCTCCTTTCTGCTTGAGGTAAAGAAGATTTCGGCACATGTGATTTCTCCACGGCTGAAGTGGGGTCATCTGAATTCTACACACACAAATCAGGAAGTGTCTGTAGGACAGCATTACAGAAAGAGGTCTCGTACCCTTTCCCCAAAATTAATATAACTGAGATTTTCTCTGAAGTACCTGTATGCTAACACACATACAATGGGGAGCAAAAGAAGGAAGGTAGAGATCTGTGTGCAAACCAAGGTTGCAATTTCATTGATTTCAAAAAGACATGGACAGACAGCTCACATGGTTGGAGTGTTGCTGTGGATGGGTCACCATTTCATCAGGAGGAACAGACCAGGGGAGAAGGGGAATTGTCTTTTATGTCAACAGAGGAGACAGAGGGAGTACAGGGACCTTTGAACATAAAACTTTCTTTTTCTTTATATCTCCTGCCTTTCTACTTTTCTGTCTTGCTCTCCTGTGAGGCTGGTTAGTTTGCTAAGAGAGATGGTAGAATGTTTATTTTAGGAGATTAAATAGACATTTAGGAGAATGTCTCATTTAGAAGATTAGAAACCTGATTTCACAATATTCTGGACAGCCTGTTCTATGTAACCACACATGGAACAGGAATGCTGGTTTAGACAGCTTCCACATGTTGCCTTTCTCCTCATGCATTTTGTGAGCTCTCCAGTCTGAGTCTGTTTGAAGACACAAATATCTTCAGCTAATGAAACATTTACTAAATCTTAAATAACTTTCCCTTCTTTTTTGTTTGTGTTATCTAATTTACCCACTTCACACTTAAAACCTGATGTGTTATCTTGCAAGAAATTCTATGGTATAGATCAGAAAATCACCTTTAATTTAAAGGATTTGAAAATTTATTCTCTCAACTTGCTAGACAGATCTATGAGTCTTGCTTGCAGGTCTTGCTTTAAAAGAAGGCTTTTGATACAATGTTAGGAATATTTACAATCACATACACATACACACATATATACTCTGGGAATAATAATTTAAAATTAGAACTAATGGATTGTTTCAGATTGTGACAAAGACTGTAAGCAATTCAAATCCTTCAACAAAAAAATATGTGGCAGAAGAAAAGGTGAAAAGGATGATTAGGCTGTAACATAATTTCTGTGCTCAAGGAACAACTAGACTATAATAAAAATTTCAGTGTTGGAGATAGATGAAGTCTATCAAATTATGAGTGTTGTGGAAAGAATGAACACACTATGATATTTTTTGTAGTTCCAAGGTAAGAGCTAGCTGAAGCTGGACCTAACAGTTGTTGCTTCAAAACTTCACCAAAATAACAAAGTCTTCCAAACGGAAGAAGCTTGTCCACCTAAATGCCTCACTAAGGTGTATGGTACAATGAACAAACAAGTTTCAACATGGCCGAAGGTGTATGCCAGGTGTGATGGTTAATGGGCAGAGAGGACTGTGGATGGGAGGGAGATTGACTAAAAGAACATCTTCAAAATACCTTTAGAAATAAAAAGTTTACTACAGCTTAGAGAAGAGGCATCTAAGCTTCTAGCCACTAACAGTACCAAGACAGCAAAATGAGGAAGGAGAAAAATATATATGAACCGCAAATATCTCATACTCTTTGGCAGGAAAAGCAGGAAAGACAAAGAAGACATTCAAAGCTGTGCCTATGGCAATAAACAGGCTTGTGCACCAGATGTTGATGTGAAGAGTGTGATAGATTTTTGCTGTGCAAAGACCTGTACAGGCAGCATGCTGACTATGCGTAACACATCACCATCCAGCACACTGCAGTCATGGTCAGATGCTAGACACCTCATAATAACATCCTTTTATACAGGGTTTTAAGTAACTATCCTTAGGTTTTTGTACATAAGAATTCTAAAAGGTATAAAAAGATAGTGTAATTTTTCTTACAGTTTAAATGTCTTGCATTAGCAGTTATACTTCTTTAGAAATTATTTTTTGCCATAGGATTTTAGTTATATCCTTGTCTCGTAGCCATTTGGATGACACTGTAGCCTTTCAGTAAAAGTTACTAATGAAGTTTAAATGAGGATTAGTTTTCAGACATCTTGCTTGTCGTTTCACCTGCAGTATTTGTTACAACAGGTAACTCTTTTAACATCACTGCGTCATGTATTTAAAAAAAATAAAACAAACGTGAGACAGTTTTCTTACCTGTAAAAAGTTAGCATCAGGATACATTGTCACTGCTTTGAGAAACAGAAATCAGTAGAGCAAGGTTTATGGGATAGGTTAAATAACTGATATTTAAGGCGTTTGCTTGAAGCACAGACGTTCAAACTTCACAGGTGCTTGAATTTCCATCATTCTCTCTGTTTTTTTCCAGTTTCTCATTCAGTGAATTACAGAAATTGTCTCCAGGGCAGAGTGTTCTCAAGGAAGAAAGCAATAAAGAAGGAACATTTCCTAACATTATGGTAAAACTGTTTATTTCTTAAGAAAAATAAGTTGTATAAATTAGTTTGACCTTTCCAAATTTCAGGTTTTGGGGAAAAAATTGCCTTTTTAAATTATATGGTTACACAGTGAATTGCTCTATATTTCTGACCCTCAAGTTCTCTTTCTTTTTCACTTTTCTACAGTGATCTTTAGACTAATGCTGTGGTCCTCAGTGCCTCACTTTACTGTTTGGAGGGGAAAAGAAATAAAAGACTTTCCATGACAGCATTTTCTAAACACTTCTGTGGCTTCTGTGAAACTCGCTTTAAAAAATAAGCTACACAGATACTTTATCTACAGCCCTATTTAAAAACTATTCACAGAAATGACTGACAGATAATAGCGCTAATGTTTCCATAATTTTCTGGTACAGTAAATGTCAATGTTATCCAGCCAATCATAGCAGCTTTTTACTAATATTTTTTTCATTCTTTAGCTGACATTTCCCCACCTGAAGTGTTCACATACACACACACATGCATGCATACCAAGCTGGGACATTAGTAGACAAACTATAATGCTAACTGTAGGGTCTGACTATAAGTTTTTAAAGAACTCTCTCCTATTCCTGTCAATCCAAACGATTTTCTGCAGTCAAAAATTCAAAAGATCTATTTAAAATCTTTGCATGAAAATATATCTCTTGAGAGTTTCATTCAGGAAACATAAATTATATTCAATTTGACCAGTTGAGAAAGACACAAATAATTAATTTTGTATGTGTATAGAATGTATTCAGTTCCAGTAGATTTCACAAAGTAGCAGTTTAAGACAACTATCATAACAAGCAAGCATAAGAAGGAATGGCTTAGTTACCTTGCTCCTGATGCAAAATTGGTTTATTGTCGCTGGTGAATGACAAGTATTGTCTTTTTCTTACAATTAACTCTGATTATTCATGTGTGCTATGGGTGAAAGTAAAGCACCCTGTAAACACGTATTTTAATAATGATTTTTGTAATATTGTACCAACACCTTCAGTTCATATATACCACCTAGACATCTCCTTCAGGTGTATTTCTTAGAATTGGAAATGCAGTAGCTAGAAAAGTATTATCATCATTATCTTCTGAGAAGCTGCTGTACTGACACAGATGATACTTACTAAAATATCATACAAATATATGGTCAAGATTCCTAGTAAATCTCACAGTAAATAAAACATACCTTGCAAGACAGTGTACTTCAAAAATTCAATCATCATCCTTTGGTACCTTTATGATGGTAGCAACACAAAAAACTTTTCCACTTCTGTGTTTATTGAATTCTACTTTGCAGTGTCAGCAAAAAGAAAGGGAGAGTATAACACTGGGTTTATCTTCGATTCACTATAGGAAAAGATGTAGAGTACAGGGAAAGAGAATCATAGGGAGTAAAAAGAAAACAAGAATATTTGTGTTTATGGATTGCAGAGATAAGGGCCTCAAAAATACATAAAATTGGTAGACAGGTATCTTAGATTATTTATTTCCAGAACAAAAACACTTCCTATACACTTTTATAAGAAAGGACTCTTCCATTTTACTTTATGTCCACAAAACTTGTTCACCTTGCAATTCAGTAACAAATGCGAGATTTTCTCACTACAGCTGGTACTCACACTAGAGGTGTGTTCTTGCCATATCCAGTTAAGATATCTACTTAACTAGTCCTATAGTGGTTAATAGAGCTAGAGAGGAGAAATTAATGTTTCCTACATCTTTGGTTTTCCTAGTTTTAAAACTGATTTTTCTTTTTTGCTGAAATTAAGTTTTTCATTAGCAGAAGACAAATCTATCTTTGCTTTGGATGAAGAATTCTCTCCCTAAATCAAAGAGAAGGATTAAAGTTAACTCTTTTATATGTTTTGCATATAAAACTGACTCCAAATTTTAGCTGAAGTAACACATTTCTCAGCAGTTGATTAATAAGCTGATTACTGCCTTCGAAGAACTCTAGAGTGAAGCTAGAAAAACTAGAAAAGCTAGCTAAAAGTTCACTGTTCCCTCAGAAATGTTCATCACAATAAGGATGATAACAAACAGATATAGGCACAAGACCACTTCACTCTGTGCTCTTCCAACACTGAATAAGCATATTCTGTAGAGCAGAGATAATGCCACACGGCAGCCTCCAGTAGTAAGGGTCTACCTAATTCATTTAAATGACTCACACAGGAGAAACAATTCACCTACCTGATTTTCCTCTTGGAGAAGTGATAGGCACCAGCTTAATATGTGTTCAAACAGGCTGAGTGTATGCTGGATCCACATGTGTTTTCTGAGATATTTAGTGTGTTTGTCAAAAATATATTTCTAGGATTACTCAGTTAAAATCATTCAGGGAAGAAAAACTATTATTTTCTTCAATAAAGCCTTAGCATGATGTATTTAGAAAAAAAAAGTTGTTTAGTTTTGATTGGGATTTTTTCCACTTTTGCAGAACTTACATAGTTAAAGTTTGATTACACGCCACCTTGATAAAAATGTGGTTTTCATCATATGATTTGATCTAAAGCCACAGAATATTACTGATTAGGGAGAAAAAATACAAAAGGCTGCATTTTCACAATAGTACCTGTGGTTGCATACATCCTTTTCCTCTAATTGCTCATTGCTTAAAGTGAAAAAGTACTATTTTACTTTTTAATTTAAAAAAATAGAAAAATAACCATTATCTTTTCTCCCCATTTGCCTTCTAAATTGCAAAATAATCTATACACACAATTCTAGTTGAGACAGTTTTGAGAGGCTTGCTTTGCAATAGCTAGTGTCTATTACTTTCTAAAAAGTCATAAGTTAAGAAGCCTAGAGAAGCAGAGGTGCAGTTGTCTGCTTGCATATTCATACACATGCAAATATTTCATGCATAAAGAGTACAGTAGCCTCAAAAAGAGAAATTCTCATTAAATTCTTGTATTGTTCAATATAGTTAGCATCTCAATGTTACTTGGTTTTTATGGCACAAGTCCTAGTCTGGAAAAACATATGTTTCTCTTACAAGCAAACTTACAGCTCAGTGAAGGAATAGACCAGAAATATTAATGTAAAACACATCAAAGGATATAACAATTTTTGCATACCTTCTTGACATTTAGTCCAGTCACACACTATTATTATATACTAAGTTTATCTTGCTTATGTTTGCTATTCTTTTCATTTTAGCTAATGTATCCACTTGATCATTCATTGCTATTGCAAATGTTAGTGAAATATCTTAGAGTAATTCTAGATTCTGACAAATGTAGTGTGTTGTAATGGTTTAAAAATGGTTGCCAGTCCTATTTTTCAAAGACTTTTCTTTTTACTATCTTCCTCAAAAACAATTTAGTCTCTCTATTTGAAGTGAAAGAAATAGATGTAGAAAAAAGGATGGTAGAAATGTCAGATTCCAATACACAGTAGAGGATTGGGTTTTTTCTCATTTAATGATGGTGTTTTTACAAAAATAAAATACATTTTTTAATATTATGTACTTTTTGGAATGGCATAAAGAATTAAAAATTCTCTGCTAGCTTTAACCATGGTGATGATAAATTCTATCAATTACATTAGAAATTTTGAATTACAGAATGATATGAAAATGAAGAGTCACTTACTTCAACTTTTTTCTTAATATACAAAATTACGTATTGTGGTGGCTAAGGTTTCTCCTGAGGAAGAAAAATCCTGCATGATTCTGATGATAACATTTTGTTTTCTGTCTTGAGAAGTCTTTTTACTTTGCTAATGTAGAATATGACTTGTCATCAATACACTAAAACAAAGAAATCCATGTGTGTATTGACTCAGAAAAGAGAATCTGTCTAAATTTCTAAAGAATTTTTTTCCTTGGCATAAAACTTTTCTAAATGTCCTTTCTCCTACAGAATGCTTTTGCAGGTTTTCCTGCCTAATGACAAGCTGATAAATTAATGTAAAGACCTCTGTAGAGTTGTCATCATGTTTATTTATTGTATATGTACAAATACATATTCGCATGTATATAACATTGAAGAAATTATTATTTCCACTTTCTATGCATTTTCAACATAACAACAAAATTTCAGAGATGTCTCACATTAATCTATGAACAACTTCTATAACTTCTAGTGAATGTTAAAACTTAATATAATATTAATTCAATGAGAAGAATATTTACTAAATACAGAAAAAAGAGAATATTCTTGTAAACAGATACAGTCAGCTAAAACAGGAAAGAAGCTACAAACTCAAGAGAATATAATTAGAAATAACTAAAACAGATGGATTAAGTCCATCTGCATATAATTCTTTTAAATAAAACAAAAAACAAAAAAAAAAAACCCAAACAGAGATTTCATTTATCACTGTTAATATTGCCTAGATGCAAGGCCTATGTGCTTTGCATGCTTTGCATAAGCTTACATTCATTCCCAGATGATCACCTTAAAAAATAACCACCCCCCAAAAAAAACCCCCAAAAAACAAATGAACTAACAAAGAAGCAAACAAACAAAACCCACCAAATCACTACAGTAACAACAATGCCCACGACCAACAACAAAGACATAACTGACAATTTTTCACGATCTCATTGCAAATGTGTTTTACTTCATGCTTCATTGAAGTATTTTGTAAGTCACCGTTCTGTTATTGCTGGATCAAAATCAGGGTTTATCACACCTCTTTAGATGTGTAATAGGAAAATCTTTGGATGATCTATGGATTGCCTGACATTCAAATATCCATGACTCCAATTTTTCTTTGTTGTAGTGTCTGGATTTTGGTAATGAGAACTTGTAAAGGCATCAAAGCACACCAACACACATGCAGCCATTGTCCATAGAATGAATTATACTTCAGCAATTGCCTTCAAATGCACAGGTAAACAGTAAGTCATATTCAAACTTATCTGTATTCTTGACTGTTGAGTTCTATAAATCTAAAAGCCTATTTGATTCTCCTTCCCTGTGCTATTGCAGGGAAATAAAGTTTTCAATAATATATAGCATAAGAATAGATACAAGAAAAATAATATTTTTATCTATTTATATACACTATTTCAGATTACTGTTTCTGAGAAAATTACATAAATATAGACAAGCTTGTAAAATGAAGCTGAAATTTTGACAAGGAGACAACTTGTCTCCTGTGCTCTCCTCTAGAATTACAATAATATAACCAACAAAAGAGTATTGAATTTCAAAATATATTTTATAATCCATCACACTATTTGTTTTGAGAGGATTGTGTTTCAGATGAAAGGCAGTTGAAGAAAACTCATCCATTTCATCGCATTTCTCAGAAAGTAGACTTTCCCTTTAATATATATTTCAATCTGAAGAGTGACGTGCTGGTGAAATGAAAATAAATGACAGTGCTATCTCCAAAGAGACAATGTATTATTTAAAAATGTATGAAAAGGCCCTTGCTTTGCCCTTATGACTGTTAAATGCTCAAAGTGAGACAGGCAAAAACCGTAGTTAACTCATTCAAGGAGATATGAAAAGTGACCCTCCTTTTTTCTTCAGTGTGAGGGGAGAGAGAAGATGAAGGGGGCTGAGGAAGTGCGTGTGTGTGTGTGTGCGTGTGTGTGTGTGTGTGTGTGTGTGTGTTGGTGTGTCTGTGTCTGTGTGTCTCTGTGTATGTGTGTTTTACTGAAGCTTCTCTGTGGTGTATGCAAAATGAGACAAAGTCTGAACCAGAAAAAGACACTTTTGGTTTACCTGATGTCAAAATGCCAATTAAAAGAAAATAAGATTGACTTACAACACCACTCACATCATAAAAGGATGAGAATATAGCTAAAATAAGTATGGGTGAAAGATAAAATGATTGGCTTAGATGATGATCACAGTGATGATGATGTCTGAATTAATGCCTTGTTGTCCAACACAATTTCTTACTTCAGGACTGAAACCTTATTTGAAGGTATATATAATCACTAGACTCAAGAATAAATGTACTTCTCTTTCAGTTCGGGATCATGAAATTTTTTTTCTCTTAGTAATTATTTCATTATTTAAATCTGTCTCTTCACTGTACTGAATAATCATGATTAACATTTGAATATGTCTTGAAATATTTATTTGGAAAATTGTCTGGGAGCATAAACACATACTCTTCTACAAAATGTGAAAAATAGAACAGATTTAGTAACTTGAATACAAAATACAGTCTATTCTGTTTCTGACAGAGGTCTGGTTTAAGAGATTTCATGAAAGTAAAAAAACCCACAGAAGACATTTGTGCTTTAAAATCATAGAATCATAGAATCATTTATGTTGGAAGAGACCCCCGAGATGATCATCAAGTCCGGCCAGAAGCCCAGCACTGCCAAGTCCACCAGAAAATCATCTCTAAGCACCACATCTACAGGTCTTTTAAAAACCTTCAGGGATGGGGACTTATCATCATCAATGTCTGACCCTTTCAGTGAAGATTTTTTTCCTAATATCCAATTATTTGATATAATAATATATCCTATATATATTGGTTATATTACAACGAATATATCTAATATATTGGAAATATTATAACCTTGGTGCAACCTGAGGCAATTTCCTCTTGCCCTATCTTTTGTTGCTTGGGAGAAGATACCGACCCCTATATTGCAACAACCTCCTTTCAGGTATCTGTAGAGAGCAATAAGGTCTCCCCTGAATGTACTTTTCTTTAGGCTAAATAAACCCAGATCCTTCTGCTGAGTACAGTGGGATAATCGCTGCCCTGGTCCTGCTGGCAACACTGTCTTATACAAGACAGGATGATATTTGGTTCCACCCAGACTCAAAATGGTACAAGATTAGTTTAACAATAAATGCAAAAACTTTACTCAGAAGTTTTATCTTTCAACATCATAAAAAGACTTTCCTGCTTATTATTCAAACATGCATTTTCCTTAATATTAACATTAAAAATACCTTCTCTAGATTCCACTTTTTAATATTGAAATGACAATTTTTTATATTGTTTTTAGAAACAATGAATTTAAGCATTTTCTTTACACTACAAATACAAATATAAGTCATTCACTGTTTTTGAAATAAAGTGTTATGTACTTATAGGTTACCTGGGCGTGTTATATACGTTTGGGATTAAGTCCTAGTTTCAAAGTTATAGAATGTCAACTTCATTGTCTCTGGATGTGTTTAATAGAGGTCTAATAAAAATGAGGCACTAGGATGAAATAAGTAATTTCTTACTTATATTCTTCATGAAATGGTAGTTCTGTGATTTTCTAATACACATCATTCTGGAATTACACCATATTCCATAGAGTTTTATATCTACTTTATACACAGATTATGTAGCATCCTAAGTAATCCTATTAATCTGTTAAAGTAAATTCCTACAGTCTTATAATTAAATGTACTAATAGTTGCTGGAAGAAAAATGAAAACAGAGGTTTTAACAGTATAAATTGTAGCAAGTTTAGTGATCAGTGTGGACAAGAGAAACAAGCATCTGAGTGTGGGCAAAAAAATACTGAACATTAAGAAAGGATGAAACTCTACTCTTCATTTTTGCTTATCAAATAACTTATGTATAATTATTCCAAACTGGTCGCATAATATTTCAACCATCTAGTAATGCTTTGTAGTACTAACTGACCTAAAACTTTTCAGTTTCTACTTAGTTAATGTAAGTTAACTGTCTCTCAAAAAGAGACAGCTGGCACTGCGCAAAAACCTGCTGTGTATTTTTGAATGTTCATGAAATGTACCTTTGCATCTGCTGTGGTTGGACTAAACAACAGAACATGGTGTGTAAAAAATGAGAAGTGAAAGCTAAGGTGTGGAGTACCATATCTGTTCACTTATGCAATTTGAAAAGAATGAAAATATTGGGAAGGAAGAGAAATAGGGGTAGAAAATAGAAGTGAAAAAGATTTGTTGTGAAAATATTTAGGTTCAGTTGTAAAATTCTTTATAACAAATACTCTACCTTCACCTCAGCTTCATATGAAGCTCCATACTGCTTTGTGTACTATATTCTTAGAATGAAAGAAGAAAAGATGGAAATCTCTTTTCATAATAAAAGTAAAATCACAGAATACAGCCATTTGAGTCCAAGATGATGAAGATATTGTATGTAGAAGTAAGTAAATGCAAAAGAAGTTATATCTTTTTTGAATAGATTTTTAGGCAGATAAGTTACACTCTGTGGGGAGCCAATGCAAAATTGGTCTGCATTTTTGAATGATTGTAATAAAACTCTATTGTTTCCCCCAGTGTGAATGGAGTTTTCAACACTATTCTTGTACAGAGTAACCTTTGATGTCCATTTTCCATAAGGAGTTGTAATCTTTTATTTTCTTTTTTTTAAAAAAACTAATCTCATGAGACATGAATATCTTGCAGCTGTAGAAGTCTGTATGCAAATAATTGCTTTGTCAAATAAAACATCAATAAGTCAAATTTATTAATATATGAATACATTCAGCTTATTAGGCAAATTATATAAAGCCCATGTATTCAGCAAAAAAACATAGAATTCCTTGGACAGTGGTATTGTATTTTTAAAACTGTTTTAAGTATTCCTGTGAACACAAAGTCTCAATAAAATAAAAGTACTGTATAGGAAAACTTAGTTTATGAAATTTTGTAACAAATAGCTCATAAGCATTAATTTCAGTGTTACACTGAATGCATTTAAACTATTCTCCAGACCTAAGCACTTTCTAGGTTATCTGGACTTTATTTCAATTTAAATCCTAAGACGTAGCTCAGGAAATAGCCATCTTTTTCTGATCGAAAGTGCGAGGGGATTGTTTATGGTGTGTGGAATGTATGTGATATACAATATGTGGATGTGTATCCTTTCAAGAGCTGAGTGACAAGCATGAGAAATGGTTCTCTGCAGTGATGACTGCACTCCTAGCCCAAATGACAAGTGTGTGGGTATTTCCCTGGAGGGCAGTATCAAATTGAGAATCACAGTAGTGACTAGAGCTAAGCTAAAGAAGAGCACTGCTATTACCTATTTTATGAAAACCATACTTTCTGTGAAATCTGGAAAGATATAAAGTTTGGAATGATTGCATTTATTTTACAAAGATTGGAGACAATAGTGGTACTTTAAAAAAGAAACTATTTTTTTACCAACACCTTTTTTTTAATTTGTTACTATAATTTTGCTTATAAAAAGATTTGCATTGTGCTGATACAGCCTCCTGTGGCATAGATGCACTAAAATTGTGATAAATACATCAGTTACTGATAACTTTAAGGATAATATCTATACATACATACTTTTTCTGCATCAAATTCAACATGAAACATAGAGCCTTATCTATTTACTTATTCAATGCATTGATCAGTCCTGCAAATCATCCTGTCAAGTTAATGAAGACTTGTTCATAAATTATCAACATTGCTATCTGAAAATATTAAGATATTGTAATTCTGACTATTCCTTGCTAGGTGTTTTATTTTTAAAATGTAATATTTGCACATTTTATGTGCAGTCATAGATACACAAATGATCTCCTGCAGTTTCACCATGATAAGGATTACTGTTGTACTCATATATACACTGAAAAAAGACTGATGAGCAGCTGTTCCTTTTTATTCTCCCTCCTCCTTGTCCATGTCTCCATACACTCACTTGTACCATAAAGTTGTTACTGCTGTGTGTGTAAGTCTCTATTTCATCTTTCCATTTGCTTGTCACTAACACCAGATCACAAAATCAGAGAGTAATTTAAGTTGGAAGGGACCAACTCCAAAATGGATCCATTGTAAGACACAATGGGAATGGAATGAAATGAAACTTTGAAACCAAGGATGAGGGTGCAGGGAAAGGTATTTTAATTCTTAATCTTTTTTCTCACCAAAAAAAATCTATCTTAATTAGCAATAAATTATTTTTCCCAAGTTCATCTTGCACATAATTGCTAAGTGATTTCCCCATCTTTATTTAGATCCACAAGTATTTTTTGTCACATTTTTCTGTGTGGGTAGATATCTCACTGCTGCACAAAGTTAACCCACCACAAAGCCATTTCTTAAAGTTGGGTCAGTTCTACCAAGCTGTTGAGGGGCCTTGTCCTACCAAAATTTGTGTATTGCCAGTAATGGAAATTCCACATGTATCTCAGAAACCCTACCACATACTCCACTATCTTTGATAGCTCCCGCTTCCTGCATCAATTGAGAATATCCTCTGTTGTTAACTACAGTCTGTTGCTTCCTACCTGGGTGTGTTTTTGACACATACCTAAGAAGATTCTTGGACCACCTCCACAAGCTCTGCTCTTAGGTATTAGTGTTAATATATCCCTTTTCTTTTCTCTTTCTAAGTTGGAACAAAATCCAATCCCCTTAGCCTTTCCTTGTATGTGGTGGCTCAGGTACCATGAGCATTGGGTAATTTCTTGCTGGATGCACTCCAATATAATTGGGTCTTTTTATATTGTGCAAGGGAGTTCAAAATTAGATGTCACACTCCAGATGTAACCTTACAAGCAGAAAACAGATGGAAAAAAGTAATTTCTGCCATCTTATAGGCAGCCATCTCATTAATGCAGCTCAAGATGTTGATAACCATCTTTGATACAAGGATTCAATGGTGGCTCAAATTCCTACTCATCTGCTAGGGCCCCAAAGTCCACTTCTACAAAAATGTTTATAGACAGTCAGTCTCTAATCTGTACTCGTGTATGGGATTATTCCTGCCCAGATGCATGACTTCTCATTTGCTATTTCTGAATTTCATGAGATATGTGTCAGTCCTTCCTCTAGCCTGTTACAGTCCATCTGAATAGCAGCTCTACCCTCCAGCATACTGACTGCTCCCCTGTATGTGTCTGCAAAGCTGCTCTGACTGCTCTCCATGGCATCATTCATTTTTTGGCATACACATTCACCTGTGGTGGCTCAGATACCAATTGCTGAGGGGAAGCACCAGCTGTGAGTGAGTCTTTTATTAGTGTCAAAGTATAATAATGATCAAATTTTATCACGAGGTTCTAGCCAGTTTTCTGCTCATCTCATTTTCCACTTATCCAGTCCATGCTTCATCACTTTTGCTATAAAGATAATATGGGATATTGTGCAAATTCCTTGCTGAAGTCAAGTAATTATTCTCCATACCTGACATAATTTCTCTTCCAGATTATATCTTGCATCATCCTTATGCAGTATTTTTCCTATTTCTTGTCTGATAAGTGTTTTTCCCTATATATCCTTTATATTTGTTTTCCTATTTCTCCTAGTTTTCAGTAATCTTTTTTAATATTCATCTCCCTCTTACCTCTTCTACATATTTGCTGCATGAAAAATCCCTATTTTCAGTCCTTTGTTCTGTCTTTTGATTAATCAAGGGGCCATAAAGCTTTCAAACACATAGCTAAATCAAAATAACATCATTTTTACTTATAAAAATGCAGTAACGTGTTCACGTTTCTCAAGGCATGCTGCAACTTTGAACCCAAATATATGTGCAGAAGACAGCAGCCTCTGATGTGGCCTCATAATCACTTCTAAAGACCAGACAGGCTTCTCAATTGCCTATTGAGTTCAACCTGCCATTGCAAGCCTATTGGCACTACATCTTTGAGCCTAGATGTTCTATAGCAAATTAATACTGAAAAAAAAATTGCAAAGATTGAGATGCACAATCAAAGGACAAGAACTGCAGAAAGCAGATTCAGCAGTCTCAAAACTTTTGATGGCTTTAAAACGTTATTGTTTTCCTGTGTCTAGGTAGCCATGATAAATAAAAATTCATTATTTGCGGATAAGAGGATAAATTTGTGTCTAAGGAGGTTTTGAGCTAAACTGAACTATGACAACTTCACTAGAAGGAATGAATAAATATGTATGGCCTGAAAAGAAAGTGAATGTTTAGAGTGCAATGCCACAGAATGAGGTTCAATGTACCTTTACTCTAATTTTCAGGTGAAATAGGTTGTCATAATTCAAAGTCAGTTCATTCTGAAAATGTGTTAGAGATGGAAGAGCAAGCAAATTGCAAGAGCAATGGTAAGTAAAATGAATGAGATAATTGTCATTGAGATTAATTTTATGTAAAAATGATTTCTTGGGGTTTTTTTTGAATTTATTGTCAGATTGTTGCTATAAGGACATTGATAAAGAGTTATACATTTATATTAGATTTCCCTACCAGAGAAAAAAAAAGATCATTTTGCTCTTGCTTTCTTTTCTTGCATTTGTGACAACACCAAATCAAAGCAAAGAAGCATAGGTTTTCTTATATTTACAGGATCTGGTGATTTTTTTTCAATCACAAGTAAAGAATAAATTTTAACAAAACAAATATGGCCCCAGAAATTATTTCTGAATTTATGTTAATGGTAAAATAAAAAATATTTCTCTTCTTCAGCTTCTAGCCATGAGTTTGACTTATGACTCCTTAATCAATATAAGAAAACTACCAAAACTCAGTTAGGCACCTAAACCCTGGAAGGAAAGGCTTTCAGACAGAAATTTTCTTCAGTGTTTCTAACTGATAGATTATTTTTTTGCAGAAAATTGTGGAATGCCAGCCAAAGTCTCTTTTACCCAAGCATAGTTATTTTATTTGCAAAACTACCAAGTCTGCAGACATTTACAAGACTGCAGAGAAACACATGAAAATGCAGTGGGAAAGATTTAAACCAAGATTTCTTAAATTCAAATGCATTGGATCTTTCTTCCTCTTTGCATGCAGCTCACTAGACAATAGGCTCGTGATTGATAGACGACTTTTTGTGCCAAATAAAACCTAATAAGGCCCAGGTTTGGGTAAATTGTCTTTTTTCTTGTGGCTCAGTTCTACCATGAGAATTCTTGGAGGCTTAGAAAGTGGTCAACAACACATTAACGGACTGCATATTAAAACATTATGTTCTGCCTCAGTGAGCATTGTTCACATTTCATTTTCATCTTTGTCAAACACTGAACTGTGCATTACATTCAAAATATAAAACCTGACATTCCTATACTTTTATAATAATGAGTTGAATGCAAGTTGTTTGTTACTGCCTTTAATTTCAGACATCACATCTGAGCCAAAAGACATCATGCAAACCAACTATTTTTGACAAACTGAAATCCAACCCTGTCAATGAAAAAAACACGAGAGAACACTTTAGGAAAAAAGATAATTTAATCAGGGAAAGTACATATTTCTCTTCTTCGGCAAGGGTATCCTACTTTAAATATCTTACTTTAAAAAACCCCAACAAACTAAAAACTACCTGAAGAAAAATAGTAAAGTCTTCAAGCTGAACAGAATTCTCTGAAGGTACTTCACTATACATGCTGCATTTTATAGTTTAACTGTGCTTTACTTTGGGTAAATTGAAGTATCCTAAAAATGTCTTCTTGATGCTTATTTCTAAAAACTAAATTCTCTGTGGATTAAGACATATTTTTATCCTTAAATACATCTCATGCACCCAGCAAAAGCTAAAATTGTTGTTATTTGCATAATTCTAGAGATGGGAATACAGTTTCTTTAATCATTTTTCAACAGCCTATTCAGCTTTTCCTTTGAACTGAAGCAACTCTGCACCCTGTTATACCAGGTCTTGTTGAAAAAGTTTAACATAAATACCCCTGCTAAACTAAATTCCTTTAATTTGGAAGGACTTGGGCCTGATATTCCTTATTCTGTGCTCACTATCAAGTTATGAGGTTTTAGAATAATACTTCAGTAGTCTTCAGTAATGCTACACTCTGAAATAGCCAGATGGCCAGTCCTTTCTCTTGCCTTCTGTTTCCTGGATTCAACTACAGTAAGAGATCTGCCTATCCAAAAGAGGGAGCCTACAAGACAGTAACATCTGTTTGGGCTGACTGATATTCTCCAACTGCCATGAAAAACAGAAAAACATTTTTTGTTAAAAAGATACCAGAAGTGGTATGAAAGTTAGCCTTTACCAAAGTTATCATTCAGTTCTATAATAGCAATTTATTTACATGTTTTTGTAATTTTTAAAATTCATGTATAGTTGAGAAAACACAGAGTTGTGTCTCAGCCAGAGAGCTTTGCTTGCAGAAAAGGTCCCACCACAAGTTATTTGATGTTCTTTGAAAGGATTTTTTGTCTTGTTTCTGTGATTGCAGTTCTGACAACAACTCAACTGGTTGAGCCTAGGCAGCTACTTTTTGCAGCCTAGGTAGCTACTTTTTGCAGCAACTCTTAACTTACATTTTTCTTTCAAAACTACTTATATGATAACTATAAACAAATCAAAAAGGTATAGATGTACACAAGAATGAGTTGGAACAATTTATGTTTCTAATGATTTATCTTAGCATACAGAACTGCTCTTCTGAAGGTTCTTTAGCTTCCATATGTGTGAAGAGCTGTACTGAAAACAGTAGGAATAAATTGTAAATGGGATGCAGGTTTCAGCAGAAAGAGGCATTGACTATGATGGCAAATAGCTAAAATGGAATTATCTTGTTCCGGAAACAAGCCTTTCCCAGTACTGACACAGATTTTGACAATAAATGCCGAATATATTGGAAAGATGTAATAACAAGTTGCAGATCTATTACATGCTTCTTATTGTTCACTGAGATATCTACATTAGCCAAAATTCCAACAGAGAGATAAAAAAGACATACATGTTTAAAAATCCAAGATCCAGAAAGTGATTGAGTTTATGTGATTTATAAATCTGCCTACCATTGCCGATGATACCCCATTTAGCTCGAGGATAAGACTCCTACAGTTCTTAGAAATGCATTTCCATTAAGGTAGGTATTAGTCTTTCACGTAACAACAGGGAGCTAGCTGGCAAAGTTGACGCCTGCCTTTCTAATGACAGCACTGAGCTAAGATCAGCCTTGACAAAGTGCATGTACTTTTCCTGTAATTTCTGAGAATTGCTGCAGAAAACTCCAGCAACAGTTCAGAGAACAAAATGCTTTTTTGCTTGTGTCTAGCCTGTATTCACCATTCAAGAGGAGCAAGGACTTCTGACTGTCAAATGGTGCAACTTCTAAAAGAATTGTGAGGACAAGTTGTATATAGAACTGACTGAAGACTGAGCCTTAGACTACTTTTGCAAAATCCTAAATCTCCTCACTTCCTTAGCAAGGGGTTTGATTACTACCTTGTTGCTGTCCTACTATTTTGGCCAGTAGGCTGATTGAGGGAACATGGTTTAAGTTTGGCTAGATATTTTCCAGCAAGTTATATGAAGGGTAGGTTATTTAATGCCCTTTCACTGTAGGCAACTGCTGTTCTAATCTGTGTTATAGACAGATAGATGTGGAGTTTTATTCCAGTACAATTTCATATGCCAAAAAAGGGTCAGTTCGAGGTCTGTTGCATGATGGGGGGGCAGAGCTACCTTTGGAGGCTAGAGGAGACTCCTACATGGTACTCTTGAACATCTGCATCCACGGAGTATTTTAAAAGTCTAAGTGCTTTGCTGGATTATGTTGTCATTCTTGAAATATCTACCAATTTATTCATATGTCCTTCATTGTTTTGCAGCATCATAACTGCAATTTACCTAAATTTAATTTATCTCAAGGTTGTATAAAACAAGCAGAAAGCAAAACTATTTGCCGTTTTAGACGTATCCTCCGTTCAAGATTGATTTGATGTAGAAGTTCCAAAGGGTTGCTTAAATAAACTAGCTGAGCACTGACATCTTTAACTTCCTTTTAAACTGATACAATCTGGTCTCTGCTCTCAGCTTGGTGAAAAAGAATGAAATCTGTATTTTCACTGTGGTTCTGTCTTCCTCCTCTATGCACTTAGTACTGTCACAGAACCTGCTTATATCACACACATATAAAAAGGCAGTAGCCACTGCAGAAGTAAAGTGTTTTTTTCCCATGTTTATTGCATAATTAAATATTAATCACTTTATGTCCCTGGATTGCCTAGAATTCTCCAAATCTTTGAAGATACATTAGGCTTAGGCTTTCTGCCTTGTTTGACTTCTCACAGCTATGAACCTGAAGGAGTTTTTCAACACAGTGACATGCATTTTTAAGAAATTCTAAATAAGTAATGCACATCTCAAAAATATGTTCCGAGGAAGATGAAATAAAAAAGCTCACACAAGCTGACAGACTCAGAGAATGCAAAACAAATGAGAAAGCCCCAAATCTGTTTCACACTGCAGTACAGAGTTATTTCAGAGACAGCTGGTCAGTGTTCCTGTAATTAGTACTTGTAAACAAAGTTACAAGAAACAATAGGGAACCTGCTCTCTTCTGGTTATTACTTCAGAGGATCTTTTACAATATTGACATTATTTTGAGTCTTTGGATACAAAATGATTATGCATAATTCTTATCTGTTTGCTGTTGTTCATTCATAAATGGTTTTATGAAGAATTTAAGCTTTTCATCTGACCATATCATGCACCATTTTTTAGGAAAATGCTTAGTTTTAAACATTTGTTTTCCTGAATATCTAATTTGAATTTAGAGAATTACCAACAAGGAAATAATTTGAATCCTCCTGCCTCTAGGATAATTTAATTTTTTTGTGCAAAACACACTAACTTGATAAGCAAAATGTTCTTTACAGAAGAATTTTGCCATGAATGTGAAGTATGTGATCAAAGAAATATGGAATTCTGTGTCCTGGGTAGATAGACTATCCTCAAATGTGAGTTAAAGAACCTGGATTGTTCCTTTCTTTTCATATGATTCTGTATAAGGCCTGTTTTTCAATATGTGCTAGAACTCAAGATGACCAGATCAAACTTCAGGCCCATACACATGAAGAAATACTTTGTTTCTTCATCTCTCTGTAGATATTGTGGATGTTAACAAAAATTGAACTGTTTTGTATAATTATGAATAACAGACATCTGAAAATGCTGATAAATTCTTTTCCCCCTAAAGTCCTCCAGGGCTGAAAATGTGAGGTTTAGCTGCTTTCAAAAAGTAAACTGAAATTTCAAGAATAACAATTTTGACTGTAGATATTGAAAGTCAGAACTGATTAGTTCTTGAATGTCAAAGATTTTTGATGAACCAAGTTCTGATATATTTTAACATCTCAGGCCAGATTCTCTTCCTTTATCCTGTTAAAATTCAAGCTTAACTATAATGCTACTTTCTCTTCTCTAAGTGTGACACAGTTTTATCAACAGCTGTGCAATTACTAATTTTATTTGCATAGTACAATAATAAAAACCTAAACAAGATAGCTGTCCATTTTCACAAACTAAAAATACTTGGGGCTCATAATTGTGCTAATTAAATCCTTCTCATAATTTTTTTTATATGACTTATGTAATTAAATTATACTTAGTTTTGTTTTTCTTAGTCATGGGAGTAAGTAGTTGTTAAGTTCACATTATATCTTAAGGAAAGAATGCTAGTATTGTAAGGATTGTTTCCTGTATCTTGAAAAATCGTGATTAAGGAAGGCAGGTACATCTGCTGTGTCCAAAGAGGTCAGGTACTGGGATCCCAGGGTAGGAGGCAGCCATTTCAATAAGGAAGGATTTTAAAACTAGACTTCTATTTATGTTCTATGAGCTCTGTAGGAACACCTGCGTGCTCAATATTGATTATTCTGTGGTTGGATTGTGAAGACTTTGCCCTAAAATATGTCCTTGAGACAGTAACTTAGAAATCCATTTGCCTTACACTTAACCTTTCACACAGCTGCTGAATTTAGTTACTATGTGTATGGGACTTTGGAAATAACTATATTTCCATGGCAATAATGCAAATGAAAGGAAACAAGCACCGCACCAAACTTACAAAGCAGTGCCACTTGCCACATGTTGTATAATGTCCAGAATTGCACCCTTGTTAAAACCCTTAACTTTTCTAATATGCTTCAGCTTTTACTAGCACATTCAAGTGAAATTATCTCCTACACTGTTCAAAATAATAACTGCCTTGTCTGGATTCCTATACCATGGGATATCCATACTTACGTATCAGCGTGGTGGTCCAGCAGCAACATGTTATATGTGGTTTAATTCTTAGATTTGGAGTCAGACAAGGCTTCCAACAGACTCAAAAACACAACATCAGCACACCTAAGATAAGCCTTACCATGGGGAAAAAGATTCAACTCCAACAGACTGGCAAAAGAACTACATACTGGATGATAACAAGAGACTGCTGGGAAGTATTTGAGAGCATGAGAAAACAGCAAATAAACAAGTGACAAGGCTTAAATTCAACAAAACAAATATCCAGCCTTTGATTTAGATATTCAGTTTTCATCATCTTCTGGGAAAACAATTTTTTTTATACTTGGATCTAGCACACATACCTTTAACTATAATTGAGCTAATTTATTCACAGGTTTTTAAAATCATCGCCCTTTAATAATCCCACAAAGCAATGCTGTTTATGTTTATTAGCACAGTTTGGTACTGACAGCACAACATTAGGAGCAGTTGAGTAGAATAATAGATGTGCAATATTATAGTACCTATACATGTATATATATATATATATATATATATATATATATATCTGTGCAGGTTTCACCATGTATCAATCTATATGAAATGCAAGAATGGGAGATGTTTTATGTTTTAAAATGTACCTTTTGATATAAACAAAATACTTGAAAGATGTTTTGATTCTCTTTATGAAAGGAATTGTCCATAAAATCCCTTGGACATCCTTCAAGAATTATTTATGTTTTAGGCGTAAATAGATCTTTTTAGACAAATAGTGGATCAAAGAAAACAAAACTTGAGGATGGCTAACTGCTTGAAACAAAGGGGAATAAAGTCACACTTCAGGTTTTCATCCTTTGAACTTCCCAAACCAAAGTTTGTTTTGTATCCAAAAACCACTTCCATTTTATATTTTGCTGTTTAATAATTTGCTGGTGATTATTCCACATGCTCCTACTACAATCATGAGCCAATGTCATTGTAAGAAATTAATGTTAAATTTTTCCCAGTCATGATAAGATTTTCATCACCATCATACATCTCAGAGCAGCTGTGACTTTTACTCATTTGTTGGTAATCCTTTTGAGTCTATATTGTTTGTCCAGTCTATGTGAGACACCCTTGGATCTGTTTCTGTATAAAGACAGTGCAAAATCTTGTAAAAGACTTTGTGAATTCACAGTCAGAGAAGAATTTTGTTAGTGGTAGAAAGTCTTAATCCCTAAGTTAGTTTTGTGCATTATAACACCTTCCAATATGTTCACAAACACAAAAGAAAATACTCAAAGCATAATGCTGAAGAGGAGATGGAAATGGAATCTGTTCAGGCGCAACAGATGGTGGAAGTATCAAAATTCTGGAGTCAGAGAAGGGGATAATTTTACCTACCTTTGCATACTTTACTGTGTTATTACCTACACTGAGATGACTACTATAAATTCTCTTCAAATTTTGTGAGGAAAAATCAAGCCTTTGGAGTAACAATTATTTGACCTATTTACATTTGCATTTTAAGATAAGAAAAAGTACATACTGGTTTTTTTTTTTCCTTTTTATTGATTCTGAAGGGACCAATCCTGATACATACTTTTGCATTGCAAATATTCTGAGGCATATTCTGAGTTATTAGAAACTTGATTTTTATTTAGAAGAGTATAAATTGAGCCATGGTTAGTCTTCTAGTTGTGAAGTATCTTCCTTCGCCTTGTGACAGACCAGAAAAGAGAAGGTTCTTCCATTTGGTCCTCAAAAATGACAACATATATATTTCTCAGTCTTCGTAACAATGGGAAGAATTTTTTGCCATGGAGGTAAGCAATAAAATGCTTAGATTTCACAAAGTCCTAATAAAATTTGTCAGAAGCTTTTCTTCATGTCCCATCTTTTATATTCTACAAGGGCAGAATGGACGAAAACACTATATTAGTCAATTATTCTAGTAAAAATTCTACCATTTTCAGCTTTGTAACTATGGTGGGTGAAATTATTTCTATGGATCTCTCCTGTTAACAAATATTGTAACTTTACAGAAGACTTCCTACTAGGTTCTTAATATTTTGAAAATAAATTCTATATTAAAACTTTTAATTTCTCTGTACATGTGATGATGTTAAAACATCCCTGATTTTGTTGTAGGAACTTTATGATATTGACTGAAGCAAGGCCAGACAAACACAGAGTTCAGTGTGGTAAACAGAGAGTTTTCAACTGTAGAAAATAAAGCAGGACCCACACCTGCCACAGTTGCAAGGAAGAGGGACTAAGCATTCTCTTGACAGTAACTAGTAGACAGTGTGAATATCTTGCCCTGTCATTCAAAGTCGCTACCTTAAAAATTAATTGGGAATACCATCAGGAAAACTTTATTCTGTTAAGCTTTAGTATAGTTAGTATAGTTAGTTGCCAGGGAGTTAAACTGTTAGGGATGTAATAATTTCTGAGTCATAAGTTATTGAAAATAACCTCACTTATAGATAGGGTTTGCATACTTATTAGGTATACATGACATTAAGTCCTGTTTAGCCTTTTAAATTGATGAATGTCTGGTAAGATGGGATGCTTAAAATCTTATTCCATTTACCTGAAATGTTGAAACATGACCCTTGTCTTCTTTTTCAAATTTACATAAAAGCATCTCAGCTACGTGAGATATTTGCTTTGCTGCAGAGGTCACAGAAGAAGCCTTCCTCTCAGAGGAGAAATCTTCCTCTATACTGTTGTAGGAAAACTGAACTTGCCAATTGAACATTTCACATAGTGGAATGACACAAATAGTTAAAGATATAGAAATCTGAAAACAGCAAAAAGAAACCAAGAAGCAAATGAACAAAACATATAACCACCCACCAGCACCGCTCCCACCAAAAAGACCCCCAAAAAACAACCAAAACTAAACCCAACCCCAGTGGGATTAATTGCAAATAAATAATTTTAACAAATTTAAGGTTAAATATTAATATCATTAATTCTGCCTTGAGGAGACTTACATTTATATATGTTGTGTCTGTTTAATTGCAGAACTGAATGTACTCAAGTGCAAAATTTATATATTTTTAACTGGAAAACAATAGTAGTTTCTAGTTTAGCCCAGGGGCAGATAAGTCTGTCTTTCAAACTCAAACCCACTATGTGACTATGGCCTTTTTTTTTTCTTTCTGCTTCACCGTTGGACATGTTTCACTCATCTACTGCTCTTATCCTAAGAGTAAGAGAAAGAAACAATAAAGTAAGAAGGGAAATTCAAAGTAAGACATATTCTTTTCTAGGTCTATTCAGAAGGAACAGAATGGTACTTTGAACAGCCTGATATATTATATGTAACTGATATGTTTCCTTCAAAATTCACAGTTATTGCTGCTAAAGAGTTAAATTATTTTTCTGCCTTCATTGCTTTCTAAATTTAAAATAGAAATTGAAACTAGTATATTTCATAAGGAAATTTTCTTTCTTATGCATTCTTTATTTTATCTAATATGAAGATTAAATATTAATTAATAAAGACAGGAAAGTATTTGTATGAGATCTGATTCATCTTTAAAAAAGCTATTTAGTAGTAATTGTGTTCTCTCATGTTCTTGAAAGTCGAATTCTTCTCATCATATATATTTCTGTGTGTATATCTCTATATGTAAAGTTGTTCATCATTGTTTTTTCTTTGCTTTTAGAGCATATTTGTCAAAATCAATCTTTTTTATATAAAATATATCTACTTGAACTGAGTTAAGAGAATTATACTGCTCTTAAAACTTTTCAGCTTCCTGTAACTGGTATGTCAAGTAAATATTATATATTTGACTGTAGCCAAATGGATTTAGAAATACATATATACTATAACCTTGAAGAGTCAAGGTCACACAAATACACAGATGTACATACCTGTATCTATATCTCTATATTTATTGTATATAGAATGAACAAAAAAGATGCCTTTTGTCTAAAAGGAAAATTTGTGATTGACAGAACAGGATGCACATTATGCTGTTCAGTTTAGTTTGATAAAAATCTGAATTTGTAGGATAAAGATTTGGCTATTTGAGTCTCTAACATATCTTAAAACATATTTCCATTGCTAACATTTTTGTTCTGATGATTCAATTCTGAAGTTCATAAAAGAAGCATAAAGACCCAGTTTTGATCTCAGTCTGGATTTTCACATACGTCTATTTTATTTAGTTTGATTTCAATCACATAGATCCTCTGCTTTCCTAAGTGATTTGACTGTGACAAATGGTGTAAAAGTATTTTAATGCAGAACTAATATTACAATATTGTCTTTAAAAAAGTAAAAATGTCTGTGAGGAAAAATAAATAGTAGAGAGAAATCCAGTGGCATTTTTATTTACCAATGAAAATCATAAAATGAGAACAAGAACTGAACATACACTTCAAGAATTATTCAGCATGAGAGTTTTATCCACTGCCAGAAATGCTGGTTTTGAAATTGACTCGTTCCTGTGGTATAATGTTGTTCTATAGCCGCCCTTAAGTACTTGAGGAATTGTGTCCAATATATATTCTGGTTTTGGCTGGAACACAGTTAATATTCTTCATAATGGCTGGTACACAGCGTTGTGTTTGAATTTGTGCTGAAAATAATAATTCAGGGATGATTTAGCTAGTGTTGGCAGTGTTTGCACAGAGCCAAGTCTATTTCCTCCTCTCAACCTGCCCCATCAGTGAGAAGGCTGAGGGTGCACAAGAATTTGTGAGGGGACACAGCTGGGAGAGCTGACCTCAGCTGATCAAATGGATATCTCAGGACATTTGGTGTCATATTCAAGCATGTAAACCTGGGAGAAAAAGGAGCAAGGGAAGTAATTCAGATTGATAATGTTTGTCTTCCCAAGTCACTTTTACAGGTGACAGTGCTCTGTTTTTCTGGAAATGACTAAACATCTGCCTGCAAATGGGATGCGAGGGATGAATTTCTTGATGTTTTGTCCTTTCATGCACATCTTTTGGGATTAAAATTGTCTTTATCTCTCAATATGTAAATACTTAACTTTTCTCTTTCCATTTCTCTCCCACACCCAACAGTGCCAGTGAGGGACTGACTGTGTTGAGCTGAGCTGCTTCCAGGATTGAAAAACAACAACAAAAAAAAACAGCTTTAAAGATGAAAATAGTATGTGAGATCTTTTAGAAGACAGGGTGTACAGAAAACAAAGAAATTTGATGGATTATCATAATCTCTAAATCAAAAAATAATAACCAGGTTGCACCATGGGTATAATCTGCATAGCAGAAGGAGAATAATTGGCTCTAGACTTTAGCTTTACCTTGATTCAGGCTTATGTTCCAACACTAGGTGCAACAAAGGAGAAAAAGTAATTTTTGTTAATGTTTTCATAGAATGAAAACAATTCCTCAAAGATGGATGCAGTCTGGAAAGTGAAGTGAGGCATTAGGGATACTGAGGGCAAGAAAAAAAGGAAACAGTAAAGACTCTCCTATATATAAAATGGATGAAGAAACAGGAAAGTTGCAAACAGGTATTGCACTAGTAGGACCCCTTCATTACCATGAATGAAACACAAAAATTTAATCAAGTGCAACAAAAATGTGTGGTATATATTGGTGTATGTGCTGGAGAAAGAAAAAAAAACAGACATAAAAATGTGGGATTTTCTGTAGAAGTACACCGTTTTGTGTGTGTGTACTTGAAAACGATCATATCAATTGTAGAAAAATATATCAACAATCATCAGAAGGAAAAGTACTTGTTCATGACTAATCTAGAAAGAACATCTTTTTGGGAAAACAGGAAGATAAAATACCTAGTAACAGAGGTTGATTGATAACTTGAAAGAGATCAACAGGAAGATCTTAAGATTGTTCACTGATACATTGCACACAGATATTTTGGAGCCAACACAGATAAGAAGCTGATAGATCTTCAATAAACTAGAAAAAGAGCCTAAAATTACAGTTAATAGTTTAAGGCAACAGTAGGTACTAGAGGATTATCTATCCTACAGCTCTGAGCAAGAGCACAATACTGACATAAATGGTGTCAAAATGCCAATATATGTCAGTTTATCAAATGCATATTCCAGACAAAACACATTAAGGTCTTAGTAACATTTTTGGACATGGAATATAAAGGCTGGCGTCTCATCAGGAAGCCTGGGTAAAATTTAGGCTACCTGGCCATACAAAAACAGTTTTGTCCTACAGAAGAAAGGCAGGAGGGCAGAAGGAAGAAAAGATAAAAGGAAGAGCAGAGAGAAAGAGCAAAGAGAGGATGACGGCAGACTGGGCAGTTTTCACTGGGGCAATAGACCAATATGTGAAGTTACCTAGAAGGTTTCATCACCTGAAATAATATAATCCATCAAGGATATAAAAATTGTGCACATCAAATTCAAGGTAGAAGCAAATGAAGTTTTAGGGTTGGTATTCAGTTCTCTCAATGCAGACACTATGGGAGTACATGACAGCTACTTCTTCAGAAAGGTACGTATTTCCAGTAACCTGGTGTCATCTCACAAGATGTTAGATACCAGTGTTTATGCAACTAAATCCCCCATCAGGTTATGTCATGTAGCTGTTCACTATGATACCTTTTCCATTAGGCTATAAAGAGGAAAGGTGAAAAAAGGTTTTATTTGCCTTTTGAGAAATTTGCAAAATTAGTTGGGTGACAAAGAAGTTCCGTTGATGGAAACTAGACTAAACTTTTTAAGGCAATATTTCCTTTAATATTGCCTTCAAACAGCAGAGAACTGACATCTGAGCTGTTAGCCTTTCATCTTGTTCTGTAACAAAAATATGTCCTAAAATCCTTTACATTAAATTATCCATCTCTAAGCCATTCCCATGACAGAAACAGACTAAAACAGGACATATCATCTTCTTCAAATTTCAGCTGACATCAGTTCATAATTCATGGCCACTGAGTGAAGACGGATTTAATGCCTACAAAATCCTCCTTTAACCATCCATATCACATAACCAAGATAGACTAGAGGTAAGGTTACTGCTGTTATATTAATTTTGTTCTATTTATTACACTGACAAATTTAGATTACTTCCTTTTCTTCATATTATTGTTCTGGTTTCAGGCAATTTTTTGCAATAGCTGGTAGAGAACATGGCCAGACCCTAATATGCCTGGGTACCACTTCATGTCATTGCCAGGGGCAGGGGAAAAGGGACTCTGGCTTCTGACAGGAAGGGTGTGGGTTCTGTTTGGGCTCTAATGAGGTGGTCAGTATTTGCTGCAAGTTTACCATGCAAATTTTCTTTGTCTTATTCCTTTTGTTATTAATATTGTTGCCGTTATTCTTTGTTTTCTATCTTATTGCTATATCCAGTTTCTATTTCCAGTAAATTCTTGTCTCAACATGAGGTTGGCTGCACTTAATTTCTAATTAAGTAGTTTGACATTATCAGACTGGTTGCATTCAATAAAAACTTTCAGAATCACAAATGTAATGGTATTTATTGAAGCAAATGGATTTATTGAAGCAAAGAAAATATGAATTTGGAAATCACCATTGATAAATGCACTTACTGCATTAGCACTAAATAGACATGCTAAAAAAAAAAAAAGATCAATTGATAATTCATTAATCTTAACTTTGCAATCAATTTAATGTTTGTTTCACCTGGGTGTCATCTGACACAGTCAGAGACTCAAATATGTGGCATCCCAGCTCTGGGGAAAAGAGAGGATTCAGCATGTTGATTTGTGTGTGAAATGGTGTTGCATCCTTATCCTCTACCAGGGAGGATTTTGAATGCCAGATTTCTGTCATAATGGTAAGGGGGCAGGGACTTTACATGTGAATGGAAGATCTGGAGAGTTTTGTTTACAAAAGCTGTGGGTCTTGTGTAAGAGTGTGACGTTTTGGTATCACTCCCTGTTCCCCCCTCCTGAGGCTAAAATAAGATAACCTCTTCCTGATAACATGTCACTTCCATGGGCAGGCTAGCACACCCACATTAATTCCTTTCTCATGGTAATCCCTTCACCACATGCCTCATGGCTTTAGACTTCATTCCTACAGAAATGTAAAACAACATACACTGCCTAAAGTGTAACTCACTTCAAGTTTATCCTATGGCATACAGTGAAAACGATCTGCAATACAAGACTGTGAATAGGGAATGCTTATTTTCTGGGTTGTTTTTGGTTTTTTGTTTTTGGTTTGGTTTTTTTTGGAGCTGGCAAATGATGTTAGTGGATGGCTGGTTCAAAGGGCGATGTTCTCATAAGGCATAGTTACAGTGCCTATACAACAAGTATGAACGAAAGTTACAGTGATTTAGAAAGCAACTATTGTATCAAACCAAGTAGAAAAACTAAGACAAAGATACCCTCTAAATATTGTACACAAAAGACCCCTTTGTATTACTTACCTATGATTGATACATACAAAATTTCCCTGCAGTTAGTTTGTTTTCATCTCTTGAGTTACTATCCTCTTTACAGTTGTATGCCTCTTCATTGTTTTCATCATTGCCACTTTCTCTTTACTATCTTTAAATTCTTACTCATTTCTAAAATAATTATTGCTCTCAACTTCTCTGTTCAAATAAGCCAACTTCAGTTCTATCCACAGGATGCAGTTACAAATTTTCTAATGCCTAATACAATGGTAGATGAGGATTGGTTGTTTTCCTTGAGTGAGTTGGAGGCATGGTATTTTACCAAAAGCCATTATAAGCTTTTAAATCATATAGCAATAGAGGCTTTTCACTATTATTTGGAATGCCTGCATTTGTGTCAGCTTTCCTTCAAGTAAGAACTCAAGATCAGTATTAATTTTTAATAGTTTTCTTTGTCTGTGTTAAATGTCCTTTAGTTGCCTCTAGAGCAAGCTTATTTTTTTCTTCACAAAACAATGGATCTCCTACCCAAAGCAAAGTTCAGACAATTTTTTTTTAAGCAACTAGACATTCTTTCTTGGTTTTGAGATCTAATAGTTTTTTTCATAGTAGACAGCTTTTCCTTTAGTCTCTAGAAGACTTCATAGGACAGGAATTTTATGGTTAGTGTGTTTACTACCAACACTCCTGAAGTATGCTTTTTTTCATTACCTGTGCTTTTATAGTGATATGTTTGCAGCTACTTTTTCCACAGTGTAATTGGATGGCACCTCAACTAAAACTGGTGCCTCATTTGCATCATTTATCTTAGCAGATAACTGTGATCTTTACATAATCCAAATGCATACTACAGGAATGCAGGCAGTGTGCAAATGAAACCAGGCTGATGACAACAAAGCAATTTTTTCACTGGGGACAGAAAACCTTATGATGCACAGCATATATCAGTTGACCAATAATGACTGAATTCTTGCTGAATATTTTGTACTCATCTTGAACTTTCAATTTAAAAATTTTCTTAGTAACTGTTTTTCAACTCTTCTTTCAGCAAACATAGAATCTCTAACTAGCTCTAACCCTTGAAAATATCCCTTTTAGGGAACCCCTTTTGTTTATGTGTATTCATAGTCTAATAGTTTTTGTCATCACGTTTGCCCCATCCCTCAGCATTTTTTTTTTCAAATTACCCCTATCCCAGCATAGAGCACAATTCCATTGCTGAAATATAAACATGCAGTGTAACTTTTCCTTGCATTTGCTAGTAGTACTTATTTCACTCTAATTCACTTCTACAGTCCTACCTAGAACTCAGAGAAGTGCAAAAATCACAACGAATCTCTGTGAATTCCGACCATTCAATAATTTTGCAAGTTTCTCCTATTCTCTCTAGAGGATTTTCAACATCACATTAAATAAGGAAATCCCAGATTTAATCCCCCCAATTATGCAGTTCAACTACCTTGAGGAAAAAAACCCCTTTATCTGCCTTTCAGATAAAGTAAATAAATTCTCAGTGAATACTACATTTTATTTCATTTGGTTTTCTGTTCATCCATCTGCATGCAAATGCAAAAAATGTGGGGGAAAATAACATTTTACTGAACAAAAAGAACACTATTTTTTAGCCAACTCTACTATTCATATTTATTTTACATTATTATTTTGTTAACTGTCGGGAAGTGCAAAGCCGTGAACAGAAGTGAAACCACAATTACTAATTGCATATGTTTTAGAAGCAGCTTTTCATTATCTGTCATAATTTTATCGCATATTAGAGTTATTTTTTTCTGGGTACTGTAGTAATTTTCATCATTAGAGAGTATAAGAAGCTCATTAATTACCTTGAACTGCCAAGTTACTTTCTTCCTAAATTACATGTCTATTTCCTATTTCATGTTTAAGGCTTTTCAAGATAAATTTTAAGATTTTTTTTTCTTCTTAGAAGATATACTAAAGCAACATGATCAGATTTATAATTAAATGTTTTGACATGAATAAGCTTATCTACTTTCCTGAAGCCAGTGGGAGTAGATCATCGGGTTATACAAGAAGTCTTTATCATCAAGTACAGGAATATGAATGCAGAAAAATTTATAATTACTGAAATATCTTTTTAGCATAATTAACAATTTAAATACTTTTGTAGAGATTTGAAATAGATGGGCAAGAAAATTTAGTATTTCATTTTTGCTAATCATTAAACTGAGCTTTTGCCCACTAGATAATAATGAACACCACTTGCATTAGTGTTGATTGCCTTGTATACAGAAAATAACATCAGGGTAAGATAAGGGCCATCAACAAAATAATTTCTAACTTTGAATCAACCCTTTTACCTGCTCTAAATTTCTATGTAGTGTCTGCCTTTTGACTGAATGACAGTAATCCTGTAAGCTGAGTGAAATGAACAGTGTTCTCATGGCTGGACTAGGTAGAACTTTAACTCCAGACATACTTCTATTTTTGCAGTTGAATTGTGAGTTACTAAGTGATATTTCAGAGCCAACTGGTTTGCAGCCTCATGCAATTGGGCCTTTCTGGTTCACACTTCAGCATTTCCCAGTCAGGTCACTATACAAGACAGCAGAGCATTTCTGTTGCTCTGTTTTCTGCTTGTGGAAGTGGACTTTTCTGATCCAGTTTTGTACCAGTGATTTTCAGACCATTAAATATTACTGAAACTCCTTTTAGCATTACTCCTATATGAGGGATCTTGACTGTTTATATCAAAGAAGCTTTCAGCTATGAGTTTTTGAAATAGTTCTGTTATCTGCTATTCTTTCTAAAGGGCAGGTGTGGGAAAAACAAAATCTTTCTTGTGTCCTTGAGAAAGATATTTTACTTTTATAAGACTTGTATGTGACTGTTTATTATCTGGATATTTATAAGTTTTGAAGCTCTCTCTGTATTTTTTTATTTCATGTTCAAGTGTTATTTTTTGTAGCTATAGCATATTCAATGCTTCCCAATGAGCGTTCAAATGCCATTCTGAAATAACTCAGTGAGCCACAAATCGCATTTTTCATCAATAAAAGAGCAGTCAGGTAAACAAGCAAAGGAATGTTTCCCAGAATAATAAAAATATTAGTTTGTGTCTGAGGTTTTTTCAACATATTAAGAATGTCTTGATCTTAATGTTGAAACTCTGCAATGATCCTTTGTGTGACTTTATTCTTATGTACCTAGGAGGATCAGTCATATTTTCAAGAAATGTATATGGTAGCTTTTTCCACTACTCAAACAACAGTGGCAAATTTCAGCAATTATATAAAAAGGTATGATTTTACACATTGCATAATATTTTAACATCTTTTTAGTATGAGTTCTGGCTATGGATTCTATTTGACTACAGGGAGAATCTTCTAATTCTCTAGCCATAGTATCATCTACCTTAAATAGCATAGTTTCAATGATTTGATGCAAGAAAATATGTTTACAGTTATGGAAAAACAACCTTTTACAGAAAGTTAAACTGTATTACTCTTAATTGCAAGTACTAAAGCAGATTTTATATATATGACTGAATAAGTTTTCAGTGATAGGGTAGTAAAAGCTATTTTGACACAGCAGAGTGATTTGAACTTAAATGATTAAGACTTGAAGGTGGATTGAAAAGTGAAATGACCCCCTTGGTTTGGGGGCTCTTTATCAGCATCACAAAATCCATCTGAATCCCAGACACCAGAAATATACTGAGAGAGCTGCTGCAGGGCCAAGTACTTTTTAACATCTTTATTAATGGTCAGATGATAGGACAGAGTGCACTCTCAGGAATTTTGCAGATGATGCAAAACTGGAATGAATGGTACCGGCAGATGGCTGTGTTGCCATTCACAGTGACCTGGACTAACTGCAGAAATGGGCTGATGGGAGTCTTAAAAAAGAGCAACAAGGGAAGTACTAAGTCCCATGACTGGGCAAGAATAATCCAAGGCACCAACATAGACTGTGAGGCCCACTGACTGGAAATAAGCTTGAGAGAAAATGGCCTGGGAGTCTTCCTGCACAAAAAGTGGCCCATATGCATGAGGGGGAAATAAAAAAAAAAGGTAAGGTCAAGAGGACTTGACATCTAGTTACCTGAATTATACATTTTGACTCCCCACGTGCTGTTATGACAGTGGTCACTCTGATTATAAACTGCAAAACCGATATTAATATTTATTAAAGAAAAAACATTTGTGCAAAACCTTTGACAAAGAACATTCAAACTTACAGTTTTTAATGGTGATACAATTCTAAAATACATACGAAGACCAGAAATTCTTTGTAATTATGAAAAGTCTTCAAAATACAAAGAACACAATCTAAAAATGTTTCAAGTTAATCAGATACAGACTAGAAGAATCTAGTTCATTTTTAAGAAGAAAATAACAGAAAATATGAAAGAGAGAGATTTTTAGAGCTCTCCTGTGTGAGAAGGAAAAATTCTTTGCAGGAATTTTTCTATTATACTCATCTTTCTTTAAAAGTACTAAATAGGAAATCTATAAGTAGGCTGTGAACAACTTCAGTCACTGCACTACATAGTTTATCAACTACATTACAAACACATGAATTCTTGTAACACTGGTTAGCCCAGCATGATAGTTTCCTGTGCTTGATGCCAAGCCAATTTTATCAGTAATGCTCCTCAGAAATTTGGCTTTGTAAAAGAAAATGTATCTTTATCTTTGTAATAGAAATAAGATGTCATATGGCTGAGCAAATGCAATGTGCTCTGTGAGTAACCACTGAAATTAAAAGTCAAGCTATCAAATGCAAACTGTCGCACGGCTTAAGGTAATTAAAATTCTCTTTTCCCCTACTTGCAAAAGGGATTTACATTTCTTTTTTTGACAAGAAAAATGTCTCAAGAGATATTTCTTATTTACAAGGAAATGTATCTCCTGTGCTGTATTGTGGTAAAAATTACATATGAGGGTTTTTTTCAGATTTTTTAAGAAGAAAAATATGTTGCTTCAGAATGTGCCTCCAAAAATATTTCCTTACATTTCCAAGTTAGTATTAATGAATCTTCTTTTTGAGTTCTACAGTAATTAAACTAACTTTTGTATGTTGGGGTTTTTTAGTGGGGTAGAGTGGTGATGACTTTGTTTGCTTAGTTGGTTAGATTTGGGTTTGCTTGGTTGTTGTTGCTGTTGTTGTTGTCATCCTTGTTGAGGGTTTTTTTGTGGCAGATGTTTAGGAATAATTAATGTCTCCTAACTTTGGCCGTAAAAACCATGTATTTTCCTGGGCTAGTTCAGGCTAGTTCTTGACATAGTATGTGCAGTAATATGGTTAAAAAAGCATCTCCAGAAAGAAGCAATCCCATCCAGAGCATTTAAGATTGGAGCAAAAATTAAAGCATAATGATAACTATAATGATTATAATATTATTACTGATCTAATCAATAAATTACCTAAGCTTTAATAGTCAAGACCATTGCCAGTGAAAATACAAAAACTTATGTAACTTAACCATCTTCTTTAATACTAAGTTATTTACCTGTATATCTGCACACATATCATGAAGTTGACTAGCACTACTCATTAGGGATCAAGGAACTCTGCCGAAAATTATCCCAGAATCACAGAATGGCTGAGGTTGGCAGGAACTCTGGAGGTCATTATGTCACCTGGAGTGGGCTGGTCAGAGTAGTACATGGTGAGGTTTTGAATACCTCCAAGGATAGAGATTCCACAACATGTCTGGGCAACTTGCTCCAGTGTTTTTCTTATGTTTAACAGGAGTTTCTTGGGTTGCAAACTGTACTTCTCTGGGTGCTTCTGAGAATATTCTGACTTTATCTTTCTGAATCCTTCCCATCAGGTATTTATACACAATGATAAAATGCACCTGAACCTTCTCTTTCTGAGGTTAGAATGTCCCAGCTGTCTCAGCATCTCCTTGCATGCCAGATACTTCAATCCCTTAATCATTTTACTGTCTCTAATTCTAGTGCAAAAAGGCAGACACATTAAAAAGGCAGGTTTTTTAAGCTCAAAGCTTCCAGGAGGAATATCTAACAGAAAGATACATTAATATATGTTCAAATAAGCTGAGAACAGAGATAGATGTTGTGGGTCTTGCCTGTTCAGCTACCTATCAGCCTGCAATGTCATAGTTCAGGCTCTATGCACACAAACTCTCTGCTAAGCAGAGAAAAAGGAAGAAGGTATTTAAGCTTAATTAGGTATAGAGATCTAGAAGTGAGTTAGTTCTTGTTCTGAAATAATGGCAGATATCACATGAGGAAATTTAAGATTTTCTATTTCTAATTTCATTTCATTACATGATTTAATTCTTTACCTGCTTGTTTCCTGAAGGTGTTTAAAGTTACCAGTTCCCATGGATGAATTCTGTTAGAGATTCTTTAGCAAATCTAAGTAAAGAGTAAAATAATTAAAATAATATTAACAATTAAAACTATTCCCCAAAATAGATTTTTATGGATTGTACTGTTCTGGGGATTGTAAAATTTGCTTTCATCGTGTCTCATTCAGAAGCGTAATGAGAAAATATTTTTTACTAGCATGATATAAAGTATATTAATTTAGTTTTTTATTTCTTGTAGCAATTGAAAATAGTTTTGAAACTTACGTGATAGGACAGCAAGTCCTATCAGGACTCTATCTAATCAATTTTAGAAGAAATCCAAATATATATTAAAGACATGATGTAAAGAGAAGAACAACAAGAAACAAATCATTTTATAGAATTTTTTTTTCTAAAATAGTAAAATAAAATTAAGGATTTCACTTGCAAGTCTTTATAAACTTTGGTTAATCTAATAAATCATTGGAGTGTTTTAGTCTTCCACTGCTTCAGTTCCTCTCCCCCAGATCAGAAGAAAGTTTTCCTTCTTAGATTATCAAGGATATATCAGGTGTTGTTTTATTTCATTTGTGCTGTCTTCTGGTACAACACATGTATCTCTTGAACCTTAGGAAAAGCAAAGGGATATATATGGTTTATATTGACTGAATTGGGTAGCAGTTCAGCACTAATTTCATTTATCTATGAACTAAACTCTTAGATTAAGCTAGTTGTCTAAATTCTATATATTCATGACAGATATGTTCTTCTATGTGGCAGGTGACATTCTGTGTGACAATCAGTGAGAAGATTTGTAGATTCCCTCCTTGCAACGTGGATCTACATTTAGTTCACTAAAGTCAGGCTGAGGGAGACCTAGCCACTGTATCTATGTTGATAACACTTTTTAGAGAGAATCTACTTTTACCCCATTTTAAGCACTGCATACTTTTTTCCTGTATTCCATTAATTATTTTCTCATCAGCAGTTTTAAACTCATGCCAATGTACTTTGATGTAGGAGTTACACAACTCTTTTAAGTAATCTTTTTAGTCAACACTTTATTGGTTTCAATAATTAGGCTTCCTTTTAAAATAATTTATTGTATTTTTTCACTATGGTTTCTCAGCTAAGAGTGATTGAATATTTCAGTTTGAAAGGGACTTCTGGAGGTCCAGAAGTCTGCTTCATAGATTATATATAAAGATATAGAAATTCTTTTGAGTACAGTGGAGAATCTTCTCTCTGAGAAGTATCAAATCACATGAGGACCAAACAAAATTCAAGTGGTATTTTACTCTAGATGTTCAGACGGCACAAAAAAGGGAAACATAAAGAATGTCGTATCTTTGATTTGCCAATCCTGCCTCTCATGAAAAGTATTATTCATTAGAGAGGTAGGCATAGGAATCTTGGGTTCCAGTTCTTCAATGTTCCCAAATGTGTGGTGAGTGTATTGCATTGACCAGTATCATGAGCTATACCTTCAGTATCTCAAAATGTTAATTTAATAATTTATTGTTAAAGAAACTGAATAATTTCTAATCATAGCAGGAAAGTGCATTTATTTCAATGAACAGACATTTTGCTTTTCAGTTTATAAAACCTATAAATACACACAAAACAAATTTTGCATGTTTTAGAAACAGACTTTTTCTGCATATCTAAAACAAGTTTTATTGTTACTGGAAGTTTGACTAAGGACTTTAGAATTTATTTTTTGTGGTTTTTTTTTTTCTTGAAAGATAGTAGAAAACAGTCAGAGTCAAACCAAATCTTTTGCTATTATATTCAGCCTAAGCCTCTGATTTTTGGCAGGTGCCCCACAGTCATCGATGCAGCAACTGGCTGAGGGTGATTTAATGGCATGTATTTCAATAAGAATCCCAAAAGAGGTTCCAGTGTATGAAGCAATAAATGTCTGCTATAGCTCAAATAAATATGACATCTTGCTGAACACAACACAGACTGCCCTGAGATCTTGGCCATTGGAATTATCAGATGAAGCTCTAAACAACAAAATAATTTCTTGGCTCAGAAAATGTTTGTTTTAAGAGATCCCCACTTACAAAGGCAATAAAACCTAGTCATTTGAGACTAATAAAAATTTTCACCACCTGTAAATCAAAACCTTCCCTCTAACAAGACTTTTGGCTACTGTCCAAAATTATTTGTGGCTGTTTGAAGTTCTGAAAGTCAAGGTCTGTATTCTTACTTGAAAAATGGAAGATTTGCCTAACCTTTAAATTATGCAATTCGGATAAATGATGTAGTTCAAACTAAAAAGATTAGACAATGTTAATGAGGATTCCACTTCTCAGTATTTGCACCTATAAAACAATTTTCTCCCTCTTCAATACTTGAATTGCGAATTATTGCTTGAAATTGATTAATATGTTCACCACTCCCATTATCCATTTGATTCTTCCCTGGAATAAAAATTGATTTTATCATAATATATGCACACTATTGCAGGATCATTTATATCACTCAGGCAGAAAAATGATATAATTTTAGTCAATTCAGATTATTATTCAACTCTCAATTGATATAATTGGGAATGCTATACATTTCATATGTGATCAAGTGGGCCAAGAATACAGTCAGCTATTTCATTCATTAGACTGAAATGATCAAATGGATAGTTCAAAAGCAAAAAATCAAAAACAATCCCAACAAAATCCCAACCCAAAAAACCAAACAAACAAATAATCTTTGCCAAACAATTTTAACTGTTACTCCAAAAAACATGAGTTCACAGAACTAATATTTTTGATAAACAGATATATGGAGGTAAATGGCAGATTAGGTATAGAGAGATGCATTTTTCCTTTTTTCTTCCATCTCCTGTTCCTGAAATGGGTCATGGAATTTACCTACAAATAGACTAACTACCTAATGTGCATGAAAAATACAAGATAGTGGATGGATCCACTAGCACAGTTTGCCAGGGATAAGACTGTGGCAAAGTCATTAAGAAGTCAGCAACATCTTCTTTTAAAAGGAAAGAACCTTTTCCCTAAGTGTGCAAGGAGATATATGAAGGTACACATATATATTAATATCACATACCTTTTAAGTCAGTTCTGTGCTGCACAGCTTTCGTGAAGAGAGTGTAGAGATCTTCTTGACGTGGGGATTGGCAGGAAATGCATATTATATGAATGAAGTCTGTTTATTTAATCATGATTAAGAGTGTTAATACTGAATGATAATGTAGAATGTAGCAAAATTGTAATCCTCCAGAGCTGTTCAGCATTCAAAGAGATGACACAATGCAGAGAGAAACTGAAGAAGTGGATGCCTAAAGATTGCCCTACATCCAGGGAAAATAAACAGAAAATTAGTTTGTGGTCTAGGAACCTGAGATTTCCTAGGTTTCAGGACTTGTCGTTTTCCCAAGCATATTACAAGACAGATTACTCTGATTTAAGGATCTATTTTTCTAATTAAGCATTTTAGTTGTTTTAGCTGTTTTTTCTCTTTACAGGAGTTAGACCTCAAACATACCGTTTCTCTTCTACACTATGAAAGAGCTCATTTTTCTTTTTGTGGTCTTTTTCTGATATAGCTTTGGGGCTATTTTGATTAGACACAATATGTGTATGTTACGTAGCAATAGATGTTAAGTTAGTAGCAGCAAGGGCAAATACGGCTTCATGATTGACATATTAGATAGCAATTATAGAAACTCTAAGAACTCTTGAGAGCAATAGCATAAATTTACAATTTACTACTCATTTACTGTTCCTTTTCTTATATCCCATTACATACACAGTCCTCCCTATTGCAATTTCCAGCTCATTTTTTTATTCCTAAACATCTCATTAATTTTTAGAAGCTACAGCCTCATAGAGAAGCTTTGCCTGATACCTTTTGTGAAAGCTGCTTATCAGAAAGCTGTATATTTTCTATATTAAATACTACGAATTTTGGTCTAAATAGCATTCTACTCACATGGTCTCTCTAAAACTTCCATTTCCACTTCCTAATTTTAATATTTCACACTTCCAGTCAGCTACTGTAAGCCACTTGTGAATTCAGGCTTCTTGCTATGTAAATTTAAGTAATCCTAATTTTGTGCTCCTAGCTTTCAGAGTGTTATATATTCACCTACAGGGGAATAGAAATTCCAGATGAGATAGAGGTAGAGCAATTCAGGCACCTTTTTTATATTAGTGGATTACCCACAGGATAAGCCCACCTAATCCTTCTCCCTATGCTGTATGCTCCTGACTTCTTTCCTATTACCAATATTCATACTCCTTGAGCATCTCTCTTCTTAATACTTTCAATTCTATCAGTCCATACTCATTTATTCTTTTTCAATAGTTTTTGAGAGCCTGTTGAATATCCTGGAATGCTTAGTAGTATGCATGTCAGTTGCATCTAGGACTTAATCTGCACAGTTTTATTGCAAGACCAATATGAATTTTGCTTCTCAGTCTTTGAACTCCTGCTGTTGTTTCTTCTGCATTATTTTTCTTTAATCTAGCAAAAATAAAGCCAGCCCTCAATTTTGCCTCTAGTTCAAATATTCAAAGTTTAGGATATCATATTACAAAACTAGTTTCAAGATTAAGTGGTAGCTTAATTCTGACTGCGATTTTCCATTTTCTTTGGGTCTTCTTTATACCTTCTTTAGATGCCAAGTAATGTGATGACTTTTATAGAATTTTACTAAATAACTTTTTGAGACAGTCATTTTCATTAGCAGTAAGCGACACCAAGGTAGACATTTCAATGTTCCTTTGTAAGAAATGGTCATAGTAGAACCTTTTCACAAGAGATCACCTGATACTAACAGACTTTTATATTCTCTGTTCTTCCCTGTTATGTTAAATAATTCAAGGAAACCATATTCTTAGAGTAAGTATAAATGACAAGTCTTAATAATTTTAAAATTTGTATTTAATGTTAACAAATTAGGCAGAAAAATATTCTATATGGAACAAATACCTTACTCATTCAAGCTCTAGAAAGGCTTAAGGAAATTATTATGCCTCACTTTCTTCAAAGCATTTTGTTGAATTCCTATTTTAACATCTCTGTGAGTTACCAATATGTATACTGAATGCAATTATAAACACATCTATTTCTTTATGAACACATATATTTCTTTAATACTATTCACATGGATCATACCTGATGAGTCCACCAAGGCTGGCAATTAGAAAATGATACATACCCTTTGGGAAAACGTTTTCATCCCCATAAGTGCCAGAGTTATATTTGTTTACTCTACACTATTTCTCTCTAATTTGCTTATGACATGTCATGTAGCTATATGACTTTGCAAAGTAAAATAAAAAAATATCTTCTTCAGCCTCTCTTCTGCTTCCTTGGTGTCATGGTTTGACCCTGGCACAATGCCAGTGCCCCCCAAGAAAGGTATATTTCCAAAAGGCATACTGTGAGATGTGACCTGGAAGCAGAACAAAGCAGGCTCCAACTTGGGAATGAAGGGAAAAACACAACACTTTATTAATCTACAACATAAGAGACAAAAGGGGGAAAAAAAAGGAAAAAAAACCCCCACACAGCAATCCACAATGGAATACCTCCAAAACACTCCTCCTCCCTCCACCCCTCTAACACTCAATCCCCTCTAACACTGAATTCTCAATCCAATTGCATCCTTCACACAACTTCCCCCCACTTCATCAACAGAGAGGAGTCTCCCTCTTGCACCATGGGCCTCCCCAGGAAACACAGTTGGAACCTCCTGTGCTTCCATGTCACACGTGGCAGCTGTCTGGAGAGAATCTGCCGTGGTGACTATCTTCCTTCCCTGTCCAGTGCTCTCACCACTGTCCATGGATCCAAACTGCTCCTTAGGTCCTTTTGAGAATGCCTCGCTCAGTTCCAAGAAGTGGCAGCCTCTCACCATTTGGGACACCTGTCTCCCCACCCGTATTTCACCCCCTGGGGCCGAGGGGCCTCAGGAACGGAGATCCTTCTCCACTGAAGGCAAAGGGCTCCACCACACCCTCCCCATCAGTCTCTGTTTCCTCTACTTCTTCTCACCATGGCTTTGTCACTCCTGGCTTCCGGCCAACTGCCTCCCCCAAGGTGCAGTCTCTACATTACAGGAAGATTTGGTTCTGTCCTGTGGCCATGTAAGAGGAAAGTCCAGCCAAAAAGCCACTGCAATCATCTCCTCCATCTAGGGCACTTCTCATCTGCTGGTATTTCTTCACTCACTCAAACCTTCTTCTTGTCTGCCATCCTCCGTCCCCTCTAAACTCTCAGCTGGGGAGGATTAGTATTTTTTACACCTTCCACTGTCCCAGCACCAAAGGATTAAAACTTCAGCTGAGGTCTGCCGGTGGCTGGGCACCTTGCCCCCCTCCCCCGCTTCTTCTCCTGGCCATGGTGCTGGCACGAGATATCAAAGTTCAAGCCAGCACACTCTCTATCACTCTCTCCTGGGGGGGGGCTGCCCAAAACATCCCAGGTCTCCTCCACCCCTGCCCCTTGCAGGGCTCTGGCCTCCCTCCTCACAGGCCGCATGGCCTTCCCCTCCCACACCCAGACGCAGCTGGGCAGGGGAGAGGTCAGATCGACTCACCGCCGGACTCCAAAAGAGAAAGCCCCTCTGGGAATCCTCTGCTTTTAACCCCTGTGTGTTTTCAGAGGCGTATCCAGGTCCCCAGTGGCCACAACATGTGAAAATTTCAAATCTGGCCACTGATTGGTTTGACCACAACTTTTCCAGAAACTCATTTCCTGGTCAAACCACGACACTTGGTCAGTTATCTTCAGCAAAGAGGAAATTAGATTTATTTGACATTATTTGATCTTGATATATCTCTAAGCTGTTTCTTACAATCTCATTATCCTCTTGGTGTTTACAAATGGATTGTTTAATAATCTGTCCTAGCATCTTTTCAGATACCAAAAATGGCTGTAATTCCCAGCTGTAAACCCCCATATGCACTTAATCTTTTTAAAACAGAGATACTCTATTTGCTGTTTTATTGTCTGTTGAGACTTAATTCTTCCTTTGTAAATTTCCATAATACTTGTCAATGACTCAGAAATGGTTTTGAGTGTCTTCTTTAAATATAGCAAATTTCATCAGAACATGCTATCTTAAATACCTTTATCTACATAAAATTTAATCTTTCTTCATTCAGGTCCATTTTTTTCTTGTTAAACTTTTCAGCACCATTTTTTCAATAATGCTGTTGAAAATAAATTGACCATTACAGTCTTTTCTTTTTCATCTTCTACTTGTTTTTCCCATTAGTCACAATATCCTTTCTCGACAAATATTAAGAAATAATTTTTTTTTTATCTGATACTCAATGGGTTAAATTTAAATTTTTGGTGGTTTTTTTTTTCCTTTGCATATCTGACATATTTCCCCTCTAAATTCCCATTCTATTTTTAAACTTATACTTTATTTTATACTTTTAAACTTATACTGATTTATAAACTTTTGTTTCCATTTTAAATGGTATGATTTCTTTTCAATGTCAAGTCAAATAACATTTTTCATGCTGCTATGTGTATATATATGTACTTGTTCATATGTAGTTACCTTTCTTCCACATTCATTCTTATGTTCTACATCCTGGAAATTACCAATTGTCCTGCTGTTCCACCTCTTATTTTTATTTTTGCCTGAAAATCCTTCCCTTAGTACCATATCAACCTGTTTCCAAAGTGTGATGAACTATTTCTTTTTTAAAATCCATTGTAATGATTTTGCTACTGTCACTCCTTTATCACCTCACAACCATGGACTCTATAATTTCATTGTCATTTTCACCCTGATTGTCTTTCACAGTCAGAGTCTGGACCAGTACCTTCAGTTAGTCTGAGTCAAATATATTGCCAGGACCAAAATGCTAAGGATGCATGACTCAGGGACCAAAAGTTTGTAATACTTTTATGGAAAATACAGTTTTCACTTCTGTCTTTTCAGCCCCTTAGGTATCTTTGGGTTAATTTTTCATGCATTTCTCTGCAGTCATAAGGGCTAGCAACCTGTTTACTTAGAAATTGAAACAAGATTTTTATTCTTATTCTTATTTTCTTAAACTGCAGGGCTATAAAACTGATCAGCACAAGACTTCACAAAATAAGGATTTTCTACATTAGGTCTATCGACCACTTGTGAAAAGGTAGTATTATACGAGTAATTGTAATCTCCTGCTGCTGTATTTTCAAGATTTGGTTATTGAAAAACTCCCCTTCTTTATGTGTTTTTCATTTCTCACATTGAAAAAAACCTGCATCTACTCTTCCCTCACAAGTGGTTTCTGCTACATTATGTGTCCTAAGGCTTTCAATAAACTCAGGGAGTGAAAGCAAAAATGCTGGCATTAACCTTTAACATAGCATAAAACTCAAGGTAATGAAATGAAATAAATTACACAGAATAGTAGAAGGGTCTAAATTCCTATTGTGTATAATTTCATAAAATCTGGTTTGTGGTCTAAAAAATGAAAGCGTTTCTTTTTTACAGTACGATGGTATAAAACGAAGTGTTCCTTAATCAGTCTTGGAAGACTTCTTGTTTTTAAATTTAGAAGTTATTGTTAATATTGGTAATATTATTGGTAGGTTATATTTTGTGAAATAGGGAATTTGACTTAGTCTATAAAAAATTTTAGCCAACAACTTCTGATGAGTTTACTCTTCACATTATATAGCATTTTTGCTTTGTTTGAAATTAATTGAAGCTCTCATACAATAAAGAATTTAAAACTTTCTCTCTCTCTTTCCTGATATCCCATTAATAAAGAACTTGGAGTTACATATTTCACTTAGAATATATAATTTAAAGACGGATTTTGCTTGCACACAGCAATATAGAACCTTGTCCTGACTGACAGTTCCTTGGGTCTTGTTTATCTCCCAGCAGTTCTTTCTTCAAGTGCTGCTTCCCTGCTAACTCCATCTTCTTCTAGGGAGAATCAAAGCCACATCAAGCTGAGTTATGGAATACCTCCTGTTTTCAAAAACCAGGTTAGGCAAATAGAATCAGAAAGGAACAATGTGATACACATGATTACTTTGGGGCCTGAATAACACTTTTATGTATGCTATGGAGCATCAACAGCTCATTTTTCCATGAAAATGTCCTCATGAAATTATATAATTTATGTAAACTTAGTTTAGTTTAGATTAAAGATTAAAACAAGATGTGTGGGTTTGAGGTTGCTATATTTTTCAGTCATCCCTGTTAAAGCAATTATTTAAAATTGTTACTTGACACTCTGTATGATAAATTGTGAAGTTGTGGAAGAACCTTCACTTAGTGAAGGGGAAATTAGGATTTTTTTTTTCAAGAAGAAAGGTATCTTTTTTTAAAAATGCTGAATTGGAACAATCACAGTATGGCTGTTAGATTAAAATATGGACTCATTGCTCTAACTCATCCCACTAAATCATTGGAAAGTGTAACCCTCCACTTAATTCTGAACAATAGGTAAATACAGCCTAGAAAGGTTTTAAAATGGGTATTGTACTTTGTTTTCTCCTGTATCCGTAAGTAATCTGAGAGAAGTCTTAATATACAATGACCATGCACAAGGAGAATAAGCGGTAGATATTACATGGGTCTGTAACTCTTTAAGCAGCGTTGGAATGAAAATATATTAAAATCTCTTAGTCACGCACCAGAACAGCATTAAGTTGCTCATCAAGTGTTAAGGCTGTTTCAGCTTACATTTTAATGTGCCTAATACCCAGTGTTGTACTGAATAATATAGCTGTGAATTGCTTGAGACATTAACAGAAAACCTAAGGTTCTCAGAGATAGAAAAACTCACATACATAAACAAGTCTGCATTAAAATTTGCATGTATAGCTGGAGATTACTTCTGAAATTGGAGCCCAGTATCATTGAAGATGTGACTTTACATCTACAGACTTGTGAGCAGTTTTAGACCTCCTGTTCAACAACAAGAACAAAAAGAAAATTACCGTCCCACGGTCTTGGGTTTGTGCATTGGGAAATAATGCTGTTATGTCTAGGGTTCCAGACATAGGCTCTATAGTGGCAGAAGAATACACTTTGCAGAAAGATCTGTGTGGTTACAGCAAGTGGACCAATGAGGTGAAATTATTGTTGTGTCAGTTTTTACTGCTTTGGGATCACAGATCTTCATTGCAATAATAGCACCTTTACATTATCATTACAGTATTTGTAACCTTAGACACAAGCAGAGACAGCTCAGTAGCTAGTGACAACCTGAAGCAGAGTATTTATGGGAACATTTAAATGAGTGGCTTTTCTGGAGTACTTATTTTGTATTCACATGCACAAACTGAAAATGCACTAAAGCTTTTTAAAATTTGTCTAGTAGAATAACATTTGGTGAAAATGTTATTGTGGCCATATGTCCTTCAGTAATCTGAGGGTTTGGGAATCATCATAAATAAAAAAAAATAATTTAAAAACCAAAACCAAAACAAAAACAAACAAACAAACAAACAAACAACCAAACCCACACATATATTTAAACCCTTAGGAACATCATTCGTTCTCTTGCAAAAAGCCATCACACTTGCAAATGCTCTTGCAAAATTAGAAGATGAAGAATGAAATAAGTTTTCACACAGTGACTGACACAATGGATAAACCTCAAGGCAAGGCAAATAGTGTGAAGGGAAGCTGGAGTGAGAGAATATCACAAAACTGAGATAGTCTGAAACCGTATATGGATTAAGTTTTTTAAAATGCAGAAGAATCAGCCACCAGATACAATGGATTGTGAACTTGCTGTGAAAAAGACATCACAGAAGAACCTTTAAGAATTACTAAAAATTGAGGCATTCTAATGGCCAGGGGCACAAAATATAAGGCATTTTCCCATAACAATAGAGAGTTATTGCTGCAAAGAGTAAGTAGCATAAGACATGAACTAAAATTTGTTAATTTTTGCTTTTTTTGCTTGTTGCCATTTACAGTCCATGTACTCTATGATTTTAGAAATGTATATGGATTTAACACTAAAATTCCAGTTGAAACAAATCATGCTTATAGCAGGCCCAGCTAAGATGTGAGGACAGAGTCTATTCTAAGTAAAGCACTAAAGTTAGAATCCTCACTATCTGGATTCATTACATTCTTTCTGTGTGGCTGATCTACTGATAGCATCCTTCTGCTATGCAAGATGTCTCTGCTGACATCCAATCCAAGTGTCAGATATTTTCTTGAGCAGATTTAGTAGTCTGACATTTCTTTTTCTGACTCTTGGTCACAGTGATCTGAACCCCAGAACTGCAGATAGAAGAGGAGTTAGAAACCTAAAAATCTACATTCCCATAAAAGGCAGAAATAACTATATAGAGTTTTGCTGTTCAAATTTGATGCTTGTTGTGAGTGACAAGAAGTAAGAGAACCAAGTGTCATTTTCACCAGGTTTTTTTGATGAGATGATGTGGACTTGGTAAAAGATAATGCCACATTCTACTGCTTCATGTCAGATATAGATTTTTATTATCTGGTTCAACGGGTCTTTAAATGTTATCCTTCTGTCTTATCCTAACAATACCTGTCACTGAAGGAGACTAGTCACTCTTGAAAATATTGGCACAAATTGGCTCCTTCTGCAGCTTCATTCTTATAGTTCATGGACCAGAAGTTTCACTCAATTTATAGCAGCACATCAACAACAATAGGAGTTATTGATTTGAATAATGAAATTAATATACTTTTCCACATAAACTTATATTTTCATTCTTTTTTTTAATTTCCAAGAATGTAGTTTTATAGGATACAATGAGCAAAACTTCAGTGCATCTGTGTATATTAACTTATTGATTAACCACAGTATTTAACCTTTTTTTTCCACTTGTGATGTGATTTTTTGTGTTGCAGAACTCTTTTAACAGTTTTGCAAGCCCTATGTTCATTACATTTTAGGGCCCTAGCTGCAGCATGTATATCTTCAGTTTAGAAAAATGAATTCCATATACTGATATGTTTTTAGGTCACAGGGGCACTATGGCATTTACTGTAAAAATCCAAGTTATTCTGAGTTCTTGAAGGAAGTTCAGGTAGTTCCCTATTTATTTTATGGATCTGCTTGTGAGCTTAAAAACAGTACTGAATGGGCAGTCATCTGGCTTCATAGGAACAATAAAGTCTGAGTTCACTCATGGTTTCTATTGTATTTCTCATTAAAAGCACTGTGAGTTTTAATACAGCATTGAGGGTAATTTATATCCATGCCCTTCCTCACCAACCCCTTTCTCCCTTCTTTCAGCTAGTAGATGTGTTACAGACAGAACATTTATTTACTTCAGCAGCTGTTTTCCTAGCAATTGCATCAGGAAGCAGTAGCACCACATATTTGCAGCCAGAGCTGTTTTTCCAGCTTTAGGGTGGTCTTAATATTAATGAGTTTTAGTGATTACTGCAGGAATGGACTGAACCATCATAGTGTATGAATTATTTCCTTGTGAAATTTAGGCCTCTATATCCATCCTTTTAGAGATCTGAGGTTTTACAACTACTGTAATGTATTTATAATCTTTTAACTATAATGGAAAATTATATAGCTCCTTTCTAGATATCTCCCTATGGCCATGTGCTTAATTTTTTACAGAGATCAATACAATCTGATACCATTGATGCAAAAGTAAAGCAAGAGCACATAATTCAGTAATACGAAGTTGAAAACAATAGTTTATAGCAAATACCCAGATTTAAAGGGAAATGTAATAGAGTATAGCTTCGTTTCAGTCTTTTTGATGAGATGTGATGCATTATCACATTTTCATAATTAATCCTTGACAAATGAAAAGATTATTTTACATTATTATAGAAACAAATATTAAAGACAAGCAAGATATAGCTCTTCTTTCCTTTTTTAAAAGCTCTGGAAAGATAAATTAGTGCCTGTATCTTAAAATTTAGATTTTGGGGCAAAAATCCTCTAGAATATACAGAATAACATAAAACTTTGTGGTCTTGAAGGCAATGTTAACCTTAATGACTAAAATTCAAAATCTCTAGAAAGAAAACTGCAGTAAACCAGGATTTTCCTCCTGTGTAGCTTTCTGCTTTATTGTCAGAAGGTAATCCCAGGCAAGCATTTTCAATTAATAAGACCATGTTTTTGATACAAGGCTGCAGTATAATTTGTTTCAATATGCCAAGTGATTTGATAGGAAGAAGTTACTACAAGCTAAATTAAATCACTGCTGTCAAAGGAAGAAGGTCTCTTCTGTCCTGATTATGACCTCAGTAACCACAAGCATGAATATAGGACTTTTCTTCTGATATTTGGCTACCATGTGTGGAAGTAGTTAGAATTTCAGACGAGATGAATATCTTGGCTGTTGATATCTAAGTAGTTGACCAGGCACACAGATGATCTGAAGGAATTTGTTTAAAAAAGAGCACCACGATTTGCACTTCTTGAATGCTTTCACTAATATTTAATAAGAGCTGAAAAGTTGAAATACTGAATGCAATTGAAGTAAAGAGATTATTCTCCTGACCAGTCACTATCTTTTGTCTAATCAAGCAGGGACTTCCAAAACTGACTAAGGAGAAGGAGAAAAAGGCAGTCAAGGATCAATTATGACTTTGATGGAATGATATTTAGAATTATTTCAATGCAGTATGAAACTGATGAAATGGTTCTCAAAATTGGTGTTATTGTACAGATTTCTTTGGCATTGGTGCAGAGCAATACGTGTCTAGACAAAGTTAACCCAGAGGAGAAACAGCAGTGATACAGTTGTGAAGTCTTAGTGCTGGAGCTCATTTCAGGAGATCAGTTACAGAAATTCAATAGAGACCTCCTCAGTACTGTAAGGAAAATACCCCTAAATAAGTAAAGCAAACCTTTGTAGCCCAATGGGATCTCAAACAGCTCAGCCTCCCCTCATTATTTTAATCTGGATACGGTCCATTATTATGATACTAGTGTTCTCATCTCTGCTATTCTCTGTCCTTTCTGTTCTTTGCTTTTCAGTATGAAAAGAAACAACATTGAGCTATAGTAATTACTGTTATGTTATAAAGCAAGAATAAGCACTTGTAATTATATACCCCTGCCCAAATAAAACACTACCTTGCTCCAAAAATCCCCAGTGTTTTCTCCTTGGAAATTCCCAAGTGAGTGCAAATGGTTACAGTGATTTACTGTTCTTGTTTTCTTGTTTTTCCAACTTGTTTCTAGTTTAATTTGTCTGCCTTCACTTTTCAACTATTAAATTCTTCTCTTTTGCCCCTGATATTGTCTCTCCAGCTCCTATACCAACAAGGTAGCTGGCCTACAGCTAGGTAGACAGTCTAGGCATAGGTCTCTGCTGTGGACACCTCTTCCCCTATGAATGACAGATGTTGTTCATTCCTGCTGTACGATCTGAACAGAAATGAGTCTGACAAAATATCATAATGTAAACCTTTACTGAACAGCAAGAAAGATTAGGAACAACACATCCATAAGATGACTCACCCAGTCACTGACAGCAAAAACAGGATCATAAGTGATGTCATGTCTCCAGTGGACTCTCAGTGACACTCAGTGTGTGGGCTGTCTGGCAGTACCAGCTAGTAGTGCCAAAACCTTCTGGTTGTGGGTGAGAGCCGTGACACATCTCGTTTGCACAGCGGTACAATTATCGTACAGAATCACACTTTGTGCGAATAACCTGCGAGGCTTCCCACCTACACTGCTGGTACCAGGCAAGGGGCAGGATGTCAGAAAATTGGGTGATCTGCTAGCAGTCTGAACTTATAATTATAATTTTCCTTAGACAATCCACTTTTTCGAGATAACAATGCTCTAATAAGAAACAATGAAATTCTGCTTTACTGTGAAGGGCTTCAAGTAGATTAAGTGATATTTCTTTATTGAAAATATTTTTAAAAAGGTACTTTCTTGAATGAATTTCATGATATTGATGATGAAGTTAATATTAGTTTTTCACCTTCAAGAGATATTTTCAACTTTCAGAAACAGTCATGTAAGCAGTTATCTTCAGGGCTCTAAAGTATTTGTGGGTTTTTCTAAATAAAAGCTCAAATTATCATGTATCATTTTGAATCTTAATGAATGCATCTACTGAAATTCATTGGAGAATCAAAGAGTGAGTAGATGTAAACCCTTCCAAATACCATAGCCATCAAGACACAAAGAAATTGCTTAGCGCAGCACCCTTAGCCTAATTATAAATTTGAAAAAAAAAACCACAAAAAATAAAGGTATCTTCCTCTTTTCATGTCTCAAGACATCTTGGATGTTTTGAACTTAATTTATTTTGTAGGTAGGTTCTATTCAGATTTATTTTATGTTTTATGCCAAAAAAAGTTTCTGCTCATCCTATACCAAGTCTCAGATTTGCATCTGAAGATTTATCTCTAACCAGAAAAGCAAAATGTTTATTAGCCAAAGTTTATTTTTCATAAGAGATACTAAAAAGCAGAAATATCTACACAAAACTGAAATAAATATTTGATTCTATGTAAATAAATAATTATTCCAGTGGCAAAACTGCTCATAAAATTTCCACACAAAATGACCAAACTTGGCAAATTAAAATAGGAAATTTCAAGACACAATCATTTGTCTGCAATTTTGATTGGATGGGTAGCATAAAATAAAAGGTTTGAAAGTATTGGGAAAGTGTGTCACCCTTAATCAGTAAGGTCTAATCAGTATTTTAAGGGTGAAATGTTCTAAATGTGATCTCCTATGTCTTTTTGCACCCTGGGATACTCTCAGTAATAGGATCTCCCTCAAAGCCTTTTTAGCACTGTAGGATTTCTTTCTGCCCCACTAGAAGTTCTCTCCGATCATGGATAGGCTTGGATCACAGTAGGGATGAGAGATCTTGAAAATGAATTAATTAATGAACAAGCGAACTTTAAAGAATTCAGGCCTTTATGTCTTAATGACACAAACTACTAGATTTAAAATTGTCCCCTGAATACTAGTAGCTTTTCTGTCATTTCTCTGTGCTACAGCCCAAGGATCTATGCAAACTCAAACCTTTGTGCTGATAAATTACTGCATTCAGCTCTCATAAGAAAACATATCTTTCTTCAGAACTTCATAATGCCTCATGAAATCTGCCAAGGTTTAACAATTCCATTCTCTCAAGCCCCAAAGGAGTTTGCTGTTATCAATGACTTTTTCTCCTATTTGCTTTTAATACTTCTGATTTAAAAGTACAGTATTGTTTGGCACTTGAACTCCACAGTTTGAAGCTTGCCAGTAAAAATACCATTTGTTGATGTCCAGAAATCATAGTCAACCAAGTATCCAATACTCATAAACCCACAGATCCTGTAAAATGACTTTGTAATAGACAGCTTGAGGATTTATAGCTCTCTCATGACTCTTGTTTGAGATACTATCCTAATAACCACTTATACATAATCAGATGGAATTTATGCAACCTTATCCAGTAAATGGGCCATGTGAATGTTTCTCTATTATTGCCTCTGTAGCTCACAAACTACAAAACAGTTGATAGTAATTCTATGCAAAAACAAATTATTGTTCTAAGAATAGAAATCTCAATGGCCTTGACATAAGTAATTTCAAAATACAGTGGAGCTTAGGTCTAAGGAAATGCTTGAGGGATAGAAAATTTGTTTGTTGAACTGTTTTCCTACTAAATTAGTCATTCAGCTCTTTGTTCTGGGAAAAAGAAAAAAAGGAAATTAGTGTGATAAAATGGCTGGGGCTCCTAAATTTATGCTCCTCAAATAAATCCTTCATTATGTTGTTTTCACGGCTGCCCAGAAAGAAAATTTTTAATTTGCATCTCAATATCAAATGAAAAATGTTTTGTCACACTGTTTAGAGGGCAGCTTAATATATCACACTTCTTTGAATTACTTTAGGGAATTAAAAACTATGTCTTGTACCTATGAGGGTAATATGAATATTTGTAGTCTTAGTGTTGTTTTGTTTAATTTTGCGTAATGTAAGGTATTTAGCAATAATGAAGTTGAATTTTTTTCTGCAAATCTTCTGTCCATCCTACTTAATGACCAAGACATGAAATTACAACAGCACACAAACAAAGAAATATGCAGGAATCAACATGGGTGGGTTTTTTTGTAAAAAGATAAAATAAACTGTCTTCCTGTCAAACAATTTTATTTCTTTGTATTCACTGTTGTTAGACAAGCATTGACTACAGACTTTCTGACTAAATTGTCTGTAATTTTAGTGCTGTATTCATTGCTTATGTTTTCGTGCTCAGAAGAAACTGGCTGGTTATACTTACCCTTCTATCATTCTGTCTTTCCTCAGTTTGACCTGAACTTTAATTTTGGTAGTAATATGATGTTTATCTGTAGGGTAATCAAAGTTTAGAATATTAATATGTTTTCATATGATGACTGAAAAAGCATATATAATACCATGTATCTTTAATAGCGTAAGGCAGGATCTTGACAAGAATTATTGTTCAATATTAAACTCTGTGGAACTTCAATGAGACAAAAAAGGCTTTTAGTCTGTTCAGTCAGCTACTAAATAAGTGCAGTTACAATCCTAAATATCCTTCAGCTTTTTAAGAACAGCATGGGACCAAAGCCAGCAAGTCAATATTAAATTTGAGAAAGATTTGTGAGTGAGGTTTTTTCTATCACATAATTGCTATCTGCTGTATACAATTTTCTGTCAGTAGCCAGTTTATTACATTTGTGTGTACATAATTATCTTAAAGAGATAGATATTGATATTGACACATATTTAAATTTTGACAATCACATTACATGAATTTTCCCAATAACACTCTATCACAGAAAAAAAAATCTCTGAAACAAATCCTTAGATGATTTATGGTGTTTGGATTTCATAGATTAAATTTAAGCCACTCTCTTGCTATTTACATTATGTAAAATTATATAAACTAAGGTAAATTTTATCTTGTATGTTTGCCAGAAATATCAAGAAATTGTGCTATTTTCATTTTAGAGTCCACACTTTACTATTAACCTGCAACTTAACTGCACACTAAAAACAAAAACTGTAGAGGAAACTAAACTCAGCATTTCATAGAGTACAGGTAACACCTACACCAGTGTACAATGCCCTGTCTACACTAAATACTGTGTGGTTGTTTTGCTTTGATATTGTGATATTGTTTTGGAAGGTGAAAGCTAAAGTAAGCTAGCTATGCTTGTCAGTGCTAGAGTTGTCACGTCAGTATTGTGGTACTTATTATAAATGGGCAGTACAGCATAATTTATGTGCTTAGTTATTGCTCCATATTTATGTCACTCTGGGTCTTTCCATTTCCTTCATTAACCTCTGATAAAAGATTTTAGGTCAGTTTCAAAGTCCAGGTAGCACTTTAGTTCCAGATGAGTAAAACAGATCCATTTTGATACTTGCCTCTCTGACATACCTGCAATAAGGCACAGGTTCTAGTGTTCAGCCAGGAGTCTCATGTTCAGGTATTTGAGAAACTGCTACAACTTCTGTCACAGAGGAATAGAGAAAGAAAAAGAAAACCTTTTCCCCTGTAAATGTCACTATCTTACCTGACAATATTTGGGAAATCTTGTTTACAGTCATGCTGCTCAGGCTATGAGAGGGAGGATGTACTGACAACAAATGGAAATAAACAAATGGAACTGTGTATATACTATGATGCAAAATGGTGAAATTATTATTTATAAAAGTAGATTTTTTTTATTCCTATTGACAGTTTTTCTTTGCTCTGCCATGATCTCCTCCATGAGCTTCAGGGGAACAGGCTGCTTCACTACCGCCTTCTCCACAGACTACAGGGGAGTGAATTTCTGCTCCAGTGCATGGACCACCTCCTCTCTCTCCTTCTCTGACCTTTCTCTCTGCTGGTTTATTTCTCACAATTGTGATCTTTTATTTATCACAATTTTATTTCTAGTGAAAAAATGTTTAAAGCAGGGTAAAGAAAACTATTTATAATTGAGTACTATCTCAAAAAACAAAAAGTGGGGGGATTTCTTCTTTTTGATTTGAAGTAAAAATATATATATTTTCATATATATATTTTCCTGGTTTGGTAGGATCTTCATCAAATTATTTTAACTTATACTATTTTGTTTGTTTTCATTAATAAGTTACAGTAAAATACTGTTCCAACATATAAAAAAATACATCAATGAAACATTTGGAAACTCCAGAATAGTAAAAGAAGAAAATATTAAAGTAGCAACATCACCATTCAAAAAAATTAGCTATAAATCTTTGTGTTATATTTTTCTATGTGAGTGTTTATAATTATTTAAAGCCACGTTCTGAACAAATAGGTGGTAAGCTTTATTGGTGAAAATCGTCAGAGGGCAATACCCTTAGTAAAAAACAAAAAGAGTGAAAACCAAATTCCAAACAATCTGATACCTGAAACATGCAGAGTTCAGGTAAGATTATAAGATGCATAAATAATTAATTAACTCACAAAACATTTGATTCCATGTTTTTATCTGGGCTACCTACACTACAGATAGCTTTGCCAACAGAGTTAACTTGCACCACACTTTCACTTGGGTAACTTTGCGGCCAGCCAGACTCTTGGTACAACTGTGGCTAGATACCCAACTTCTATAGTTGTTTGCAACTGTAAGAAACCATAAAAAACCCACTGAATTTAGAGAACATCACATGGGTCCAGCTGCATGTTCTTTCTCCCACTATGATACTAAGTGCCTGAAGTAACAGGTGTTGCCATAATGTATCCTAAGTTCTTTGTGAAGCTTTTCTCTAATTATTATATTATAAGGCACCAAGGTCTGCAAGACTGGAGACGTATTCCCCATTATTGATACAATACAAAACAGATAGGAAGAGAAACCAGAACATGTTTGTCTCTTTTTTGAAACTGAAAATCAGATACTTATCATATCTTCAGATTCTGAAGATGGATCTTTCGTGATAATTTTGTCATCTTCCTTTCATTTTTTGAGTATTCATTGTTATGTCCAAAAGCTGATTGCACCTCTTCTTGCTCTTCTGTTACTTGGTGGATTTTTAAGTTTTTCACACGTGCAAAATAGAATACAGTGATAAAAAGCTGTTGCGTATTTAAGGTAAGAGAAAAGTATTGTTGATGTGGACTGATTCAAAGAAATAAACTGTGAAAGCATGAAATAGAAATTACATACTGAACTATTTCTAACACAGATTAAAGGGGAAAACATAGATCCAATGGTCAGGACTGTGCAATAAAGGCACCCTCACTTACCACTATTAAAATAAACATTCATACAAAGGCTTAGTAAAATAAATTTTCTTCTTTTACTTGAGCAAATGCTGGTTCACATCCTATATATCAAATAACTTGCACTATATATTTCATTTTAGTCAATGCAGCTAATGAGAGATTTAATGAAAATGATTGGATGATTTTTCTTTTCATAAACATATTTGGCATTTATATTGCTACAACTGGGATTTATATCTCAATTTGTAAAAAAGTCCCAGCAGACATGAGCCCTAATTACGTTAAAGTTCTACACAACATTTTGAAAGAAACCCTTAGTTACAGTGAAATTATGCATTGTCTACATAGAGAAGGTATATAGATCAGTAATATTTTTAACATTATGAGATACATATTTCCTGTCTAATCTGCCTATGACTAATTAATTTGATTTAATACACCATAATAAGGGCCTATTGTATATTTGAATAACCTAATTTCTTACAAAGGAGATGCAAAAGAACTTTTAATAGATTCACCTGAAATTCTGGAAAATTATAAATATTTAATAAGTAGTTCCACAACTCAAAATTTCCAGCTGAATTGAAGATCATATTTAAAGGCATACTTAATCTGATACTTCAGTGTTACAATGTGCATAGGCAATATTAACAGATTGCAAGGATAAAATAGTCTTATTTCTTGTGAGTTAGTAGAAAGGTTTGGGTTTTTTTACCTGAAGGATTATTTATGGAACTCCAAACATAAAGGTATAACTGAAAAGGAAGAAAACTGTTTTGTGTTTGCATATACATATCTGCACGTGTATGTATGTTACATATATATATGCACGTATGTATCCATATAATTGTATCCAGGGAGTTTTGTTTGTTTGTTTGTTTTCATAATGCTATCTGACAATATTAAAGACAACTATTTTAAGGTATAAAACCCCCTTATTTTGTGGAAAATGAACATTTTGAATATAAAGATATCTGATTTATTCCTTTATCTGCTTTTCTTCTCCAAAAGAGTAATGAACTAAAGCTCTTTGGAGGCAAAACAGCTGAAGAAAGTAATTTGTTAAATTTTATTTATTTATTTACATTTTAAACAACAGAGATACTGTGTTTGGAGCACATTAAAACTCTGATAAAAATGAAAATAAAGATGGCTTATATTTCTAGATTTTGAAAGCTATAATTCATGCTTTTATACTACTTGATAAATGTTATCCAGAAGATGCTCAATATTTTAATAAATTTAGTTGTCCTAATAGTGTTCATTTTTGAGGAAATTTAGTCCAGGGATTGATTTGTTTAGTTTATTTTCCTTATGTGCAATTAATTTAAAAACCTTGCACAATTTTTTTTTTTTTTATTTATTGAAAGAATGCACACTATAATTATTTAATACACCTTACAAAAATAAATACAGGAAGTCATTAACAGTTGACCTGGTCAAAGTTTAATAAAGTTATATTTGTATAAAACCAAATTGCTCTTTCTATTAATTCACATTTACAGATCACACAATGTAGTATCTGACTCTTCAGCATACATTCACTAATGAAGTTTCTTTTTAAACTTCCTTATGCTTATATTCTTTATCTTTCTGAAACTTGACTTTAGTAATCAAAGTTTCCACTCTTGTAGCCTCTCACTCTTCCAGTTCTGCAGTATCTGAACTCCGCTGTCAAATATGTATTGGACAATAAACACTGTTTTCACTACCATTCATTATCTCTAGAGCTGTGAAGAAATATTAGCTGTGACAGAACCTTTCAGTCTGAGAATTCAGCTGAAGAGGAGATTTAGGGTGACTACAGACAAGTGACATGTCTGAAACACCACAGAAGGTAATAGCAATTGCATGTGCGGAGAACAAAATAAATTAGAATGTTGACACAAAGTAGAGTTGAGAAGCAAATTACTAGGAAAGAGAAGATTGACAATATAGGCGTAGCTTGAAATGAGTGTAAGGATTTTTCTAAGGTGGTGTTTTATAAGAGGAGCAATGGACAGCCTGGAGAATTGAAAGTGAAAAAAGAATTATTACAACCAGAAAGGGTGAATAGATGAATAGACGGAATTAGAAGGGTAGGACGGAAAGAAATATTGAAATCAGATGATGTTCTAAGTTCAAATATAAAAAGACCTGAAGAATTCAGGGAGATGAGGCTTTGCAGATGGTTGCCAATAAATGCATTCTCAGTACTGATAAAAAAGAAATGGGAGAAGTGGTTGTACAATAACATTATCATTGTGCCTGCTTGTTAGTAAAATAGCCAGGAAAAATGGCTACAACAAAAGCAACCCCTCATAGACAACTTTATTTTCAAAGGAATTGAAGTTAATTTGTCAGTGAAAACATTACCTACTTGGATATTCCAGCTAAAATATAAAGAGACAGACTATTAATTAACTCTTTAAATAAATGAAATAAAAGTAATGCATACGTGTATGGTATTTTATCAGAGTTTTAAAATTCTTACCTGTCATGTTTTATTTTAATTCAATACTTTTTGACAGAGGAGAGTTTCTGCACAGTGTAAAATGAGCTATATTACTAGCTTTATTTCTGAGATGATAAACCTGGTTCTAAACTTGTCATGTGTGAAAACATACCCGTGAGGCAAGGAGAACAACAGAACTATTACTATAAAGTTTGCCTTTTTTTCCAAAACAAAATTACACAGATATTTTATCTTCTGAGATTTTATAACATTCGTGATGCAGTTTTTCTTCATCTCTTCAGTTATACTTGCTTGATAATGAATAAACCACAGCTCCTAACTACTAAATCCCATAAATCTGCTGATAATTCATATAACCAGTAATGCACCATTTTCTTAAGGGAGAAATAAAGAGTGGTCCAGCTAAATAATCATTTGTCAGCCTTCCAAGATAACAATACCTTACATGCTTTGTGCATACCTATAATCTCAATGTATTTTAAATAGTTATCTAACTATTTAAACTAAGTGTCTTTTAATTCATAAGGATTTACTAGTTTTATTCAAGCCCATTGTTTTTTCAGCTCTGGTTTATCATGCATCTCAGAAATGCTTTCTATGTGATTGCTTTGCAGTTAGATTTTCTTGTAACTATCTGCTTCATTTTTCTCAGCTTTAATGAAAATTCACATTATACTAAACATCTTACTTATAGGCTTGTAATTTTCTCTTCAGTTTTTCCTTTCTGCATCTGTCAAAGTTTGCCTTTTGTTTTGAAATGAATACTTTGAAATACTATTCAGGCTGATATTTTGCAGGCTGTACTTCTGAACAGTACCATATTCCTCCAGCAGTCTTATAATGCTGAATGGTTTGGTAGAGTATTATTTTTTCAGCATAAGCATGAACAGCAAATTTTTAACTTACATTGAAAATAGTAGGCAATGATGGAAAAGACTGAGATTTTGAAATACTGATTTTTAATTTCTGAACACTGAAGAGCACCAGTTATCAACACTTCTCATCATCTATGTATTTTTAAGTTTTAAATTTTTTTAATACTGTCATGTGAGTAAATGAAACAATGTTTTTAATGTTCCAAACTTGAAGATGTTATGGCAGAAATATGCTTATATATACTCTAAGCTATATAGCAAAATATGAATATATTAGAATTTATAATATTTCTCATCATACAGTAGTATATATAGGCTCATATAATCATACAGCATATTTAATGTATTATACAGTAAACCTTATAAATTTCATAATTATACAATGTATATTTATTAAAGAATTTATTTTTTTTCAATTATACAATATTAATAATGAAGCGAGACTGGAATATTATAGCTGTCTTAATGACCATTTTACAACAGGGTAAATAGGAGGACTCTGGGAACTACTGAGCAGTCAGCCGCACCTCCATGCCCAGAAAGATCATGGAACAGGTTGTACTGGAAAATATGTTAAGATGGAAGACAGGGAGGTGCTTAGATACCGCCCACATGGCTTCACTGAAGGCAGATTCTGCCTGCCTAGTCTCATGGCATTCTGTGGTGGAGTAACTGCATCACCGGACAAGGGAAGCGCTGCAGATGTTGTCTACTTGGACTTATTTAAACACTTTGATAGAATCTCCCACAACATTCTTACTTTTACATTGCAGAGATATGGGTTTGATGGAGGGACTCTTAGTTTGATAAGGATTTGGATGGATGGCCACACACAAAGAACTGCAGTTAATGACTCAATGTTTAAATGTAAACCACTAATTGTTGCTGTCCCTGCTGTCAGGTCTGGTATCAGTATTTTTTAATATCACCATTAACACATATAATGTTAACACAGATAATGGATAGACTTCACTGTCAGCAAGTCTGCAGATGACACCAAACTGAGCGATGCATTGCATTTGCTGGAAGAAAGGGATTCTATCCAGAGGGACTTGTATAACCACTCCTTGAGGAATGGAACCGTATGAATCTTATGAACATCAACAGGCCAAATTCAAGATTCTGCACATGGGTCACGGCAATCCCCAGCATAAGCACAGACTCAGGCACAAACTGATTCAAAGCAGACCTGTAGAAAAGAGTCTGGGAGTGGATGAAATATTGGACATGATCCAGCAATGCGAATATGGAGCCCAGAAAAGTGATTATAGTCTGAGCTGCATAAAAGGTAGTTCAGCTAGAAGATTGAGGGAGGTGATTCTCCCTGCTCTATTCCATTCTTAATTGGCCTCATCTGAAGTCTCCATTTCTAGAGTCCCAAACATAGGAAAGACATGTGCTTGTTAGAGATGATCCAGATGATAGCCATAGAAATGATAGGGGGCTGGAACACCTTTCCTAAAAAGAAAGACTGAGAAAATTTCAGTCTATAAAGGCAGCCTATAGAAAAGACAGAGAAAGTACTATATTACCAGGGCTATATAGCGATAGTACAAGGGGTATGCTTTTAAGTTAAAGAAGATAGGTTTACATTAGGCCAAAGGAAAAAAGATTTTTATGATTAGAATGGTGAATGAATGGACCAGGTTGCCCAAAGAAATTGTCTGCAGTCCATCACTGAAAATGTTTAATGCAGGTTAGAGGAGACCTTGAGCAACCTGTTCTATTGGAAGGTGTTCCTGCTCATGGCAGGGGAGGTGCAATATGATCTTTCAAGATCCCTTCCAACCCAAACTATTCTATAATTCTTCAGTTATAGCTATATTCTATCTATATCTATTCTAGTTCTCTCTATGTCTTTCTTTTAGCATAATTTTTAAAACAAATATTTGCAATATGGGCATATATATATACGCTACAGAAGCCCTCTCATTAGGGGCAGAAATGAGCCAACACAAACTTCTTGTGTACTACAGTATGAAAAGGGTCCAGCATGAAAATACATGATAACAGTTCAGTTACCCTGACTCCAGCTATTCACTGACTCTGTCTACATCAAGATCCTACTCTTGCTTTCCTTGCCAGACTCTGCCTGCAGTTATTTCTTGCTATACTATGACTGTATGTACTAGTTTGCAGACTCTGAATGCAGGCTGCTCCTGCTTGACTATGACTGCAGGTTCCAACAGCAGGCTCTAGCTGCAGACCGAGATTGACCGCACAGTAGTGATTCTCTCTCCTGTTTCTACCCAGTCTTTCTGGCTCAGTCTTTCCTCAGGATGATTCCTCTTCCCCAAAGTTCTCCCATGACAACCCAACCCATCCCTTTTATCACACTTATCTTTATAAGTCACAGCTGTGACCCATTAAGGGCAAAGCTGTTCCTCTTCTTTGGTAATTAGTACAACTGTGACTTATCAGGGGCGAGGTCTCCTGTAATCCCTTCTACACCTACATATATATATATACACATACACACATATACATATGTATAGGCAATTGATATCCAAATTTCAAATTCCCCTTTGGATATTTAGCCACAAAGGTCATAGTAATAAAAATTCACTTCTCAGCAGCTATCTAAAGCCAGAGGCATTCATCTTTCTAGCTATGTCCCTTTTTAGCACTAACTTTACATGAGCTTTACTCTGTTCCTGCATATATCCAGAAGCAATCTTATACTGATAAGGTTGAATAGTCTTTTACCTCCTTTCTCATGAAAATTTGAAGCTGGTCTATAAACCAGACTTCTTCCTTATGTGAGTTCCTGGAAAGGTTTGAAAATTATAATGTATTTGACTGCCACAGAAAAATTAAAGAAAATATTGCTCACAAAGCAGGTATAGATCCTCCACCCTCTACAAAATACACTAAGTAGTAGGGGATTTCCATAGATTCAACCATTTCTAGAAAAGAAGGCTTCATGACATGTAATTATTATTTCTGAAGACAAATGTCATCACTCTGAAAATCCAGCCTTCCTATTTCCTTCTTTAGCTTTTACTGATGAGCACGCAATGATGTGGTCTGGGATATCTGTTTGTTCACTTGGGGTGGTCTGTCCCCACACGGTCCCCTCACAGATTCTTGTGCACCTTCAGTCTACACTGTTGGGGGAGGATGACAAACAGAAAAGGCCTTGACACAGAATAAATGCTGCTCAGCAACAGCAAAATTCTTGTTATGTTACCAACACTGTATTTAGTCACAGATGTAAACTATAGGCCCACACAATCTATAAAGAAAAGTAACTCTATTCTACCCCAAAGTACACAAACACAATACACAGAGATCAAGACCTGGATCTATCCCTTTTGTGAATTTTCTAACTCTTGGAATACAGAAGGATGTTCGCTCCCCTACAGAAAATTTATGGGAGGTACCGTGTATATGCAAGTCAGTGACTTCTGTTTTATGCTGTGTTGTGAACCCAGAAGGACATGGAAGACTGGAGTGGAGCTCCTGCAGAAGCAAGAGATTGGTTATACCTGAGAGAAGCATCTTGGCATTTCCCTGCTCCTATTGAGCTATTATCAGATGCTTCTGTTTTGAGGGGAGGGGCAGATTAAAAAAAAAATAAATCAGAAACCAACAAAACAAAAGACATTAAGTAACATCTTTATCTTTTAAAAAGTGTTAAAGCCAATTATGGGAAGTTTGGAAAGCAAGAGTACAAGGAAATAAAAAGAAAACTTGCTGGGAAATGTAGGAAAATATTTCTTGATATTGGCAACCAGGACATTATATTCATGTTTGTAGACAGGTAGAATATTCTAAATACAAAGAATTTAACTTTTAACAGTTTATGTCTCAACTTTCCCCTTTCTTCCCCTGCACCAAATACTAGTGAATATCTTTGCAAGAGTACTGAAGTCTTAATGTGTTACTGCAGAAGTCCTTGTAGCAAAAGGCTGATACACTTCAAATCAAAACTAAATCACAGAGAGGACATAGTACAAGGTTGTTCATTATCAGAGACTGATGAGAAATTGAGTTACTGATGGAAAGAAGAACAAAACAAAAGAAGTCCTCAAAGAAGCAGCTATAGAGTGACCCCTTTCCTCTGTAGAGTGCAAACTCATAGTGCAGGATGCTCTCTGATTTTCAACAGCTTAAAGCACTGAAGATCTCAAGTATCACTTAAGACTGTAAGTGAGAGGGTGAGATTTATTCCCATTTCAATTAGAGCTGGATAGACTACTTTGATTAACTTCAGTTGCCATCATGTTCTCACTACACACCTGTGACTCCTTTCTTGTGTATATTTACTCTATATGCTCAGTCATGTTGCTCTTTGATAATTTTCTTTCTGAAGTGGCTTACACAATTAGAGTTACCGATGCAGGGCATACACATTCTTCTCTGGAAAGGTGCAGGAACACTTTTTTGCCTTTCCTGTCTCCAGAGATCTAAAATTAAAGGCTAGAGTTCCCCCATTCATCGTACTGTACTTTAAATAGAGTGTAAAATTATTGGACTATAGATAAAATAGCAACAATTTTTCAATATTTTGCAGGTGTTTTTTTCTCATTTCTTAAAGTGCAAGTGAAGAATGCTGAGGACTAGATTGTGTTTTAGTTTCCCCTGTCAATAAAAGGTTATAACTGTGGATTCAGAATGATGTAAACACTTAACTGTAGATGCTTTGGGTTGCCTGGCTATAAAGTGACTCCATCTAAAGGATGAAGAGCAACACAGCCACGGTCTGATCAGAGGCATTTACCACACAGATTGTCAGAGATCATAAGATTCCCCTGGCCATATAACTTCTTGTCTGCAAAAAAGATAATTATGAAGCTGCTGGTTTCCATAAAAAGACAAAAAATATTAGAGATGAGAAGAAGAAAAGAGCTCTGTAACTCTCACTTTCTACACTTCTATTGCACAGTAGGATTAGAGATGAGAAGAAGAAAAGAGCTCTGTAACTCTCTACACTTCTATTGCACAGTAGTTCTATGGATTTTTAAGGACTGTCTTGTGATTGTCCTCTTTAGGACAATAATTTTCCATTCATAGAACTATAGAACCATAGAATCATAGAATAGCTTGGGTGGGAAGGGACATTAAAGATCATTTAGTTCCAACTTACCTGCAGTAAGTAGGGACATTTTTCACTAGCCCAGATTTCTCAGAACCCCATCCCATCTGGCCTTGAACATTTCCAGGGGTGGGGTTGACACAACATCTCTGTGCAATCTGTTTGTGAGGGGACCACCCTCAATCTATAACAGGATGATGTTATTTTTACACTGCCAATTATAATTTTTCTATTGCCTTCTACATCGCCTGCTTGACTTCTAACACACGGCAATTGCTTGCTCCTGTGCCCTTAGCAGGTCATCACCATCATTTTAAAAAGTGACCAGCACTGACGGGCCTCATTACCTGCAAAAACTTTTTCCTGGGGCCCCTTAGTCACTAATTCATTGAGCAGCTTGATGTCTTATCTTCTTATGTTCTGAGCTGAGGTTTTGCTGGTATTTTTCCTTCTGTCAAAAGAGATTTTAAACCAGATTTTTTGTGGATGCTGTGGCCAAGGAGGCCATCAGTTTCTATGTTGCTTACAAGATACACTCTGTTTACAAGCAGTGGACCAAGCAGGACATCTACCTTAGTCAGATCCCTCAGGATCTGTTCCATAAAATTGTCATCCTGGATTTTTAGGAATTTTCTGACCTGGGTTGTACTAGCTCTGTGATAGTTTCCATTAATTTCTGGCAAGTTGGAGACGCCCTTAAGGACAGGACAGTTGACTTGGAAGTGCCCCTTAGCTCCTCAAAGAACAACTGATGTCATCGTCATGGCTGGGAGGTCTATAGTAGACTCCCACAGTGACATCCTCATTATTTGTTTACCCCTTGATTCTCATCCAGAGACTTCCAACTGTGCCATTGCCAACTGTGAGCTCCATGCATTCTAACCCTTCTATTACATACAGTGTCACCCCTCTGCCTCTTCCACTCCGCTTATTGTTCCTGAAGAGCCTGGAACAATCCAACAGGGCACTCATCACATCACTCATCCCAACAGGTTTCACTTATGCAATGACATCAAATCCCTGGGTCTGGGCCAAAGCCTTGAGCTTCTGCTTTTTGTTCCTCATGCTTCCTGCATAAGTGTAAACATTTCAGGTGTGGTACATTAGAGCCAACAACTTATGAGGTAGATTGTGGGACCCCATTAGTGTTAATTTCTTACAATTTTGGTACATCATCCCGCTGCTCATTGTTGGTGAGCCTGTTTTTTTCCTCTTCCCCCATTCTGAGTTAGCTTACAGCTCTGTCAGCTAGCCCCACCAGCTCCTGTGCTAGAACCCCTTTTTCCCTTTGAGATAGGTACATCCCATTGGGTGTCAGTAGAACAAGCATTGAGTAGATTCTCCCATGACCAACAAATCCAAAAGTTTTCCATTGACACCAACCTCAGAACCATGCATCAACCTGATGGATCTGCCTATTCCTATGAATATTATTTGTTGTTACAGAAGGATTGAGGAAATCACTACCTGTGCTCCTGATCCCTCTACCAATCATACCAGAGCCTTGAAGCCTCTTTTGATTTCTCTTGGACTTCTCTTTGTTATTTCATCACTGCCAGTTTGAACACTAACAAGAGGGCCTTTCTAGGCTGGAGAATTTTCCAGTAATGTCTTTTATCCATGCCCTTGGGAAACAGCAGACTTTCCTGTGAGTTGGGTTTGGTCTGCACATTGAACCATCCATTCCCCTTATTTCAACTACTCTTTTTCCTCTTAAAAAAGGAGGCTGTGGGACAGAGTACACGTGGTGTTATTTTAGGATGCCCCACTATGGCAGAAGGACCTTTGCTCACCTCATCAGCTGACTGGCATTCTAGAGCATCATACCTGTTTTAGAAGACACCAGTCCTATTAGTCAAATTCTGAGGGGAAGGAGGAATCTTCCTCCTGGTGCATGCAGTCAGTGCTTAGTCTTCATCTGCAACAAATCTTTGGCTAACAGTCCTCTGACTAATTAGGACTGGATTCTACAGGGTTCTGAGTCCATCTGCTTCTCCACTATAATGGAGATTTGAGACTCCTGAGAGTCTTGAGACTGTAGCATCTCTGAAAATAATTGGTCTGTGTCTTGCTCATTTGCTCAAATACTACTCAGCCTGTCCATTTCTTCCTGTAGATACTTCACCTGGTGACACAGCTCCTCAACCACAGCACACCTTCTACAAAAGTGTTTGCTGACCCCAGGCTTAGGTAGAGACATCAGGCACTCTGTGACCTGGAGAGCTCCATCTACCATAGGCAGGCCTGGCTGGCTAGAGGTCTTGGACCCAGCTGTTTCAGTGACCCTTGCAGCTACATGGGATTGAGTTTTAGGGCATGTCAGCACCATAACTGAGGAAGATTAACCTGGTATGCTTGTAAGACTGGGGCTAAAATGATTTATTTCTCTTCCTTACCAGCTACTGAGTCTATTGTTGCCTCTATCGGCTGCTCTCCAATGGCCAGAGAGGAGTTCTTCCTGCTCATCCTACCTGCACAAACTAGCCTGCAAACTGCCTTGCCACACCCTCACTGATGTGCTACATGTCTATTTGCCATGCTCCGGATCGCTCACAGTCCCTGGACTAATTTAAATCATTCTCACTAGCTCCTGGCACTTCTCCCTCCTCTCCTGGTTGCCTGCCAAGGGCTTCCAGATCGCGATGGAGGCTCAGAGCTGCTGGATCAGCTCCTGAACTTGGGAACTCCCCCTGTACATCTTGATTGCAGCCCTGATTCTTCCTTCACTCCCACTTGAGCTTCACCAACTGAGTTGTTAAACTCTATCTTTCAAAGAGGAAACAAAATAAAATTTCCTTTCTGCTCCTCTAAGACAGAAAGAGATTTTTACCACTATACTCATGAGAAAGTGAACTCAGTGCATAGAGATCTATGTTGTGTTTGTTTGACAGTGCCAATGAGCTCAGAAAATGTTCAGGGAAAGCACAGAGGTAAAATTAAGAAGCTGTTGTTTTATTAGATGTCTGTGAAATAACAAGCACAGAGGTAAAATTAAGAAGCTGTTGTTTTATTAGACCTCTGTGAAATAAGACTATGTGGAAACAGCATGACATAGAGAGGCCTGAACAGGCCTTACTACCAATTTAACAACATTTTTGTTCTAGAGCATGCAAAAAAATTAAGAAGCTGTTGTTTTATTAGATGTCTGTGAAATAACACTATGTGGAAACAACATGACATAGAGAGGCCTGAGCAGGCCTTGCTACCAATTTAACAACATTTTTGTTCTAGAGCATGCAAAGATTATGATTATGCCTAGTCTGTGTACCATTGTCTCATCCTTTGCTACTACTTAACATTTTTAGCACTGAGATTATGCAAAAGCAATATTTTGCAGTATTTTTTCTTTTCAAATATTTTCATAAAAATTGTGTACTGTTGATTTCAATACTAGTGGCAAAAAAGCAGGGTATAATTTAATTATTTTATTGTATGAGAAAATGAAACCTCCATGTTTCCAATATTTTAAGTTCAGAAAGCAAACAAGTGCTTCTCTGATGAGTCTAATACAGTAAAATAAACCCTTTTGGTATTTGTTTATGGTAATGTTTCAAAAATAAATTTAACAAATGGCAGTCACTTGTTAAGTTAGTCTCCCCAAAGAATCCTCATTCTGGGTCACAGTACTAAAGAAATATATGAAATCTGAAATGTATGAGATGTAAAGGTTCCCAAATTAAACACAAAAAACCAAACCAAAAATAAAGCAACAAAAATCTCACAATATAGAATATAATATCCTTGAATATTTATGTTATCTATGAGGAAAAATTTAATTAATTTTCCAGTACATTTTATTTTTTAAAAATTATTTAACAAATCCACTAAAAAAAGCTACTAAAAAAGGATGGATGATTTTTTTTTTTTTAACGGCATGTATAAAGTTCAGACAGCAACTAAAACACATGCTCCTTTTCATGATATTTTACATACTTTTATTTTTTGCCAGAATTCAAGACCTGATTTATTTGGGGATTTTTTTTGTTTTTCCTCACTGCTGAAAGCAAAAAAATGTGCTGAAATGTAGCTTTTTGTTTTGTTTTTCATGGGTTTTGTTGTTTGTTTTTTTGCTTGCTTATTTGGTTGGGGTTTGGTGGTGGTGGTTTGGGGGAGTTGTTTGGTTTGCTTTTTTTTTTTTTGTTTCAGTTTGGTTTCAGTCATTTTTAGTTTGAAGAAAAGGTTCATTCAGCTTTAATTAAAACATTTCCTATTTGCTGGTTGATTTTTTCCCTAAGGCTTTTTTTTTGTTTGCTTGTTTGTTTGTTTGTTTGTTTTTATTTGGGTTTTGTTTTTAACAGTCTTCTAATTATTCTTACTCTTCTCAGATAGATGAAGTAGCAGCTGTATGAGGCAGATATTTTTCCCAAATTTGACACACAACTGTAAATACAGTGAGTGGGTATATCTAATAAAGCTGTTAAAATATTTCCATCTCTTCTGATGAGCAGAAAAATGCTAAGGGGACCAAGTAAGGAAATAATTTAATTCTTCACTGACATTTTTAAAGTTCACACAACTCAGGAGAGATTACTAAGGATTGAAAAGCATCAAAGAGAACTTCATTATATTCCTTTAAATGGTCATGAGGGAAAACAGTGAGTTTATAATTATCTGGGAGAAAATACAGGAACTCTTGTATGAAATGTCCAACATAAAGTAAATCCACATAGCTTGAGTAAGGATAGTAGTCATGGATTCAGACAGGAGAGGTCATGCTTAACTAACCTGCTAGAGTTCTTTGAAGATATTACTGCTACCACAGATAAGGACAATTCAGTAGATGGTAGTATATTTAGATTTTCCAAAACATTTAGCAAGGTTCCACATCAGAGATTAATGACTAAAACTAAAGAGTCATAATATGGAAGATAAAATGGAAGAGTAATGTAAATGTTTCCCTTGATACAAACTGGTTTTCAGCTTGCAGTTATCTTAGATTGAGACAGGCCAGTAGGTCACTTTTCAGTGCTTCTGTTCACAGTTTCTGTTGGTGTGTCAGGTGCTGCAGTTGGGAGCAAAATTTGACAATGGAGGTGATGGTCGGACTGGAAACAGAAAAATACATGAGAAAAAGTTGGAGATAGTTAAGCCGTATATATATGAAATCTAAATATTTCAAATAATTTAATATAGGATGCTTCTGGCCAGGCAACTATAATAGAGTTAACAGTGGAAAAGGTACATAACAGTTGGGGTTTTTAAATTTTTTTTGGTGTCCCAGGAAATTATAATGAAAATGTAGCATTTTTTTTCCTAGTTGCACACCTCTGGTAATAATAAGTATAGATTCTTCTCAAGTTGTTTGGCTTGAATAGGTTTATTGCAGAAAGTCTGAGGGCCTCAATGAAACATGCTAGCTGCTCTGTTAAAGACCATCTGCTTTCTTATTTTGCATTCCAGTTTTAATTAGTGTAGAGTAGCACTGCTAACAACAAATTTAAACAAACTTTTACTTGTAAATTGCCCTAGAAAAGGCAAGGAAGGAAGGAAGGAAGGAAGGAAGGAAGGAAGGAAGGAAGGAAGGAAGGAAGGAAGGAAGGAAGGAAGGAAGGAAGGAAGGAAGGAAGGAAGGAAGGAAGGAAGGATACAGATCTGAGACAATCCAGATCAAACTAATTCTCATTTATCTTTAAATTTTTCAGTGGCTCTCAAAACACTAAAGGATAAACTGAATGCCAGTTAAATGCTGCTTATTATCAAAAGTAAAATATCAATAAAATTTCTTGAATAAAAGAAGCATGGAATTCCTTCATCAACGCAGCTAAGAAAGCTAAGAAATAAGTCTATATAATTGGAAATGTGAGATGATTTTCTTTACTAGTTGTTAAATTATACCATTATGTACCTTACCAAACTGCATTCATGACTTGTTTTTTTTAGTTTTTCTTTTTTTTTTCTTTTCCTTTTTTTGGTTTATAACTAGTTGTGTAGTAGCTTAGTTCATAAAATTATACCCTAAGTAATTAAATTAATCTCCTATACCTAACTGCATATTGTTTGCAATCAAAGATGATATTAGAATTACAATAATCTGTTTGCAACTGTGGTATTACAGAATATAATAAACAGAAAATATTTTTCAGTTGTGCAGTTCTGCCAGTAGGTGGTACTAGTAGTTTCTAAATTTGATAATAAATGTCTTCAACTTGAGTGTTTCACTTTTCTGCCACAGCAAGTAATGTATTTCTACTCTATTGAAAATAACTTATTTATATTTGATGCACTTTCACTCAAGGGCAGATTTTAATTCAGTTATTATTTCTTTCAGTGGTGATGTCTGTAAAGTATCCTTTAAAATGCAGTTTAGAATTTGTGTGACAAATTATTACACCTACTAATTAGATTTCAATTGAAAGATAATATTAAAATATATTTTATAAAAGGCTTCCTCAGTTTTATAGCATTTGAATCTTCAAGGTACAGCTCAGAATTCATCTGTAAATTTTTTTAGCATTATTTGCTGTCAAGATTCAGAGGTGAGTCATTCAAGTAGTCTCACTACTACTTTTAAATTCAATATATGGCCTGTTAAGTCTTGAAAAATTATCTGTTGTTTTGCTCTGTAGGTCTTTTAAGCATATGGGTGTACCTGAAATAAAATTCCCTTTTTTTTCCCCTACTTAGGGGACAGGCAGACCCAAATAGCTGCAGAGATACAATAGTAATGCCTACAGAAAATATTAATGCAAAGCAAGGAAATTTCTAATTAAGGCCAGGACACTTGAAGCATGCCAATAGTAGCATTTCTGTCTTTGCTAGTGGGTGACAATAGATGCAACAGAAAAGTTACTTTGTTACAGGCTAGTTGCCCTGAACAGACTGAGTTAAATACCTCTGTGAAACAAAATAAATTAAATAGAATTCAATATTTATTCTAAGAAGTCATATGATTAAAAAAAAATAGTGAGGAAACATTGCTAATTTGGGTGGGATTGAAACCTATTTTCCCTTGGAAATGTCAAAGATTTTTTAAAAAATTAAACCCCAGGAATTATATATTGCAATAACATACTACAGTAACCTTCAAATGTTTGATTTGACTTATAGAATTGTGGCCACCATGTCAGTTGTTCTGTCATTGTCACATTCATATAAACAATAATAGTTAAAATGACAGAAAATGAGTTTATTAACATGTACCTATAGCTGTGTGATGAAAATTCATTATGACCATGTGAAGAGGTTACAGATTCCTAAAGGGAAAGATGAAGACCAGCTTATGCATTTCCTTTACAGTATCTGTAATGTCTTCATCAGGAGATTTACTTCCTATGTCAGACAGCTTTTCTGAATAGTTGATATCAGTTCTTGGTAATATCTTTTATGCCTTTTTGTTGATAAAATCAAAGAGATTCTGTTCAAGATGTCTGTTTCTAGAGGTGTTTGACAATATCTGGAAAGGATATGTACTAGATTTTATGTATTCTTTTGAATTTCACATAAAATGACTGATCTATGATGAGTTACTTGTTTGCAAAATATTGTCTGTCTGCAAACTAAAATTTTTTTGTTAGTTTTATTCTAGTTTTCATGATTGCTGATTATTGAAGGAAAGGAATTCCAAATTCTCTCAAATAACCTCATGGGACTTTCTCTTCTCACCTGTTCACCTGTAGGTATTTGGCAAAGGTAACTGCTGTAGTTTACATTCATATATGGTAACCACTCATTTTATTCATGAATAGTTCATGGCCTGAGTTACAAATTTTGGAGAATTCTGAGGTATGAGTGATTAAGTTTCATTGATAAATAAGGTAATGCATGTAAGTGTTGAGATGAGCCTGGCTATTGCAGCCCTTCCTCTTGTCACACTGTATATGCTGCAGAATTTCACAATGCAAGGGGATTCTTAGGCTTATACCAAAAATATATTTGGCTGTAGCATATAGGAGAATGTTTTATTATAATGTGCACATGAATTTTTTGCATTTGGTTTTCAAGGTTCTTGATTGACTGTTACAAAGTAGTATAACAAGTATGTTAAAGGCAGAAGTCTCTAATTTCAGATAAGCAATTGACTCAGAAACTGAAAGGGCAGGGGTTATGGTATGATGCTTTAGGGATTTAAGTATGACAGTCACATTTAAATAGGGAATTTGGTCCTTTCTATGACAAGATCTGGGCAGCGTGATATGGAAACATTCAAAATGGAACACATGAAGGAACATGGAACAAGATCCTTCCTATGTAAGTGGCTCGCAGGGGTATTCAGGCAGCAAGAATTAATAGTCTCTGTGCTGTGCAGTTAGAAAAGGAACAAGAATCTTCGATACTGTCAGGGCACTGAGGGCACCATCAGTCCTGACTGAACCTGCACAACTTTTTCAGGGCTTCCCATACCTGTCCATGGTCCAGGTCCCCATGCCAGCCCCCCAGAGCCCAGTCCAGCCTTTGTCTGTTCCCATCCCACATCCTCAGGCAAGTGCCTGGTGCCTGGGGCTGCCCTGGTGTCCTTGGCTGCCGTGCCCCCGGATGGTGAGGGAGACAGGCCCTGGCTGCCAGACAGACAGACATCCTGACAGACCCTGACGAGTCCTCCCCAGGTCCTGAGCCCTAGGGAGACCCTGGCCTCTGCGGAACTCTAGGAAGCACTGAGAGGCTGCAGCAGTCTCCAACCTGGGACTGGAGCAGAAACATTCTGAAGTGAAACTCAATTTTTTTAGCATATGATTTCACTCCAAGTTTTTAATATCAAGTAAAATGTAATTTTTTTTAAACTGCAATTTGTCATGGAAAAACTAACTAAGTATTTTCTTTTGTGGCTAAATTGCTGAAGTTCTCCATAATGTTTAGGGCTTTTTTTGAGTCATTGAGGTTGATGTGATATCTGGATCTTATTCCCAGGTCTCGTGCTATTCCAAAGTCAAGACAAAGCTGAATAAATTAATCACTGCTTGAAGATGGCTGGCAGCAACAGAAATTCAGGCAGCAAGATTCATTTAACACGTTAATCCATAATAGCAATGCAGACTGAGTCATGCTGACTATTATATTACATCGAAAATTCAATTATCTGTTTGGTTCCTTGCTGTTTTCCCAGCATAAATGAACATATCTCTATCTATACATACATATGTATCAATGTATATAATATCTATATGTCTGCTCATATACCTATATTTTCACTTACAGACATGTATGCACTGATATAGAGTAGCCTAATACATGTATTGATATATAAATGTATACCTCTAGATAATAACTATAACAAAAATGGTTTTGTTCCAAATATGAAGGAGATTGTCTTTATGTTTATACCTAGATACATACATCTGCAGGCAGAAGAGTCACTAAAAGTATTGTGCATGGCTTGCTATTCATTTAAGAGGATACTCAGTGCCCCTGAATCTGCTGCAAAAAGGCTGCTATTCCAAGCAGCCTTTAGGGGAACTTCTAGGATCACTAAATGTTGATATATTTTTTACAAGGGGGCATACTGTTGGTGTTATTTTTTTCAGATATATTCTTTTGTTGAAAGGTAGAGACTTAATTTCTAAATTGATTTGAATATTTATTTCTTTTTTCAGTTTAGACAGTGTACTAGAAAATCAGAACACTAACAAATTTATGATAAATATGAATTCCTTGAAAATCTAAAACTATCACATTTTGGAGACTAGTCACAAGTAGATAAAAATAAACCTGCTATGTTTAGAAAACCTCTGTCAGAATACACACAAATAAATTTAAGGGATCAAGAATATTATTGAGAATAAGGTCCCACCCTGAGTAATAAGATTCAGGTACAATTCTTTGTTTAATCTTTTAGGAGTACTTCTCCTGACTCCAAAGCCTAGATTTACTTTAAATGTTGGCAAAAATCCAGCTTTAGTATTTAAAAAGCCTTTTAAACTAAGAAAGTAAAAGGCATTTACCTTAAAACATATTTAGTAGAGTTTATTTTTCATTTATACTTAACTGTAGTTCGGGTCTATGAATGTGTTCTCTATGGATTGTTACAGTAAAATTTTATGTTCACTTATTTACTTTCATCAGGTTTTCTCTTTCCCACCCTATCTAAAATAAGAACATCAATCTCTTAACTTGTTATCTATTAATGTATTCCTTGTTTGTCCTTTTCAACTTGAGACTAATATTGTTTCAATTGTTTAAAATTACATTTTAGGAAAATATTGTATATATGTATTGAGAAAAAACATAAGCTTAAGAAAAGTCACTCTGGTTTTCAGAAGGAAAGGAATGATGTTTCTCTGGAGTTGGTATGGTGATCAGCGCCATTTATCATCTATGTGGGTGACATAGACAGTGGAATTGAGTGCACCCTTATCAAGTTTGCCAATAACACTGAGCCATGTGGTGGACATGTTGAAGAAAGGGGATGCTACCCAGAGAGACCCGGACAGACTTGAGAGGTGGGATGATCCTTATCTCATCAAGTTCAGTGAGACCAAGTGCAAGGGCACCTGGACAATCCCAAGCACAAATACAGGGTGGGCAGAGAATGGATTGAAAGCAACCCTGAGATGGTCTTGGGTGTGGACCAGAAGCTGAACACAACCTTGTGTTTGCAGATACATTGAAATCCAGCTGTGTCTTGAGCTGCATGATCATGACTACTGCATTCAGCTCTAGAGCTTCCAACATAGGAAGGAACTCGACCTCTCAAAGTGAGTCTAGAGGAGAACCATAAAAATGTCAGAAGGCTGGAGAACCTCTGTGAAGATAGGTTGAGAGCTGGGTTTGTTCAGCCTAGGGAAGGCTCTAGTGAGACCTTACAGTACCTTCCACTGCCTAAAGGAGGGCTACAAGAATGCTGGAGAGGGATTTTTAATATGGACACAATGACTGGGGGAATGGCTTTAAAATGAAAGAGAGTAGTTTTAAGTTAAATATAAAGAAGAAATTCATTACTGTGAGGATGGTGAAGCACTGGAACATGTTGCATAGAAAAGTTGTGGATGCCCCATCCCTTGAATATTCAAAGCCAGGCTGGATTGGGCTTTGAGCAGTGTGGTCAAGTTGAAGGTGTCCCTGTCCATGGCAGAGAGGTTGGAACTAGGTGATTGTTAAGGTCCCTTCTAGTCCTAATTATTGTATTATTATAGGATTCCATAATAAGAATAATAAGTTAAAAACTGCATAACTTATTTTTTACTCCTGATAAAGAATATAAAAATTGAGTAGTTCAGTTCAGCTTTGCAGTAGCTGTTTACATGTAAGACTTACTTATGTAAGTAATGCCCTTAGTTAAAAGATATGTGATTACGAAAAACTGCAGACAGGATTTTATCGATAAATACAAGAAAAACTTTAAATTACTTTTGGTTTGTTTTTTTTTTCAGTGTCAACTACAATGTTGTTTCAATGTTTCTTGGAATATTATCTAGCTTCATGTACTTCCACTATACTACAAATTATTTTCCCTATGCTGTGATATCATATTGTAGAGTACATTTAAAGTCAGAAAAATGTGTGAGCATCTATTGAATTTTTAAGAATAGGAGAGGTCTGTATAGATGGTATTAGTAAACTCAAGAGGTCTGGTAACATGTTTAAATTCTGAACATGAGCTTAATTGTTGCCACATATAGAACTTTTCTGTAGTACACCAATTATGAGGAGATCAAAATCTGTTGGGACAATTTCTCCATAGCATTTCTATATTCTGTTTTAGTGCATAAGAATTTCTTAATGGCTCAGTTTTTCAATTTCTTATATAAATAAACTCTTCAAAATCTTGGACATAAAACTAAGTTATGAAAAATGTGTTTGTTTCACTTTGAAGTTTTTTTTAACTCACTCGATAATAAGTTCCTTGGTATTAAAGTTATGTTTTTCTACCTAACTATGAGCAGGCCATTAATATGCTATTGTCAATACCTAAGAGTAAACAGTAGTGTACATTCACTCTGGTTACAATTAAAAATATTTCCCTTTTGTATTGAATTGTAGTAAATGACTAAAACATCCTTAAAAAAAAAAAAAAAGAAAAAATTTTTGTGTTCTGTCTTTCAAGAAATTAGGAGAGAGCATGGCAAGCAGATCTGACGAACAGCACTGGCAGAACTTAGAATTGCAGTTACATTTAAATCATTAGTATAAATATTTAAACAACATTAGAATCCCTCTATCATCCCCAAAAAGTCACCCAAGATCAATGGACTGAAAGTACAAAAAAACCTCAGCAAAATAAGAGCATACCTAATTTTGACCTGCACCATAGAAATTTTATGAGGTAAACATGTTCTATAATCTTGGCTCTGGCAGCAGAGAGTCTGCTTCTGTCAGTGAGTACTAACTTGAAGAGGACACAATGAAAATTTAATTATATAATATAAAGGGTTTTTTTGACTTTTGTTCTTTTTAAGGACAGAACTGCCAATTTGAGTGTTTTCATCTTAATACTACTTAGATCCCAAAGCCAAAATCCACTTTTAAGTCAGTACTTCTGCAAACATCATGCATAATTCTTCCCTACTCAGCCAAGGCAAAATACAGGGGTTTAGGTGGGTTGTTTTGGATTTCCTTTTTTTTTTTTTCCTGAGAAGAATCACATCTAAATCCAGATGTTTTGACATTTCTAATAAAAGTCACATACTTTCACTGAAATAATTAATTTTCATAGCCTCTACTGGAATACATATACGTAAATACAACTGTGATCTTTGTTATTTCTGCGAGTAAGATTACAACCGTGGACTTCAGGAGAGATAATTTTAGCCTCTTCAGGGATCTTCTCTGAAGAATCCATGCAAAGAGGCCCTGAAGGGACCTTGGAGTGGTCCAAGAAAGCTAATCCCTTCCAACCTGACCCATTCTGTGACTGTGTGATTATTTTAGGACAATTCCTCTCTCTTTGCAAGATCAACAAATATTGTCTTTCCATAGGTACTGTAACACTTGGACATTATTTAGAAGTCTGTAAGTGCAGTAATCCATGTGTAATCAAAGTTATTGTTAAATATCGGCAGAGACAATTGTCTCAAAAACATGAGTGACAAATCTTGATAGCTTTGGTTAGGAAATAATTTGTTTTCTTCATAGCAGCTGGTATAGGCCTTATAGTTTAGATTTGTGGTGAAAATGGTGTTGACAATTCAGGGATGTTTCAGCTATTGCTGAGCAGGGCTTACACAGAATCAAGACCTTTTCTGCTTCTCATGCCACCCCGTCAGAGAGGAAGGCTGGAGGTGCACAAGGAGTTAGGAGCAGACACATCCAGGACAGCTGACCACAACTGATCCAAGGGATATTCCAGACCATAAAGTGTCCCGGCAGCATATAAAAGATGGGTGAAGAAGGAAGTAGGGGGCACTTGGAGAGATGATGTTTTTCTCCTGTCACCCTGACATGCGACAGAACCCTGCTTTCCTCAAGAGGGCTACACTGCTCCCTGACCATGGGAAGCAGTGAATGAATTGCTTGTTTGACTTTGCTTGCATACCCAGCTTTTGCTTTACCTCCTTAGTGCCTTAATCCCACTTTTACTCTTCTGATTCTTTTTCCTATCCAACCAGGGGAGAGAGGGAGGGAGTGTGGGGCTTTTTTTTTTCCAGCTGGAGTTAAACCATGACAGAAATTAAGTATGAATTACCTATAAAATCAGAAATTAATGAGAATAGGTAGCCCAATTATTATACATTAAATGTTAAACTTTTTTCAGGATGCATACTTGTGCTGCCTATGTTAACGGGGGAAGAACAAAAATAAAGAAACCTGCATTTTTCTTTCTGGGAGGTATTACAGAAGAACAAATGAAGTGTAAAGTACGCATGCTGTAGGAGCCACATACTGTGGCAAGGCACAGAGGATTCTTAATTGATTCAAGTAACAAGCAGGCTAAAACAGTTAAAAAGCACAGCTTTTTCCATTTAGCTGATGGTTTTTTCAAGGCACTTGAATTTTGCTTAAGTACATAACAAAAAATGGCCAACACCTTATTTCATGCTGCATTTGTAAATGACTTATTTAAGGCCAGAAATAAGTAGCTACTTGTTAGCAGAATTCTCATTTAGCTGTCAGTAAAAAAGTATCCTAAGAGCATCTAATAAAGTAATAATATTGAACACAGTGCTTAGAGTTTCTGCATGTAAAATAAGATGGAATCAGGCACGATGCTTAGCAATCACTCAGTACCTATTCAGAAGTTTACAAATGGATTTAGAAGAAAAGTATCTAAGTACTCTATGAGCTAAAGAAAAAAGACTATTATGAAATTTGTAGACTGTTATGAAATAATAATAATTTTCTCATCAGTTATTTGTATTTTGGCAGATTTCTTCATATTATTTATTAAATACATGTCCTTAAACAGTTAAAATGTTTTAAGCAGTGTTGTTTTTTCAAGAATACTGCTTCATTTGCATTATTTTAATTATCACGTATATCTTATTATTTATTTATTTTCAGTATCATTTTAAGGTATCAATTTTTTTTTACCAGCATAAAAAACTTTGAATGAATTGGTGTGACAAACAGGATGGAAGAGAGATGAAACTTTAAGTTTTCATGGCACAAGAACATGTTTTTACATTCAGCTCTCTCATACACCTGTGGAGTTGTGGTGAAGTCCACTTTCTGATTTTGTGAAATACAAGCTTTCTTATTTTGTCTTCTTTTCAATACAGATGGATACTTTTCATATTTTTTCCTAATATTTTTTCTTGACTGTGTTAGTCTTCTCTGTATCTTTCGCCCTTACCTGTTTTGTGATGTGCAAAAAAAGCATGGTTTCAGTTTCATAGGTCTTGGGAATTATACTTATATCTCATACTATTACAGAGATTTCACTTCCTGTTCCCAGTTGGCTCATCATGGTCAGTCTCCAGCATCTCCCACTCAAAATATAAAATATTAATTTATTAAATTTCTCTAGTTATTTACTTAAACTTATGAGGAAATTATGAGGAACTGTGTCACTATCCTTCAAATTTTGACCTAAAACCTTCTTTGTCTTGATGCTTACAATAAGCTTGTCGGCATTCAGGTTTCTAATAAGTTAATGATATTGACTTTCATAATATGACTTTCATTATATCTTCTTTTATTATTTCCTTACTTCCTCCTGTTTCTACCTCTGACACAGTCCCAGGTAGCAGTGTTATCAGTTTTTGATACTTATAAAGGATTCACCTTAGAGTTTGTGGAGTTTTCTGTTGGTTGATTGATTGGTTGGTTGGTTGGCTGTCTTTTGCTTTTTTTTGTAGAATGATCTTTATTTCAAAGAATGCAAGTCTTGTGGTTTAATTCCAGCCAGCAAAAAATCGGTATGCAGCCACTCACTCACTCCCTCACCAGTGGGTTTGCAGAAAGAATCAGAAGAGCAAAAGTGAGAAAACTCATAGTATAAGATAAAGACAGCTTAATAGGGAAAGCAAAAACTGCGCATATAAGGAAAGAACAACAAGGAATTAATTAACCTTCCCTTGGTCAGGCAGGTGTTCAGCCATCTCCAGGAGAGCAGCACACATAATCGTTACCTGGGAAGACAAACAGCATCACTCCAAATGTCCTCTCTTTCCTCCTTCATTCCCCCACTTTATATACTGAGCATGAAGTCATAAGATCTGGAACATCCCTTTGGTCACTTTGGGTCACCTGTCCTGGCTGTTTCTCCTCCCAACCTCCCAAGTACCCTCAACTTCCTCAGCATCATGGCAGTTCAAAAAGCAGGCTCTTTGTGAGCCATGCTCAGCAATAGCAGAAACATTTCTATATCATCAGCTCTGTGTTAAGCACAAATCTAAAGTACAGACATGTACCAGCCACTGTGAAGAAACTCTACCCCAGCCAAAACCACCACAGCAAGTCTAGTCCATAATAACTATTCACACTTTCCATTTCTTTACTACCCTGCTAAATTGTTATCATTTGAAGACAAGTCATTAGCTATAAAAGCTTATCCACATAGCAAGTTTTCACTGCCAAGAAAAACTCTTTGAAATATAAGACTTTTCATCTAGAAAATATTGCATTATTTTCAATATGTTTGTCAATAACCCATTTTACATAAGAAAAAAGAAAACTAAAAAGAAATATATACTGTAAGCAAAATGCCACTTATATGTTTTTCATTATCATGTGACCTTCTCAGTTGAAAGCTGAGCTGAAATATTATACATGTTAATAAGCTGCTTGGAAAAATGTGGATATGAATATTTTCACAATATTTTGAGACCCGTATCTTTTATAACCATAGGAGTACCTTTGCACTTCTGTACCATTTTCTCGTCTCTTTTCCTATAAATTTTTGAAGCTGAAAAAGCTCCAAACAAATCTTTCTTGTAGTTACAGCATGGAAGTATGGGTCTGTATTTCTTTGAAGTTCTGCTATGAGATGCCTCATATTCTTTCTGAGCCTTCTTTTTTTGCTCTTCTTTGACAGTGTTACATAGCAAAAGTCCAAGGGACATGGGAGGAGACAGTGGATCAGATTCTGTTGTCAGAGATAGATCCTTGTACTAGGGAAAAACTTAAGAAATCCTGAGAAATAGGAAGGGAGGAAGATGTCTAGGTTTTATAGGAGTAGCTGAACCTTCAAGTTGTTCAGAAGACCACAATACCTCTTGGAATATTAGCTGAGTTCTCTTGTTCAATTTAATGCATGAATTAAATACAGAACCTTAGAATCAGAGAACAGCACAGATTGGAGTACAGCTTGAAAGATTCTCTGGCCCAAACTTTTGTAAGAAAGGAATCTTAGTTTAGATTATCTATCACCCTCTACAATGACATCTTGAAAACCTATAGTCCTGGGGGCTCTACCATGTCCCTACGGAGTTTTTTCCCAGTGAATGGTAGTTCTTACTGAAAAAAAAAATCTGTCTTATTTAAAGATAAAACCTCCCCTTGTGCAATTTGCCCCAGTTTCCCCTTGTAGTCTCTGACTCTTTGTGAAGATGAGAGACTCCATTGTCTTTGTAGCCACCTTTTAAGTACTGGAATACCATTATAAGGTACTCCTTGAACACTCTCTTCTCTACAAGAAAAGACCTTCAGCCTGTACCCATAAAGTTGTCTCTAGCTTTTGGATTATCTTAGTGGAAAGATATCAAACTATTCACCCTACTAAACTATTCACATCTATTTAATTTCTGTTCTCCATAAGATTCTTATTTGATCATCAAAATAAAAGAGGTAAATATCACCCCAGGATCAATTCAAAGGCTGCAATTTTCATATCCTAAACTGTTTTTTTAAAAGTGCTGTTTTCTTGCTATATGCTTGTACAAGAGAGACTCAGTTCAGATTATCTTGATCCCCTAGATCCTCTCTTGCTCCTTTCTATGTTCTATTAAATGCCTGTTAATGTTTTAATACCTAGTTGTTATGCTGAAGACCCATCATAAAACTAATCTATGATGCAGGTGTCTCAGAAATTGCTGCCTGAGAAGAGAGAAAGAAACAGGCGGTTCATTAACAAGCAGAGTTAGTAAAGAAAAAAGTAAAAGCTGTAAACAATGGTGCTGCCAAAGCAGTCATTGTAGCTAGAGCTCCCTAGCAATGAAAAAGATATGACAAGAGATTGGAGAGAAGATAATTTTTTGTAAAGGCAACAGAAGTTGCTGAAGAGAAATTTGTTTGATAGATATTCCTTAGACACATATACATAAATACTTATATATGTGTGCAAGAATATACATGTATACATATATGTATATATATACAGAGCAAGGAGCTATGACATTTTATTCAAGAGAATTTGAAAAGATTACACTTGAAGACGTAAATCAATTTTATGTATGCATTTTTAAATAACAATGAGAAAAATGACTGAAACATTGTAACAATTAAAGTTCTTAATCTGAGCAGACAGTTTTAGAGAACTTGTGGACCAAATGCATGGCCTAATTTACCTCAGCACAACTATCCTGAGTGTCAAAATATTGATTGTCTAGTCTAAATGAGTTGCCTTGGATATTCTTCGAGTAAATGGAGGCAGGCACTTTAAGACAGATGTCACAACTGACATTTTAGAAATTTATATGAATTCCATCCCCTCTTCAAAATTCTTTTGCAGAACATTGGGATTTTAAAAGCATTGCTTCAAGTCCAAGCTATTATCTATGTCACATAATAGCAAATACTAAACCTGTTAATTGAAAAGCCCAATTCAGAACTCAATTAAAATATTTAATATTACAAATAGTATAGTGTTTAAAGGTTGAAAAAATATAGGATATTGCACTCAATTCCATTTAAATTGCTATGAGTTGAAAGTCTGACCAACGACAAGTTTTGATTCAGAAAAAATAAAATATTATAACAATCAAAATGGAATAACTTGTGAGTTCTGAAGAACAAAGTAAAATAAAAAACACCAGCAGATACTCTGGAGCACTTAAATCACTTTGGAGATGATTAAAACAGTTACAGTTTTTTGAGTACAATTCCATTATTTATGCATAATGGTGAAGTGTTGTTGCAAAAGGCAGGAGTCTTTCATCAAGTTAATTCTACCTATGCAGTGTTTAAGACTCTGAACAGATGCAGAAATTAAGGGACAAATATGGCTTCCAGCCAGAAAAGAATAAAGAAAAATGGCATAGAAAATTATCCTCTAAATACTTTTACGGAGAAGGCAATGAAAATTCCAAAGGATAAGACAGTAGTCAGGAAAAGACTAAAACTGAGTTGTTTGACATATCTGGAATAGAAAACTTAGTTGAGTTACTTCTAATTGCAGAGTAAGAAGGTTTGAATGGTGTCAACAGTTCTGCCATTATCATTATGAGTCTGTGGGACCTAGATGTATATATCATAATTTGCTTAATTTCTCTCTTTTGAGTCTCTATTTTAGGTATGTTCCTGCTATAGTACCAAGGCAAGGATGGACTGAAAATTGAAAGCTAAGCTTTCCCTTGACAAGTAAAAAGGAAATATGTGTTGTATGGGGGACCTGAAAGGTACTCATGTCTTAAAATTCAGTTTGATTTTCCAGAAGTTAATTGGCCTCTAAGGACAATAACACTTGTCACTGATGTTTCTCATCTGTTCTTTTCTTAGGGTTTTCTTTCATAAACAAATAATTTATGAAAACTTCAATAGATTTTTCTAACTTTTAACCAAAAATTCAAATAAATTTCCAACTAAAGTTAAACTATTTCAATACTCCATAGATAACTAAGGCTAGGTCTTAAGGACCTTTCCCTGATGTGAGATACCTAACTTCTTTCTAACAACAAACTATGGATACTACAAATACTGAGGCATTCAGGGAATTAGTTGTATATAATCTCAACAAAATTCAGAAATTCATAAAGGTCTATTCCTGTTATGTTACAGGGAAATTGTGCTTAATTCCATATGAGAAAAAAAAAAAAGTATTTTTCTAATAAAATGTGTAAGAGTACCCCATAAGAAAATACTAACATGTATTGAATGATTTGTTTTATAGTAATACTAACCATATTAAAAAAAAAAAAAGAAAAAAAAAGAGAGAGAGAGAGAGAGAGAGAACAAGGCTATAAAACACATCCTGGTGAGTACAGTAACAAAAATGTCCTGCAAATAAATTGGGGCACAGCAGGAAGGACTCTGTGCATAAGCAGCAGGCTCCTAAAATTGATCATCTGTCTTGCTGAAAGTTAATGGAGCTCTCTCAATATAGAAACAATATAGTCAATCATGCTTCGTAGTATAATTAACTACTGACTAAAGTTGGAATGAGTTGAAAATATTTCATGGGTATGGCAGAAAGACTAGCAGAGTTGGTGATCTTCCTAGTTCTGTAATACCAGTGGGGGATGTTGAATGACTATAGTGAGATACTGTGTTCCTATGCCGGTTACAGAGTTAATTTTTTTTTACACTGCTGTGGAATATGAAAATGTAACCCTGCCTCTTCATATACTGATACTACTAGAGTTTCAAATCATATATCATAACATGGATATTTATAAGATCCATATCTGAATTTTAGTTGTCTTTCTTAGCCTTGATGAGGAAATAAAATCTGTCAGGAGTGCCATTGAAATTATTGATAGTCTACCTCCTGACAATTTAAAAACACAGGTGTCATTGTGTCTGCAGAAAAATCAAACAACAGGTAATAATAATGAGCTGTGTTTGAATCAGAGAATATTCTTAATTGGAAGGGCCCCACAAGACTCATTGAGTCCAACTCTTCAATCAATGGCCAACACAGGGATCTAACCCACAACCTTGACGTTATTAGTACCATGCTGTAACAAAGTGAGATAATCTCACAGCCGTAAATAACACTAGAGGCAAATTTTAAAATAATCTGAGAAAAAGAATGTTAAACTATCATGATGACATACACAGAGAAATGAGACTTCATCCTGGAGGCATCAAGTGCCTCTGAAAGAAGCATCCAGACCAATAGGAGTGCAAAGTCCCTACTTTCCATAGGTGTAGACACATGCAGAAAAGATGCCTCAGTGCTGTTGAGGGGATGAAAGCCAGGATGAAACTGACTACATAAGATATACCTGTTTTTTCCTAAGCTGCAGTTGAGCGTTAGATAAGTTTGAGTTGCCTTTTTTAATAACTGAACATTTAGAAATTGTATAGCAAGTTTTCAGGATCATCTCTTATTTCCTTTGGGTTAGGTGAGCCATGTTTCCCAAGGATCTTATAATTTATTTTTTTAAATTTTATTTCTAGTAGCACGGGACAATGTTGTAAGGAATCAGAGTCTTGAAGTAGTGATAATTCATTATCACAATTTTCATTATATTTAAATAACATGGGAAAAGGAGAGCCAATCAACCAGAAAGTAAAAGTCTGGATTCGTTTTCTAATCCAGTTTCAGTGATTAAGACCAGAGATGGTAATACAAATATCAGTTAAAAATGTCAAGCTTTAAAAAGAGTTAGAAAGGCCAGCTCAGATGCAATGGTAGTAAAACACCAGCAGAATGTTAAGCTTTAACCAGTATTGTGAGTGTTTTGGATTTCAAGGCATTAAGGTCAGATTTACATTCTCCTGGTAAGAAGATAAGAAAGACAGAAAATTTTACAGTAACATGATGTATGTTACTTCCTTGTAATGGCATATAAATATAAGCTATGTGTGAAGTACCAGAATTGCTCAGGGTATTGATTGATTAGCCATGAAAATATTAGAGTGAAATTTACTGGAGTAGTTAAATGTCTTTTCTGAGATATTCGTCCTCATGATAGAAAAAGTGAGTGATCTGATCTTGTTACTGCATATGCCCATAACTGAAGCACAAAAATATATTTATTTTGTATTATCAGCTAATTACAGATATGTATCATAGCTTTACAGTAAGAAGAAAACAATGATGGGAAGAATACCTTATCATCTAGCAGACTGCACTGCAGAAGACTTGAAGAGCTCAAGAGTAAATATAAATTTAAGCTGAATAAGATATGATACAGAAGTCTGGTTTTGGCATATAAAAATTATATATGATGCAGCCATCTTCTTTTTCAGAATCAAATACCTGAGACTGAATATCTAAGTAATCAGGAATCTGAAGCCATAACAATATCTACACAGCTGAACACAGCACTACAGGTTATGTTATCTATACTTTTTTTAAATAGAATAATGTTATTTCAGCTGGTTTTATTCTTGTGTCCTACAAAGTTCCTAACGGAAAGGCAAATTTAAGTCACTAAAAATGCAGGTGTTAAAGTGGCAGGTGCTGCTGCCTATCCCTTGTCCACAACAAGCCTCTCCTGTCAAAGAACAAGCTGAATTAACATTCAGGCAGTGCAGTCAAACCTCCACTCAACACTCACCCCAACTGGCTCAGCGATAGAGGCAAGAAAGGCTCTTTTGCAAGGTTTTATTCCAGCAGGGTAACACAGCAGCTGAAGGGTAAACCCCACGGGAAAGACAATGAACCATGTGGAGCAGGCAGCTTGTAAAGGGGAAGGGGTGAGTGGCAGAGCTAAGGGCTGCCAGAAGGGACTGGCCTCCAGCGGAACAGGGGTTGCCGCCAAGGATGCCAAGCTAGTGACAGGGGAAGGAGAAACCAGAGGAACTTGTGGCACAAAGTCCATGGGGGGAGTCTGTTTTTCCCTTTGGGAGGGCTACCTCTGTGGTAAGTAGTTCATGTTTCCAGGGCTGAGGGCTTGGGGGTTGGCCAAGGGAAGAGAGTTCATGGGATGCTACAAGTCACTAGAAAATAAAAATTCTGTGTATACGTGTGTATATATATATATATGCTATAGAAACAGTTTCATAAAAGATGGTACAGACCCTGAAAAGGTCACACTTCATATATTACCACTTTGTAAAGCGTTCTATTTTGTATGATTTCAAAAAAAGAGAGCATTACTCAAGAAATATCTAAAAATGTCTAATCCAATATTGGCAATCTTGGAGAAATATTCTAGTATTCATCATTAAGGCATATTTTATTATTGGACTAAGGTTTATTTTAGAGAGAGTTTACAGTATTTGGAAATTTTATTAATAAAAAAGAAAAATTTCTTGATAGTATATGAAAACTAATTATTTTTGAGACAGTATAAGTTTTATCACATAGTTTTTATCAGTTTCCTTGTTCATTCATTTCTCCTTGTGACCTTGAAACACATATCCTTCCAAGGACTTCTTGGATTTCTAGTTCCTCTAATAAAACTGTAAATCAAAGCCCTGAAAAGTTACCTAAGGACATAAGGAAGGCATAGCTCTCTAAGAAGACATGTGGGAGAGAATTCCTAACTTTTAAAATCCTTCTTGACTTCAAAAAGAAAAGGTGAAAAAAAAACCCAACAACTTTATGTATCATTGGCAATAATAAATGACGTTTGAATTTTTAAGCCTATAATGAAAGAAATTTAAGTTTCCAATAAAAAAGTAGGTCTGAAAATTATAGAAACATTTTCTATAGTTTTTCACTGACTTCCTTTTTAAAGTAAAAATTGTAGGTCATGAACCTAAAGGTCAAAACCTACAAACTGAAAGAGTGCTGCTTTTCTTTCCCTCATAATAACTTGTGTTTTCTCTTCAAATGCCCTTATGTAGTACTTGTTGAAATCACAGAGGATTTTTTCACTGACTTTTCTGAAAAATGTTTGGGCCTTGAATTAGAAGTAAATATGACAGTATATTATAGGAAGAATCATTGTATGGGGAAAAAAAAGAAAAGAAAAGCTTTTTCTGTCAAGGTAGAGCACAAAAAATTGTAAAGAAAAAAAACCCCAGTTCTTAATTTGTTTTTCTATTTAATTTTCTTCTGTTTCTACAAGCATATTTCATACGCTCTCTGTCTGCATAGGTGTACTACAAGACTAATTATGTTCCCACATTAAATACCCTAAAAAAATGTGATGACTGTAAACATATAAATTCCAATACATATCTTATTATGAATACAGTTTATGTCATATTTTTTCTCAAAGCATGAAACTTCAGTCATACAGATTTCTAGGTAATTTTAAATGCCATTTTGTCAATAATTATAAGGCCAGTTTCACTACCCTTGAGGCAGTGATTCCTTTGAATGTAACACTAGCTCTTTTTTGTGTGTATGTGTATTTTAAGGTACTGAATTTGCATTAGAATTATTTAAAAGGTTTAGAAAATTATTCAGAAGCATATAAGGGACAGTACCATGTTTTTAAAACCCTCTATGCAAAAGTCAACTAAAGCATGCAAAGCTTTAAAATTTGAGTGACAGTGTAGTAATGAATGTGGAATAGGTAACAGGAGGTCTCTATCACAGGGAAAGTAGTGTTATGGTTTAACCCCAGCCAGAAATTAGGCACCACACAGCTATACCCTTTTTCTTCTCTGGTGGGATGGAGGAGAGAGTAGAAGGTTAAAAGTTAGAATACTTGTGGGTTGAGATAAAAACAACGTATTAAATAAAGCAAAAGCCACCCACATATGCAAAGCAAGACAAGGAATTCATTCATCACTTCCCACAGGCAGACAGGTTTAGAGACCTCCAGGAAAGCCAGGCTCCATCAAAATAAGGTGACTTGGGAAGACAAACACCCTCACTTCTACCTCCTTCACCCAACTTTTTATGTTAAACATGATGCCATATGTTATGAGATATCACTCGGGTCAGCTAGGGACAGCTGTTCCTGCCATTTCCTCTCCCAAATAATTGTGGCCCCCCCACACCCAGTCTCTTCACTGGTGGTGCAGGATGAAAGGCAGAAAAGGGCTTGAGTCTGTGTAAGCACTTCTCAGCAATAGCTAAAGCATTCCTGAATTATTCATACTGATTACAACACAAATTTGAAACATTGCCCCATAAAAGCTACTCTGAAGAAAAGTAACTCTATACCAGTTAAAACTACATGACGGGTTTTCTAGGGAACTACTTTTTTCATCTTACAGTAAAAGGCCATTGGAGCATGAATGAGCTGCAGAAGCAGCTATGGGTTCTTGAATCTGCTGAAGTGAAAAACAAGCTCTACATGGTAACTGGATTTGCATGATTCATCTGAGGTGTTCAGGTGGTATCTTCTAATGATTAATATCACAAACAAATGTGCTATAAATAACTGTCATTGCATAACAGATCTAAACACATTAGGCTCTATGAAGTCAAATTAATTCATTATTTACTCTTCATTTGTAAGTGAATGGACACAGCAAAGTGCATGGTTACCGTATAAAAATTCTGTCAAATGTCATTTTGAATGTAACTGTCTTTTTAATCATAAGCACCTATTTATGGAATTATCATTAACTTCCTCCAAAATGTAGGACTGGCTGTGCAATCTAGTCACACACCTTGGCAGGAAGAATGAATATGATCTTTGGCCTTTGTATTTATTCCACAAAGTGCACCTATGACACCATAATGGATATATCCCTCACCATGCCCTGACTTCAAATGCAAAAATAATTAACTTGGAAAAAAGAGTCAATTAACACAAATGAAATTCAGACAAAACAGACTGTAGCCTATAGGTGGCAAATCACTGCAACTGTGAAGGAAATGAGAAAAGAAAAGTGATATACAGCTGTTCAAGACAGGTCATTTTGTAAACAGATAAGGCCAGAACTCAGCATCTTCTCTCTATTGCAGCAGATGTTCTACTGTAAGAAAAAGGCATTTAAGTACAACCAGATGAATGCAGTTGTCTAGCGTTTAGGTTAGTTTTCAGACGTAAGCCTCTCATGGCAGCTGAGACACCATACAGTATACAAGATTTCTGTATGACTAACTGTAATGACACAGGACTAGAGGAAATTTGAGACTTTGCAAATTGGCAGCTAGGGGACACCCTGTAGAATCTACAGCTCATTAGATGCCTAAGCTTAGGTGACTGAATCACACTGCGGTATCCAATCATCTCTGTGACAAGAGATGCTGTTTTTTTCTAGTAGAGAATAATACCAGAGAAGGTCTCTCAATATGGAGTGGAATAGGTTTCTTGACAGGAAAAGAAGAAACTGAACACAGTGTGTGATTATTCAGTCTGTGAAACAACTCTCTTCTCCTTATCTTATGCTACAAATTTGAAAAGCAAGAGATTTGTTTCCTCAGGGTGTTACTAGGGCCTCTGTGGTGTTGTATGTTGTGCTGAAGAAGAGAGAGAGAGCAGGTGCATAGCACTTCACACAGAGAGAAGCCAGAGTATTGGTATATTCTTTGTCATAGGTAAACTGTTCTACGCACTTCATCACTCATGATTTAGTTGAAAGCTCTTTCATGGTACATAATGATTCTATGGCAACAATATTCTTGTTTCTCTGTGGTCAAGAAATTAGTTAAACCAGCTTTGACTACTAGTCATTCCACTTGAACATAAATTGAGCATTTTAACACGGAGGAAAAGAGTGTGATTGTTTTTACATTTGTGTACAAATATAGGTACATATATATATACAAGAATTTTCCAATTTAAAAAGATTTTTTTTTTCTTTTCCAATTCTAACATGCAAAATGTAAAGCATTCTAAAATATTTGCCATTGAAGTAAGAGTCTGATGTAGAATGTCTGGCAGCAAAATGTTATTAACATCCATAGAAAAATCAAACAACCAAACCTACTCTATTTGAAGTCATCAATATAACATATTCCTTTGTTAACTCCTATCCTACTTCAAAATTATTTTCTTGTTTTTTTCATATTATTCTGTCTGTATTTGAAATGTCTTTATTCCTGTTCTGTGCATTTACCTCATTCTCCTTTTGTCATCCATGTACAACTCTTCAGTAGAAAACCAGGGTAGTACCATGCCTGCACCAAGTTGCTGCCAGCTGGCTCAGTAGGTTCAAAGACCAGCTTCAAAGGACTAGGGAGGGGTGTTTTTCATGTTGAAGTGTGTCCAGATTCTTTCATTGGAACAGAAACACAGTAGGGTACCCCTACTTGCAAAACAGCAAGATACTGAATATACAGAATTGTGTCTGCAGACACAGTGGGCCTTATACAAATTTTATATATATGTAACTATTTACTTCAGCAGAAATTTTCTTGAATTTGCTAAGTGTATATGAAAGCATATTCCAGTCCAGTGAGCTTATGAAGCACTTAGAAAAGAAATGCTGGTATATTCTTGCACCTGATTATTTCTTCCTTTTTCTTCATTTTCTCTCTTTTCCCCCTGTGTTGTCTTCTCTTCCCTCTCCATGATCACTGTGGTTAAGCAAAATTTAATTTAGGTTTTTTTGTAATTGCAACTCAGCAAGAGCTTCTCCTTCCAAGCAAAAGCTTGGTCTGGATTCAGCCTTTACTCTCATACTACTGTGGCAATAAAAATTATTAGCAACATTTCTGCATCAAGCCTTGATCTGAGGCTGCCATCTTGACTAATCAGTCATGAAAGAAATATTTTAAGGGGAAATAAGTTCATATAAGTTTGTAGTAAAACTAAGTTTTGAAGGGAAATAAAAAGGACTAGTGAGTTGATTTTTCATAGATCATATTTATTCCTATGTATTTTTATTTCTTCTGTAATTAAGTCTGATTTCAATAATTTAAACTGTATAAAAACTCCACAAATTTGGACACAACTTCAGAACTCTTCTACTCTGAGTTAATTGATTACAGTTCCAAAAGCCACATTATTAGCAAAGTATGGCTATTCATGGCTCCAACACCTTTCCAGGTGCAAATAGGGTTGGATGAATCACCCTAATGTATGTAATTCTGGAACTTTACCAGCCATCTGATCTGTTTTGAATAGAATACAACAAAGAACTGAGACTGTGTCTTGAAGTGCTATTACAGATTTACTGCTCCTCATCATTTACTCACACAAGCAAAAAGTGCCTTCTAGTTATATATCACTCCTTCTCCTCATGTATGTAACTTGCCATTCAGACTATATTTACAGATTCACTCACACACACACACACACACACATATATATATATGTATGGTGACAGTCAGCTTTGTGGAAACAAACATATTGTGACATCAGCTACAACAGTCATAATTCACAGCTCAGTTTCCTTCCAGAAGCTATAGAAGGATTATTTTTTTTATTTCACTTCACCTAAACCAATCTGTTTCAGGGATTCTACTGTGATGATCATGCACATAAACACAATTGGGATTCCATGGCAAGATTTTTGCTGGCAGGGGGGCGTCATGGGGTGACTTCTGTTAGAAGACACCAGATACTTCCCCCACATCAGGCTGACTCAGTTCCAGCTGCCTCCAGGACAGACTTGCTGGTGGTGAGAGCTGAGACAATCAATGACCTTCGTAACACACATGTGAATACATATTCAAAAAACTGTTAAAAAATGTTGTGCAACAGCAGCTGGAGAGGCGAGCAAGAATATGTGAGAGAAACATCCCTACAGACACGAAGGCCGGGGAAAAAGGACGGGGAGATGGACAGAGATTCCTCTGCAGCCTATGCCAAACACCAGGACAAAACAAGCTGTCCCTTGCAGCCCATGGAGTTTCATGAAGGAGCAGATATCTACACTGAAGCTCACGCATAATTACACTCTAGAGCAAATGCCTGAAGAAGGCTGTCACCCCATGGAGAATGTGTGGCAATGTCCTGGCAGGACATGTTGCTCAATGGACAAGGGATCATGCTGCTACTGATATTCTGACAGAATTTGTTGGGGACTCATTCTGGATCAGAGAATTCCTGATGGACAACTTTAGACAAAATCTAACTACTCTCTGGACTCAATAAACAATAAAATTAGTGGAATCTTGGTAGCCAAGTTCAATTTTGGGAAAGATAAATCCTAGGAGAGCTACTAAGTGTCATGTTGTTAGCTTCCTATGTGTTCTTGTTTCAGTCTCTGTAGCTTCTGGACGAAATAAAATGTTGTGATTTCAAAGGAGACCAATTGGTCAATCTGTGGTCTATGTTCCTGCATTTCATGGCATCCCATTCCTTTTGATGGATTTCACTTTGGCAAAGATTTTTTTCTTTTTTTCCAGTATCCATGCCACGTCATTCATAAGTTCCCCTCAAAGTATATCTTCCTCCTATATTATACCTCCTTCATTTGCAGCATCTCTCAAATTAGTTTTGGCATATTTTGGTACTTTGCACTACATCTCATTACTCCCAGAAAATCTTCTTGGAAACACTAAGTTTCCCCATTTTTATTTTATTAATCAGTTGCATATAATTTGATGATATCTCTTTTCCAGAGCATATGTAAGCGTTTCTTTTCTAAGTAGCAAGATTTCCTTTCCTTTCAGGAAGGGAAACGAAATCTTGAGTTTCAGAGGGAATCAGTTGGGCAAGCTTGGTCATGTCACTGCACTTCATGGCATGCCATGCCTGTTGATGGTTTTGAATAAGGCACAGATCTTTTCCACTTTCATTGTCCATGCCATATCCCTCACAGCACCCCCTAAAAGACGAGTCTCCCTGCTTGAACTTTTCCCCTGCATTTCCAGCACCTCTGATGTTAGTTTTGGCATGTTTTGCACATTTGAAATACAACTCATTTAGTCACAGATCATTTTCTTGTAGAAAATAATTGTCCCAAATTTCTGGTGTTTTTAGTTTTTTCTGGTTGAATAACGTTTGATAGTATCAAATTTACAAAGTATATACAAGACTACATTCTCAATCACCAAAAAAACCCTGCTGAAAATCAAGGAAAAAAATAAAAGAGGAAGACACAACAAAGAGTGGAAGATACCAGTAAAATAGCAAAGATAGTGGGGAAAAAACAAACAAACAAACAAGCAAACAAAACCCAAAATAACAAATAAAACAGAAAAACAAACAAAAAAAATCAAAAAAAAAAGAGAAAAAAAAAGCACACACAAAAAATGGTAATATAAAAGACTATAGGAAAAGAGACCAGGAACATATGAGGTGCAGTGCAAAGGGCCAAAACATGCCAAAACTAACCTCAGAGATGTTGCAAAAGCAGGAGAAAAAATCAGGGAGCAAGACAGGACCTTGAGGGGATGATATGAGTGACATGGCATGGAAACTGAAAAAAAACAAACAAAAAAACTTTGCCAAACTCCAAGCCATCGAGAGGCATGGGATGCCATCAAGTGCAGAGACATGGAGCAAAGATTGCCCAATAGATCCTCATTGAAATCGCAAGATTTTCGTTTCACTTCTTGAAAGGAAGTTTCCATGCCATGTCACTCATATCATCCCCTCAAAGGTGTTTCATCCTCCTTGTTTTTTTCTCCTGCTTTTGCAACATCTCTGAGGTTAGTTTTGGCATGTTTTGGCCCTTTGCACTGCACCTCATTTAGTCCCAGACCATTTTTTTGTAGTCCCTAAATGTCCCAATTTTCTTTTTTTTGAAATTTTTTTAATTTGCATTTTATGTGATGTTATCTCCTTTCCAGAGCTTTTGTAAGGCTTTCGTTTCTTTTTCTCATGATTGCTTTTCTTTTCTTGAAAGGAAATGGTTTTATATGCGTAAAAATACTGGCTGAATAATGCAGTTTCATTTTTGAGCAATTCTCAAATTCAAATACCTGATTTATATATAAGTCTTTATGTCATAAGTGAAATGTTTTATTTGTACTCTTGAAAGATGGAATTAGGAACTAAATCAAGAGAACTGATTTTCTGTGAATTTTTTATAGGATGTATTTTACTTTTTTTTTTTTTCTCAATTGTTTGGAATATTCTTTTTTTTCTTTTATTTTTCTTACATTGTCGTCTTGTTCTTCCATTTTTCTCTTCCTGCATCAGATTTTAATAGAAATAGAAATGTTTTGGATTTTTTTTTTAATTTTCTTTTAGTTATGGAGAAATTTTCATAATCTTGTTCTACATATTTTGGAAATCTTTAATGTAGCAAAAATTCAGTTCCATTGTTGCTTTCATTTGCTTCTGGGCCTAAATTGAAGAGTTTTGAAAAGTCACTGGTAAAGGAGAGAGAAAAAAAACATTAGAGAAAATGGTACAATCAAAAGACAATCAGTTTTAGTTTTTAATGAAATCCTGTGAAATTTGAAGTATTTTGTATGAAGCATTTCCAAAAGGGAAAACACTCTAAAATATATGAACCATTTCACAGTAGGTTTTAATGTATAATATCATTAACTATGTTACAAAAAGACAAGTTTATTGAATTTATTTGTATCTAGCTGATTTGTGAAGGCAAAGCATAAGAAAATGGAAACATCTTAATTAACATTTAAATTAATACTTTGCTTTTCTTATCTTATCACATTTTTTTTCAATATTGGCTGTTCGCACAGTTTTATCACCTTCTAATTCTCCTTCCCAATAGGCTCAGGTGGGTAGTAAAGTGTACACTGTCCATATTTGCTCAAGGCAAATCCATCTAATTCAGCATTTAATCTCTGAAGGTGACAATACACAGGTGTCTGCAGACATCTTTGCATACTTTGATGCTGAGAGACTGAGTTTGTGAATCTTTAACAGGAAGGTAAAGAGAGATCTTACTGATGTAAGCCTGGTACAAAAAGCACCTTTTCTGTAAGGAATACAGTAACAGGAAAAAAAATATTAAATCTAATTTGGAACATGGAGAATTCCAATCAGATAGAAAGTAGAGACTTTTTTGCGGTTTTTTTACTGCTTTATTGAGTTTTTCTTTTTGGTTTCACTTGGTTGGGCTTTTAATCACAAGGATGGTTAAAGCAGCAGTTGTGAGCTTGCCTACACAGACTGTAACAAAGCCTGGGGTTATCTGGTCTGATAGGAACTGCTTCAATTGGGGGAATTGGACTAAAAAATCTCTAGGGTTGACTTTCAAGGTAAATTATTCTGTGATCTATGAATCTATGGTTATTCCAGAGGCTGTACAGGTCTACCATTTAGTTATAAAGAACTGTTTGATTTCATTTCCGCTTTACATGTTACAGATTCATCTCAAGCCCCTAGATTTTTTTGTCATAGTAAACAATCCATATTAAGAACTTTAATTTCTAGTACCTAAGTTATCTTTTTTTCTGAACTTTAAAGCATCTGGAATTGCTCAATTGTTTATCACATGTAAGGAATTTCTCTTTCATAATTTTTTGCCTTTGACTGTTTTTTACTTTTCATATGACTTGTTTTGAGTGGAAGGGTATGAGAGGCAGATGGTTTTTAAGGCATAGATACTACTCTGAATCTACTCTGCAATAAATATGTCTCTTTATTGTCTATTCCTTCAGGGATATTTCACTGACTTCATTGACTTTTTCTTTCCCCTTTTCTTTTTTACTTTGTACTACTTCAAACAAAAATAATTTTGAATAACGTATTTATGTACAATTTATTATTTAATTTTCATGCATCCTTAATTTTAATTTTGCTTAAAGCTGGTTTAAGTTATTTATAACAGTTTTTCATCTATCAATTTTTTTCCGCACTTTTTATTTCCTTTCTTTTTCCTTTAGAATGAATTATTTAAACTCATGTACCCAGAAAAATGTGAGTACTGCTCTTGGAATCCACCTCTGAAGGAAAAAAATTGCTTTTCATTCTTCTTTTACTTGCATGTTAACCCACCCACACAACATTGTGACAGCAAATGTTAGGTACATCTTAAGTTCAATCTGTGTCTTGCTTGAACATATTTTTAAGTGTTTATTTTCAGTAGACTTCTATTATTCTGCCTTGACAGACAGTTTCTTCTTGAACTTTTCTCTGTTAGTTGCATCAATGGAAATATCGCCTTCATCTTTTTGAAATGTATGTTACCTAGTCACCTTTATATATTAGGAGGTTTTTTTTCCTTTTCTGAATGTTTTATGATTTTTTGATTCAAGTCAAGCTCTTTTCTAGATCGAGTTAGGAGGCTGTTTAGTTACTTATATTCTAAACATTAAAAAACAAATAATAGAAAAATATAAATCTGACAGAAAATGGCTACCTTTTATACTTTTCCAAGGTGAACCTGACCTGAAACAATGTTCCTGCTTTTACTGAAACCCTTTTATGAACTACGAATATATTTGCAACATGTTTCCCTCATTCTTTTTTACTTAGAGGTTATTAGTGATGTAGACTGGTGTCCAACACTTTTTCTGCTACAACCAACTAAGAACAGGTTCATTTTGCTTTCTGACTGGACCAAGAACCAGTATATATAGATATTAATTAAAATAAAAATAATAATATATTTATTTTCTCAGATTTTTATGCATCTGTACTCACTTGCTACTACTATATTTTTTAAAATATACTATATGTTTACTCACTCATATTGTTTCTTCAGTTGATGACTATATTTTCACACTAAGCACTATTATATTTGCCATAATTTCTGCTTTTGTAATGGACTCTTGTTTTAAAATGGTTTATAATATTATTTAAATTCTATAGGGGTTTTTTTAACGGTCTGTTGAGTCTGAATAGAAGTTTTGCTTTTGCACATGTTTTGTTTTATAACTAGTCCCAATTTAGCAAAAACCCTTGTTTTAAAATACAGAATGGAAAACTGAGACACTGTTCTACCTAAGGTTACTTTTCAAACATAAAGAAATTTATTTTAAGTTAATAAGAAGCTCTTTAATTTAATCCTGAGGTAGTAATGACATAAAACTTCTCTAGAATCATACACCACTCCCTGCAAAAAAAAAAAAGATTTTTTACCTTTTAATAATTCAGTATAGTATCTTCACTGTTTGATAAATTGCAACAAATATTTTTCTTATTTTGTATTGAAGTAGATATCATTATCACTACTTTGGTTGGTTGGTTGGTTTGTTGGTTGGTTAGTTTTTCTGGTTTCTGGAGCATCATCAATGCTTGCAGTTAGCATAATCTAAATTTAATTTAATGAGAACATTAGGCCTAAGATATCCTTTGATTGCATAGAAAAATACTTCCATTTTATATCTTTATGTTCTGTATTTGCTTCTCTTCTTGGTAACTACACGTTATCAACTTACTTAGTTGAAGAAAAATATCTGCATAAGTTGTTCCTCTAAGATTTTACAATCAGTCTGCATTCTTTTGTCCTTGTACACCATGACCCATAAATAGTGTCCTCACAGACAGGACTACAATTGCATTTCTTCAAATTATCCCCTGAGGCTACAATCCTCAAAACTGACTTTGCTGCAGACTGAAGTAATCTTTCAGGAAGCACAGAGAAATACAGCAGGGTGACTCCAAATATGAATCACAGAATCTTAGAATGTTTTTTCCTTTCTGAGTTTTATTTGCAAATGAACTGATTTCTTTATGAGCAAATATTCACTGAGTAATATTCTTGTGTGATTGTGCATACAAGGAATGTTGAAAAAAGCTTGATTACAAATCATAGCTGAAGTTATGTGTATGTTACCATTCCTCATGACTAAATGACTGAAAATATTCAAAGGAGAAGAAAAATGGATATTGAGTAGCAACAATTTTGGCATGATTGTCCTTAATCTCCAATACAAGTAAGATGGGCAATCACTCAAGTAAATATTAAGGAACGTAATTATGGTCAAATTGATAAGGCAACAGTCATCTTATAAATGCAATTAATTGACGTTTCACAAGATTCAGTTAATACCATGTAAAAAATATTTTTTAAAGCAGTGGTTTTGCTAAATTTGGACAAGTCACAAAACTAGGCCGTGCAAATGCAAAATTTCTATTCAAACACCACAAAACATAACAACTACAGATGTGAGTATTTGAAATAGCCTAACATGAAATATTATATAGATAAAATAAGAGGTAGAACTAGTCTGCTAGTTCAGCACCTGGTTGTGTATCTGGCTTAGATTGGATATGTATAAAACAAATCACCCAGGAGAAACAACCTTATACCAAAATTTCTCAGGACATGATTTGCAGAATAACCATTCACACTACAAGACATCTAAAGAGATATGTCACAAAACCTCTGTAAATCTTTGTTACAAAGTTCATCCACTGTTGAATGAAATACCCATGAGAACTATATTTTGTCTTTTTTTTTTTTTTTTTTTTTTTTCCTTCCAGGCATAAACTTAATTCCTACACATCTTATTGTTCCTGTATCTGCAAAATTAAGCTAATACACCACCTGGAAAACTATTGTGAAGGTTGCTTAGATAATCTTCATATTTTGAAATTCAATATGCTAACAAAATATTACCCCAGCCAGTGAAATGAATATTATGTACCATATAATATCAAGCTCAGTAAAAAAACCCACAACCTGAAACACCCCAAAATAATGAGGAAAGAAGAAACGTGGACTATTCAGAGTTATGGCATTTGTCCTTCCAATTAACCATTTAATATGATGAGTCCCCAGTTTCCTGGAGATGGCTGAACACTTGCCAACTGACCGGAAGAAGTGACTACAATTTTAAAATTTGTTTTTCTTGTCTGTGCAGGTTTCAGTTTGCCTATTACATTGTCTTTACCTCAATCCATTAGTTTCCCCATTTTTATCTTTGCACTTCCCATTGGAAGGGAGTGAACATTTGCCTTTGTGGAGCTTAGCTGTAATTAAGCCCTTACTATAAATATTATTGTTGTTATTTTATTTGCATACATACAAATAAAATAACAACAATAATATTTATAGTAAGGGCTTAATTACATGCTACTGGTACTACAGTGAGCAGACGACAGCCAAAGTAAAACTGAAATGAAACAAAATTAAATTCTTTTTCTAGGGTTGTAGCATAGTTTTAATGGATAAGAAATAACCAGAATAAGTTGATCTAGTTGTCACTATGGATTTCAGTACTTAAGACTTGTGATAAACACAGTCTTAGCCTAAATACAGCAAAATCGTATTGTAACATCAGTAGAAAAATCTCTAATTTATAAGCTGATCAAATTAACCCTTTCTGTTTAGAGATAAAACTTAGAAGTTTAGCTGGAACAATTTTTCTCAGCATATCCTGGAAGTAGGTTTTGGACAGGAATGGCTACAGAAATTTAAGTATTGAAAGTGATAGAGGAAGCTGTGGAGAGCTGTGGGAGCTGTGACAGAGGAGCTCTGGCTTGTGAGGTCAGTGAGCAATGAAGTACAGAAAGGCTGATGTCCTTTCAGATCTCTCTTCTCCCCCTTTCTTCCTTGTCTCATTTCCCTTCCTCCTTCCCCAGGAATTTGCTTTTGTTCAGTGGTCTGTACAGACTACATTGAAAATAATTTGATCACATTTTTGTTAAATGCACAAGCACAATTGAAGCACAAGCTTCCAGACAATATTTTCATAAACCTATCACATTCTCCATTATTTGGGTGTTCAGATGGAATCCACTGATCTCAGTGAGAGCTGATGACAGGGTGTAATCAAAGCAGCATAATGTCATCTCCTCTCCAAACAAAAAGTGCCATCACTGGGAATTGAAGGACTGTGTATGCTCGCTCCCAAGACCACTATGCTTACTAGGTTTCACAGAACCATAACAATCTCTGTATGGCAGCAGAACTTGGGTGAAGTGATGAAATTTTTATTACTGAAGGTGAATTATACAGTCTCTTCTCTTTATTTCTTTGGAGAATTTAGCATTTGAGAAAATACAACTCCTGATTACAGCTTACAGGCTGCCACACAATGAATTTCACAATATACATCTGGCTGCACTGCTGAGCTTATAGTGCTTTGCATCCTATTTGCTTGAACTGCAAGTGTGATTCAGAGCTATTGAGGCATCTGTGTACATGTCAGCACCCACATATTTATATTGGGTTTATTGCAACCCATTTCCACCCCGGTGCTCATAGAATGCTCAAATCAGATTTTCCTTTGCAGTAAGCTGAACTTCAACACATTATTTTTTTAATAGAATCCTCAGGTTTGGAATTGAGGCATCATTATAGGCAAACTGATGGCAGCTAAAATTATGGGATCACTTTAAAATGTCATATTCAACATATATATTGAGTGTGTTTATAATTTATTAAGATGTTACAAAATATAATTTTAGTTCTTTATAATACAAAAGGGAAATTTTCAAATTATTAAAATTGGCCTATAAGAGCAACATAAACTGCATTGCAGGAGTTTTTTTCTAATAATTGGGGATTGTGTGCTGGTAATTTTAGCAAAAGCCCCCTTTTTTGCTTGTAAAATCACAGCATAGATAATTTTTAGCTTTATATAAGATGAGAAATTGATTGAACTATTATCTGCATTTAAAAATAATTCTAAAGCTAAAAAAATTAGAAAGAGTTAATGTATGGAACCAAACAATATATTATCCAGCTGATACATGAAAGATAATAACTTCAAGTACAGCACAGCAAACTGGATTAAAGTGGTTGCCAGTTTGGGTTTGGTAAAATACTTTCAGAAATGTAGTTATTGCAACTCTTAAGCTCTTTCTAATAGCAGTTTACTGTTCTTATTGGGCTTTCATACATAACTCCAAATGCTAAAAATATATTACTTAATTTTTATATTCAAAGGAAAATTTAGGATCTGAAGTACATGATGAATTTTATACTTACACATCTACATGCATCTCACACAGTTTGTCTGGCAAATTAATCTCTCTGGTACTTCAAAAACATTTTGGAAAGCCTTCAGGTGAGAACTGGTTTTGAATGGGATAATTAACCTTGACAGTAATTTCTTCATATCAGAGCCAAATAGCAGTTGGAAAGATGTATTCACTTTTCACATAGTGCCAGGTACTTATGGCCTGGAAAGAGGCTATAATGTGTTCAAAAAATGTGTATTTCAAGCAGGCATGGAAAAGGGTTCCAACAGAGACTCATCCATCAAATTCCTGGAGAAGGACATGATTCACACAGGAGGTAATAGAGGCCCTGGCTGGATGTTTGTAGTAGGTTATTTTCAGTCCTAAACTAGTATAAGTGGTTGTTTCCTGAACAATGCAATCAAACAATATAATTAGATTACCCTAAACACTTGTTTGTATATTATTACACAGAGAGATTTAATCTTCATTTCTTTCCTTCTGAAAGAAAATGATGAATAATAAAGTTTTATCAGCTCTGTATCATAATTGCGTAGGTAAATCTGCTGGCAATGCAATCTGACAGACACATTTTTATGGTTTTAGCATTTCAAAAACCGTCTGAAAGGGACCTTTTGATGTTATCCATTGCTCATTTTTTATTGAGCAAGCACTATACATTTCTAATATTAGTCTTTCTATGGTGTGCATATGCTTTAACTGCTTAAGTTTCCAATATTCAAATTCAAACTATTTTTGTATTTGAGTTGAAAACAGTTGTCTCACATGAAGTGAACTGAGACTTTTAAAAATTACTGATAAAAATGATAAAGGACACACTTCAAGTTTTCCACAGGATGCTGATAGTCAGATTTTTTTTTTCTGAGGCAACATGTAAATATGTAAAGCATAATTTGAAAGGAGCAGAACTAAACCCATGATTTAGTGTCTTTGAAAATCTTATTCATCATTTGAATTATCATTTTTTAAAAAAGTTGTTCACTTTTCTCTAAGTTTTCCTACTAATTGGCTTTTCAGACAAACAATTAATGAGTTTTCTTAAGATTATTAAGAAAGTTGATATAAATTAATTTTTCATCTACTTACAAATCCTGGATAAGTAGAAAAAAAGCACAGGAGATGTATGTCAATTTCAAGTTTATTTTGGAAAAGGTATAGCTTCTGTTTGACCTAAGCAGCTTTGTATTTCGAATTTGCTTACTGAATACTAGCCATTGAAGTCTTGAGAACTACATTGCCAGAAAAAGTCTTTGCACTTCAGATACAGTTGACTATTTCTCTAAATTCTGACAACTGCATTTGTTAGATCTTTATAAAACCATTATGAGAGTTTAGACACTACTTAGACAACAGAGTTTTAGATTCCTACACTGTAGGAACTGAATATTTGCTTAAAAGTTTCAGTGGAATAGAGCAATTATGGCTGGGTAAATTGTGCCAATAAACTACAGTAGTAATTTTTGTTATATCAATAAGAGAAAGAAGAAGTTCTGCTTTAAAATTTTTAATGGGTAAATGTAGTAGTCTGAAATAGCTTCTACAGCTTATAAACTGTCCTACTGATTTATTGTAATGCAGGAATTGTCCTTGGAAACTAATGGAAAATTCATGGCACTCTGTTGCTTGCAATATGACATTTAACTGCACTCTCTTCCATGTTTCTTTCAACAATTCAGGGCCGTGTCTCACAGTTGGACAATTCAGACACTTGAAAGAACTTGTGTTTACTGGAATGCTTTTGTTGCAAGGACAGAAAGATACTAGTGCTTGTCAACTGGCCTGTTATAAACTCTTTTGCCTTTATATTTCCTTATATATGTCAGTATCTAAGGAGATATGTTGTTGAAAAGTATGCTACTGTAAAGGAATTACCTATACAAGCTTAATTTTCAACTAATTAAATTTATTAGATATTGTGAGGGACAATTTTTACATTGTGAAGAAGAAACATAATATTAGGGAATAAAAGAGAAAAGTAGTCTGTAGTACATGAAAAGTAGGTAACAAAATGAAGATTGTGATTATTATGCAAAATAGAGGATTCCCTGTTCTAATAAGAATTTCAGGGTAAGAATGCTAAGCACAGTCTCAAGACAGTGCAGAACATACTGTGTTCTCCTTAAGAAGAAAGCAGAGCACACGAGAAAGATAAAGCTTTCCTGAACTTCTTAAACAGTGCCCTCTTCCTCATAGGATTCAGGTTTTCTAGTAGAATGCACATGCTCGTCACTAAGAAAATAGCACATGTCTTCAAGGACTGATAGCATTTAAACAAGAGGGGGGAAAAAAGACAAAGATTAAAATAAAAATAAATAAGTAAATTATGTGTTTAAAATTTTTCCTGCCTATGTATAATTACTTTATCCTGGAAATCACCTGTCCCAGACACTTGTAAGCTTTTGTGGTTGGCAAACAATAATTACAGCACTATTCTCCAAGGTGATTCCAGGAAGGTAAATAAAAATGTGGCACAAAATATGCCATACAATTAAAGATTTTATGTTCTTTGTAAATTTTAACTTTATCTGACAATTTTAGGATTTTTTTCTCTATAAATTTAAGGTATGCATTTCAGATTTTTGCGACTCAATCAACAAGTACATCTAGTCTCACCTATCATTCTTTAGAAGCCTACATGTTGTCTGAATACTGTAATTCCACATCCAAATTCTGTTTTCTTGAATGTAAAGCAATAAATGAACCTGGAGGTAGCTGAGTAGATGACTATTTTCCTTATGCTACATTTTCCACTCTCAAATAGGAGTAAATTTACTCTGTAGTTCACTCTGTCACAGTAGATGAAGGGAGATGATCCTTCACCTTTATTCAAACACTGGTGGTGTATGTGCCTGGAATAATGTGTCCAGTTTTGGTCTCTTCAGCACAAGGGAGACAGGAACATACTAGAGAGAGTCCACAGAACGGCCATAAGTTTGATGAAGGGACTGTAGCAGTACCCATATGAGGAGAAGCTGAGAGAACTGGGACGGTGAAGCCTAAATCACCTCAGGGGGATCTTGTCAATTCATGTAAATACCCACAGAGATTTTGCAGTGAGGACAGAGCCAGACTGGTAAGAGGACAAGAGGCAATCAGCACAAACTAAAACACAGCAGGTTCAGTCTGAAAATCAGGAAACACATTTTTATTGTGAGGTTGATTGAGCTCCAGTACAAGCTGCTCGGGGAGTGTGTGGTCTCCCTCCTTTGAGATATTCATGGTCCTGGGCAAATCTCTTTAGGAAGCCCTTCTTGAGGAGGGGTTTGGACCAAATGACCATGCCCATTCTGTGAATCTGTGATCTGCCTTGATGTGGAGATTCATATTCATATTTTAGAAAACTAAATGCATGTGTCTACATATAGGACTTTAATTTAATCATCTCATACTTTTGAGAATCCACTGGGTACCAACTTAACTTCTAAAAGTCATATCCTATCTGCCAGGTCTCTGCAGATATCTCAGGTGTCATTAAACATGTAGAATAATGTTATAAGGGAGCACCTAGATCAAGAAAGCACTTGTATAAAACTGAGACAAATACATACATATGTATGATGTGTTAATTTTTTTTAAGGAAAGTCAGTAGAAGAAATACAAAAATCTCTATTGAGTTTCAGTTTGAAGAATCATTCCTCAGTTCTTTACCCTAGTTCAAATCCCAGCTGAAGCTCAACCTGCAAGGGACATTCACTTCATAAAGCAATATCAGTTGCTTCAGAAGGCATTGCCTATTCTTTGTGCTCTTTGAGAACTTCCACAAACAAATTCAGAATTAGAGGGATGATTGTTTATGTAAAATTTAAAACATCTATGAAGGATTGCTAAACAGAACAACCAGAATAATGTTCAAATTAAACATTACATATTTTGTACATTTCTCCTAATTCTGTTCTAGGCCTCAGTGTAAATTAGGATATATATGATGTCTTTCAGTCTTAACAATCATAGTTTTTCACAGTTCCTCAAGTATTTTTTCTTGATTTTACCGCCTCCTTCTTCAGAATGAGGCATAGACTCACTTTAGCCCGTTACAAATCCCAGACTATTCTAATCACATCATTCTCATCTGGACGTAGTCACATTCTTCTTTTTATGTGCTGGAACCAATCACTTTACATTCATCAACACAGTATCACTTAGGCAATGTATCATTTTGCCTGAGAGGTCAAGCGGACATTTCAGAATGTAAATGGTCATGTGGTAACCTAAAGAAATGCTGGGAATTGCAATTTTTAATTTTGAAAGTCTATGGGAAAACAGAGCTACTTACTATTGACTGAACTAAGTTGCTAATGGAAGAGAATAGAAACTCTGCTCTGTAAAGTGTCATTTCTAAGATATAACCGCATTGTCTCTCTCTTGAAATTGTATGGCTTCAAACAATCAAAACTTTTGATCTGTAGCAGTAAGGAAAGCACTTGAATGTTAATTCTTACTGGAAAATAATATAAATCTCATAACTATTTCTTCAAGGACAATAAAATATACCTAAAACATGAGGTCTGTTTTTTTCTCCCTTTAAATAATTATATGATTTACATTAATCAGTGAAATCTTGGTTATGAAAAAATAATTTTCCCCATAATCTGACTACTTGAAGAAAGTCACAATACAAAATAAAACATTAATGTGCAGTTTATGTTAGATGTTTCTTTAGAATGTTTTTTTTTAAGAGAAAAGTAATCAAATGGATGTGTCAACTAATACACAGCAAGCAAGAGCCAATTATGGAAATGATGGCTCAAGGTTAGCCTGCTGCAATTTTTTTTAATTGAACAAATAGTGAAATCAACTTGTTGCTTCCATAATAGATGGTTATGACAGAGCTAAAGAGCTAAAAATGTTTTTGTATTCCCCTGTCTAATTAACATTTCTCTTGTATGGCCTACATTTCCCTGAACTGTAGTTGCAAAGACCCCCAAAAGCCTGCTTTTGTTTGAAAAATCTTTTGTAAAATGTTTAAGAGATCAAAGGCAAAGCAATCAGTGTTTGTACACCTTCAGTTTGAAATAAGTGATAAAATAAAGTCATATTGCTGCAGCAATTTGCAGAGAAAAACCTCCCCATGCTAGTTTATCTCACTTGAATCTAATGGACGCCTACAGATGCTGTGCTGTAAAGATACGTGTGTGTGAGTTACATTTCTTTGATTTTTTCCCTGTCTTTTACACTTTACATATTTTTGTTCTTTTAGAGTGGAAGAAATATAGAAAGAAAAGGCTGAATGTTTTAATGCTAATGATTTTCTGCTATGTTTCATTTACCATCAGAAGCTAATGCTTCCTAGGTAGATTTAATGCCAAAATATGGTTATAGAAAATGCAGTATTGTAGTCAATAAGAATATAAGTAGTTATTTTAAGGACAAATACTAAAATCTACATTACTAAATATTTTTAAATTATTCTTCATTTCTATCTATGTTTATCTATGTTTTGACATAGATGAACATTAAACTTTGTGCTGGATATATTATATCAAAATGTACCTTTTGTGTTTTTATTCTCCAAGGTGCTAATGAAGTGAACTCTGAAAATACTTACTCCAATGTCTAAGACAGTCCAGTGTTGTCCCTTTCTGCTTAATATAGTAATTTGTACTGCAAAAATCACAGAATCACAGAATACGCTGCGTTGAAAGGACCCAGAAGGATCATTGAGTCCAACACTTAAGTGAAAAATTCTGCAAATGTATAAATTGCAAGCCAAGGGAAAAATAAAGAAAAGTGAAAGAGACCTAGTGCAGATATATTTGAAATTTATAATTCATATAAATATATTGTTTCCCTACTTTCCTACTGAAATTTTGTTGCCTCTAAGGAAAATGACCTGGTATTTGTATTTTGGCATTTATAAGCAAACCCAAACCCAATACAAGAGAATTGCAGGAAAAAAATTAAAAATCCATAAAACTAAAGGGAGACAAAGACGGGGGAGGGGAGTGTTGGTGCAAGGAGGGGTGACCTCACTACTGTCTAAAATTTCCTCATGAGGGAGACCAAACAGAGGTGAAGATCTCTTTTCTCTCATGTCTACTGGTAAAACACAAAGGATTGGTTTGCAGCTGCAACATGGGAAGTTCAGATTATATAAAAAAAAAAGTTTCCCAGTAAGGGGATTGTCAAGCACGGGTACCAGCTCTATGGGGAGGTAGTCATGGCCCCAACATTGTTTGCATTGATGAAACATTTTAGAAATATGATTTAACTTTTATTTTACCCAGTATGGAGTCAGGAGTTGGACTTGAAGATCCTCCTTCCCCCCTTCCTAATCAAGACATTCTAAAAATCTGTGATTTTTAAATTCTGAGGAATAGATATTAGGGTCAGGCTCACAGAGTTTGCATATTGTCAACTTTTTAAGCTGGGTAAATGAGCCTATTTTGTTTCTGTGTCTTCTTTACTGAGTAGAACCACAAAAGGCACATTTCTTTTGCTTTCTTGATTGAAGTCATGACTGGAAAAGAAAAATGGGTCTGTGTTTAAAATGTACTTATCTGTGCAGAGGAAAAAGTATTAATATGTCCTTACAGGCCCACACCACTCAGCAACCTGAAATCTCTGTAGATGCTATAATTGGAAAAATGAACTAAAAAAAAAATTAAAAATTACAGATGTTGCCTTGAAAAACAGTCATAACCAATATGTATTTGACTTTATGAATCAGTAGGGGGAAATGTATGCTAACTTGTACCAGATACCTATGTATTGTCCTTAACAGATTTTTTTCAGAATCTAATTTTATTTAACATTTTAACTGGCAGTCCACCATCCCTTCTGTTTCTATGAGGCAAGTAATATACTTCCATGGAAGTGATATTGTTTTTCCTTTTTAGTTACTCTAGATGATTTATCTCATCCTGTGCATCACAGAGAGAACTGTCTTACGCTGCTAGTTAACTCATATCTAACTTCCTTCTTTCCTATGACTTTCTGAAAGAAATATATAATCATCTTGTGCTTTTCCTATTTTCTTTTAGTACTTCTTGCAATAGAAAAGATTTGAAAGGTTTATTAATCTTCATGTTTCATTGGACCAATTGAACCAGAGCTAAGATTAAAAAGATTTTTGTGGAAATGGTCTGACATTAGCTTCATCTAAGTTACTGTCTTATTTATTAATCTTGCTCTGAAACATGGGATTCAACACTTCAGGGAAATAAGATAACCACTTTAAGGTTCCTGAGTGACATTTTTTTTTAAGTTATAGGGTAGACTTCTGAATATATTGATTAGTTTGTTATGCAATTTTAGGACACAGATTTTTAATGTTTCATTCTTTTAATAAGTGTACTGTCAATTTTTTTTTTTTAATCTTCCTTCATTGCTTCCTAAATTGGTGGAAGATAACTTTTGTTTTTATATAGACAATCATGTTTAAGCAGAACATCTACTCTGATGATTCTAGTTTAGGCTAAAATCCGAGAAGCTATTACACGCTAAAGATACTTAAGTGAGATAAATGGACTCTGATCATAGCTTCCCCTCAATCCTTTTAAAACAAAGTAGAAAATCATAATTTTAAAGGGTTACTTATGGTTACATAAATACCCTGTAAGTAAGATTTTTCTGGTGGTCTTTGACAGAGTTCTGCAGAGTTTTCTAAGAATTCCTACTCAGTGGTAACTATCTCAGCAGGGAAGCTATATAAAGATCCCTTCTTTCCTCTTAAATTCAAAGTTTCTTTCACACATCAAGTAAATCCACTAAAATATAAAATCACCTTCCTGAGTAGCCAAGTACAACTTCTAACCTACTTTCATAAATTGTTATTGTTTGTTCCTCAATAAATATTGCTTGGTATCTAAACAGTAATATGTATGTACACATAATTTCTGTTTTGAATACTTACTATCTCTAAAGTAAGAAGTATCCTTATGAATCCAGATTTTATGCTCATATCTACTTGTTCATGCAGCTTTTCTAGTTTAATATAGACTTTTTGGTTCTCAATAGAAAATCTGCATCTGGTATAAAAAAAATGATAATTAGTTTGCTACTGGATTACCATTTTGACTTTTTATGTTATCACTCACTGTGAATGGTTGTGGTGTATACATTATTTGTCAACATTTTTCAAACTCTATATTAAAAAACAAAAACAAAAACAAAAACAAACTGTTCTCCCATAAGTTAAACAAAATTGTGATCATTATGGCACATTTGCTGAAAAAATAAAGAATCTTAGAAATTTTTACAGGATAAGTATCTACCTACCCAGAAAGTAGATTATTTAGATTATACCTGTGTAGTCTGTTATAATTTAGAGTTAAAAGTCACATCTCGTCTTTCAGTAGGTGCTTTGCTCCTGGCCATTGAAAAATATAATCAGATATTAAAATTGACCGAGTGTGGAAAAGTGACATTAAGCCAAAAAAGGTCAAGTATAGAAGTTTATATTTTGGTAATTTGATTAAAAATAAACACATTTATAAAATTGTCAACTGATAGTGAAGGAGTTGAGTTTTGTCATAAGACATTGAACACCTGTGGACTAGATCCAAATATGATTATGAAAATTTCTTAAAATCCATTTTATTAAATTTATTTAGAAACACAGATTTTTAATATATTCACTTACTAACTGTATTGAACTATGTTCTTATTATCCAGACTGGAGTGCTCATATGGATGAGCTGGTTTTTTGATATAAAAAGTATATGCATTATTTTGAACAGTTTAAAGGTAAATGTTTTCTCTGAGGACTGATACAGTCCATAAAAAAATAAGAAGAATTAATTTTATTACTTATAAAGAAATGGGAAATGCAAAATTCACATTATCTGTAAACATTTTATAACGGATTGGACTTTTCTGGGTAGACAGTCATGGGGTTGTCATGGGAAGGAGGGGACGATTGTCCATTTTTTATCCAGGTATAAAGCTCTTAACTAAACCAGAAGTTACAGTCTGAGTCAACCAGAAAAAAAAATCCCTCTTATAAAGCAACAGAGTTAACATTGATTTAATCAATAAGGTGCGGGTTTATTTTCCTTCACTGCAGTTCCTCCACTGTTGAACTGTTTCCCTCTATTATAATAGATCAGATAGCCTCCTTATGTTTTCCAATGTTTGCTGCAATCTTTATTGCAGGACTAGCAATTTGCTTTTACTTTCATTCTAAATGTATTTTGATGTCATTTGCACAGATAAGATTTCTGCAGCTTTGAAGAAATAGAGATCATCTCGTCATGTAATTTAGTACGCTCAAAGTACGTTCAGAACCCTGTGATTGCATATAACCACAACTATTTTTTACTTAGAACACTCAATCTGCTATACATGATTATTTTTAAACTAGCTATTTAAAAAATATCTGAGGACATCTCAAGGTTATTGTAAGAATGTAAGAAAGAAACAACTCTTGCCTATTTGTTTCCCTACATTACAGATCTTTTTTTTTGTCTTCCCAGAATTGTCAGTGACATTCATTCTCGATGCCCTGTGCCTGACTCATCAGAAAAAATCCCAGATTGTTCTTTATGATTCAGTATCTCCATGGGTGAATATTAAGGTTGATACCTGGAGTTGATTACCTTCTCAGTAATATGGCCTTGCAAGACCAATCTTAAAATTAAATTGGAAGAATTCAGTAGGAGAACAATAAAATTATGATTTAAGTAGACACAAATCTGAAGAGAGAATAAAATTATTTGTCCCTAACAACAAACATTAGCAAAGAGTTCAGCCATGCTGATTAAAAAAATTACCCTAAAAGCAAAGAATTTTCATACATATGTATAAAAATGTAGTCAAAATCTAAAATGTTCTCATTTTGTTTTCAAGATCAAGTGTTATTTTTAAAAGCAAGTAATATGATACAATAAAAATCTGCTTTGTGTCCAAGAAATATGGAGCAAGACGAGATACTCTTATCAATAACTTAAAAACATTGCAAAACAGATGAAATAAATTAATTTTTATTATTTCAAGTAATGAAAAACATGCCAGAAAGATGAGGTTTTTTTTGAAGGACGATCTCCTTTTTTTTGAAGGAAAATGAGTAGAAAAGTATGTCCTTATTTTCTAACTGGGACCTCAACTGAGTCAACTTTAAAGTCAAATACAAAAGTTTTCAGGAAAAACAACGTAGATTTTTTTTTAAAAAAATTTCTAAACAGTTATTTTCTGCCAAAAGTTTTCAATGTATGAGCATGGTTTTGCAATTAATGCATGTGACAGAGGCTTGGTTTTCTTTTTTTTTTTTTTTAGTTTTACTTTTTAACCAAAATCTAATCCTATTGTGATTTTTTTAAACTGCTTTTAGTCCAGTAATTGATTTTCCTGAAGTATTCCCTTAAACCTTACTCAAATTTCTCTCAAGTGTCATGATCTAAACTTCTGTTGAAATCAGTACCTAAACCACACTGACCTCAACATCTTGCATCATCTTTTAGACCCTTCATTAGAAATGAACTGATTTTATTCAAGTACATATTCTCAGGAATGTTGGGCACCTACTGGTAAGTTAATTAAACTTCTCCACAACAGATAAAAAGCAACTTACATTTATGTTTAACTTTTTATAAAATAGCAATAGAACCATTCACAATACATTTAATGTATTGTAAAAAAAAAAAAATCATACTTAGCTTTTTATTTAAGCCAATTCATCTTTACAAGTGCTTTGCAAATCTGTTTACTCACTCAACTTCTTAGTTTTAAAATATCAAGTAGAAATATGTACTGCAAAAATCATCATGCTTTTCAAAATTACTTATGTAAAGAATGGAGCTTTAGAATAAAAACTTTATTGAGGAAAAAATACTTGCACCAATTATTTTTATTATTAACACTAGAAAAAACAGAATAGAGTTTCTGCTATGTACACGGATAATAAACCACATCTAATTATTCCTTTTATTTCACTCTCTTAGAACTTTCAGATTAAAAGATACTAGAAAATAAACTGTGGGCTAATACTAAGGACTTTATTAGTGCTGTGCGTGGACCCTATATGGAAATCAAACTTCCCATAAAATCTGACTGCTAGCATGTTTCACATAGAGGCAAGAAAACTAGAGATACACTTGGGAAAGCACTGTATATTCACCTCAGGAGTGAATCCGCTAGTAAAACCATTCAGATTTTATTTTTACTAGATGAATTAAATTCTCATTTCCATATATAAGGCATTTTTCTTTAACTTATGTAAAATGCACTTGATATAGTACAACAGACAGTTGAGACTCATGCAACTTTTGAGCCAGGTATGTATTTCCTATAAGATCATGATTGAATAATAAACAACTAAAATCGCCAGTACGGATTTAGAATTTTAAGACTCTCTTTCTTCTAGGTAAATTCTAAGGTGTAATTTGCCTTTTATTTGTTTCTCTCTTCCTAAATACTTCTGATACTCTCATCTCAGGGGACACTAGAAATATTTCAATTGATGATATTCATGTTCTAATGGAGAACACGCTCAGCTGTAGGATAGGAGACCTAAATTGTGACTTTCTGTCCCGCATACATTACAAGGTAGACTTTTAATACATGAGTGCACACTTTCACTCTACAAGTATTATGTAAAAACAGAAAGTCACATTTCATTCTATGCCTGTTTCCTAAAAGGACCAAGATCCCAAATGGATGTGTGTACATGTAAAGGAGTTGGGATTTGTGGATAGATAGAAGGTAGGAGACTAGAGATAGTGGTGCAAGTAATCTCACCCCTAAAGAGTTACAGCTGTGCCAATTATCAAGCATTAAGAACAAGCCTGCCCTTAATAGGCCACACCTGGATCCAATTGAGAGGGGTATTATAAAAGAGCAGGTTGGCTGGTTGAGATGGAGTTTGTTGGCTGTGCTGAAGGAATCAGTGCTGTGAGGAGCTGCCTGTGAGAAACCACCGAGAAGGTATGGAACCTTTGCAATAGGATAGCAGCAGGGATTCACCTCATAGCAGCATTCATTCAATACCTGAAGTGAGCTTAGAAAAAAATGCGAGAACAACTTTTTACACAGACAGGTACTGATAATACTAGGGAGAACAATTTTAAGCTAAGGGAGGGGAGATTTATGCTAAATGTTAAGAACAAGCACTTTTCTCAGAGCAAAACACAGCACTAGACCAGATTGCCCAGAGAAATTGTGGGTTTCTGGAAGTGTTCATGGTCAGCTTGTATGGGATCTTAAGGTGGTCTGATCTAGTAGGTGGTACCCCTGCCCATGGCAAGGAGAGTGGAACTAGATGGTATTTTTAAGGTGTGCTTCTAACCCAAGTAATTTTATGATTCTGCGATCTTGTGATTTCCTGTGATACCCTGTACTCAAATAGAAAGAACTAGAAATCAAACACAAACACTGCTGTCTGAAGGCATTGTAAGACCAGATACATGAAATGGAAAGGCAAAGCATCAAAATTATATGGATTGTTTTATTCACACATGCATACCTGGGTTGTCTGCCTGTTCTTTGACAGCATAGGACAATTATTCAGTTAAATTCAACTGAACATGCCAACTTCCGTGGCACTGGTAATCTAAAATTCTAGAGAGCCATTCTTCCTTGCCTGAACAAAAGATATAATATCCTGTATTACATGCAGCACAATGAATACTGCACCTACATGGATCCAGAGTTGTTTAGGCTTAATATTATTTCTCATTCTCATTGCAAACATGCAGAACTACAGTGTTCAGCTTTCTCTCAGTTATTACCATTGTCTAACTAAGGTAAGATAATTTTATTGCCTTGTATATGCTTTGAACTATAACACTGTAGTTCTACATTGACCTTTACATCTTTCAGTTTGACTGGCTGGACATCCAACTTATCTTATGTTTATACCCTCAGCAAACTACTCAGTACACTCTGAGCAGGCTCAGATAGTGAAGACAACAGAAACAAATACTAAGCACCTATATCAAATGTGTCAGAGGCAACAGAAATACAAAGCAAGTAATTTTACTAGATTGCAAATCAGTTTATTCCCCAGTTATCAACTTCCAAATTATTTTTAAACACCTGGGTCCTTCTCTAATGTATTCCTGAAATATGCTTGATTGCATTGCAAAGAGAAGAAACGTGAGACGTGAGATATTATTCATATATGGTACCTGAAAAGTGAACAAAATTTAACTAGACAGTCAAAGTAATTATTGTTCTGTGTTTTAGTATAGTCAAAATGAGAACAAAATTTGTGTTTTAATCTAAAGTACTTAATTTTGTGTCTGATTTCAAAGCAAGAAGGCATGCCACTTGAGTATGGCAAAATGTAAATTTCTCATGGCTGAACTTTGGGAAAAAATTTCTTATGGCATTTTTAAAATTCTCTAGACCATTTATTGTTTGCTTATCAATCCTATTTGTCTTAAGGAAGTCCCAAAATGAATCTGCTTTTTAACGTAAGAATAATTTTTTTTTTTATCTGAATTGGCAGGGTCTGTTCTTATGTCTATTTTTCTTTCCATGAAAAAAACCTATTCCTGCAATTCATTAAAAACTCCAATTTACTTTTGTCCTAGCAGGATTATCATTCAATTTGTTATCCATATCTGTACTAATCATTAAGTTTGTTGTACAGTTTTTGTTCATGCATTCATTTGTTCATTTTTTGTTATTTTAGTCTGTGATTCTATTCTAAAACTGTGCTCTTTTTTCAATAGTAAATTCTGTACTGAATGAAATTTGACTTACCACTTCCCTGATAAATGACATAAGACACATACTAAAGAGCAGGAAGCTAATTATATGGTGTTCATATTTATCTTTGGAAATATTTCTAGACAGTAGTGTACTAAAACCTACTCAGCATACTCACAGACTCAGCACTATAATTTTTTCATATTTCTATTTTAATTCTAATACAAAGTATTTTCCAGAATTAGTGGTACATTTAGATCTTGCAGAAGAATGTAGAAAGGAAAATATAAAAAACTGCTTTTCTTTGGCATGATGAAGAGACTAAAGACATACAATCCTTCTTATTAATAAAACATTTATGTACATAGTCTCTTAAATCTGAAGAAAAATCTGGATATCTTTAGTTTCATCTTCCCTCCAAAGAAAAGAAGCTCCTGTTATTTTCCCTACTATCATCAACCAGTACGAAAAACAACAACAAAACCAACAAATTCAGCATCCATGTGATCACAGGCAAAGACCTGGACAAAATTTTTTAAAAATTTTTCATGAGAACTCAAAGTGCAAAGATAGTAAAAGTGGATGTGACAAATTTTTGATGGCCTAGTTTCTGGCATGGTCCACAAGTGACACAAGCTGTGGTGAAACGTATGAGGGGCATTTGATATCTGCTCCTTACATAGTTGTGATTTTTTTTTTTTTTTCCCAGGAGTCTGCATGGAACAGATGATAGGTTCTATTCAGATAATTTTCAATAGCTAAAAATATGAAATTTGTATATTTTACTCATTTGATTTGCAGGAGGTGTGTGACAAATTTCTGTGTTTTATCAATTTATGTGTGTTTCTCTGTTACTTACATTACAGAAATCAAGAGACACTATTAGTATTCATATGTATTATGGTGTTATTTGATAAAAGCCATTAGAACTTTAAAATATTAGCTGTACCCTAAAGGAAACCATGTTGCTTCAACATCATTATGAAACATGGAAGGTAGGAATGTGATTAAAAAGAATTAAGTATTCCGAGAAAAAGAAGGAAATGATTGTTGACACAGACTCAAGAATGAGAGTCTATAAGAGATTTCTTTGTTTGCTCAGGGAAATCACTGTTTGGTCACCTGGAGTTCCCACCAGGTTCTCCTGTACTCACAACTTTAAAATCATGAGAGGAGCAATTCTTCTTAAAGCACTTTACACAAGTGTATGCTCAGTTTAAATTTAGCATGAATATGCTGGAAATTTTTTAAGACAGTCAATTCATCTTGTGTCACAGTGTTCTTGCACTAGTTAGATAAAGGAAGCATGAGAGAGAGGAGATAAGAATCCAGCTATCATTCTTTGAGGATCCTGTACAACCAAAGAGACAATCAAATAGGAAGGAGAGGAAATAATGAAGAGATCTTAAAATTGAGAAATTAAGCCAGGGATAGATGAGAGAATAAAAGTGGAGTAATTCTTCTCATCTTTGAATATCTACTCTGATACAGGTACTGAGGTACTGGGTTGTGTACATGTATGATTTCTTGTTTTGCTATCTTCTCAAGCTATTTTAGAAGAGGCTTGGGGCTACTTAAGGAAAGACAGAAGCAGCTTGGGGCCGCTTGTCAAAACACAATATCAACTTTTCTTATTGCCTATCATTGTAAATTGTATCTCATCATGACAGCATATTCTAGGAAAGGATTTTTGGGAAACTTAGTGTCTGTAGAGGAAGTAGTGAAAATGGTCTAAAATAGTTGATTGCGCTTTGAATAGTCTGTGTGAGATTTATTTGACAAAACTTTAGAAGTTTGTGATACAGTCACCTGGGTTCCCTCATAGCTCATTCACAGAAGTATTTCCAGCTTAAAATGACCTGTTTTAATCATATCCCATTCATCTGTGCCTGAAGGAAGAACAAAGTCAAGGCAGGCAATACTTTACTGTAGGTCATGCTCTAGCTTGAAGACTTTGGGCCCAGAGGATAAGACTCACATAGAGAAATTTACTAAGTGTGGCCAACTCTAAGGTTTTGTCTGAAAGATTAAAGCTGCCAGCATTGCCTGTAGTGCATTTAGAAAAAAGGAGAATGAGACACTCTCGAGAAATCACCAACCCCTGTGCTGTAAACCCTGTAACATCACCTCTATATGAAATAAGGTCTTTTAATACAATGGTTCAGGCACACTCACAGACATGATGTGGTTAGTAACTTCTTTGAAACATAGATTTCAAATGTAATTTACGTAGATAAAATAGTGTACATGATGTAGTTATATGATTATTCAGTTTTATATTTTGTTATTTATCTTTGAATTATGAGATTACAGTAAAGTAAGATAAATGTAATTCTTTTACTGCTGGGATTTATTTTTCTTTTTAATCATGTCCTTATATCTAATGTCAGTGTTCTCAGAAAAGTTTCAGAGAATTCAATATGTTTTCCAAAGTCGTAACTCTCTATGGCACTAGAAATGTCTTACACACACACAAAATAAAAAAAAAAATTCTAATTTTTGCAAGGAGAGAGTGACAGTTTCTCCAATTTCCTATTCTGTGATACCTGTATTCTGTCAGTTTTCATTATTTGCCTCTCAGAACACTAAACATTTGGACTACTGTTTTCCATTTCCCCTGCAGATGACTCTATCTTATTATAGTAAACATTTAATGCTGAAGACAAGATTTGTACTATTAGGTTCCTGATATGGACCCCTAGATTCTCATCCCAACTGTCCAGATTGGGAGGAGTGTGTCATAGTACCTTGACATATGTCTACCTGAGGAATCAGAAAGAGATATAGCTGTGAGATATAAGAGGGAAAGGAAATTGATGATAAAAGCACTAATGTGCATTTGTTTGAGATTGTGGGGTCAGGACATGGCCAGAGAGGATGGCCATGAGCTTGAAAGCTTTTCCACAGATATTAGATCTATGGAAAGCTTAGATATGGTCTAAGGCTGCAGGCATCTTGGCTCTTTAATTACTGGCACAGAAAAGATGCTGAGGTTCTTGCAGGGAAATAAAAGATTGCCTACTACTGTAGAACATTTTCCTAAGCTTAGGCAATGCTTTGTTTCCAAGCAGAGGGGGAAGGTGGACCTGTGTGTATATGCTGGTGCTCTCATATTAACATTCTAATAGAAGTTTAACAGGATATGACAACAGTCTAAAGCAGCAAATTATTTACCTCTTAGAAGTAAATAGAGCCTCTGGCTTCCTGTGGTTTACTGTCACAGGAGTTAAGAATTTACAATCTAAACAAATATTGTTAAAGTTTGACACTAGGTGAAATGCATTGTCTTGTGATCAGACTAAATCATTTAATAGTGCCTCTGGCCTTAGATTCTAAGACTCTAATCAAGTCACTGTCCCAGTTAGTACAGTGTGCTCTTTCCAATAATGATAAATTAATGACTTTTTGAAGAGGAATAGTTAACCCATATAAAATCTGACAAAATGTAAATTATTATAGGTGTCAGGGGAAAAAAATCCTTCTTCAGCTCCAGTCTTTTTGAAGAGGAATAGTTAACCCATATAAAATCTGACAAAATGTAAATTACTATAGGTATCAGGGGAAAAAATCCTTCTTCAGCTCCAGCTGGAAAGTGTATTTTTTGTTTGTTCATCAAAATGAGTTAATTTATTTCAGTGAATTATCAGATATTATGGTTTTTTTCATACCCCTCTGTTGCAGATGGAGTAATGGACTTCACTCACAAGAGAGTAGAGACCATAAAATTTATTGATACAAAGCATTGAATTAACAAAATTTAATAGTAATGAGACAAAAGTTTAACAAGATTTGATGACTATGTGCTTTTGATTATTTACTTTGTAGATAGCAGGGTCAGACAAAGCTGCCAGGGAGTACTACCCACTGTGTCATGGTTCCAGAAGGACGCTCTTGATTTTTAAACTCCATCTCAAAGAGATCTGGATGCAGCTGGATCCAATCCTAGACCCAAACCTGGTCAATGGTTTATGTCTAAAGGATGAGATGTGCACAATCAATCCTTTATATAACTTACTAAGATTTCAAAGTTTAGCATGCTATTAATCACTTACTGAGAATCTGTTGTGGCAAGGAATCTCTCAGCCTTGAGGAGCAGCATTGAGAGCCATCCGTACTCTGGGTGTGCAGCCCAGGGCTGTGCAGGAGAGCTCTACAGGCCCAGGGTGTCCACTACTTACAAAGTAAAGATTGACTTATACTCATATTTGCATACCTACAAGAGGTCTGGGTCATTGTTTCCAGACAGCCCTTGGAAATATTGTCATTGGTTACCCAAAGTTCACAGTAAGCTGGATACAGCCATCACAGACCCCAGTGGTGGCACTGACTTAAGACATGACCTTTTAAAGAATCCCAGAGTATTGCATTTCTTGCATGGTACATCAAGACATGTTTATATTGTCTTTTATGTATATATTTTTGCTTACTTGTCCTCTACAGTATGTCATAAGTACTTCATTACAAAGAAAACATTTAACATTATGTGACTCACATATTTGGGGTTGTGAACACAAAGAAAGATTAAGGACGATTCAATGATATCTGCTCTCCACTTTTGTAACCTATCTCATCACTGGAGCTCCAGGTGCTGTGTAGACTTGTTCATTCAGCCTGTGAGAGTGGTAGGTGTTATTATTCTTCACTTCATATACCACTGAAATACAGTAAGTCCTGAAGAACACAAATGAGCATTACATAACACATTGAAGCAAGAAGTCTAGAAGAATAGCACAACCTGTTGAAACCCAAGGAAATGTAGGTAGACAGAACCTATTTACCCAAGCCAAGACAGAGAGAACTAGTCTAATGTAGTGTACAATGGGATCTCAAATTACCTGATTCTCTGAGGTCATACACATGATGACATAGTGCTACCATGATATTTTATGAAAATCCCTTTGCCAGGAATTTCTGCTGAGAAGCTTCAGAAAAGAAATGTAAACAATTACTGTCTGATGGCTGTGGAATGTGGTCTGGAGGCTGTTTACCAACAGGTGTATATTTGATTGGTCTCATGTGGTTTGTTTTGACTTAATGACTAATAGCAGTCTAGCCGTGTCAGACTCTCTGTGTGTCATGACTTTTGTTATTAATTCCATTCCTTTCCTTTCTAGCTTTCTGGTGGATTCTTTCTCTCTATTCTTTTTAGTATAGCTTTGGCATAGCATTTTTAATATAATATAATGTAATATCATAGTATAATAAATCAGCATTCTGAAACGTGGAGTCAATATTCTCATCTCTTCTCTCATCCTGATGACCCTTGAACACAACCACAACGTATCAAGTGCAACTGAACGCCTTACTCCCAAGGGATTGAGGGCAAATTTGTATCTTCTACCAAAATTCAAAGTCAAGCAGAGGCCAAAGAGCATTAGAATCCTATGGTTCTTACCTTAAGCAGCCCAGATTTTACTATTCCATTCTTATTAATGTATCTCAGTAGCTCTGAGTCATCTATAAATATTATAGTGCATCAGGAAGTCCATTAAGCTCTTAAGGATGGAATTCATCACATCTGATTTCAGCCATTTGAAACTCAGTCACCTAGATTTAACTCGTTGTTCAGTTGCATCATCTCTCTCCCTCTCATTCCTCATTATAATTGAACACCTCACTAGATACCTAAGCTTTAGATGGTTCACATCAGAAGAAAGAAATTACCTGCTGAGGGACTGATCTCTCCGGAAGGCATTGAAATCAAAATACTAAAATAAAAAGGAAAAAACCCACAAGAACCAAAACAAATAAACAAGGAAAAACAAGGAGGAAAAAAAGAAAAGGCAATAAGTGAAAAGTAACAAATATCTTACTTCAAGTCATTTTTGTGAGCTGTAGAAAACAGAATGTCTTATATATTGACTATTTCAGTTTTATTATATAAGGATTGAGAGAAGGATGTGTTTCCATTGTTGATCTTGTTTAAAAGGACAGCTTTTTTTTGTCATAATAACTTGATCTCTAATTGTGCATCTCAATGGAAATAAATCACACTTAGTGTGTATATGTCCTGGAAACCATAGTCTCAGGACCATGTTGCCTGGTATTTTATGTAAAAAACACAAATCTATCTCAACTCTGTGCTCCCTGTACAAAAGTCCATATGAAAAGAAAAACAACAAAAAAAGCATGCTTAAATTTGATGTTCATTATAGTAATACACAATATTTTTATGGGCAGGCATGTCAACAAATAAATGGGTATGCTACCTGTTTGTTACCATTTGACAGTCATTCCTTGAAATATGTAAAAGCAGAATGAGAATACATGCACTGCTGACACTCAGACTGCATTTGCTGGAAAAGTTATGTTAGATTTCATAAGAAGTGAAAGCATTTCAACATAGAATGCAAAGTGAATTACACTGAAAGAAGGATTCCCAGTTTTTATATTTAAACTTCACATTTTAAAAAATATTAACTTTAAGTTACTATATAGTAGCAAGATATTAGGCTTATTGATAGTTACATGAAAATGCAATCTGGAAATGGGTGGTGTCTAAGAGGATGCATATTTTAAAGGGTCATATATCCTTGTTTTCTTGTTTTGTTACTTGGATACTTGGTTTTGGCCACCATGTTAAAACCAGTTTTGGGCTAGATGGACCTGCAGTCTTGCCCCATTTTATATGAATTCTGTACCTACTGTATGACAATAAATTCATGCATTCAGTTCTGAAAAAATCTGGAAAGTAAATGGGACTATTTTTCTTGTGCAAATAGCCACAAAGCAAGTGAACATAACTGCAGACATTTCACTTACCTTTGAAATCATTATATCTGAAAATTAAAAATTAATAAATATTGATAATATTAAAACAAGAAAGAACTCTAAAAAAAAACCCCAACAAAGTTAATAACATCTGATGTTAAATAAAATTTATTTTTTGCCAAAAATCCTGTCTGAAATTAATAGAATGTAAAAGTAATCTCATTGATTATGATATACCTGTTTGAAACCTCCATTTGCCATGTAACTCCTGCATTACAATGGAATGTGTTCTAAAACGATTACATTACAGACACACTTTTTCGTCCAACTCAGAAGCATTCTAGAAATGTAGTTCTCTCTCGGTGACCTTAAACAGTGAAGAAGTTGGTGTTAGGTAAATAGAGCAAGAATGGAAAAACAATCTTTGCAACTATATAGCAGTAAATGTAGAATGACAGTTCAGTGTTATGATAAGAGTCTCTGGGGCACTTCTTTATTTGCTTAACTGTTTAATACAAACATCTGCATGATAAATTCTGTGTGCATATGGAGAGAATATGTTCAGGAAGCTTCTCCACTAGAGAGCAATTCACATATTAAGAACTAAAAAGGAAGATCCAATAAAAAATAATTTATTTATAAAATATGTAAAGATGTAAAATAAAGCAGCATTGTAAACATGGAATTCATCCAAATACCACAAAATGCCATTTGTTGTAGTGTTAATTTGTTAGTTATGGGAAATGTTTCCTATATTTTTATTTATTATCATAGAAGTGGGTCGGCAAAAAAGATAGGGAAAAATGCTTGACCATTATGATGACATTTAAATTTTTCAGTAACAGTTTTGCCATCTGAGTTTTCTTTATTTTCCTAATAGAATTCATTTAATGGGAGGCCAAATATTCTCCATGTCATCTACAAACAGTGAAGATAGACAGTCCAGAGGATGATTCAGCTCACTAAACAGTCCTTTTTAGCTTTCCACTGATTATGGAAAAACTCACCATGCTTCCAGTTTTGGTGCTTAAGTGAGGCACTTAAAGTCAGTAGAGTACATGTATATTTTTTTTTATTGGCTTGCTTTTAAATATAGGTGGCAACACATTTTTACAAGGCAAGTTACAATTCTCTGATGTGTTAAAATACCAAAAAAAGCCTCAGAGAGATCAAAGATCCACAAAATGTGTATGGTTATAGTGTATGTCAATTTCTAATGGACTTTGACCTTCTATATTTTTGCAACTCAGTTCCTGGCACAGAGATACTGACTTTCCAGTAGGGACAGATCTTCATGACAAGCATTTTAAAATGATGTGTACTGGAGTTTGCTGAAATACTTATTGCACTAGTTCTGAGTTGATCAGTTGAGTTGATCAGTTTTCTTCTTTGGTTTTTCATTTCTGTTTTCATTTAGTGCTTTTGTTTGGTTTGGTTTTGTTTTGCTGGTTTATTTGTTTGGGGGTTTTTTTGGTGGTGTTTGGTTGAGTTGAGTTAGGTTTTTTATTTTATTTTGTTTTATTTTATTTGGAATTCTTATTCTATTATTTCTTGGTATTTTGAATATGTTGGAAATATGGATATGGTTCATCAGCACTGCATACAACAGGATTTAGAAAGGAGATGTACATGAAAGAGGCTGAAGATAAGCAAGGAGAAATAAAGGAGAGAGGAATAACCAAGTTTATCAGAAAAGCATGAATTTTAGTCATTACTGGGCAGACAAGTCAACAGGGGTGGGAATCCCAAATAAGGAACCAAGCAACCTTGATACTGTCCCATTCTGATATGGTATTTAATTACAGACCTTTTTCTTTTTTTTCTACCATACCTGAACCTCATTGAGGCTGAAGGACAGTGACTCAGGAAACTGCAGCTATTCCATGATTTGTTTCATCTTCATTGTTCAGTGTGTGTGTCCCTAGGTGTTATTTACTGCATGCTATTGAAACCCTTCTTTGTATACAGAATTATTAATTTCCTCATAGACTCATTCCAACCTTCACTTCAGCTGATTCAGCCCTTAGCTATATTCAGTCCCTGCCCATTTACTAAAACGTACCTTCTGATTTACTCTTTTCTCAGTTCTCCCCCTCAAATCATTCTTCCAGCCCCACTAAATAGTTCACAGAGAATGGTGCTGCTGATTCCCAAGGCTGTAAAAGAGTGAGACTTTTTATTTTATTAATGTTCACTAATGGGTTTATTAATGCTCAGTACGTATTTAATTTCATTGGTTTATGTTTCTTCTTAAGAGCACACACTCTGTCCTCCTGAGCTGTGCTGTATTTTGTATTGGCTAGCTAGTGGAGAAGTTAATTTGTCCTGTGCCATTACTGCCATCTGCCTTGTCAGGCCTTTCTTGAAAATGAAACTGTGTCTCAACAACTTTGCCCTTGGTTAAATAAATAAGCCATAATGGTAGCTGTAACATCATTATCTGAGTATGAGTCTGAAGGTCTTGCAATTTATTATGGTGATGCAGCCTTTACATTGCAACTTGTCTTTATTGTATTCACCTTGCTGCATAACAGCATCTGCACAGCACTTGTGATGGTACTGGGAAAAGGCTTTTCAACTTTACATGTGCAAATGTATTCTAAGATTCCACCCGTCCCACAAACACCCCTTTAGTCTTTCTTTGTTTTATAATCTCTGTCCTTGGACTCTTTATTTTGCCTGTTTGAGTTACTCCCTCTCACTGAATTTTAAGCAGAAAGCACTGAAAGGTACCAAATGTGGTATGCGCAGTGACAACACAGATGTTATTTCTGAAAAGAGAAATTGGGGGTGGAAGACTGTAATAGCCATGTAGTACCAGCATTATTTACGAGAAGAGAAAACACGTTCTCAACTGATATAATTATGACAGTTTCAAGTAAATTAATCTTGAAAATTATTAATATTTTATCTGTATTGTCAAGCTTAATAGTAGGATTCAAAGACCTTGAGAAGAAACAGCAAATAGTGATAATGATAACACTGTGTTTCATTTCCATGCAACAAATGTGATCTAATGCTGTACAGATATAGAGAGATTCCTTGACAACAACATATTTCTAATTCTGTGCATGAACTATTTTATTCACAGTCTTGCCTCTGCATTGCAACAAAACTAATTGACAAAAATTACCACTTGAACAAAATGAAGGCGGCGCTGTACATCCTTTGGGAAATTCGTGTCTAGGTAAATACCAGACTCTGAAAATGAGGGAGACCAGTGTTATGCACATGTTAACTCAAGCCTAGTTGCTGTCTTTGGGCAAAGTCACAATACACATACAATAATCACAGTCATTCAGGTCTTGCAGATGGTGTTAGCACTAGGGGTTTAAGTCACATTTACTTGCTAAGAGTCCTTACACCTTAATTTTGCTAGACTGAATTTGTGTTGAGGTAAAAAACATTCCATATCATGCAGGAGGGGCACATTTCTGGCATATGCATTTAAACACTGAATTTTCTTTATGAAAACAAACAAATAAACAAAAAAAACCCCACAAAAACCACCCGCGAAACAAACAAACAAGAAACCTGCCCCAAAAAATAAACCACAGATTAAATTGATAATACTTCTAGTGAATTTATGAGTTATTTAGATTTCTTTGCAGACTTCTTTGGTTAGTCTAATGAAACAGACTTGTAACTTTATACTGAAACATTAATTCCTTATCACAACCTCTTGATAATACTCAGAATGAATTAACAGAAATATTATACATCTATATAATTAAGAAAAGTAAAAAACAAGAAACCATAAACAGAGGAAAAGTCAGTGGAATAGGGTCATAAATCATTCTTAGAAATCCTCTTGTTATGGGCTTTGAAAATACTGTGTCTATACGTGGCTATGACTCAACAGTAAACTGTATGGTTTGTTGGACAATCGAGACATCATCTTAGATCTGTGCTAAATACATCTTCAGCTAGTGTTTTCAGGTTTGAACATTTAAGCCAATCTTTTTTCAATAAAATCATGTGCTGAAGATGTGTATTTTTTCCTTAGTCTTCCTGTTTACCTAATTTGATACAATTGTGTAACTTTTTCTAGGCATTTTTTCATCCTTTATTCTTTTAAAGAAAGAGATTTTCTTTGCCTCCCCTTTTCCACTGATATTTATATTTCTGAATATGCAATTAACACTGACTATCTTTTCTTCTTCTATCCTCATCTATTTGCACTATAAAATTTTCTTTGTATTTAGGTATGTTTTGTAATCAACTGTGGCTCTCTTTACCATTTCTTTGCTCCAATATCTTTCATGTCAAACTAAAAATATATATGTTTTGCAAACTTAAATACTCACTCCATTTTATGTCTTTTTCCATTTAAATTATTTTTAGCATTACTGGATGTTTTGTCATACTGTCTGTATTGAGTTTCTTTTGGATAATGATATCCACTTTCTTACCAGAAATAAATTCTATACCTTTATGTTTTAATAAAATTACTCTGTCCAAAGTAAGTTTTTGTTTAGTGATTACCTTCTAATTTTAAATACTTCATATTTTTCTTTCCTAGCCAGCTGCCTTCAACCTCACTAAATTTGCTCTTATTGAAATATAGCCCTTTTTTGTTTCCATTACTGAGTTAGCTCCTGTTTCTTCTACTGTCTAACTGTTCTTTAGACTTCTTCAGCCAATCTTTTTCTTTCTCTCCATCCATTAAAGAAATACCTCCATTTTACCCCATGAAAATGTCATCCAAATTCCTGCACGCCTTTGCGCTTCAAGACAAATTTAACATTTAAACAGAGATGGTATTTTTTCTCTCTCTACTCCTATCAGTTTGTTGTTTTCTGAAGATCTACTGATGCACTCTCTTCTGATGCTCAGATTGTTGACAGTGAGAGTAAGCAGAACCTGGTCCAATATTAATACCTAAAGGATGTCCAGGTACTGAAATGAGACTGATCACCCTTCCTAGATTCTCCTTGTTGCTGCTCCTGTAGATGACTGTGTGACATTTTAATTTTTGAAGACATCAGGATACTTATTTTTTTTTCCAAAGACCAGAGAGAGAAGTGTTATTATGATGTCAGCAAAGTCCTTCAAAATCCATGGCTTTATCCCATCAGATGCATGTCAGGGCAAAATGTGCCATTTAGGTGACCAACTGATTTAAAATTCCAAGATTTGTGTTGACATTGTTTTATTTCCAGCTCTTTGTATTCAACCCACAGTACTTTATGATATTTTCTCTTTCCTATGATATGGCAGTTTTTTGTTTATTTAAGTTTCATAATTAAAAGTTAACTAAACAACAAAATATTTTTGACTGCTACTGTTGCAGTTAGGTTCTAAGCAAGAACATGTTTTTTGTTCTAGGCTGAAAAGGTAACTTGATTTTCACATAGCTGACTCTGTGTTTTTCTATATTTGTTGGTTTGCTTTTCTATTGTGTTGTTAATACAGTCATTACCTGCTGTAATTTTTTTTAGATTAATCTTGTTACTATTTGTGGTGAAAACCAAAAAAGTATGAGACATCATACATTAGCCTGCATTCTTAGTCCTAACTTAACCTAGAGTTCTATCAATTCACATGTATGTGGATTTAGCATTGATTATTTTGCTAGACTATTTATAACAGAATATTTAAAAACCCTAGATTATGGTATCTTCTCTTAAATAAGAAGGTCAAACAGTACATAAGACTAGGAAAATATTGTCTTACTTAATCCTGAAAATTTTGGGAATCTGGATAGCTAGAAAAGTTTTGAATAACAAAACCTTGAAAAATTAGTCAGGACAAATCAAGAAAACAAGGGTTTATTTTATTTCTTTTCTGAATTTTGATTCCATATGGAATTTCTGAATTTTTGTGTAACAGGAAAAAGTATAGAAATGCATGTCTACTTCAAAAATTCTGGTGGTGGTTGTCCCAACATGCCAGCATAAACTAGTCAGAAATCTGTTGATCATACAGAAAGTAACTTTAAAATATGTGTCTGAGTCACAGATGCCCAGACTACAGCTGTGATAAATGGAGTTACATTTAATAAATGGAATTATCAATATTACCTGTATTTCTGCCTACCATAATGTAAAATTTAAAGTATGTATAAAATTACTCCATTTAACATACTTGGTGTCAAATCAGTAAAAGCATGGCACAAAGCTTTTGAATGTAAACACCAGAATAAAACTAGGAAATAAAAATAATTAATTACTGAGGAAATAGGTGTGATTATCTGTTTACCATCATAACTCTAAATAAAGTGAGTATAATTGGCATAAAGCCTTCTATAAGAAGATATTCTCACTTCTTTAGTTGACATATATCACTACAATGAAAGCTTCCAAGAAAAAATGTTTCTTCATATATTTTTTTCTAAATAAAATCTTGGTTTAATTATTTAAATTAAAATTATTTGCAGAATTTCTAGTTCCTGCAAAGTCCATTTTTAGAAGTTAGTATTTCAGGAGGTTTTTCTTAGATTCTTGTTCTTTGATTGCTCATATAAAATAGGTTTGTGAGTCTTTTAGCTAAAGCTAATTATCTTGCTAAGTAAATATAGATTTTTTATCTCACCCATTCAATCTGAAAATATATGGAAGTTACCTCACTATACTAATATAATGAACCACTATTCAGCCATTTGTCTACCAAAAATACAGGAAGGTTCATAAACCCAAGCACATAATGTGAAACTATCTTAATCACGGGAAATATTTTTAATAGTTCTTTTCTCCTCTGTGCCAAACAAAGGTAATTTCAAGGATCTTTACAGCATTCTCTTATGTGAAGATCTTTGTCCCTAACCCTAACCCTTGCCACTTAGTTAGATTTCATAATTTTAAGTTGAAGGGATGACTTCTAAAAATCCCAACATGTCCTGTTTAAATGCACAAGCCATGCAGACACCTAGAAAAGGAGGCTGGAGGATTTTTCCTATAATTTGAGACTTATATCCCGCTGCAAGCTACTGACTTGCTGAAATCAGAAATTCCATAGAAGCCTTCCTGAACGTTTGTCAGAAATTATCAATTCCTAGCTTATCTTTCTAGGTAGAATATAGAAAACACTTTCTCCAAGGAAAGAGTTTTCTTCACCAGAAAATTTTACACGTTAAGGCCCACTCTTTTATTACATTTAAAAATCACAGAAATTTGACCATTAGTGGGAATGAAAAAAAAAATCCTAAAAGGGATAAAGCTCACCAGATTATCACACTTGGCAAAATACCCAGTTGAATAAAATCATTGTAATGGAATTATTTTGCTGGTGGTTGTTGTTGGTTGGTTGATCTGGAGTTTTTTTATTCCTGCATTTTCTTCCACTTATGATTTTATTTTTTGCTATAGTTATCCATTTCAGGAACAGAACATCTCCCAGGTAAGGTGTTGATAACAAAAATTATGATTAGTTTTTGTATTTATTTTGATAAATTAAATTTGGGTCTTTAAATGTTTTATTTTAATAGGTTTTTTTTTTAATTATTGTAATAGGATTTCTCTCATTTACGTTTAGCTGATGAATGTTAGGTGTCTAAACTAGGCCAGGTGGTTATTTTTATGATTACAATGTTATGATTTATGGATCCCAGATATCTACTTCCATGACTTCAAGAAGTACCTGGACAGTGCTTATACTATTAATATTCTGTTTCTGAAACTAAAACCACTTAAGAATACAAAACAGTGAAAACAGAATTGACTTGGTGCTCTAGATAGAAGTCATTAACTTTTCATTAAACACACTGTTTTGAGTACAAATACATTTTCAGACACATTGTAAGGTCATTTGCTGTATATTCCTGTTAAACTGACAATTTTCTATAGTCAAATAATCCTCCCCCTTCCCTCTCCATCTATTTTCTCATTTCCAGCTCTTCTATTACTCTCTAAAGAGTAATAGAAGTGGCATGAGCATGCTACTACACTGATAATTTTTATCTCAATTTTGTCTCAAATAATCAGAATCATCTAATTCTTGTACTATAGTATCTTAAAGCTCTCCACAGAGAAATAACTTTGTAAGTAGACTGGGATTTTTCCTGTGTGGCTATGGGTGTTTTATTTTGTTTTGTTCTGTTTTTCCAAAAGTCATTCTTCTTCTCTTATCTGAATTAAGCTTGAGCTTCTTTAAATACGAAAAAACACTTAAATTTAACTCAAATCATCATCCAACAGTTTTATCTTTGACACACAGCTCAATATAAATGAATCTGTAGTTAGGTAATGGAATCTTTTCTCATTTTTATTTATGACTGTTAAAGTTTGTTTCCTAAGAGGAACTTTGAAATATCTTGATTTAATCCCAGGTTCTGCTGTTCCCCCTCTATCTTCTTTTAAGTTTTGTAGTGTTTCGCAAAAATTTTTCATGGCTTGCAACAGAATTGTGGAATTTGACCTTCATGATTCAGGAGCTAGAGGAATTAAAAGTTTAAATTTTATCAAGGATATGAAGCATAGACAACATCCATCACGTAAATGCCAGTGGAAAATCCTTAACCAATGAGATAGAACTGCATATTAATAATAAAGCTAACATATAACTGTTTAGGATTAAATTAGAGCCACACGTATAGAGAAGTATTATGAGTTATATAACCTGCAATAAACATAGACAATAATTTAATTTTGGGGAGTTACTGATTTATATTAAACATTTAATATATGCCCACAATGTCCTGCATTGTTTCCACCACATTGTAAGATAATATGAATAACTAGCTGAAATACAAACATCTGCAAGATGAATTATTAATTTGGTGAAATTAATTACAATCAGTATGTAATGTCTGTCCACAAAACTTTCATAAAGTATTTACTATAAACAGTATTATAGGGTATGATAGAATATTTCGTATTATTTTATGCTTTTAGCTTTCAAAAAGTGCTACCATATTGCTTATTATTTTGTAAAAAAAAAAAATAAACAAAATACTTAACCTGATAAAAGTAAACAAATTCTCCAATAGACAAACACTTATTCCTTAGGCAAAAGTTAGTTTTAGACAAAGCATGTCACTTTTAATACAGCATAGCAAATGAGGCTGTTTGAATAATACTTCAGATATATTTAGTTTTTTGTATTTTATAATAGCGCGGTAATAATTAAGTTGATAGTCTATTAAAATACTTGTAATGCTACAACACTTGTATTTGGTTTAATATTCTTTATTTCTTCCAGCAAGTAAAATGAAATAAAATGTATGTATGTATATATATATATATATATATGCATACTATTTAGTGCAACCAAATAAATATAGAATATCAAAGCATGGAATGGTTTGGTTTGGAAGGAACTTTTAAAATCCACCTTGTCCACACCACTTGCAATAGGCACAAACATCTTCCAACAGATGAGGTTACTCAAAACCCAATTCAACCACAATTTGGACACTGCCAGGGAAAAGCCACCCTCAACTTCCTCTTGGAAATCTATTCTAAACCTCTCCTCTTTCAGTTTAAAACCATTACCCCTTGCCGTATCACTACAGGCTTTGGCACAAGATTTCACTCCTGCTTTCACATGAGCCTCCTTTAAATATTAAAAGGCCGTAATAAGTCTCCCCATCACCTTCCTCAGGTTGAGTAACCTCAACTCTCTTAGCCTATCTTCATTTGAAGAGCTGTCTTCATGTCAGTAGTCAGTTGATACCTTCCTTATTTCATTGTACTTGTGATAAACCTCTTTCTGTTGCATTTCTTTTTAATTTTTCAATTTAAACATCAGTCTGTCTCATCCATGATAGCTGTGAAAGTATCTATTAACAAAACTACTTGTTGAGTAAGTAAGATTTATTTAAGTAAGGTTTGATCAATAATGTCAAGGGTAAAAAAAAATCATCTTTAGTTTCATTGCTGTCATCTGATGAATGACAAACCTTTCAGTAGTTTATGTAATATGTATTCCTTTTTAACCTCTTGACTTTCTCAATCTTTATTCAATTACCATGATATCTGCTGGAAAAGCTGCAGAGCAAGATGTAAAATGTCCAGGAGGTTCTCGGAGTGTGGTGAGGATAATTTCTTAACTTGGGTTACAGACAGCCCAAGAGAAGAAATATTACCAGACCTGATATTCACCAGTAGGAATGAACTAGAGAGGATAATACTGGTGTCCACCTGGGCTGCTCAGGTTATGGTGGAATTCACAGTCTTGCGGAATATGGACCAGGTGAAGGGTAGAGTCAGAGGCCTGAATTTTAGGAAAGAAAACTTTCAGTTTAAGTTCTTGGATATGACTCACTAGGAAATTGCACACGGGGATAAAGCAACTCTCCAGAGCCAACAGCCCAATAAGGAGATTATTTATTATTAGAGTTGAAGATCTTTCAAAGCAGACAAGGAAGGCAGGAGATCCAGTATGGCTGAATAAGGACTAAAGTGTAAGAAAATACACAGGGATTTGTATCCTGAGAATAGTGGATACTGCCTGGATGTATATGGATGGTATAAGGAAAAATAAGGCACAGTTGAGGTTGAAATTGATGAGGGGTATGGCCAGAGAAGAAAGAATAAATAGTTTCTACCTCCCAGTCTTAAATAAGGAAAACAAGTGACAAACAATATGGAAAATACTGAGGTACTCAGCAAATTTTTTACCTCACCTTACAATGGCAATCTCTCTTCCTACATCTCTCAAATCCCTAATCCTCAAGGATTAAGGGTCAAGGATTGTGCGAATAAAATTCTGCAACATAAGTGAAAATCAGATTTGAGACCACATGAGGAAACTGAACATAGACAAACTCAAGAGACATGAGAAGATACATACAGGGTCCTGAGGTGATTGGGTGATATAGCTGTCCAGCTATATTCTGTCATATTTAAAAAGTTGTGGCAGTCAGGCAGACTTCCGTGACTGAGAAAAGAGAAATATCATGATCATTTTTAAAAGGGTGAAAAGGAGGACCCTGTTTACTAACAACCAGTAAGCCTCATATTTTTGCTCAGAAGGATCATGAACAGATCCTCCTGTAAAATATTTCAAAACATATGAAAGAACCAATTAGAGAGAGGTAATGTGACTTCACCAAGCGCCTGTTTATCTATATTTTTATCAATCTATTGCATTTATCTATATACCTGATTATATACCAGCAATCATACCTGATTATCTATTGTCCTTCTACAATGGAGAGACAAAGGAAACATTATGGAGGTTCTATATATACTTGGGCTATACGTACTTTGACCTCCATAAGGCCGTAGACACTATTTCCCTCAACATTTTTGTCACTGTATTGGAGATATGTAGGTTACAAATGGACTCAGAGCAGTCCTGGAGAGAAGGATTTAGGGACATTTGTGAGTGAAATATTGGACCTTAGCTGGCAATGTGAGCTTTCAGCCCAGAAAATCAACTGTATCCTGGGATGGATAAAAAGAAGTGTTACCAGCAGATTGAGGGACATGGTTCTCCCTCTCTGTTTCACTCTGGTGAGACCCCACCTGGAGCTCTGCATCCAGATGTGGGCCCCAGCACAAGAATTACATGACCTGTTAGAGTGCGTGCAGAGGAGAACCATGAAAATGGTAAGAGGATTCAAACAGCTCTCCTATAAGGACAGGCTGAGAGAGTTTGAGATTCTGCAGCCTGGAGAAGGTACCGGAAAGACCTTATTGTGGTCTTTCAGTATTTAAAGAGGCCATAAGAAAGGTGAAGAGACTTTTTTTTACCAAGGCCTGTAGATTTTACAAGGGGTTTAAACTGAAAGACATTATGTTTTGATTATATTGGACAGTGATATAGACAGATGATCTCTAAAGGTCATTAGGAAGTGTAGTAGCAGATTGAGGGAGATGATCCTTCCTCTCTACTCAACCTTAGTGTGGTCACATCTGGAGTGCTGTGTTCAGTTCTTGGCTCAGCAGTACAAGAAAGACAAGGAGCTACTGGACAGGGTCTGGCAGAGGATTACAAAGATGATGAGTGGTCTGGAGCATGTCTCTTATGAGGAGAGACTGAGGCAGCTGGGCCTGTTTAGTGTGGAGAAGAGAGGGCTGTGAGGGGCTCTCATCAATACATACAAATATTTCAAAAGCGAGTGGTGCCAGACTCTTTTCAGCATTGTCTAGTGACAGGAAGAGAAGTTATGGCCATAAACTAAAACACTGGAAACTTCCTCAGCACGAGGAAGAACTTCACAATGACGATGCCATAGCACTGGAACAGGCTGTTGTGATGTCTTCCTCTCTGGAGATATTTAAAGCCCACCTGGATTTCTTCTTGTGTCACTTACTCTAGGTGACCCTTCCTTGGCACAGGGTTGGACTGGATGGTCTCCAGAACTCCATCCCAACCCTAACTATTTTGTGATTCTGCATCCTTTCCAACCAAGCCATTTTTTAATTCCAGAATTCTGTATTCAAGAAACATAACAAAACCAATATAAAATACCACAGTTCAGCATTAGCTCAATGGTTCTGTAACTGCCACTATAAATTCAATGGATTCACTGCATTCGTACAGTAACTGGCCATAGCTCTTATTTTTCTGTCATAATAAAGGTTTCATTTTCCCCAGGTGAGCATTAGAGAGATTTTCCTCTGACCCTTTTATACTTTGATCTTGGCAAAGGTCTCACACAAGGCTGCCCTCAGCTTTTAAGGGCTTGGGTTATGACTGAAATGTTTAAGGAAGACAATTTTTCATTAAAAGAATGTGCTGTTATGGCACAGTGGAAAAAAAAAAGCGTTATCTACGTTAACACACTGTGAAAAATATGGTTCTAAAATACACAGTTTCTGTATTCATCAGCTGTAAAGTAAAACCAGGGAAATTTCAGGAGAATACAGTGGAATAGGATAGACAGGGAAAAATTTAGGTAAAAGTTACAGGTATAGCAAAATTACTTGTTTGTATACAGCATCCAAAAGAAGAAAAATACACATAACCAAAACAGGAGAATTTTCATTTATTTAACTCAGCTAGTAAAAATTCTGGAAAGTTACTGAAATATTTGGTAATAAGATAACTCAAAAAGACTTGCTTAGAAAGCCTACATAGTTACCTTTTTTTTTTTTTTTCCCAGATTGTGTAACTCCTTTGTCAGAATGGAAAGTTTTACAAGTCAGTCTACTTCTTGCTCTTCTTTTTATCAAATGACTTTTATTATTAGTATAAAGAAAATAGCATGAGGACTTATTAAAAAAAATTGCCACACAATCCTAGTCACACCTATTCATAATGAGGGTCTTTTCTGGATTAGTACTCTTTCCAGCCACCTGTCTTCTACTTTTGCCAGACTTAGCAAACATTCATGACAGATGCTGCAGAAATAAGCATCTGCTTAAGTTTTCCAGATCTCTCTTGCTGTTTTCTCAGCCAAAACAATGGAGAATTGATGAGAAAACTTGATTTTGTATGCCTCTTGCATGTATGTACTTACTAACATAAAATCCAAAGGAAAATATTGATGAGCAGGATCCAGGACTTTATTTAATCTTTATTGTATTTGTTGTTAATCAGTTTCTTTGCCTCTTCTCAGTTTTTGTGAAGTGATTTTAATGTTTATAGTAATCTCAGTAAGAAAAAGTCAAGATAAGGGGCCTGAGCATTTAAAGATAGAACTGTAAATAACTTAAATTACAGAAAGCACTATTAAAAATGGCTGTTAAAACATTGAATATACAACTAGGTTTCCACTGCCCTAAGTACTGAAATAGATCTGATTTTTTAAAATACAGCTGTTCTGATAGTGTTGCAATAGTGTGTAACATAAACAGGCATTTTATCATTATGTCATACAGTTCTTCCCTGAGTGGAATTATAATGAAGGACAGTAGTAAAATCTAAAAATGTAGTATATTATTATAAACTGGTAAATCAAGCAGTAAGCAGTCTTATCCCAAGTGTTTCCAGATGGACAATGAGATATATCTGGGATTACTAAATCAATAAACTAAACTCCACTAATTCTGATTGGATATTCTTGCAGTAGTTTACTAGAGTCTCTAAACTAAGAAATATTCAGAAAAATTATAGAACCCAACCTTTCAGGTAAACTGAGTCTTTGGATTGGTGGAGTCAGCAGCAAAGACTGAGACACCGTGTGCATTAGCCTGATGGTCACTGCTTAGGGAAACCTTTGGATGCCTCAGCTGGATTAAGTTCCACTAGCAGATAAAGTTTTAATATTTTAGATGTCCCAGGATATCCAGTCTGGCCTTTATCTGTCAATCTAGAAAGTAATGGGCCTTGAATCATTGTTAGTAACCTGGCATGGAAGTCTCAGGTAGTCTAAAGCATCTGAAAAGAAACAGGATATCTAAGTTTGAGGAATTATATCACTTCCAGAGAGACAATATTTTCCTTTTGATATTGTCAGGAGATGTACTTATTGTCTGCAGAATCTTACAGAAAAAAGCCACTCTGTAATACTTCTGTTATTAATAGAAAAAATTGTAATCCCCCAAGGAAACTTAAAACATTTTTATTATAATCACAATGTTATAGTAATTCCTATATTATAATTATATTTAATGGGTTATAGCTATAGAATATCAATATAATCTAAAAGGCATTATGTGTGCACCCTAAACAGGCTTTCAGTACCATTATACAATGGGTGTAATGGTATTTTCTGTCACTAATTGTTTAAAAGGATTAATATTTTCCTGTTTGTTTCCTGTGGCCACAGTATGAGCAAATTGCAACTCTTAGCATTTTTTAAATTGAGAAATAGTTACTATTTCCTGAATTATGTATCTATGCTCTTGTCACCTATGGAAATTTTAACACAACATGAGAGCTGTACTTCTGAGCACCCATAATAAGACCATGTATTGGTTACCTTGGCAGAACTCCCTGGAAATATATTCAGGATTTTAGAGCAATACATTTTGTAAGTTGCATTAGGCTCAGCTCTCGGCCAACACCTCCCAATTATCTCTCCTGGATGGTGCTTTACCTTCAAATGAACTCCATCAAACCTCTAGTAAAAAGGCAGTAGAAAGTTAAGGCATCAATTATCCAGCACTACAAAGTGCTTAAATGTAACCTTAATGCCTGGATAGATCATTTAGACCTGAAATTTAAAGCTCAGTGTGCCCATTTTAAGCAAAATGTACTATATATTGGTAAGAAAAGGAACTACAGAACATATTGAACGGTCAGAGATTTAGATTAAAAATAAAAGACATATTTAAGAGATAACATATTTCTGCAGGTGGAAGTGCCTTTTCAAAGGCAAGTATTCTGCAAGAAACAAAGTCTAAAATTCCAATATAAGGGCATATATATAGCTACATATCACAAGGCTTTAACAACATTAAAGTATTGAAGAAGGCAGATTATTCACATGCCCAAATTCCTTAGCTCTTCTGGGTACTCAGCAAACACAAAGAATTATGTGAAAAAATCCCCAGAAGAAGAGGAAAGCTAATGTGAAATTTCTTCTTCAGCCTCAGGAAAGCAGCAGTTGTGCACTCCCTGCTCTTCTGAGTTGCTATTATACATAAGGAAGCCATGAGCAGTCTCTAAGTGAACATTTCCCCATCCTCACTACTCAAGGCAATGCTGGACACTGATTGCAATGTTCCACTCCTTCAGAGGAAGACCTGAAAGACTACACTAGCCCTTTGCTCCACTTCTTATTTTTACTGTTGACAGTAAAATAGCAATTATTCTCGTTGATGTGCCAAATCATATTGTCTCGAGACTGAATATCTTGTGGTTTTTGTTTGGTTTATTTTTGGAAATGCCTGAGAGCAAAGTGACACACAGAAGATACCTATACTAAGTAAAACACTAAAAAAGAGACAAAAAGTAAATTTAGTATCTCAATCTGTAAATAGTTTTTTATGTGTAAAGGAATAGAAAATACAAATTCTCTTTTAATGAACCTTTGTTAAAAGCAACCACTTTTAATTGAACTCTGATTTTTTTTTTTATCAGGAGTATATTAATCATAATAGAATGCACAGGACAGTGCAATGAAAAAAATTAAATATTTTTCTGTCCAGGTAGACATCAGTAGGTCATTACTTTACATTTACTTCCTTTTCTTCTGCTGCACTGAATTTGCTTTTGGGAAGTGATCTTCTGCATTGCTCAAATGGCAATCCTTTTTGGATTTTCAGAAGTACTCTTGAGACTGTCACAACCTAAAAACTTCAGAAAAAAATATTTGTGAACACCTCTGAATAGGTTTTCCTTGTGATTTAATTTTAGCTAATAAAATATTTACTTAATATCTACATTGCACATCTCTGTTACTGGAAATGAGCCATTAGATGACATGCAGAAGATACTCCTGGGCTCATTTTACTGATTCATCTGCATTAACTGTGCAATAAAAAGTTGTCTCTTCAGAGGGAATTTTGTAATTTAGCATTCAGATTACTGAAAAAAAAAAAAACAATCTTTCCTTGTCAGTTTCAGAAATGCACTAAAAAATTTTGTTTTTTCATAATGCCCAGAAAATCAAAGTACTGCAACACCAACCCATGAAAGTGCTGGGTGAAAGATTGAAACATTAAGAAATTAACTGAAAATGATTTGGCCTCTATGCCTTAATTTCACATTTACAATATTTTCAGCACACACTCACACTTTATCCTTTCTCAAGAGGATAAGCCTCCAGGCACCAAGCAATATACTCCACTTTCAAACCTCCTTTACTTAGTAGACTTTAATGAGCAGATAAAACTGGCGCATTCAAAAAGACTTAGCAAAGCAAAATATGATTAAGCTTCATCAAAGTAACAATAATATATTTTACATATGAATTCTTGGACTATATTGTCAAATCCTTGCAGGTAGTTTCTATTTAGTGAACTTGCTACTTACAAGAGATTTAGCAGAAAACTGTAAAAGAATCCCTCACAATTAGATACTTACTGTCATTTGAAAGACATTTTTTGCTAGGTTTCAGAAAATAAGTACACACCTATTTTTATATGATAGAATGGAAATTGCATTGAGTATAGAACAGGTGCAGGCCAGTATTTTTAACTAGAGACTCACACTATGTAATAGCAAGATGATTATTCTATCTATCTAATCTGTCTGTCTATCTATCTATCTATCTGTCGTTTTAGTTCTTGTTCTAGTTTTATTTTGGGAATTCCTAAAGGAAAGTGACTTGTGGTGTGAAATAAAATATATTACATGACTTATAAGAATTCCATAGCATTATGTTTTTATGGGTATGTTTGAATAAATTCTAGCTATTTTTAAAAATTTCTTATACAAAAGTATAGTCTGGATAAGATTTTACCTAGAACATTTCAATAGAAGATTGTTGTTTGACCAGAAATGTAGCTGTGTTTCCAGCCCACCAAATGCTGCTAATTTAGCTTTAATTTATTCACTTTATATGGCTTTGATCAGAATTGAAGTAGCAATGAAAATAGAAATAAGGGTTGATTATTTCTAATGTCAGAGGAAAAGGTACATCCCTTAATATGACATTAAAGCTAGGTTCTACTGTTAGTTAACTAAGAAATATTATCCTTTAAGGTGTAGATAGTTCAGTGATATCTGCACTGACAACCTAGTTTCTCACATATTCACTTTTTTATCTTGCTACATTGGTGGTCACTATTTAAGATATTCTTGGATAGTACTATATCATTGTACTTAATATCACAGGGATTTTTATGGAAATCAAAAGAAACTCTCCATGAATTGACAACCCCCCCCCCCAAAAAAAAATATACTAATTCATATCCAAACTCATTCATTTTCTGAATACATAAATCAGAAATAACTTACCTCATAAATAATAACAATTTAGAAAAATAATATAGAAGAACAAAACCTGTTTTCTTCTTTCTGTTTAAAGTGCTAAATATCATTAAGTCAGTGAAGCCTTTGTGGATGAAGTTATAGGAAAATGATGATAAAAATAATGGAATACCACATTTAGAAGCATGAGATCAGATAATTGATTTTTATAAATGGCTCTTTATCTTTTTTTCCCACAGAAGAGGTACTAGGAAAAACATTTATGTACAAAGAAAAAAGTACAGTTTTAAATGTACAATCTCTCTTTTTAAAAAAAAGATGGAACTAAGAGCTCAAAGCAGTAAAAGTGTCCATCATTTTTGAGTTGGAAATAGGACACTAATTTCATACTAAGAACTTCATGGCTAAATTGCCACAAATGTATGTCACTAGTGTTAATTTACTCACAGACTTAACTTGGGGAAACTTGAGCTTCCTCTTTGTGTCAAGTTGTCTATTTCTCCAAAGAAATCAACAAATCTGGGAACAGTTAGTTCAAACATTGGAAATCAGACAGTATCTATATTTATTTGGATTGAGTCCCTGCTATCCATGTGAGACACATATGCAATACAAAACCTTTCCCAACAAACATATATCAATGTCATATTTGAGTAAAGAAAGATGTGATAAGGAGATTACTCATTAATAGCTTTTAGGAGGCTGGAAAATAGTGAGCAGATTGAAATCCAGAAATCCAGAAGGATTCCCATAAAGAAGTGTTTAAAATAAGGCAAAATGAACCCAAACATTAACATGCAGGCAGTTCAATGTATGTACTGGGCCTCCGTTTGCTCTAATTTCCTTACCCAGTATAACAGCTGCCAAATTCAGAGCCACAGCAGACAAGCTGCTTCACCTGACATCACAGCTCACCTTTCAAGCTCTGCTTAAAATAAGCCATTTCCAAACACCAACATTCTACTAAATGATGATGTTTTGACAGTCCTTCCAATGTGTGAAACAACCTAACTGACGGCAAACTAGCAGTACCCAAACTCACTGAACTGTCTCTGCTGCTCTGGCACGAATAGAAACAGGGTATGTTATGGGAGTTCAGACAAGGCATCCTGCTCAGTACCCTGCACTGCAGGATGATGCCAGAGTCCTGCCTATCTTCTCTAAGAAACAGAGGACTTGACAGCAGGAAATGAGTTGTTCTGTCAGAATGAGGTGAACCATGCCCTAAATAGAATATGCATTTAATTCTCCTGTTCCCGAACAAAATTCAGGTGTTTTTTTTTGTTTTGTTATTATTTTTTTTTTGAGGTCTGTCTTCCAACAGTTTTTGTCAAACCTTTCAGATGTACTTCCTGAGCAAGAGAGATTGGCCTACATGTCTGAGCTACATGTCTGAGCTACACTTGTATGAAGCCTCTTCTGAGTACTGGAAACAACAGAATGATTAAAATAAAGAAGGATGCCCGGTTTCTTGGACAAATAGAAGTGCACTACTCATCAGGCTATGATTTGTTACTTTTTATGCCATTCCACACTTGGCTTTCCCTAAAATAAAGTTCCCACCAACCTCAGTTTCTTTACTTTCTAGCAAAAGGAGAGAATACCAAATTCCCTTCAGTCACATACTGAGAAATAAAATGTAAACCTAAAACAGTCCTGGTATATTTTGCGTAACTTTCTTACAAGAAAATTTTATTTTTGCTTCTCTTTGTGCATATAATTTTGATTCTATTTTATGGAGTATTCACAGTACTGCTCCATTAGAATCTTTGTATAGAAGGACATTAATTTTCTGTCTTTTAGACATGGGAAAAGTGAGACACAGAGAGGAATTTGTCTCACAGTGTTATTCAGCTTATTCACCTCCTTTCTGCCAGTACTGGCAGAGACCAATGCAGTGTTGTACATCTTATCATAATGGAAGCACTTGCTTAAAAAACAGCTTAACTACCTGTAATCTCATAGTGAAACAGTTAGTAAGAAAAGGAAAAAAAAAAAAGTAAAATATCAACTTTTGGAGTCCTCTTAAATATAGCAGATTTGAAAGGGCTCTGTTGATAACACATAATTATGAATCAAAGTTCTCACAGAAAACCAGCTTTGTTTTTTCACTTACTACTACAATATTACAATTAAAAAACATAATTAGCAATTCAATTAACAGAGACAAAAAATTATAATAGCCACTAAGGTATTTGTTCCTCAAATTATAATAACATTTATGCAGTCTTATCTTTAGCTCTGCAAACCTTTTTGTTGGGCAGTTTTTGAAGATTAGTGTAAGCATCTTTACAAAGTGTCATTCAAAAGGAGATGAATGTGGCTGGCCAATGAGCAAAGCAGTAGCAGCAGAGTACTGCTCTCAAAAGCTGAAGTTCTTGAGTATGTTTGAAGAATGCCTGTATTATTTTTCCAAATTAAAACCAGAGAAAAACAAAACATAATCTGAAGAAAGAGAGCTGAGCTATGTTTGATTTTTCTTTTTTAAATGGGAATTTCAATTTTAATTGAACAGTGTTTTATAACAGCTTACAAATAATAATTCTTCCAACTGTTGTACTGTAGAAATGGAAATTGGAGATTCAAAGTCCATAGAAGAAAGGCTCTGTAGGGTCTTTTGTTAGGTATATTCCCATAGCTGTCATACCCTATCTATAAGATAGTTCAGAGTAGCTAAGTCAGTTTGAAATATACAGAAAATTTTTGATCAGAGAAGTTAGACGACACTAAGTTGTCAGGGCTGCACATATCTCTCTGAGATATCTGGCAACCACCAAATACAAAACTGCAGAACTGCTGACCAATGTGTGTGCAGCACATCTTTGAAAAGAACTAGTGTGAGACATCAGTAATTTCAGCATCACTATCATCACTCTGACAAAAGTAGTGTCCAATGTAATCTCCAGCTCTATGAAGAAGTCTAGGATTTTTCAATTAAGCTTGAGCATGAATAAACATGAGTCTTACTCAGGAGACTGTTTCAGAGTGAGCTCCTCCAAGGCTGCAGGTGGATTTCTGATCCACCATGGACTTCCATGGGCTGAAGGGGCACAGCTACCTCACCATGGTCTGCAGTGAAATCACAGGCTGAAATGAAATCTCTGCTCTGAAGAACCTCCTTGAAGCCTGCAGAGTTGCTGCAGATGTGTTTCACATATTCTCACTCCTCTTTCCAGCTGCATGTGGTGTTGCACAGCAAATTTTCCCCTTCTTAAACAGATTAATCCAGGGGCACTGCCACCATCACTGATGGACTCCTCCTCATTTAGCAGTGGGTCCATCCTGGAACCAGGTGGCATTGGCTCTGTCAGACATAGGGGAAGCTTCTGGCATCTTCTCACAGAAACTACTCATGTGGTCCCTCTACTACCAAAACCTTGCTATATAAACCCAATATAGGTCTATTCTCACAGCTATCTTACTGAAAAGAGTGAAGGGATCTGCTTTTCCACTTTGTTAAAAATGGAATCAGAAATGAAATAATTAAGGCACAAGGCCAACTTTTAAGTATGCCAGTTTAGTTTCAGCTTAGAAGTAGGTCAAATCAAAGTTAGAAGCAGAACAATTTACAGAATTAAGAGAGATGATAATGACTTCTAGAAAAATTATATGAGAGAAATAGGCAAGAAATTAGTACACTGAAAGATTAAATAAAGAGAACGATTGCATAACATAGAAGGATTTTATAATATTTAGAATACTGCTGAATTGCCATAAGATTAGAGTACTAGAGGGCTAATTCACACTGGAACTACTGAAAATCATCTTTTTCAGCTTCCATTTCACTGTCCCAGAACAGTCAGTCCCAAAGGACAGGCAAGAATTTTTATCCCAGGATATGAACTAAAAGATTACAGCCCTTTTTATCTTCTTTCTTTAAGGTTAATTTTAAGATTTGGTAGCAGCAGTTGAAGTTATGACAGAGGTGAGTCACAAATAGGGTGGGAGACAAGCAAGAATATCAATCTCAGTGAAAGAAGCTAGTTCCTAGATGAAACTGGTGCTGTTGAAGCCCGTAAAATTCTGGTAGCTGAGGTCTTTCTTGTTTTTATGAACCCCAGCAAAAGCACAGAATTATTTTCAGTTAGGAGAGATTGAATAGTATTAATTACAAATTGCTGGAATGTTATGAAATAATTATTACTGCACAAATACATATGCAGTGTATTTTACATGAGTAGTAGTTTGTTGTCTTGCTCATCACTACAACAACAAAATTGAATTTTGGCATTTAAATCCTTTCCTCCATGTTATTTTCTGTGTTTACACTTTTTCTCTAGCTCTTCTAAATTGTATCAAAACCATGAAACTATATGTCTGTCTTATATTGTCTATTCTCAGTATATTAATTAGCATGACATAATTATATAGGGTATGGTCATGCACATTCTATTCATTATTTTTGTGTGCACTTACATTTTTTCAGAAAGAATGTTTCACACAAAAGCAGTAGTTTAAGTATTCTTATTTTTCTGATGCCTAATTGGAGTGTTTGAATAGTACATAGTCTGAATGGGACTATTTTTGTTTGGTTTTTTTTCGTAAGATTGACAGCAAGAAAATGGAAGGGTTTTGAAGGGTTTGCTATGCTGTAGAATTTTTCCAGTGGCAATACTGGAAGCTGAAATGAAATTATAAGTTATTTATTTTAGGACAGTTAGGATAGTTTTAAGGGAAAAATTGCAATAAAATTGAAGTTAAAGCATTTTCTGTTTCTCTTCTTCAAATCTATTTTTAAATGTAAATTCTAGAGATACTGTAAATATTTATTCATTTTTCCTAGTAAATCTTAGTGTACACTTCTAGGTTATTTAGGGATTACTATTGAAAAGACATTAGGATGTATTTGTGTCATCCTCATGAACCATGTGCAATGCATTTCTCTTTTGTTAGACCACACAAGCATCTACCCTAAGAAACTATATATTTTCCAAAATTTATATTATTCTGGATCATATATCACCTTTTATGTTTTTAAGTACATAGATTTTATAGGCATTAGTAATCTGTAGATTATATCACATTTTCTTTAGGAATATAAAGTAAAATGGAGTATAAAATGATAAACCTGTCCAGAATGGCATGAATTAACTGAAATTTTTGCTTGTTACTTTTGCTTCATCCATTCTTATGGGGATGCCCTCTGGGCTACATCTTGTTTAAAAAAAAAAAAAAAAAGATTGGCTCAGGACTTAATGTTATGTGGTTATCTTAAAATACCTTTAACTTAATTTTTGTTTCTAATTCTCCAAAACAGAAAAAATTACTCAGTTATAATTTTAAAATAGTTATATCTTATATTACTTAGCAAGGCTGAAGTGCATATATTTGTAATATATAAGTGTATATATTTCATGGTCTGTGCTCAATTAACTGAAATGTGAGAAGGTAGAAAAAGGCAAGTCACTTCATGAAAACCCTGGAGGAAATGTTGATACAGTGTGTATATATACATACACACATATACGTATATAGACAGTACACATTTGATTGTAAGGCAGTTAACTTACTACACAAATTTTAAAGTATCTTCCATTTCAAAGGACTGAGATCATTGTAGATGTTTGCAAAGTGCTTTCTTCACCCTTAAAGTAGCATAAAAAGAAAATTGTGGATGCTGCTTAAAACTCTGTGACAATGAAAGTTGGAATTACTGGCATAGAAAAGGTCAGTCTATTTTCTTCTGACTCATGAAGCAGAGAACAGGAGTAACAGCTTTGTATTAATTTTGATTTTATGTGTTAAGTATAGAGAAGCCAAAGAGGGGTGTACAGCTATTGTTAGAGATGGTTATTGTTTTGTCAATTTTCAATTTGTTTTCATAAATTTTGCTAGAACTTCCATTCAAATGGATGAGATATTTTGTGCGATTGGATGTAATATCAGCTGTACCTTTTCATACCTCTGTAACAAAGTTAAAGAAAATGGAATGAAATGGCTACAGAAATTTGTATTTTCTAGCTCTCCCACTGCTTGGACTGCTCAGCAAGAAAAAAAGGTAAGGATGTCAGACTAATTTTCTCCTTAGCCTACTGAGAAACAGATGTGAAAGGGTTCATTTTGCTAATTTTTCAGCCAGCAGGCATTGTTACAATTCTACTAACAGGCATAGAAGCCAATAATGAAAAAAATTAATAACTACATACCAGTTCTGTTGGCTAGAAGGTTACTGTAGGCTGGGGTGATCAGCAAGATATTTTTACAGGAAACTGATGGAGTAAGTAATTTGGGGGTTAACTTATTGCAGAAAATTCAACCCAAAATAATAAGAGTCAAATGAAAAATAATACTCTGTTTCCATTAGATAGTCTTTAAAAAAAACCTCAGAGATATTATGTAGTGTCCTGCGCTAATTAATGGTGCTATTCAAATATCTTATTGTCATGAAAGAACAAAATAAAAACATAATCACAAAAATAAGTCTTTTCAATAGATACTTAAGTATCTTTGTACTTACTTATTTGTGAAGACCATAAAAAATATTTAGAAAATGGTTTCCAGCTCTTCTGTTTCAGATCCACACTAATTTCTATTGGAGTCAGGTTTAAACATCTAAACAAAGAAAAAGAGTCTGTACTGAAGTATATAATGATATTCTAAATTTCAAGGTCTGACATGTTTTCAGGAGATGTCTACAAGTTTGGACATATTTTTGAAAGGAAGTGAACACATACAGTTGTAAGAAATTGCAAGATATGATTTGTCTCTCCCGATAGGGAGATTATCTGGAATCAGTATATCATGTCGGGTCTATAATCTCCAGGTTTTGTAGTGCTCAATTAAAGACTTGAAGGGAAAGAGGAAAGAAGGAATCTTTATTCATGTCTGTGTCTCACCTCCATAAGGTCAGAACAAGGCCAATAGCTTCAGAGCAGACACCCTGAAGATATTCCAAGTAAGTATCCTGTGTTTTATAAGTTCCAAAAATCAAGGTGATTTTTTGTTCACTTTCAAATTACTTTATTTCTTTGCTAAAGTTTTGGAACTACAAATAAATCTGAAAACAGATTGTTCTTCTATGAAATTAGGTACAGCAATGAGCCTTTTCATAGCTTGAAAATACAGAATGGTGAGGATAATAATACACAGCAATTATTTAGGGTAGTACTTCAAATCATTTTATTACCATTTAATCCACTTCTAGAACTGCTTTTCCATACACTGCAAGCATTAAAAACATAATGACAAAACCTGTACCTGTTAAATTACATGTTCACAATTTGCTCATCTAGTAAATTAAATGAAAATGTGTAATACAAAGAAAAAAAATAAAATTTAACAATAAAAAAAAATCTAACACCCTCAACCTGACTACACTGAAGATTTGATGAAGTATTTTGCAAGTCAACAAACTCAGATTTTAGTAGGCCAGCTAAGTAAATGCACTGAAAATTAAGACCCTGTTATTTAGGAAAGGTGAACTTTATCATACTCAATGCACTGTAACTGTATAACTGTGCAACAAAGAACACTCTAATACACTTTGGGTAATTGATTCAGAGCATTTAATTTTAGGTAATCAACTATGCAACCATAAAACAACCAGATCTTAACTAACAACCCATCTGGAGAAGCTATTTAATGAAAAAATAATCTATTTCTAAATATTACTTGTGGAATTTTAAAATCTTTCAAAAGAAGCCCAAGGTATGCAGTTAACTTAAAGATAAGTATTTATTTTTCTTCTAGGTAAAAAATTTTGGTCAGTCCTACAGAGATTAAATTAGTGATTTCTTACCAGTTCTAGATTTTCTAATTTAGATAAGATTTACCTAAGATAAAATATTTAAACTTAATATTTGCAAATACATTCCTCTTTAAATATATTTAAGGCCACATCCACACGTGATGTGAAATAAGGTGACTGTAAAAATCAGTGGGGGAATACAAGCCTGGTTCTCAGCATCCTGCAGAAAATTCTTAGTTCACTGTTGTTTAAATTAAATAAAGAGTTTTGTTTGAGCTGTTCCTTTCATGGATTTCATGACAATTTTTCAAATTTTTTATAGGTTTGCATTTGCCCTAATCCTAATTGATTTTCTGATTGCTTTTTGTAGCTGTAGTTGTTCTAATTAAATACTTAGCTAAGTAATAATGATGATCTAATTAAGATGTTCTGGTTAATCTCTATTTGTAGTAGTTGTTTTCTTTATAAAGTTGCTTTATATAAGGAAGCCTTAATAATTTGTTTGGTATTGTGGATACTGATCTCTACTTCTTCCAATTTAATCTTCCTTCCATACAGTTTTTTCCTTTGATTTAGGATCTCAAAATACTAAAATAAGTTAAATGTTCTGTTCCCTGCTCTTCAAAGACCTGCTATTATATTCTTACAGAGAAATGCCCCCTCTGTTGTGACAGCAGATTTTCTGGGGTTTTGTGACTGGATCGTCAGAGAAAATTTAGCAAAGATTCAGTGCTCAGTTGTATTTCAAGTGCATGTGTAGAAATCTGCAAAATCTCTTAGGTCTGCCCTCTTAGGCTGAGTTCACTTGGTTTGCTCAGCCTGGAGAAGGGGAGACTGAGGGGAGACCTCAGCTGTCTACAACTTCCTCATGAGAGAGGAAGAGGAGGGGGAGGCAATGATCTCTTTTCTGTTGTGCCCAGTGACAGCACTCAAAGCAATGGCATGAAGCTGAGACAGGAGAAGTTTAGACTGGACATTAGTAAAAGATTGTTCATCCAGAGGGTTCTGTGCACTGGAAAAGGCTTCTCAGGGAAATGGTCACAGCACCAAACCTGACAGAGTTCAAGAAGAGTTTGGAATCATGATTTTGGATTCTCTGGGTCAGTTGGTTTCTCTGGGTCTGGATTAAAGGCATACGAGACAGTAGTTCATGTTCAGACTCAACTGTTTATTATTTCTTATCAATAAAACAGTCTCACAATCATGAGTTCAGTATCTTTTCATTAGAAGGCACAAAATGGCTAACAATTTTTTATTACAAGGTCTTTTAAGACTAAGTTGTCCAATTAAGAACTGACACCTAGATTATTTTCCCTTTTAACCCAATAACTGATCCCAAGGAGCCCACAATGCAGACTTTTCTGCCCAATTACAAAATACCACCTAAACCCATGAAGAAGAAGGAGGAAGAAGCATGAAAAACCCCAGGACAGCACCCTGTGCCCTCCATCTTGCTTCCATCCACAACATACTGAAAATCCCAAAACCTAAATTTCTCACCAAGTGATACACCCACACTACTCTATATAATTTATTTCACACTTTTGTGGGTTCTAGTCTAGATTGCAGTCTAGAAAACTTTCTCCATGAATGAGGGTAAAAGTCAGTGCTCCCCTCGGGGTCAGGGAACCCCAGAGCAGACAGAGAAATATTCCTGGTGCCCTGGGCTTCTACAATGTTATGAAGGGACAGGAGTTGGATTTAATGATTCTTGTGTGTTCCAGAATATTCTGTGATTCTATAGGTAATTCATAAAGCAGAGCATTTTCTCTGCCAAAGAGTGTAATGTTTCTGCAGTGTGATACAGTGGGTGGCCAGGACTGGGACAAGCATTGTGTTATGTAAATATGAGTTGGCACTTTTGTTGTGTTTGATCTGAACTAGTTGGTCCAACAAGGCTGCAAGCTTCACTTTTGGAATGACACATTAGTGAAACTACCCTTGACTTTGGTTTCTCTACCTTACAAATTTCTTTAAAATTGTCCTCCAGCTCCTCCCAAAGTCATGTGTCACATATCAGGAGACAAAGGCATAACTTAAAACAGCTGTTTTTGGGGTTTTCAGACAAATCATAACTGAGTTCCACAACTCTTATAGACACAAACTAAGTCCACTTGAACTGTTTTGTAATAGGTATATTAGGACTTGGGTGTCCCAGCTGCAATTGTTATGTATTACCGATACAATCAATCTACTTTAAGATGAATTCCAGGCACTCTGTACCTTTCATCCTGGAGACTGTGGATCTTTTCTTGGACAGAGTAACTTAGCAGCATGTATCTAAACTCATTTATGCACTTCACCATGGGAACTACTTTTACACCATTTCTTCACACAGAAAAACCTCTCGCATTTTAAGGGTAGTGGCTTTCTGTCAGAGAAATGCTGGAAGCCACAGTGAATTAGAAAGGAAATGTGTTACCTCCAGCAAACTTGATTCACATAATATTATCAGAAGGATTGCCACATTGTTCTGTAATTTCTTCTGACAGCATATGTATCTAGACACACAAGAAAAAAAGAAAGAAGAAATATTTAAAGACTCTCATTGAATCAGATATTTCTGTGTGTCACACGCATCATTATGTATTTGTAATGATGGTTTCCCTGTGGTAAGCTGAGAAAAATGATACAAAAATAAGTATAACTTACTTCTAAAATCTATCATTCATTACTCTACTTGTCTTTTTTTTTCCCTATTGATTATTAAAATTGAACATTAGTATATGACTATGTTCCCCTTCCTAATTTACTAATACATGAGCTCTCTTACTGACATTATTTGGTCTTAAACTCAAAACAATAAGGAAAATGAATGTTCATGTCATCAAATCTAATGGCTAAATTTTTCAGTTTATTAGTTTTACACACTACCTGAATCCTCCTGTTTCCTGAGAAATTCTTTAAAAAGAAATTATAAGAATTTCTTTCTCATAAAGAAATTAGATAGAATTCTGTTCATTCAATGTCAGAAAAGCCATTTTTAACAAATTGAGAAGGATTAAACATGTCCACTCAGGTGCCCTAGGATACTATCTTAATCCCCCCAGAATATTTTATATAGGGACCAGTCTTTCAGAAGTGCTGAACCATAACTATCTTTTGAATCAAGATGTCTCATACAGCAAGAGGCAAATAGAGTATACAGTGAAGAAATCATGACTCAGGTGCTGAACCTGAGATCCCTGAGAAGTCTTAAAATATGTGATCCATGCTCCATGATGCTGGAAAAAGTCCTATGGGAGCCATAAACTTTGTAAAGGACCAGATGGAGTTACATGGCTTAGTGTAGTGCTTTTAAAACATAACTAGATTTCTAAGTTCAGGCAACTGAACAACACTATAATATTTCAAACAGTGCTAAAAATCAGTCTAAGTGTAGGCAACCGAATTAAGCCTAAGAGCTTAATTGAAAACCAACTCTGCTGATTGTTGTATCGTGCTTTTTGTTTTATTAGTAGGTTTATGGTTTGATTTGTGGTTTGGTAGTTTTCCTTGGTGCTGTTTTCCTTTAGTCTCTGCCTTTTCCCAGTTATTTCATCATCTAGTTTCTAGTTTCTATTTCTCCAAACTTTAGCCATTTATTGAAACCATTTTTCCTCCCTTGGAAGTTTATTGGTTCACTGCTGTTATCACCGCCTAGGTGTTTTACTCCCAACTCTCCTTATTAGTAGGTTTATGGTTTGATTAGTGGTTTGGTAGTTTTCCTTGGTGCTGTTTTCCTTTAGTCTCTGCCTTTTCCCAGTTATTTCATCATCTAGTTTCTAGTTTCTATTTCTCCAAACTTTAGCCATTTATTGAAACCATTTTTCCTCCCTTGGAAGTTTATTGGTTCACTGCTGTTATCACCGCCTAGGTGTTTTACTCCCAACTCTCCTGATTTGTTGAAAGTTGCACCTTTCCCTGACCTTCCCCCCACATATAAGTCTTTGTTTGCCCTTTGATTGGGGTCCCAGGAGAGGAAAAGGGGAAGTTTACCATCAAATAAAGTTTCCCTGGGACCCGTGTGCGCTGCCTGTGTTTTATATTGCACTGAAACAATTGACAACTGGGATTCAACGAAGCTCCAGGGGAAACCTGCCGCCTTCCCCTCTCTTGTCATCAGCTAGCCGGGGAAAGAGAAGCGGCAGCTGATGAAATTAAAGGACTCTTTTCAACTTCTTAACCTTTAGCACATACGTGTTTGAAATGTTTTAGGATATCTGGATATGGTTTTCAGGTGTCATTTACAAAATAATACAAATCTATTAGATATCCCTCTTTTTCCTTATAATACTGCAGTGTACTGTATTGTATAATATAAATACTTTATATAAAACCTTAAAGAAAGTTAAGTGGCTGATATGGCTGAAATGGTTTAATGTATTATCAGTAGAAGTACACTTGTTTTAAACTCACACTACAATATGCATATATGTAAGCCATGAATTTATGATCTCATGTCTACTGAAAACCCAGTGAAAAACAATGTAGAAGTAATGTAAAAATTATAAAAAAAAATAGGAAGCAATGTTCCTCAGGTGAAAAAAGTACAGTATCACATGGTGGTCTTTACTGGATAGACCAGATTGCCTTCACATTCAGGTAATGTGATTCTGATGAGCTTTCTCATCTGTAGGCCTATGCAGTGGGAAAGATATATTGATTGTCTTAAATTCATTCTTTGCAAAAAAATTTTACACACACTTCCCATATTACTAAAATGCTTTCCTTTCAGGCTTTCCTTTAAAATCTCTATTTTTGGATATTAGCAATTCAAGAGGAGCATAATTTTCATCTGCTTAAAATTATTCACAGTATTCATTTTTTCTTCATCTTAAATAGATTTTATACAGAAATTATCTTAAATTGAGAAAGTATGTCTTGAATTTAATCTTCTAGACTTACAAAAATGTGGTTTAAATGTGATTATGAAAAAATGAAATATGGGGAGCATTAATTTAACATATATGCTATCAGATTTAACACTTGTTTCCATAAATCTCTCCTGTCTGAGCAAAAAAGAAAAAAAATAAAGTAGACCTTTATAATATATGTGACTATCATTTTAATTATGTTAGTGTCAGCATTCATATGGTGTTAATAAACACTTGTATTTATATAGTGCATTTATAGGAATTCATTTATTCACTAATATTTACATCTTGATACAATGTCAAACCTCTCTACTATGCAGAATATGCAATATATGGTGTAAGAGAAGAAAAGTACCATATTAAATTACTGCAGAAATATTACATTTGTGTGGAATTATGTCATAACTTAAGCAGTAAATTTCCCCAAACTTTCCTATGATCTGTGGTTGGGCTTTAACTGATTAGTATATAAGACCAATCAGTTTTAGATACAGATACAGAGAAAGAAAGGTCAAAAGTATCCCAGTCACTGTATGCTACAAAATATCCTTTTGGCCAATTGGAGTCAGATGCCCAACCCCATCTCCTCCTTACTTCCTGCTCACCCCCAGTCTGCATGATGTGATAAGAGAGTGATATGAAGAGAAAGCCTGTTCAGCAACAGTCACAGCACAGCACCATACATGTTGCTCTGAAGGAGGTTAACTACATTCCAACCAGACCCAGTGTGCTCATGATGAATTAAAATGAGAGGAATTAGTGAGCATGAATTACACAGGACAAAGTCAAGGAGAGTTGGCTATGTGTGCTGGTTTTGATTGGAATAATTTTTTTCATTGTAGCTGTTATGTGGCTATTTTTTGGATTTGTGTTAGAAAGCGTGATGGTTAACAGAGGAAATTTTTTTGTTACTGCTGAGCAGTTCTAACACAAAGACAAGGCTTTTCTGCCTGTCACCCCACATTGCCAGCAAGGAAGCTGGGGGTGCACAAGAAGTTGAGAAGGGACACAGCCAGGACATACAGACACAGCCCAACTGATCAAAGTGATATTCAAGACCATGCAGCATCATATAAAGCTGACGGGAGAAGAAGGAAGTGGGAGGGGAGTGTTGGCATTTTTTCTTCCCAAGCCACTATTCCACATGATGAAACTCTGCTTTTCTGGGAATGGCTGAACACCTGCCTGCTCATGAGAATTGGTGAGTGAGTCACTATCCTAATATCACTAATTGGTGAGTAAGTTTTATTATCTTTTTGTACGTGGCCTTTGTTTTATCTATTAAACTGTCTTTATCTCAACGTACATGTTTTCTCAGTTTTACTCTTCTGTTTCTCTCCCATATGTTGAAAGTGTTGAAAAAGTGGTTATGTGGTGCTCAGTTGCTTGTTGGCATTAAACCATGGCAGTCCTCTTTGGCATCCAGCATAGGGCTTGAAGGGCTCAAGATAACAGCAGGTTTTATTGGAATGGGCTTGGCTGTTGCTGTTTAGCTATCGATTCTTGGGCCCCTGTGCTTCCCATAGGACTTCCATGGCTCACTGTATATTAGAGCCTAGTGCTCATTAGTGGCTGCTTTTTTGCTTTTGCTGGCCGCTGAACTACTGTGCTGCTACTTTGTTGTGCCTGGAAACATTTGGATAACAGCAATGGGGATGCACCTGGGCTGGCAAACAGCCAGGGCCTTGCTGCTGTTTTTGTGATGCTCTGCTGGACACACTAGAAGTCCAGTGCCAGCTCAAGTCAAAGGAACCGTGACCTATGGATAGCTCCACATCAGTGCAGGACACCGTGAAGTCTGTGGCCATGATTATGTCCACACCAGAGCAGGTGCATCTTGAAGTGGCTGTGGCTGTGGTTATACTTGTGCTGCAGCAGATGTATTTAAATAATTTTTGATCGTCCTCTCTGTCCTATATGATCAGATCAGAGAATCATAGAATTTCTGAATATTTGAATTGGAAAACACCCTTAATATTATTAAGTCAAAGCAGTAACCCAGCACGTGATGTCTACTACTAGACCATGTCCCTAAGTAACACATCCGTATGTCTTTTAAATACCTCCAGGGGTACTGACAAAAACACTTACCTGGGCAGCCTATCCCAATGTTTGACAACCCTTTTGGAGAAGAACTTTTTCTTTATATTCAGTCTAATCTTTTCCTGACTCAACTTGAGGCCATTTCTTCTGGTCCTACAATCACATTCATAGGTAAGGGAAGGGTAGGCACTATCTTTTCTTCAGTTTTTTCAAGGATTTAGACACTGTGTTCCACAATGTCCTGATTTTAAAGTTAGTGCATTATGGACTGGGTGGGTGAACAACCAGATGAAGAAGAAGAAGATGTTTGGATGATCTGGCTCAGAAGCCTGTGGTTAATAGATTGTTCTCCATACCAGTCAACCAGAGGAGTAATGAGTCTGCGCATGTGTCTGTACCGACAGGCTGGAGAAAGGAGCTAATGTTAAACTAATGAAATGCTAAAGAACAAATGCTGCATCTGAGCTTGGGAAAGAAGGTCCTGCCTTTCTTACAGGCTATAGATTTGAGGAAAATTGCTGGATCCTTGGGGCAGAGCTGGAAAAGAACAAACAGTGCATCTTGTCAGCAGAGATTGTCAAAAGCATCTGGGGCTATGATGACCAGCTAATAACCACTAAATCAAGGGAAGTGATGGTTGTCCTCTACTCAGCAATCCTTAGAGCACATTTTTAATAAAGCTTCAGTTTTGGGCCTGCTGAATGCAAAAAATGTCACAAATATTCTGGAACAAGTAGAGCAGAGGGCTACCGGTATGGTTAGGGCTGGAGCACTTGTCCAGAGGTTGATGAACCTGGACTCATTCAGCCTGGAAAATTGAAAGCTTCAAGGGGACCTAATAGCAGCTTCTCAGGAACGACTGGAGATAGGCAAGGTGATAGACGAGACTGATCAAGGCTCTTTGTAGTCATGCATGGGGGGAGGGTTACAGGCATAAGTTAAAACAAGAGACAGAGTAGGTATAAGAAGAAGGGAAGTGATGGTTGTCCTCTACTCAGCAATCCTTAGAGCACATTTTTAATAAAGCTTCAGTTTTGGGCCTGCTGAATGCAAAAAATGTCACAAATATTCTGGAACAAGTAGAGCAGAGGGCTACCGGTATGGTTAGGGCTGGAGCACTTGTCCAGAGGTTGATGAACCTGGACTCATTCAGCCTGGAAAATTGAAAGCTTCAAGGGGACCTAATAGCAGCTTCTCAGGAACGACTGGAGATAGGCAAGGTGATAGACGAGACTGATCAAGGCTCTTTGTAGTCATGCATGGGGGGAGGGTTACAGGCATGATTTCAAACAAGAGACAGAGTAGGTATAAGAATAAACTTTTTTCCTAAAAGGACAGTCAGGAAATGGATCACATAACTCTCAGAGACTGTGCAGTGTCCAGTTTTTGAAATTTTCTACACCTTACTGGACTAGTCAGTTGGACCTCAGAGGTAAACATACTTTGAGCAGAAGTTTGGGCTAGATGTCTCCCAACCCTAACTCTCATATTATCCTATGAAATACTCCTATTTTCTTGTTTATACACTCTTGCTACCCCTTCTCTGGAGACTTTTAATAGCATCCAGAGGAAATGTTTATATGTATATAATTGCTAGTAATTTTCTACCTCTCCTGAGAAAGACTGTAAAAATATTATTGAGAGACAGAAGCTGTTATATCTTTTTATTGAGTAGACATTATTAAAATGAGCATCATTATTCGTCTTCAACTGAATTACTTTCTAAATAGGTGACCTTTGGGAATATCTGAGGGTTTTTTTACAATATTTGATGAAATGTTTGATATTCATACTTGTAGTAGTCCAAAACTGTGCTAAACTAACAATGAAGTCATAACATTCCTGAAGTATAATTTTATATCCTTATTTTTGTGTAAATTTCTCTGCTGTTTTCTGAGTCACTCTTTTGGGGGAAAACTGAAGTGAATTGAAGATTCAACTGTTTTCAGTGTAACGTAGATTACTACATAGCACTATGTTTACAGCTATGTTTAAATGCTACCAGCCTAATATATGTCATTGTAATCTTGCTACTAAGATTTATATTGCAGGTGTCTAGAATTAGCTGAGATTATTGAAATATGAGCATGAATGTTTTCTGGTTTTGAAATTTTAGTAGCAGTGGAAAGCACAAAACACAGTGGCAAAATGAAGAAAGATTTTAGGATAAATTTCAGAGTTCCTATTTCCATTAAAATGTGTCATAGCTTTTGTTGTGATCCGGTCTTTGGGAAGAAATAATGGAGTGGTTTAAGTAAACTTAAAAATACGTGTAGGTAGACTCATTTGAAATCCTGGTAACTTGAAAGATAGCCTTTACTCAGGAATCCCCTGTAGCAAAAATTGTCTTCTAATTTTCCTTATGAGAATTTTTTTGTTCTATTTGCAGTAATCTTGAAGTTAGAACTAAGCAAGGAGAATTGGTTCCCTTACTGTGCAGTATACAGTGCAATGATGTTTTAATGGAATCCCAGAATGAACTAGGTTGAAAGAGATCTCTAAGATCATCAACCCATGATCTAACACCACCTTACAACTACAACCACAGCACTAAGTGCCACATCCCGACTTTTCTTGAACCCTCCAAGGATGGTGATTCCACCATTTCCCTGGGAAGAGCATTCCAAAGTCCAGTCACCTTTTCTGTGAAGAAATTCTTCTTAAAGTCCAAACTAAACCTCCCTGGTGCAACTTATGTCCTCTTGTCCTGTCGTTGGTTATTTGTGAGAAGACATCAATCCCCGTGAGGCTACAGCCTCTTTTCAGGTGGTTGTAGAGAGATAACATCCCCCCCCGAGCCTCCTTCTTTCCAGGCTGAACACCACCAGTTGCCTCAGATGCCCCTCAGAGGATTTGTCTTCCAGTCTTGTTGCCCTTCTCTGGACATGCTCCAGCACTTTAATGCCTTTCCTAAATTGAAGGGCCCAGAACTGGACACAGGATTTGAGGTGTGGCCTCACCAGGGCCAAGTACAGGGACAATCCCTGCCCTGGTCCTGCTGGCAACACTATTGCTGATACTGGCCAGGATGCCAATGGCCCTTTTGGCCACGTGGGCACACTGCTGGCTCATGTTCAGCCTGCTGTCAGTCCCTAGGTCCCTTTCTGACCCACGCTGGATCAGTTTGCCCTTTTGTGGCATATGACAATTAACAGCATATGCAGTTACTAATAATACCTAGAATAATCATTTATCATTGCTCAATCATAGATATTCTGCAGGTTATTTCAGTAAAATACACAAATATAAACAACTTTCTGAAGATTACAAATTTACAAAGTTAGAATGTTTGAGAAAATATTTAACATCTGTTGCTAATATGGAAGTGGTATATAAAGAAAACTAAGGAGGAAGAAGTCAACAATAGTGCAAATTTCCAAAGCCTGTCTGCCTTCTAAGCATGAGTATATTGAGAGTGTCTTGCAAGCTTTCACCATCTAATTATTTTTTTTAATGAAAATCTTGAAAACTTTTAGGCTATTTAGTACATTAATTGCATCAGATACATGTAAAATGAAAATTAAAGAGATGGAAATATGTTTCATTTCACTATTTATATCCACATTATACTACTTAAGGCATGAAAAGCTAGACATAAGTTTTATTGCTTTTGCTAATATGCTCTAAAATTTTAATGTTAACATACAGAAATGTGGTTTTGCCAGTTCTAATATGCAACCCATGATAGCAATGTAATATCTATACTTAAGTTTAACAACATTAATGAAGGCAATAAAAACTTTCCATTAATGTCTTTTGATTCTAATAACACAAAACTAATCAATCAGCATTGTGAAAACATTTGCATTAATTATTAGTAATTAGATGAACTATTTATCTTTCCGTACACCTGTGAACTGCTGTCAGACAGCTAAAATGGATTTGCATGTAAATTTATATAACTTCAGTAATTTCTGTATGTTAACTTTTTTAAAGCTTGTGAGAGAAAATAATGATGACTGGAAAGCTGGATATTGTGAAACCTGGTTGATTTGTTTGTTTCAGTAATATCAGCAATTAAAAATAATTTTGTTATATGATGAAGTATGACAACTTTTTGCTTACATCAGGTCTCATGTAGCTTTAAGAAAGGCTGTGAGCTAATTACTAAGGTACTTTAAACAAATTATTTATTACCTTTTTATTCAAAAGGTATTACTGGAGGATATTCCACCACTCCTTTTACATAAAGTATTTTTGAAATATGAACAGTGTATAGTTTATCTAAAAAATTTTTCAGCAATCTTACATGGATACTGTAGATTACTGTCAGGTTTATTCTAATTCTGAGACTAGTTTCCCTAAGACATATACAAATAATGAAATAAGTTTCTCATTTATGCAGCTGTCCAATATATTATACTGCTATTTAAGAGATACTTACTTTTTAAAATAAATCCATTATTGTAAAACAGAAAAATAACCATGAGGAGGTAATATCTGTCAAATGCATCCCACTAAAAATGTTTGATAAAGGTATTATGAAATCACTTGAAATCACACTTGATAGAATTGACAACTACTGAAAGCTTGAATAAGTTTAAAATCTCATAAATCTGAGTAATGGATAATGAGGAGTCATTCATAAAAAATTGAATAAAAATAATTTATTTGAAAATGTATTTAAAACTCACTTGGATTTCCTAATTCACTTGGATATGGTCCTTAAATGTTGTGTCAATTTGATTATTTGTCATTCTACTAAATTGGAGGAAATTTTCAAAGTATTCATTACTTCTCTATGTTTTTGTTATTTGAAGATTTTTTATTCCTAAGAGGAAAAGTCATCATTATGTGCATACGTAGTCAAAGCTGTATATTGTCATTATTATTAGTATATTTTATGTATCATTGTTCTAGTATATTATAGTATAAGTATCAGATATTTTTACCACTACCTGCATACTGAAAATTTGAATACAAGGTTATTGTATGTTGCAAAAGTAAAACAAGACAAACTTGTAGTTGAGGAGTGCCCTCTTATAAGGTTTAGATTTTTATATATATATATATATATATATGTATATATATGTGGTGCTGGAGATATTTAGTTTGTCTAACCGTTTCTTTTGTTATTTATCTTGATCATACTTCTTTTCTTTATATGGTTTCTGTTAGTGCAGTTAGTATCTGTTAGGCAAGCTAACAGAGATGAAGCTAGTGTTTTAAAAAATTATTAGAGGAATTATTAGAGGTTTTGTACTTGTTTGTTTGTCTTTTTTATTTTTTTTTTATTTTTCAGTATTTTTACAAATAAGTTTCACAGAAGGCTCTTTAGACCTTCTTTTAACCAGTACTGTATCCTTCCTATTAATGACTTGACCTGATGCATATAACTATGTATGCTACAAATTTTACTAATGGCTGCAGTGAGTGTTGGTAATTAACTAAATAAGTGATTCTTTTGCCAAGATGGTTATTTATATGCAATATCCTTGTTCAATAATTTATAGTAGCTCATTTTGTTAATAAAAATATTAATGATGATTTCACACACTGAAAATAACAAAATTATTTAATAAATGATGGACTGTCAAATAATTTTCTCAGTCCTAGTTACAGATCAAATGCTATAACTAATGTAATGAAAAGGTCCCAAGAAAACGACTTAAGCGAAGCTGAGGTTTAGAAAATTGTAACTCAAAGCTTTCAAATTTATAGAAGATGCCTGGATCTGTTGGAGCATAATTCTCAAAATCTTATTTGGCATCAGAACTCAACAGATATAAAGAGATATGACTCTGCTTAGATCTTCTGTGAGTCTTTGTAAACCATTGCTCTCCTTCTTCCAGAGTACAAGCAGAGATGTTGGCACTAAGCAACCCCCTTATAAATAGCTTCAAGATGGACTCGAGTATCACTGAAGTTAAGAGAAAAGCAAGGAGAACTGATCAGGGCCTTCAAGGCAAAAAAAAAACCAAACAACCAAACACAAAAAATACCCAAACATCACCCAAAAAACCCAACAACAACAACAACAACAACAAAAAACAAAAAAATCCCCAAAATCCCCAAAAAACAAAAAACAAAACAAAACAAGAAAAAAACCCCAAAACAAAACAAAACAAAAAAACCAAAACCAAAAAACCCAAACATCCAGTATCCAAACATCCAGTATTCTGGTCTTTGTTTCTAATATTATACCCTTTTTCTTATATTTAATTACTGTATAATTAAAATTTAATTACTGTAAAATTTAATTACTGTAAAATACAAAACTAGGCTTGGGACTAAGTAGAAGCATGGAATCATAGTAATGAAAGGTTGCAACAAAAACCATGCCTGATACTTTCCAGGTAAATAGCAATGGATACAGGTGTACCAGTAAAAGAGAAGCATTGTGATTGTGCTTGGATCTAATGTAGGGATACAGGGAATACTGGAAGGCCATTCATATTGGAGATGGCTGTGTCTTTCTTATATTAGGGAGCCAAAAATCGAAGGTGACTAATATGTTTTAAAGATATATTTAGATAACTGATTTCAAATGATTCCTTCCTTTAATTTAGGAACTTGAAAAGCAATTCACTTCCAAGGAATTTTTCTCTTTCATGAAAAAAATCCTTTTCATGAAAAGGAATTCAAAGACAAGAATTAGGCATCAATATTATTCAAAGTATATTTATTTAGATGATCTAGTCATTGATAAAACTTTAATTGGGGATTATTTTTCTTCAGATACAGATGAACAATTTTAGTGTATGGTTCTTTCTATGTGATGAAGTGTGATTCTCCAATTTTCCTTGAGACAATTTTGACCATTTATACATTCTTTTTCCATGGTTTCCAAGTTTGAGAAATTCAAGTTGGATAACAAAATCAAGTGTTCACACACACAGATACACACACACACAGAGACACATACAAACACACACACACACACACACACACACACACACACACACACACACACATATATATATATATATACATAGATATATATAATTACCCTCCAGAACTTGGTTAGTGACATCTTAGCATCTATCTAATTGGCATAATTAATACCAATATCAAACTTCTTGATCTGAATTTGCTGCACATCTGTATTTTTCCTTGTCCAATGATAATATACAATACTGAAAATTCAGACAATCATTCCCACAAAACAAAACAAAAAGATAAAAAACTAAACAATATATATACAGCTTTATTACTGTCATATTTCATTACAACATTTAACACACACTAAATCAGGCCTGGATCTGATTTTGGTCATGCTAATCTGGTTTGGCAGGAACACGCAAACAAAAACAACATTGACTTTGTATCCCTTAGTAGTGCTACCATTCATTTAATTTTAAGGAATATCATAGTATTATTTTGTTAAACAAGAAAAACCAAATTGAGTAAAAAAGTCTGAAATCATATGTTATTTTTCCCTCATAGACAATGATCACCACCAAATCAGAATAACAGTGCATTTTAAACACTTTTCACAGCCATAGTATTTCCTTATCCCTGGAACACCAGTGGGTATGATATCTGTAAGTAATGCCAAGGCAGGTGCAATGATTGTTGTGACTATAAAAATAAATGGATATAAACTCATAACTGATTTCACAAAATTGATGATGATGGTGGCCACTGACTATAAATACTGCTGACACAGCTATCAACTTTTAAAAGATTAGGATCAGGAAAATTAATATGCACAAACAGAACCCACGGCATGTGGCTGCTTCTTTACAAATGGTGAAAATCTTCCAAGCGAGCTGCATTACTTATGAAGAGTAGATTTACAAATGACTGTGCCATGTTATCACAAATCTACTCCCTGGGGTGACAACCAACATGACTTGTAGTTTAAAGAGACTCAAGGAAAGACTGAGGCTAAGAGAGTCTGATTTAATCATACTTATCTTTGAAATAAAATACAACTGGATTAAATGTGCCCTTCTTTTCCCTTGTGTTTGTACACTGGTTCATCTGTGGATTTCAGAGTGGAAAGAAGTCATACAAAGGACAGTACTACATCATTTTTGGCCCATGTATCAAGAAATAAAATAAATGAACGGCTGTCACTTGCCATCAAGACTTGTACTTTTTTCAATTCATGTGCCTTACCAAAGTCAAAGGCCAAAGAGTGAAAATACATTTTTAATTGAATTTTAAAACCATACAGGCTAATAAAGTCAGTGAAGTGCATACAAATCATATTACCCAATGCTTCTAGAACCTTTAATTCATTTTGCCTTACAGCTAAAGAAAAATGTGTGCTCATCGTAGGAGTAATAAACATGGGTAATTATGCATAATTATACAGATTAAGTTCCAATTAAGGTTCAATTTCTGCAATAATCCTATCCAAAAGTCTTTTAAGGTTTTTGGTGGCACTAATGAAGACCAAGGTAGCAGAACATAGTAAAGATCCTTATGATTATAGGCAAAAAGTGACTGTAGATCTGGGTGGCTTGAATGCATTGGCGTGTTTTAAAAGCATTAAGTTTTAAAGTGTGTATTTTTTTTCTTTAGGACTTCTAATGCTTCCCTGTAGCATCATCCTAGATCAAAAGAATATTTTTATATCATACAGAAACAGTCTGCTTGCCATATTGAAAGAGAATTTGTTTTTTGTTTTGCATTTGATAGCAGAAAATGATGCATGCTTGTATCTCAGTCTGGAGATACAAGCACTTGCCAGTTCTGCTATGCTAAAAACAATATTTCAAATCTTGTTCCACTTAAATTCCTTTATGTTTTTGCATATTCATTACTTCAGTGAGACTGAAATATTTCACACCTTATTTTATTAAGAAAGAAAATAATCTTTAATTTTAAAAACAGAAATCCATACCATTAACATATCCATGTTATATTCTGCAGAAACTGTTCCATAGTAATAACTACTGAGAACATACATATCACTCAAATTCTCATTACATAGTTTTGCATACAGTCAACTGTTGCTAATTTAATTTGCTAAACAAGAAGCCTATTTTAGCAGTATATTCAATGCTTTAAATTAATATTCCTGTGCAAGAATAAGTAACACTGCAACTCCAAGTGAAGTATCATCCTAAGTTGGTTTTTTTTCAGAATTCCTGAAGAGAATAACTCCAGAAGACTCATTCTTTAAGGGTAGCTCAGGAGGTAGGCAGGGCCAGATTAAGTGGCATGACTACAAATGAGTCAGGCAACTAAATGTGTACTCAAGGCAGATGGAGGCAATGCTTCTAAAGTTTATTACAAATAACAAAAATAAATTAGCATGCATTAAATAAAATATTTTTACATCTTAAAATGGAACAAATTTAAAAATAATCAGAAAAAACCCCATTATTGATAGGAATAATTTCTCAAATTAATGTATGACTCACTTGGTAGACTGTGCTCCTTAAGGCTGCCTACCCATAAATCAAAGGGAAACCTGCAGCCCTACTAACAGGGAATTCACTCTCCACCACCAGCCAATAAAAAGAGTAGAAAACCCTAGACTTGATAAGAGCAAACAGTTATTTGCTGATCTCGTTAGAACTGTATTCTACCTCTACAGATTCAGAATCCAAATATCTCGATCTGTCTATAACAGCATAAAACAGATCATAAAGCAACTTCAAACTACAGTTCACAGGTAGTTTTAATATTCTACTTGACTGAAAGTTTGAATTTTTTCAATAACAAGGCCTTTAATTTTTAGCAAAGGGAAGACTATTGTATTGTTACAACTACAGAAAGTATAGCATTAGGCATGAGCCTATTCTTCCCACTCCTTAATCAAATCCTGGAGATCTCAAAGTGGAAGTAGGGAAATTTGCCTTATTGTCTAGCTGACTGGGAAGCTAAAATGCTGATATTGTCAGATATAAAAAAAAATTTTTAAATTGTCATTTATCTGTCTTTTCTGTATTAAATTCATTTAACATTTCTAGTGGAGTTTCCTAAATTTATTTGACTCAGAAAAAGTTAATAGCATGCAGGTTCATATGACACAGATGAGATTAAAATCTTTCACAGATACAGTTGCATTTATAGGATGGGATTCTGGATCTGCATCTCTGGTATTACCTATTTTTAACACTATGTCTTGACATTGCCCTATTATGTTTGAAGCTAAACCCAAAATCAACTCCAGACATGAAGACTTATGCCACTACAGAATATCAGGATCACAACATACATGATAATGTAAATAAAACCATTATTTAAATAAATATTCACATGGGGCATAATTTTTAAAAGTCCTAGAATCAGTACAACCACATTGGAATTTATCTAATCTAGGCCACTACGGATCTGGTCTGAAAACATTTGGATTTATTTGGTACAAGTAAGGATGCATAATACTTTCTTTACTAATATAACAAATTTAATGAAGACTTAAACCCAAAACTTATTTCTTGCTTATTTACCTGAAAAATTTAGGTTGAGAATAAATTTTTTTCTCCAACCTCACACTTTTACTTATGGTGTCTCTTGATGCCAAATCTATATCAAAAGAACATCACCAGGAGATTACAATTTCTCCCTAACCCCTGAAAAAATATCATTCAAAAAGGGTCCTAGGTGGGATGTATGTGGTCATCCAGAATATAACTCAGTTATTGTATTTTTCCTCAGATGGTTATGTCAGTGTGCATTGAATCCTGAAATTTCCTCTGTGTTTTTTTTTGTTGTTCCCTCTCCAGAAATAAGTCAGCCTTTATCAGATACATCAGTCAACCATTCCAGTTACTTACAGTGAGAAGAATAATGATTATGACTACTTGAAATTAATTCATTTGATTCAAATAAGTTGTTGTTTCATCTTGACCTTCAGGAAATATTATTCTATCTATTAGCATAACTGTGTTAATATTTTTAGGTGTTTACATGTAAATGAGCAACATTAAATGTCTTAAAAGGAAATTAAAATACTTTAACTATAATGCAAATTAAAATAATTTAGCTATAATTTAACTAAATGAATGTTATTTGTAATTATCATCAGATGCACTGTTTTTTATTTTGGAATTACCTACTCAAATTACATATGGAATAGTCATAATGCTAAGACGTATATTAGATAAACATTGCTTTGCACTAGCAATAAAAAAATAATGTATGGGGAGGGGTGAAATTTATCATTGAACAAAGTTGTGGCTAGGAGCAGCAGTTTTGTACTGGATGAAAATGAGTCTGTGTATTCTCCCTTCTCTTGCTTAATTCAAAGTTAACTGGAATTCTTCTTACTATGACTTTTTCCAGTATTAATAACATAATTATTTAAAATCATGGTAAAAATTTAAGGATGAAAAAAACGTTGGCCACAGAGCTATTGGAAAAACGAAATTAGAAACTCGCACCAGCAGCTGAACACTGTATAAGTAGGTCTTGGAAGAGTGAAAACATGTACAAGGCATTTATCAGACAGACAGATGCAAACTCTTGACATGAGGTATGATATTGTGCTTGTCAAGATTCTTTAGAGACTAATTAATAGTGGACTGTCAAAAAGAAAAACAATAAATAACTGGTTAAATAGATCACAAATGAAGGAAAGTAGGAAATATCATTAAGATTACTTTAGTTTATCCATAGTCAATATTTTATATTAGATAAATCTGTTAGGTTTCAGGGTCTTTGTTTCCTTCTTTATAGAAGCAGTTGAAACTTTTTATACATATGTCAGAAACTTTTCTTGCCATATGAGACTCTCATGACAGAAAATAATTGTGCCATAGTGACCCTTGGTGATGAAGCAAAGGAAGTGTGAGAAACCCTATAAAAGATGAGTTTATTCAACAATTTTTTCATCAAATCCTTATGCAGTCCTATGTAGGAAGTACCCTTGTCTGGTGCTACTGTTGCTGATGTATCATTTTTCATGTTTGTCAGTAAAAGCATTCTATTCCTGCTCAGAGGATCCTAGGACTTCTTAATCACCTTGATATTCCACTGTTTCTGGTTTGCACCTAAGTGTACGAGAATTGATTGGTAATTTATACTAAATCATGCCCTTAGGGTTCCCTTGAAGAACTTTCTTGAATCACTGTGGGTTTTAATACACACCAGTTAAAAAGAACAGGATTTTTTTTTTAATGTGGTCTTCATCCATACAAATAATAATTATTATTAGTCACAATGATATAGAGTCTTAAGGGATGATGAGTACAAAAAATTCCTTCACTATGATCTGAAATGTAACAAGATATTTTAGATCAATGACAGTTCCTGAACCCCTGTCTGGGGTTCTGAGTGAGATTCTATGAGCCACTGATAGCCGACTGTCAGAGACAGAATGTGCACTGTAGAAGAGATTGTGATAGTACTAAACTGGAACTAAAAAGGAGAGTGGAAAACTAGGCAAGTTCTACCTCTTCAGCTTTTACTAGAGAAGGCTCCAGGTGAAAATACGCTGCAGTATATAAAGTGAAATGGTAATAACAACAATATTTTTAAAAAATTTAAAATATTTTTCTGTTAAATGTATTCTGGCTCAGCAACTCAGTGAAATCTTGTGGGTCCCTTCCAACTCTGGATATTCTCTGTACATTTTAACTTTGTTGATTTTTTTGGCTTTTTGTCTACTTGAGTTACAGCATTTTCCTAAATTCCTCTATGTCTTTCTAGTTTTATTCACAAGCTTATTGTAATTGTGTCTAATTACTATATTTATAATCAACAATGTGGAAAGTCTGTAATATCTTATTAAGTCTTTGCAGCAATAGCTGTTAGCAGCTTATTGTTTTGAAGAAATACATGGAAAAGTTATGCTCCAGCTTGTGGTACAATGACATTTAATTTTGCCCAAAGAAAAGTAGCCTGATTGTGTTACTAAATGCTACCAAATAGCTATTTCTTTACATATTGTATGCAATTTTAAAAAGTAGTTATAAGATATTGTGAGTAGAGAGAGAGTCTGATGAATATTGCATGACCAATCTAGTGTAAATATTGTTTCCTGCAGTATCTCTTGAAGAAAGGTAATCTCTGAGACTGTGTCAGGAGAGGTTTGTGAAAAGGTTCTTCACTCAGAGGCTGGTTGGGCACTGAAACTGAATCCCCAAGGAAGTGGCCACAGCATCAGGTCTGACAGAGTTCACAGAGTGCATGGACAACACTCTGGGGCACACAGAGCGACTCCTGGGGTGGTCATATGCAGAGCCAGAAGCTGGGCTTCAATGATCCTTGTGGTTCCCTTTCAATGCAGGATATTCTATGATTCTGTTATCCTCACTTCACCCAATGGCTGTGTGACTTTATCACAGAAGAATACAAAATAAGTTAAACAGAATCTTCCCTTTGTGAACCCATCTTATGGACTATATTGTAAGTGATACATGATGTATGTTTCTTTCTGGAATGTTAACTGGCATGGAACCAGGTTACTCCATGGAGCCAAAAATTTCAGAAGATCCCTATGTTTAAGAACTGGATCTTGTACTAACTCAGCAACAAAGAGAGTGTCATTTTTAGATTCAGAATCTTGAGATAATATCTACAAGGAGGTCTAGATTTCCAAACCTCCCTTACATTCAAATGAGCTTTAGGAACTGATGTGGTTCATCACATCAACTTTAGGAACAGTTGTGAGGTGTAATTTCACATGCCATACTGTAATAGGGATGTGTGGAAGGCCGATATGCATGACTCCAGACTTGGACCTCTGACAACCAAATACTTCCAGAGTAGGTGTTAGAGGTTTCACAAGGACTAATATGATCATAAACATTAATAGGTAAATGAATCTTGCCTTTAATGTCTATATTGGCCTGAGCTGAGTAGCTCTTCTGGCTTTTCTGGTTACTATTGTCAGCGATCCTTCTTCTAAACCTTCCTGTAGCTTATAACTATTACAACTGATCAAAACAGTTGTTAGAGAAAGATCACAGCCCAAACCTATCCTTAGCTAGAGGGTTGTTTAAGGCATGAGGCAAAGTTTCATTTGTGTTGTCATCTAAGATCAGTAACTCCTTGTCTTGTCTTCTCCTGAGATACCATTTTTCTCCATTTTGCCTCCAGAGGGAAGTGAAGGCTTTCAAAAAACATTTTGGAAGGCACATTTGAATTAGATTTTTATAGATTTTGTATAAATTAAGTGAATTATTTGTGAACCTCATGTAGCTGAAGGACTGCTGTGTTTGGCAATTAATTTTTGTGAGCATTGAACAGTCTGTGGATTACATTTTCATGCATCTACAAAAGATAGCTAGGAAGATCAAGTAGGACTTATGTTGTCATACAGATGGTTTCATTTCTATAAGAAGTTGCAAGTTAATTCATTTTAGGTTTAAAAAACCAATTTTCACCTAAATGTATTCAAAATATTGCTCTCATATATTGAACAAAGAAAATTTCTCTGTTAAGTAAATTTCTCATCTTTTTGAAAAGCAATGATCTCTCAGAACATTCTTCAAATAATCTTCAGGTTCTATTGAAATAAAATGAAATTAAAGTAATATTTGTTCTGTCCTTGCTTAATGTATGCTATGTTAGGATTGCCTATTGTATTTTTTCTTAAGGAAGAGACCTGTGGCCAGCAGAAAAAAATATTTTGAGTAGATCACACACTGTTCAATGACAGCACCATCTAAAGCATATTAACTAGATTTTCTCCCCACTTCATCTAGCTCTGTATCTCCTCTTGAGTCAACAGAATAATATTATTTTACTGGTTTGGGTTTTAAAATTTTTTTAATGCAAAGAATCTGATATGTTGCACAGGCTTTGTTACAGGTGCATAAGTGTGTTTTAAAATATGTACATTTGATTTTTGGTTGCAAAGCAAGTGTGCACAAGCTTCTGGAACAGTGTTGAAAAGCTGAATAGACTAGAATGATGTGAAATTCTTCCAATTTCATCTTTTCTGCCTAATGTCAATGGCACTTGAAAACTACACTTTCCAGATATGTACCATGTACCAGGAAGTATTGGTTTCTAACAACACATTTTTATCAGTCTGGAAATATAAATTTTATAGAAATGCCATCCCAAGATTGGGAAAAACAGAGCATGAGAAAATTACGTGACTTAACAATTTTATTCTCAAAGGCAGAAAATCAGTAGACTTAAACCAGCATCGAATTAGAGTTTTTATAACCCCTAGAAAGCATAATGCAGTTAGAGAAACTAAAAAAACAAATAAACATCAAAGAAAAACATGCAAACTTCAAACGATTAGAATGGGGGAGGGTCTTTTACACAGAAATAATATTATTCTGTATTAAAATGTTCTACAGAGACGTCAAAGAACGGAGAGCTTTGTCTCAGAGCTAAGTCAACAAAAGTCCTCTTGTACCATTTATGATTTACAAAAAATTATTCAGAGTATATGAGATAAAATTGGAATTTTAAATACTTCTAGTAGTTAGAATGAAACAATACAAACATTTACTACTAATAATAATTTTTATGTTTTACTTACAGCTGTCTATTTTGTAATTAATTGAATACTTCTAATTTGATAGAAGGGCATTTTATCAGATAAAAACAATAACATCACATCCTCTGATTCATGTGGCATGAATAATTATAGATAAACATCTAGAATTATTGAATAAAAGTAATAAAGAAGAATTTTTAATTTCCTTTATGTGCTCTTACTTTTCCTTATAATATTTAATGCAAGTCATCAGAGATAAAAAGGCACAAAATACCGGCTGAATGACCAGGCAGAACACTCCTAAAACTCAAGAGGATTTTTAATGTCAGAGGGCAAAGTCTCTTTAATTCACCTGTAAAGTTCTCTGCAATGTATAACAATTACATATTACATCAAAAGTTCCATTAAATGTCCTAGGGTGAAGCACTTAGACAAGATTTTAAAATATTTTATACCTCCCCCAACAGCAGTGATACTATATAAATGTACTCATTTAAACAATGCTTAGTTTATTCATGATAACTGTGCCAAAGATGCTGGAGACTTCAAACCAAAGCAAAACTGCACTAAACTCCAGTTTGGTGTCTACCGGTCCTGAGTCAAATTTCAGCAGAGCCAGACCTAATTAAATCTCAATTACAAACATTCTGTGAAATGGACAGCTTCAACTCTTCTCAAAAGCTGTTACATATGAATTTCCTTTCTTATAACTACATCTGTGAACTATGAGATATTATCAAGCTCACTGTATTACAAAAAACTATAATGACTTCCATCATGAGTTACACATTCAGCCATCTAGTTCTAGATCCTTCCATCCTTCAGCATGAAACTATCTGTTATCTGCCACTGAATATTTGCTACGAACTTTGGATAATGAATTATTATTTAATTTCTATTAAAGGAAACATACTGGAACAAATCATTGAAAATACAATTCTAACTTCTAGTATGCTCCACAGACATAGAAAGTAGACTGGAAAAGACTTTATTAAGAATTGACAATTTCTTATTAAGATTGAATTACAGTAGAACTGTTTGTCTCCTTTATTCTATCTTGTTCTTTTTTAGTTTCACTTACAAAGTCCCAAATATTGATGAATCTGCCTGAGGAAAGGAGATTACGGTTACTATTCTTGCATCATGCAAATTAGTGCACTTGAAAATCTTGATGAAATGCAGATTTAGCCACATTAATTCTTTGTGTGGATGATACCATTATGACTAGGATTATAATGAGCCTGGGAAAAGACAGTAATAAGTTCTGCTTTCTTTCATATGAAATGTTATTTCAATTAAAAGAAAATTCAATACAACTCTGTATAATGTACACTCAAATATATATGAAATAATATTCATTTTCACAGTTATTTTCCTTTAAAAAACATTTCTGAAACTAGTTCAAATACAAATCACCAATTTTATAATTTGAGTTAAAAATGCACAGGTATGAATTTCTGATGACATGAACAGCCTGTATTTGCCCTTTATATTCATGAAAGTACCACTTATGCTAGCAATGCTGTTGTGATAGATGTATATTAAGATTCTATATTCTTAGCTTCAATTTCTCTTCCAGCTCATAAGGATCTGGACTATTTACATAGTTTACCTTTAAGATGGAATGCATTTTAAGGCATTTACATTATTATCTTCTTTTAAGCAAGGGGAAGAGATATTACCAGAAAATAGTGTGAACAACACTGAGTGTGAGGTTATTGATACTAAAAATGGAAAATCTAGAGTATACTAATACTAGGGAACTTTTTGGAAAGATAGAAAAAAAGAGAAAGAAAAAAGTGAGAAAGGAAAAGGGTAACAAAAAAAACCAAAGAGAGATTTAAACACATCATTCAGTTTATGCAATAACAGTTATGCAGCATAAACTTAGAACTGTTGCCTGCAATTTTCATACATGCTACCAGGTACTGCTTCATAATTGGTCAAGATAATTTGGCCTGTATTTGTTCTGCTTCTCTTCACATAGCTTGGGCTCTAGTGGGTAATTTATCAACTACCTCAGATGCTCTACTAATATGAGAATTTAAATAAGTTTCAAGTTTCTTCAAGGAAAACACAAGAGTTTCTAATTTTCCATGTTTATATTTTGTCATAATTTCAATATCTAAAAAATGAAAGGAGATGGGATTCCAGCAAGCAACAGAAGCCCACACTTGTATAAATGCACAGTTCTTGTTCCTGTAATCAAATATTTTGGTTCTTGTGCTTTAGTAGAATTACAGCTGCATTTCAATAGTTACAGTATTTTGCCAACTTTTTTTTCCGTACATCAGTGAATTATAAGTATCATAAAATATTTTGCATTCTCTTGAACCCTGATGGAAACCTATTTGCAAGATCTTTGATCTCAGGTTTTTTTATAATAATCCCTAATTCTCCTCTGATTTTCCTAAGAAGTTTTCTTCACTCAACCTTTTTCTCCTTTATGATTTTATTTCTGTTGATATTACATTGCTGAGTCTGGAAGCCTTTTCTGGGTTAATTGGTCCAGGTGGATTAATTTGGCATCAAATAACACACTTCATTTTTTTGATTCTGCACTAAGTTTTTTGGGGTCACACAGTGAACTGCACTTGGATACTTTTTAAAAAAAATCAGGAATACTTTTGCAACATTTATTTTCTTAATCTGATTCTGGGCTCAGTCCAAATCTCTTTGAAATTAGTAGCTAAATTCTCATTGACTTGACTAGGCACAGAATTTGGCCTGAACCCCCTATATAGATTTATTTTAAGTGGCTCATCTTGGTGCATCAAAAAGCACACTCTGCCTTTGAGCTGTTTGAAATACTTGCAGAATAGCAGCACTCCTGAACATCTCTCTTTTTTTCAAACAGAGACAGGTAACAACACACACACACATTTAATTTCTATGTTGTTTTAGTTGTGCGCTGCTCCTCAAATACATATAAATACACATTTCCTAACCTTTATTACCAATATCTACATTTCTACATGTGATATTCCTAGATTTTGTGAACCAATAAAGGACGGATTTGTTCCTAACATAGGTGCATAAGGATTAATTATATGAATTGCCTGAATGTATTTGATCAGTGATAGATCTTAAGCATTTTGTCTGCTAATCTGTCATCCTTAAGTTTGTGGCATCATTGTACAAAATACAACACTCAGAAAGGTAGAAAGGAAATGTGTGGCTCTTTCATAAATCTGCACATGGTGCTATGAAACATACTCAAAAATCTAGATCACAGCAAGAAATCAATTCAAGATAGCAGGCAATTATTATTCTTACCACTTTCCTGTCATGACCACCTTATTTTTTACATACATTTGACAGCTAAAAATTACAGGATATGCATGGTAATACTGCATTACAATATTGGTATTGAAATACACTAATTCTCTAATTAGAGAGATATTAAATGCCAGAAATAAAATCATACAAAAAAAAGTGAGATGGACAAGTAATATGACAAGAGAATGACAAAAACCAGGAAGAGAAATTATACTAGTGATAGAAGAAAATGACAAAGAAACAGACATACAGGAAAGTACTAAGAGGGAAAAAAAAAAAAAAAAATACAGGAAAGTACTAAGAGGGAAAAAAAAAAAAAAAAATACAGGAAAGTACTAAGAGGGAAAAAAAAAAAAAAAAATACAGGAAAGTACTAAGAGGGAAAAAAAAAAAACCCCCACAAAAAAAAAACCAACAAACCACACAAAACAAACAACAAAAAAAACCGGGAAAAACTGAAATATTTTTCTGGGCTAGCATTAAGTCAAATGAACATTTTATCTTCAATTATTCTAAAATGACCAATGAAATCTAGGTCCTACTGAAATAGGCATATTTATACAAGACTCAGAAAAGATTTAGATCTTCAAAACCCTTTGAGTGAGAAACAGTTCTGTGGTTCCATTTTTGTCTATACATCTACTGTGTAAACTAAAAATGAAAAAAAAAAGCTCACAAAAACCCCATTGTAAAATAATGTCAAAAACAGCTTTGTCAACAAATGACAGAATTCTTAAACCAGGGAATATTATTATTTCTACCAAAAAATGACTATATATCTATGTTGACTGCATTTTAGAGAAGTCTGATCCTTGGACATCAGACTGGCATTTTGCATACTAACAGTTCAACCGCAGAATTATGTTTCTCCTCAGTGACTTGGCCACTCTTAACACACGCTGTCTTCTGTGTGATTGACTGGAGAAATCAGAAACATTTGTGCTCACAATAGCTGTTGAACCAAACAGTCAATTAAGAAAGTCCTCTCACTGCAGCATGAGAGCCTACTTCCCTGTCTAGCATGTTAGGACCTTAGTTTTTTATGTAGACAACTGTGATTAATACACTTGATACATTAACGTACTTAATTGATATATTTTATAGTGTTTTTAAAGCCCTTACTCTTATGATGAAGCAATAATTTAATACAGAATCCTTGTCAAATATCACACCTTCTAAAATGAAAACACAACTCTGAAGTACTCTTCTTTGTTTTTCACTGCCAGCATAGTTAAATAATGCTTTTCTTTTAAGAGGACTAGATGTCTTTAGAGCACAATAGGAATTAAGCAACTATGTCAAGATGAGCAGGAATCTGGCACTGAAGAAAGTTTGATATATCTGAATGGAATATGTTTCCTAGAATATCTCTGTAAACGTGTAAATATATATAGCTGTGTAAATATACATGTGACTATATCTATATATATCTCTCTCTATATGTGTGTGTATATACATGTATACAAATGCATACGCACACACACACACACATATATATATGTTCTCTTTTTCTGTAGCCATGTAACTCACATAAATATCCAGAAAGCAGCTTTGCAGTAAAGGAAATTAATGGGCCCTTATCACACAGAAATTCAATGGCACCCAAAGCTGCAGTAGAAGTGTCCCAGTCGGTCAAGGGTGGTGATCCTCTCTGGTGTTGTCAAATATCACACCTTCTAAAATGAAAACACAACTCTGAAGTACTCTTCTTTGTTTTTCACTGCCAGCATAGTTAAATAATGCTTTTCTTTTAAGAGGACTAGATGTCTTTAGAGCACAATAGGAATTAAGCAACTATGTCAAGATGAGCAGGAATCTGGCACTGAAGAAAGTTTGATATATCTGAATGGAATATGTTTCCTAGAATATCTCTGTAAACGTGTAAATATATATAGCTGTGTAAATATACATGTGACTATATCTATATATATCTCTCTCTATATGTGTGTGTATATACATGTATACAAATACATACGCACACACACACACGCACACACACACATATATATGTTAAAATCAACTCTTTTTCTGTAGCCATGTAACTCCCATAAATATCCAGAAAGCAGCTTCGCAGTAAAGGAAATTAATGGGCCCTTGTCACACAGAAATTCAATGGCTCCCAAAGCTGCAGTAGAAGTGTCCCAGCAGGTCAAGGGTGGTGATCCTTCCTCTCTGGTCAGCACTGGTGAGGCCACATCAGAAGTACTGTGTCCAGTTCTGGGCTCCCCAGCACAGGAAAGGTACAGACTTACTGCAGCTTGTACATCACAAGGCCACTAAGATAATTTAGGGGACGGGCACATGAGGAGAGGATGAGAGAACTGGAACTCTTTAGTCTGGAGAAGAAAAGGCTCAAGGGGGATCTTATCCATGCTCTCATGGAAGAGAATGAAGACATGGCATCAAGACTCCTCTGAGTAGTGTCCACTGGCAGGACCAGAGGAAATGGGGACAAATTAAAAAGAATGAAACTCCATCTGAACACAGGAAAAATCTCTTTTTTTTTTTTTACTTTGAAACTGAGTAACTGTAATAGGCTGTCCTGAGACACTGTGGAATCTCCATCTGTAAAGATATTCAGAACCTAACAGGTCATAGTCCTGAGCAAACTGTTCCAATTAAACCTGCTTGAACTTTCAAGGTCAATAATTTTGTGATTCTTTGACTGCACTCAGAAATTTAAATTATCTGAGGCAGAAGCACAGGAAAAGGGACATCCTTCATGTATCCTGAAAGAATGCTTTGATCATTAGTGTTTTCAGATCCTCAGCTGTTCTTCCTATGGCTAATAGCATATATTTGCAGATGATTTAACAATGATTCCAAAACATTTACCTATTAGGTCTTAGCTGGGTGACTGTGAGTTAAACTTCAACTGTTGCAGCAAAATTAAAATTAGAATACACCGGACCACAAACTTCAGGTGTCAGGGTAATTGAAAAAGTGAAATTTCATACCAATATAGCTGGAATGGAAGATCTGAGTAGCCAAAATTACCAGTCAGTTTAATAGCAGCTGCATAACATTTTCAGAACATGAGTTTGGATTCAGAATCCTAAATTGCACTTGTGAACTTTTCGGGATCATAGTTAGTACAGTATATTTATTTATTTTTCATTTTATGCACCAAAGTTTCTGTATTGTCAATAACTACAATCCCTCTATTCTAAATAATCAAGAGCTACATGAGTCTTGTGCAATAGATGTCTAAGGGCTTATAGGAGTATTTGACCTAACTCGAGAGAAGTTAAAAACCACTTTGTTTATCACATTCTTTTTTGATTCCTTGCAAGGGAATTCCAGTCCCATTTTGAAGATTGGTATTCATTGTAAAATTAGATTGTTCTTAAAATAAAAAATCAGACTAAATGATTGAGTCAGAACAGACTAGGACCACATTTTCATAACAGTCTCGACTTTTTTTAATATAGTATGGGTACTTAGCAGAAGAATACATATGAAAATATTTACTGCTTTTTTTTCTTTTAAATTTTGGAAATATATCCCCCTCATAGATCACCCATAGCAAAAATATTGTGCAATTTTCACTTTTCTTTAAAAATGTGGAGGTAAGAGTATATAATCTATATCACTTAACAATATGGATTCAGACAGATTCAAGAAGAGACAAGATGTAAAAAGGCTATTTCACTGTATTTTTTATGAGAAAAAATAAAAATGCATGAAAACTGACTTTAAATTTCAAAAAATATATTATATACACAGAACACCTTAAAAATATTTCAGAACGTGTAAACCAATATGATATGTGAGTTCTCTGTTCAGAGAGAAATCTCTTCCTGATCACTCCTTTATTGTTCTATAGTTTCGGGCTTTTTTTTCTGTCTCCCGTCAACATTGTCGGTCTCTCATTTTGCAAAAGTATCTCTTTCTATAGAGATCTAGAGACTAATACAGAGCTTACATCTGGATAATTCAAGTCCTGTAATGAATCCATTTTGCTTTCTTGTAGTTTCACTTTGATTCTAAATTTATTTCTTGTTCTAGTTTGAAATATTTAGTCAGAATATCAGACATATTTCCCTTCTGAATTGCATTTTATGATTATGTATATTCAAATTTCTTCCATATCAGAAGTGCCAAGGTTAGTATCCCTCTAGCAAACAGAATACATCCATTTCTCAACTCTATTAAAATCTAAAGTGTTTCCATAGTAAAATTTTATTACTGAAAAACTATTACAAAACAAGAGCTTCAGAGTCATGTTATGTTCTCCAATAATTGATTTCTGTCTGGTGATTCTACTTGTCTTAATATTAATTTCCCTTCATACTTCTAAACTGTAAACCTTCAAAGTTGTCTTAGAAACAATTCCAAATACTAGTGGTGTCTTCAATTAAGAAAGTGTGACTTGACATTTTAAAGTAAACTCTGCTAAAAGTCTAGAATAAGTAGTTTTCTCATAAATTATATAACAATATACATTGAGTACAATCCTTCATCCTATCATCCTACCTATGAATTCAAAACACAGCTGACCTATGTTGAAGAGAGGTGAATATCTCTCCCTCCAGCCCAGAGAGATGAACATCTCCTCTTCCAGCCCACGAGCCCAGACTTCTCTAAAATCACTGTTTAGATATCATTCATTTTACCAAAATATTTGCTATTTACTTTCTATGCCTTTTTTTTTTACTTTGATATCCCCAAATTATTAAATTGCCAAACTGCAAACGCATGTTTCAGGACTACAGGACATATATCACAAGACTTTTAAACTGTGAACTATTAGTTTTGTATGGGCATGTACAGTGCTGTGTAATGAGGGTATAATTATTCTGCACAGAAGGAATATTGTTTAGGGAAATTAGTCCATATAAAGAATATTGTCAAACAATGTCAAAGGCTTGGAAGAAAAAGATGTAAAATAAATAGTTCATTAATTAGCATGGATACTGTAGAGATTGAAGGTAGTTACTACTTCATCTGAATTACAAATTGCTTAAAATTGCTTAAAATTCCTTTGCTTTTTCATGGCTAGGGACACGTCTTCGAGAAACTTAGCTTTCATAAAATAACAAAGGTGTTGAAAAATATTCTTTATCAATATTTGTTTATAGTTTGGGTTTTCCAGAAAGTATGGGAAGAATTCAGCCCCTTTGAGAGTCATTCTTCTTAAATCTGCTGGAATCAAGTTAAACTAGACTTTGGTTTACTTAAGCGTCTTTTAGCATTTCCAGAAATTCTGGTGGTTTTGTGATACTAAGTTCCATGAAGCACAACATTTTCAGTTCCAGACAGCAAAATCTTGATTCCTATGAATTTATCCTAGAATTTCAATATTGTGTCTCCCAGGTACATGTCTTGTGCTGAGGTGCATATATGTGGGATTTGGTTTGAAACAGGGCCTGAAAGTGAATTTACAGTGCTTAAAATGTCTCAATACTAATTCAAATGCATATGTCTTGCATGTATGATCTGTATGTGTGGAAGAAAATCTGGTTTGTTGGATTTACTGCACATATATGAAAGAGTCTGCATTGTATGCTACATAAAGTGCCTAGTCCATGAGCCTATTGCATTTCCAGTATCATCTTGGATATTAAAACCATCTTGTCCTTTTTTTTCTCAACCTGTTGTTTCTCAAGGCTGACAAAATAACATAATAAGTTCAGTTATATAAAATTATCTCTTTGTATAAGCTTATAGGACTAAATGCCAGGGTTGACCAATTCTGATCTTTTCCAAGAGAAATGTTAATTAAATGTTCATAATTAAATAGACCATTTGTATCAATACTTTTTAGACTACATTCCTACTTTTTGAAATTTTTTCTTTTTTTAAGACTAAGACAAGGACATAATAGTGTTCCCTTTTATTTAATTTGCTCAGATTTACTCTAAAGATATCATTGCTTTGTTTCCCACCAGCCATTTTTTGTAGCATTTTCTGCTCTTTTTCCTAGCTGTTCATTTTTTCTTTTCAAGATCTTCTTGTTCAAGTATCTGTTGTATTCTCTGAGTGAAAAAAAAAGAAAGTGTATTTCTACCAATATTACTTGCACATGAGAGGAATTTAGTTTCTCTGATAATTTGTGTATGTAAAACTCAATTGCTATACACATCTATGGAAAAGAGCCAAAAAGCATGAAGTTAGCCAAGGAAATGCATTTTTTAAAAAGTTGACAAGTATTCTGATTTATTTAACGTTATTCTGTCTAGCTTTCCAAAAATCCAATATCCTACTAGTCCTTCCCAGTTCCAAATAACATTGTTCAAAGTAATTTCTCATATTGATATCCAACCCAGTTTAGGCTGTTGAGCCAATAAAAATAATGTGCTAGTATGAATAAGAATTAATCTATTTTGATGTTTAGTGATTGTGACTAAAATATTCAGCATAAAGACACAAAAAGACACAAACTTACATATGTTAGCAAATCCTTTGTTACTTATTTTTGGAACCACTATTCTTATGAGTATTTCTTTAGAAAGTGCCAATTTGGAAAGAAGAAGTAGATTCTTTGTCATTTAAATTTAATGGTCTTAATTAAATTTAATTAAATAGAATTTTGTGAGTTTGAGATTCTTTTTGCTGTTTCTGTTATCTTGTCTTCTGGGTGTGATTAAGCAGGTGGGTGGGGTTGTTTTTTTCTTTGGACTTTTCTAACACATACATTGTTCAATTAAGTATAGCACTGTGATACTAGGAAATAGAATGCCCTCTTATTGCATCACTGTGTAGGAAGAGCTGATGATAACAAGTTTTACCATTTTTGACTTTCTGGAATATTTATACTATCAGCAAAATGTAGCTGCAATGGAGATTTGCACAATTTAGTGTTCAGTGACAGATGATTATATAAAAAATGTATTTCATTAAAGATGAATTTATATGTTGGGGAAAAAGCAATAAAGAATTTGCTAAATTTGAGACGAAGGATCATAACATTTACTATCTGGAGACATTTCTTTTCTGTTAGTGGTGAAGGGATGGGTTTAGATAATTAGCTGATATCTAGCTTTTAATATTTCACTTACGCTAAGTATATCATCCTTTGTTCTGCGCTTTGTTTTCAACTTAATCTGCCATAATGCAGAGTCAGTGGGACGCAGTAAACTAACCTTAATGGATAGACTGTATGTCAGCAGCTTTCTAGCAGTGACTTTTTAGAAAGGACTTCAAAATCATATGAGGAAACAAATTGCATTTGGCATTGCTAAGTTAAGGGCTATTATTCACTATACTTACCCAAAGAAGCTAGATTACAGGTAGCCCAGTTTCATCTGTACTCTTGCAAGCACAGTATTGAACTCATTACAATATTCTGAAGAAAAAAGAAACCACCAGAACCAAAACAAAACCAAGAAAACTACCACAAAAAATATCATAACTTTCTATAGACAATGAAATTTCCATAATATTTCCCAATTATTATTGTAAGTTCCCAATATCCTTAGGTTGTTGAATGTATCATTTTTCTCTTTAATAATCTTTATTATTACACTGGATGACTGAATTGGGGGAGGGCTCTCAACAGCTAGAGAACATTCTTAATGTTACATTATTTCATAATGACAGATTATTTTGTGTGAAATATGCTGAAATTGCTGTCAAACTGACTTTATCTTTTAGGAAATTAAGCTGCATTATCTCACACAATGCAGACTTCTTATAAAAGCAGCAAGGCGAATCTAGTGGGTAGTTGTCAGGAGATAATCACTCCCCTTGGGAATTATAGATATTCTGCAAAATCTCGTATCTTTTACAGCCTTAGGGATATGATTATATTATGACAAAAATACCTCTGTTGCATTACTTACATTTTTCATTGAAGGACTACCTGCAATCATCTAGTTGAAATACCTCAAGAGAGTATTTCTTTATGCTATTAAATTTCAAGTCTTAAATAACTACATCAGAGAATATTCTTCATTCAGCTACAGAATTCTAAAACTTTTAAAAACTTTGTTACTGGGAAGTATCAAAGGAAGAGGCTTCTGCAATAATATTTATATTAATATTAAAATAAATTAAAATGAGATCTATGCATGACATTGATCATAAAAATAATATATACAGTACTGATAACAACGATATAATAGAAAAGGTATAATAGAAATAGTATTAGAATCAGAAAAGGTGTTTTTTTCCCCGTTTTCAAAGTGGCAAGCATATATTAACTGATTCCAAGATCAGCTAGCCTTACCTTGGGCCAAGTAGCACACAATGACTTGAAAGCTGACTTGTGTCATTGTGGTATTTTTTAACCATAACTATATAAATAACATCCTTTCTCTGGAGTGATATTTTTTTTTCAATTTACCTGGAAAAAAATAGCCATCTATGGATTTGATTTAATATTTAATTAACATATTTATTAAAATTGCAGGATAATTTAGTGACTTCTCTCTCAGTGGCAGAAGAGATCTTGGAAGAGTGGGGAAAGACAGATTTTACTTTTTTATGGAAATGAAATGCTGTAGTTTTTTCATTTTGTTTATTTGCAACAATATTTTAAACTTAGAGACCATTTCTTTTGGGTATCTGAGAAACACATGAAAGAAATGAGAGTTACCAGTTACCAGTTACCGTTACCAAATCATCTATTTCACAGTCTATGGGACAGAGCTAAACCTAAGGGCCTGAACCCACATTCCTGTTTTCCAAAAGTTCGGATTGAACTCCAAACTATATGTTATTGTGGCCTTGTTTCACATTGTCTATATGTCTAATTGTAATAATTGAGCACCAGTTAAAATCTTCTAAACTAGCTTTTAACAAACTATTTTTTTTTTTGTATCAGAGGTACATGGAAGTGTAATTCTACATACAAGAAAATTTTTCTGCTTATTGAGAGCTCTATGACAAACTAGGAGTAAAGACAGAATATTAAGTCAAAAAAAATAATCTAAACCTTGATGGTCAAGGGATCTCATTGTAGTACTGAATTCTAATTGGTACAGACAAGCCTTTAATGCTAATGAAGACTTTACCCATATTTTTACATAATGGAGACAGTCCACTGAAAGAAAATGTATTTACATTATAGTTTCGAGATTAGAACAAAAGTTGTTGAAAGTTGAATGTCCAGGTTAAATTTAGGTGACAGTAAGTTAAAAATTAAGACAAACTTGTCTAAAAATAAATTATCATTTTTTAAACCAGATGTCTACTATCCCACAGATCCCATTACATTTACTAGTGCACATTGCTAATGCACCCGAAAGCACTAATGGACTTTGATGTCTGGGGGCCTCCCCCAGCCTGCCCATATCTCAGGACACAATTTGAGTGCCTAGGGCCATCAGACATTGCCCAGAGATACCACAGCAAGGCCAATCTCCAACTTCCTATATTTATGTTTTTTCCAGTGTACACAAATTGCATCATGTCTTGTTAGTGATTGCCAGTGAGAATTATCTGGTTGGGTCTTTTTCAATCATCAGTTTTTTGCACACACTAATAAGGTTCCCTGGAGCTTTCTCTTCTCCAGTCTGAATAATCACATTTCTTTCTCCCACTATACGGAATGCTTCTGCTATTTAATCATCTTAGTGGCACTGAAGTCTGGTCTTAAGGAAAGTGTTTTTGAGGTTGTAAAAGGTTTCTCAATATATTCCAAAGTTTTACATCCAAATTTGCCCATGAAAATTATATGGATTGCATCCATTTTGATGAGCAAGTTTAGTTCAGTATTAAGATCCAAAACTGCTTAAAAAACCAGCATATCTAAATGGTGGAGCAGCTTTTCCCATTAAACATTTGTGCAGTATTTCAAACAGAGTCTAATCTTCTTGAGGAATCTAGAAAATCAATTGCTAGTAAGGCTTATATATTGATCAATATCTTATCACCTAATTTTTTTTTTTTGTGCTTGCTCACCATATATCTGATAAAGAGCTTGAATTTAGGCTAACTGTTACCTGGCGAAAGGTAATTCAGAGTCTTAACATCTGGAGATGAGGAGCCACAAGGTGAAGCTGTATCAGAAGAAACAGTGAGACTTTAACAGTACAGTAACACAAATCAAACAAGAGCATGAAAAACACAATAATTCTAATAAAGAACTGAAAACTGTACCAGAGAGGCTATGCAAAGTTAATCTCTACAGAAGTTTTTTGTGCTAAATTGAAATTTGGCAAGAGATGGAATAAATGATGATGTCAGCACTGAAGATATTTCAGTAATGATTGAGAAAGTGAATTGAACTCCAAATGAGAGACAACTGCTTTTAGTTGTTTGAATGCAACGTGCAAACGAATGTCAGATACCTAACAGTCAAAAGAAATACAGTCAAAACTCTACAAACATGTACAACTAAGCAAGTATAGATATCTAAATTATTATTTCAACTTCTCTATTTATGCTTTCTGTGGAAATATTGAACATTTAATAACTCTCTTTAAAGACTCCTAAAGCCTAAATCACAGTAACAGTGCTGAAGTGTGTACAAGAGAGTTAATGTACTATAGGCACTGTGGGATATTCTGCCTGAAATATCAAAAAAATAATTTAGGTTTGAAATTGCAAAATTTATGTGCACAGTTTGATTGATGGGACTGCAAACTGTTCATGGGAATAAATAAAACCACCAGTTCTCTTATCTGCTGTACAGGTTATGACAGAGAAAATTTTCCTACATCCATTGGTGCCATTTATATTTTTTACTAAAATAAAATTGGTAAGACACAAGTGTTCTAGCATTTGCTGAATGGTGTCTGCAGGCATCAGGGCCTTCTCTGCTTCTCACTTTATCCTTCAGTTAATAAATTGGGAGAGCACAATAATTGGGAGCAGACACAACCATACAGATGACATGAACTAAGCAAAATAATATTCTATGTGCATAATGTCATATTCAACAAAACTTGGGAGAATCAGTTTTAGGAGGATTTTCAGACTCTTGCTCAGGAACTGTCAGAGTATCTGTCTGACTGCCTATTGCCTTTGCATCACTTCACGGTTTTTTTTGTTAATTTTGTTTTCTTCCATGTTTTTCCACTTATCCTTCACTTAATTAACTTTTGTGTTTTTTAATTTTTTTATTTTTTATTCTAGACCTACAATTGTTGCTGCTTCATTATTTCTTTTTTCTTCCCCTGGTCTTCTCAGGGTGGTGGGACAAGCAGAGTGAGCAGCTGGGTGGTGCCTACCTGCCAGCTGGGGTTACTCCATGACAACATGGATGAGATTAATCTCTCAGAACACCTGAGCATTAATTTCTTTCTTGAAAATTAAAGGATTGGAAAGAAATTAAACTTTACAGTTTGCAGTCAGGATTCTATCATTCTCATTGTCCAGAAGTACTATTCCAGTCAGTGGTTTGACCACCTGTTGTAATAAACAGATACAGATTACAAAACTTTAAGGAGGCACTAGCCTGACTTCAGCATAACACAGGTCCCAGATTAATTATTTGATTACTTGATTCTGGACTAGATAAATTTTCCAGAAGAGCACAAGTTTTTAGTGATGAATTTTCCACCACAGCTTGCAAGTACAGCATATTACTATATCCTAGGCCTACATTTGTTGCTGCGTCCTTATTGCTTGTTTCTTCCCCTGGTCTTCTCAGGTGGGTGGGACAAGCAGAGTGAGCAGCTGGGTGGTGCCTACCTGCCAGCTGGGGTTACTCCATGACAACATGGATGAGATTAATCTCTCAGAACACCTGAGCATTAATTTCTTTCTTGAAAATTAAAGGATTGGAAAGAAATTAAACTTTACAGTTTGCAGTCAGGATTCTATCATTCTCATTATCCAGAAGTACTATTCCAGTCTGTGGTTTGACCATCTGTTGTAATAAACCGATACAGATTACAAAACTTTAAGGAGGCACTAGCCTGACTTCAGCATAACACAGGTCCCAGATTAATTATTTGATTACTTGATTCTGGACTAGATAAACTTTTCCAGAAGAGCACATGTTTTTAGTGATGAATTCTCCACCACAGCTTGCAAGTACAGCGTATTACTATCATCACCATTAAACTTAAACTTGGCATTTGTAATGTAAATTAATGTTTTATCAGCATCTAGGCACAAGACATTGTACCTCAACCTGTTTGTCTGAAATGAGAGAATACTTAGCGCAGAGTCTTTTAGTCCAGATCAGTCTAGCTTAAGCAGAGTTTCAGTTTTAAAAATGATGGTGTTATCAGTTTTCATTGTAAATTTACTTTTACATGCTATTCTCTACAGTCTCTACTTCTACTACATCCTCACTTCTATATATATTACTACTACTATTATTGTAAGTTTTAAAAATGATGGTGTTATCAGTTTTCATTGTAAATTTACTTTTACATGCTATTCCCCTTTCTGAAATTTTTGAAGTACTTTAGAGCAATTGCCACAATACTCATTAGACTATATTCTCAATATGATAACATGGTTTCACAGTTGGCCTCAATAATTGATATTTTCTACTGGTTTTACACTTTGTCACCCCAACATCCATGGTCTCATTCCTATTTTTTCCATCTTTCATTGTTCTTTTCCATTTTGATTATGAAAAATTGTATGCTTTTTTGCATATACTGATACTAGAAGACAAGATACAGGACTAGAATAAATCCCTGCACTTGCAGTCATTATCTTTGGATAAACCCAATCTTGAAAGCAGTGGTCAGTCAATTTTCATTTAATTTAATATTTACAACAGTGATAACATTCTAGTCTCTTTATTCCAAAACACTAAATCTCATACAGACCTTACAGTCTCTACTTCTACTACCTCCTCACTTCTCTATATATTACTACTACTATTATTGTTATCATTATTATTATTATTACTATATATATTATTACTACTACTATTTATATTAAGTTCTGATAATATCTAATTTTAAAATACAGAAGATAAATCTGTTTTTCAGACATCAATCTCAGCTGTGATTTTTTGAAGTCATCCTGATTTTAGCTATTAAATTATTGTTTAAGTCCTCTCTAAAATTTCCTTATAGGAAACTAATTTTCTTTTCTGATTGTTAACAGGGAGGAATCACATTTGCTTACACTAAAATATTAATAGCTAACTGGTTTTAGCCTTCCCATAATCAGAATTATAAGCCTCTAAGCAACTTCAGGATGAAAGGGAAAGTATTTTAGCAGCCATTTTTATATTTTGAGGTATTTCAGTAAGAAAATTTAGGTTTGAAGATTTACTCTTAAATTAGAGGCTACTCATGTGAGTTCTTAATAAGAACCTTTGCAACACCAGCTCTTACAGCACTCATATCAAAGACATCATGATATCCACACCTACAGGTTTAATGGAAGGCATGGCTTTAAAAGATTTATAGTAGACATACCACCTTTAAATTTTATCAGTCTACAGGGATTTCCATGGTACACTTAAACTCTCACAGGATGTGGATCAGACTGTAGTAGCTTGCATTTTTTACTCCATAGCCCCCTTTCAGTCATGTGTATATACAGTAAAATTTTCATAGCAGAAGGAACCTGACTGGAAACAAGCTCATGCTTTTACTATGTTTACACAATTCAGAATGTTATATTTTAAAAGAACAGTACAACCCTTCCACAGAAAACATCAGGACAATGGTAAAAGGGCTTATGTAGCTTTCTCTTCAGAACTAGTTTGAAAAACAAATGCAGTAGCTGTTTCATGTGGTTTAAATTTATGCTGTCTCTATATCTCTACTACTCCCATTTCAGCATTCTCTGGGTATTGAGAAAAGCTGTTCTATCTCCAGACAAACCAATTTTGCAGCATTATTAATTTATAAAAGTCTGTAGCTATTGTAATTTAATTCAGTTGCTATAGAAATCTCTACAGGAACACAAAAAATAAAAAGAGGCGAAATTAATGTACATTGTAGTCTAGTTGCCTAGAGTGCACCCCCTATAGGGAGAGTGCAATAATTAAATCTTGTTTACTGTGAGTTCCATTAAGCCTTTGTTGTTACTGATTATATTATTGTCTGATTGATTTGTCAGGTGTGAAAAGCAACAAAAAATTTATTGCCTTAATCTGCAAGACCAAATGACATGTGCATTGTGAGGTGCAACAGAGAATTCTGCTTGAACAACTGGAGCTTTTCTACTTGCTCTTCTTTTAACTTCTCATTGTAACAGCAAATGTCTTTTGAGGTAGGGGACATTGCTTCTTCCACAGATTTGGATTTGTATGTGATCAGTGTAATAGAGAGAATGAAAGGATTTGTTCTTAAGTTATTATAATACTTTCCTGTTATAAAGTAACAGCAGGAAAGAAAATGTTTTTCATCACCAGGAAATGTGTGTAAGGAAACTGGTGGGACAGATTTTACATGGTATTAAATTCCAACTGGTAGTAATAAATGAATCAAACAAGATAACAAATGAATTTCACAATCTAGTTTATTGCTTCATTAGTGGGATTTTATTTACATGTTTCCTGAAAGAAAAGGCATAGATTCTGTACATCAGATATATTGGAGGGGTTTAATGCTCTACTGTTATTTGCAATACGAATGTAATTACCATATAAATATTTGATTCAGACACTAGGGGTGAATGTATTGTCAGTTTATTTCAGGACATGGCATATTACTTTTAGGAGACTTGGGCAAGGTATGAATTTTGAAAGTACCTGAAATGCATATTTAACAAAAAGACAATATTATTTTCTGCAATGTAATTATAGTTGGGTTATTAGAAAGTAACACAAGACAATGTTTTACTTAACCAAATAAAGTATGATGTATTGTGCACTATATATTCTGTAGATAATACATTGACTTTCCTACTCTACAGGAAACATAATTGTGCCTTTCCACTACATATTAGTCAGGAAAAGCAGGATATGTGTGGCAGAGAGAGAATCAGTTTATCAGGTTTTGCTCTCCTTGACATGCTTGATCACAAACAAATTTGTATTTTATGTTGTTTGCTGTTGCTGCAGCTGCACTTTAGGGTCAAGGATATGTTCTGGATTTTTTCAATAAAATCTTAAAAGGGATAAAAATCAATTCCAGTATTTATAAAAACAAAATTGAAGTGGTCATTCAGTCACAGCAAACAAATCTACAAGCAGTGGCAACTTAAAATACTTAAAATGTTAGAATACTTTGAAAGTTAGAATTGTGAATTCAGACTTGACTAACATAACAGAGTTATGTTTTTGTTACACAAGATCTCAATGTGGCAAAACCAGCATGCTACACTACTATTCTTATGAAGAAATTTGTTTCATAGAGAAAAACAGTTTATTTTCTCTCAAGATGTTCTTTTTTTTTTTTGGAACCTTATAATGTTAATTGTCATGAAGAAGTCATTTGTGTTCATACTTCTTCTGGATCAAAACTAAATTGATCTCCTGACTTTTAAGGGCAAATGTACTGCTTTACATGCTTATTCTCAGGCTTTTTGGCTTAAAGGTTGGCCAAATGCCATGACTACATGTTGTGGTTTAATCGCAGTAGGCAGCACAGCCTCATGCAGCCACTTTCCCCCCAGTCCAGTGGTATGAGGGGGATAGTCAAAAGGACAACCATGAGAAACCACTCTTGGGTTGCAATAAAGACACTGTGGTACATAGAGCAAAAGTGAGAAATGAAACAAGGAATTAATTCACTGCTTCCCATGGGCGAGCAGGTGTTCAGCCATCTCCTGGAGAGCAGGGTTCTGCCACACAAATAGTGATTTGGGAAGACAAATAACATAACTCAGAAGCTCTCCCCTTCCTTCTTCTTCCCTTAGATTTGTATGCTGAGTGTGTCACCATAAGGTGTGGGATATCTATGTGATCAGTTGGGGTCAGCTGTCCCAGCCATGCCCTCTCCCAGCTTCTTGAGCAACCCCAGCCTCCTCACTGGCCATGTGGAATAAGAAGCAAAACAGGTCTTGACCCTGTGTAAGCACTCTCAGCAATAACAAAACCATCTTTGTGTTATCAACGGTGTTTTTCAGAACAAATTGGAATGAGAACTACTTATATTTGAAGAAAATTAACTCTATCCTAACAAAACCCAGTTCAATAAAGAAACAGAAAAGGTTGATTTTAGCATATAATTACAATTTTGTTATCTGTTGCTGTATCTTTAAAGGACATTGTCTAGCCCTCTAAACGAAATAAAAAGCAAGTCGATGATACACCTTATTTTATTCTGTATAACAATTAGGTTAAGTAAAATCCATTTGACAGTGGCTATTAAGCTTGACTCAAAAGATATAAAAGTGAGATTTCTGACCTGGAGATTCCAAATATTAACTTCATTAATTACTTCAGGCTCTCTTATAATGGGGATTTTTGTGTGTGTGTAATTTACTATAATACTAAAACACAAATCAAATTACATCAGTATCAGTAATAGAGATGATGGTGAAATCAGACTGAAAGAGTAGATGAAACAAGAGGCAGGAGATGTTAGAGTCCAGAAGATTAGAAGTTGTTTACTTATGTTAAAACATGTTTGACGTAATCAATGGTAATCTGAACACAGCATATTGTGCTGAATAATAATGATAATAATAATAATAATGTCTAAAAGCTAAGTAAACCAGACACAACTCAGCATAATTTAATTCTGAATTGTAACTTATTATATTAAAAAAATGTAAATTTCTCCTTAGAAGAAATATATGGAGATTCTATTGCTTAAAAGCTTTTTACTTTTGAATTATTTTCTACTCTGCAAATACTAACAGGTTTTAGGTTGAGGTTTTTTACATAATGTAAGATCTATCCTTGAAACATCTATTCCTTCAAAGAGAGCTTTAGCTGTATGATGAACAATCAGCATACTTCCACTATTCTTATCAATCCTGAAGAATTTTGCTATACTGCCATTGTTCTGATTTTAGAGCATCCTCCAATTTTTGTGTTAGGTTGACCAAAATGTATTGTGTAGAAAACCATAATTTCAAATATGCATCCCACAATATAGCTAAAACATTGATATTAGTCTTTTTTTTTTCTACTTTTAACATGAGTCAACTTATAGCTCAACAGACTAGAGTATTAATCCCATTTTTTTCTCCCTAAAAATACATCTCACAAAATGCACAAGAGTAAATTACACATGATCTTAATACTGTTTGCTCAGACTGATTTTAAAAACAAGAAAATATGAAAATGCTAATGTAATAAGCTGTTGTGCACTGATAAGTGACTCAGAGAAACTTCAAATGTTTCTATTAAAGTAAATCACTGTACTTCTCACTGTTGACATGTGTTATCTATTCAGCCACTGCAACATGGTGTCATTTTTGTTCCGTGGTGTGTAGTACCAGCCTGAAAATTTTTTTTTCTGGTAGTGACAATAGAAACCAGGAGTTAAAAGCTGCCCTAGCAAACAACCCTGTTATCTTCTGGTAATGCAGAATTGTTATACATCCTCATTGTGACAATGAGTATTTGGTGTTTTAAAGCAATCAAATTGCTGTTTGCATGATATTATTTTATAATTACTAATTAAAGATTAGTGTCTAAAAATGACCAACACAAGCCTCAAGGGACAAGAACAACAGAAATAAATGGCAATTTAATGGTGTAAAATGAAACAGACAACAAATTACGAAAATTTTAACACTTCTAAGTATATTCAAATTAAATTAAACAAATAAATAAAATTCACCCTACATTTCCTTTCAAAAAAACATTGTATTATGCTGAATGTTGGATAACAGCTCTTCTGATGTATAATCCAAATCCACTGACAAATAAGAATAATGAGCATTAGGAATACAGAAGTCTTATGCAGTATTACTCCAAAGCCAGTTTATTAAAGGTGTCTTTCAGAATAGCACAACTCTTAAATTCACAGGAAATCTGTCTGATTTCCTACATGTTTGCTGTCATTTTCCTGACAGTTAGACTGTCCACCACATGATTTTTGGGATGTTGGGTTTGGGGGTTATCAAATAAAGGCAATACATAAACTGTAAATGAGGCATTGGTTCCATGCTTTACTAGTCTTGTCATTACAGAAATGTAAATTTAATACCTACTTATTTGAAAGGTTTCCTGATTTATATGGAAATGTCTTAATCAGCTTCCAAGCTCAGCTACTTACATTATACACTGTAGATTAGAATGATAATTTGATAAAGACAGTAAAACCAGGAAACTGCAATGGATTTTTAGATTGAATATGCAAAATAATATAAATAGAGAAATCAAAACCAATAAATTCTGAACATGAATACTAAACTGGATGGGTCTGTTTGGGCTTTGACTATGGTGGTGTCTATTCTCTCCCTTGCACAGCAATAGTTACTCCCAACATCTTCAGATGAATAATCAGAATCAATTCCACTCTTCCAAAGAAAAAGTGACTCTTGTGTATAAATACATTTTGTGTTGTGACTACTGTGGCTACTACTGAGTTACTTTTACTTGCAGTTGTCACAGGTAAAAAGAAAACAATCTAGATATTAGGATAAAGGCTTGATTACTTCAGCAGCAAACTAAAGTTGAATGGTATTTGTCACACTTTTAAAAATTTTTATGACATATAAGTAGCCGTCCCTCTCCCACACCATAATTTCTTGATTAATGCCAGATTCTCTCTCAAATGGTACACTTAAATTTACAAAAGGTCAGTGTATGTATTAGTTAACTGCACTTAAACAGTATTTCACCTGGACTTGGCTTTATCTTTAAACACACCTCTCTTTGTCAACTTTTATAGCAGTAACACAAACAAGAATTTATGATTATCCCAATAACATGTATCATTTTTTTCAAAATTTCTTTTGAGATACAATCTTTTTTTGATATTTATTCAAGAGTGGACTCATCTTAACCTTCTTGTTTTCCTAATCCTCATTAAATAAATCCATCATATTTAAAAAAACAATGTCAGTGAGGCAAAGTCCCCAGCAACTGGAAAAAGGAAAACATAAAAATAATTTTTAAAACCAGCAAAAAGTAGGACCTTTAGAACTAACAAAAGTCAGCTTCACCATGTGACTAGAAAGATAATGGAACAGATTGTTGAGTAATGTATATTGAGATATATGGAAGACAGGGAAGTGATTACAGTCAGAAAACATGGGCTATGTCTTTTACCTTGCTCAGTGTCCAAGGGAAAGCCACAACAGGTTACGTCCATCAGGGGTCTGGACTAGGACAGACACTGTTAAACATTTTAGAATCTTAGAAGCATGAATGGTTTGGGTTGGAGGGAACACGTAAAGGCCAGACACCAGCTCATTCTCCCCGCTATGAGTGCAGACATCTTTGACTAGAATAGACTGCCTAAAGCTCCATCCAACCTGATCTTTAACAATTCCTCTCTGATAGGGAATCCTGTGGTTCTGTCCAAAAATATGAAGCTTATTTAGCCAGTGTAAAACGTAAACAGCTGAAGTGAACATTAAATCAATTACAACAATACTTGCAGTCTTTGTTATTGTGAGTATTATACATATCCTAATGCAATAAATATAGGCATTTTAAACAATTTCTAAACTTGCTCTACTAAGCCTTCATATATGCTTTATTTTCTTATAATACTTCATATGTTATATAATATATTTCAATTCCATTGACTATCATTAATTTATTCTGCTCTGAGGAAACTTTTTGGGTCACACTCAGTTAACTCACTTTACTCACATTTTACTCACACTCACTTTACTCCCAGGAACCGGATCTCTCGAGCAGGTCCCTTAACTTTGTTCTTGATGTTGAACCTGGCTTTCAGGTGAATCTGGACTATTTTCTCTCTGCTCTCAAACATTTCTCCTGCCGTGTTTCCCCACACAATGGTGTCATTGATGTACTGCAGATGTTCTGGAGCAGAAAAAATACAGAAAAAATATGAGATGCAGGATGAGATGTGAGATTGTGAAAGAAATCAAAGTCCTATTCAGATTTAGAGCTATATCTTAATCTTTGAAAAAACAAATTAGCTATTAAACTTATAATGGCACCCATGAGTTTGAAAAGTTTTTGAAAGTTGGACTACATTAGAAACCCAAAGGGGCAGAGAAAAAGATGAGAATAGTCCCCTGATAAAGCATAAGCAATCACAATTGCAGAAGAGTCAGGAGAAAGAAGATCTGAAATTGTAAGGAAAGGGTTTGAAGGAAGATTAGCTATCTAAATAATACACAAGTTTAAGGAAGAGTTAGATTGGTGAATAAAAATTGTTAGACATTCTTATTAGCTATGGTCAATCAGGAAAGGAGAAAACGAAAAAATGTATTAAGATGGAGCTGCAGAAGAGTAAGTGATTTCAGGTAAAAAAAAATTCAGGTGACTTTCAGGAAGTCACATATAAATGAATAAGATTACAAGGTATTTTGTAAAGACTGATAAGATTTATCTGTAAAGCACATCTGCAGCTTACTCTTGGCTACTTTGCTTAATGGGTTTAGAATGACAAATATAAGATAAATGACAGATGTGTTTGCACTGCAAATGACTATGGAATAATCTTATTTCTGAATAAAGAACACTATGGGATGCTGTTAAAATTATATAGTTAATATACAGATTTTAAAACAATTGAATTGTAAACAATAAGCAGCAAACATTAATTTTCATACTAAAGCAAATATTTTTATGCACTATAAATAATGTTACTTAAAGAAAAAGATTAGATAAAATAGAAGAGATAGATTACAAACAAAAGCTCCTCTAAAGACAACATGATGCTTTTCTAGTCACAGTTACCCCTTTTTTTACAATAAAAATATTGCTATTAGAATTTATGTTCCATATAGATCGTTACATACATGCATTTGGACATTAGTATTGCTGTTATTAAAACACAACCAAGATCAGCATGCCCATCAGATAATCTTTTTCTCATCAAGTGGTCACTCCAAGCTTAAAATGACTTTATGTCAGTCATGATACCACTGGGCTGAGAATTTATCAACATTTCAGAGATTAGAAACATTCTTTTAATTTCTATTTTAATATTACAGATTTAAAAATTTACAAACCAAACTTAGTCAATCTGAATGTCTGTGTTCCAGTCCACTTTGGCTGTTCTTCCCTTCACATACTCTACATATTTCCTGGTGTGAATGCACAGAATTTTACATGAAACTCATCTTTCTTTATATACTGGCACTAATATTTCTCCAGACGTACCAGTATGGAATATTTGATGTAATCCTCAATTTATGTTTCCCTCTAGTGGTTTTCCTATGTTTTTATGGTGATTTATCATAATCCGTGATTGCAAGATACACACAGAAAACAAATCATGACTTCAGTAATACTGTGTGATTCAACTAACATCAGTTGTCCATATTTGAGAGAATAATTCAAGGTTTATAGTAAGACCTAGTTAATATTGACAATTGGATTGAAAGCATGATTCATCTCATTCTGAGCATGGACATGAGTTTGATCCTGAAACGTCTTTTTCCTGAGTACAGTCCAAAGTATAGACTCTTGCAACTGGCTGTATTACAGATGTCAGAAATAAAATCAGCTGAATCTCACCTTTTGATGCAGCATTTGTTGCTTAATTAGGTAACTTGGTACTTCTAAATCAGATACCTTTAATTTGGTGGAATTTTGCCTTACAGTTATATAAAAAAAATGAGAAAAATAGAAGTTTGTAGTATTCTTGTTGTGTTATTTTTGCAGCACATTACACTTAGAGCTAGCCAAATCATTTCATCATTCTTTTCAAAATTATGTGAACAGAGCAGAAATGAAATTAATTGAAACAAGTTAAACAAATATGACTTTTTCTATATTATTTTGATTTCATCCAATTAAGATCCAGGAAGTTTCAAAGCAAAACTTTTCTGATGGTTCTTCAATGACTTTTACAAATTAAAAATGCATATTCTGTATGTTAGTTCTTAGACAAGGTCAAATGTAAGTTCTGTGCAAACAGATAACAAAATGTACAAGACTGGTGTTTTTGAGCAAGACTTTGAATACCAACAGTGTCTGTTTTGACAATGAATTTCTAATTCAGCTAGAAAATAAAAGAAACATACGATTTACAGCTCAAGAAAATATTGGCAGAGTTGTTCTTGCTTTCATTTTATAAAAAAATTAATTGCATTTTCCACCATAAACAGTGATACACAGATTTCTGAATAAAGGAAGTTTAACAATGTGGCTTTTTTACATTATTTTGAGGTACTGTAATCTCATTACTATATGTATTTACAAATTTAGGAGATATGATATGACTTTGGATGTAATATGTTGAATATATGTTATAACATTGGTATAAAAACAGCACAGCAGATTTATGCAACAAGATGATTTGTTTAAAATATTGAATAATAATTCTGAATAATTTTTTAGTGCATGTGTTGTTTTGTTTTTTTGGGTTTTTTTTAAGTGAATATGATTTTGCTTTTTCCATAAAGAAAGTAACAGTGGTCATAGAAAATAAGATCTTTCCAGCAGATATGTTCTCCCATATGACTTGTAATCTCTGTTCTATCCATACTTACAAATCAGATTCTGAGAACAGGAGAAAGTTGGTTTGCCTTAGATCTTTTCTGTATAGTTTTTATATTTCTGCTATTATCCCACCTTCTTTGTGGGAAAAAGTCTGAAAATGTTCCATAATATTTTCTGCAATGGTGTCCTAGTCTTAGCATATTAATCATGTCTATTGAGAAATAAGTCCAATTATGTATCATTTCAAAGTACATCCCTATTTATAATGCATTATATGGTTAATCAGGAAAACACTGTCTACCTACAGAGAAATCACTGCAGTATGGCTATGTATCATTGATGGTGACAAGTCATTTAAGCAGCTGAGAGTGGCACAGTGAATCTGGTGAATCAGACTGATAAAATACTCAAATACATATAAAAAGACCATTTTTTAAAAAAAACAGTCAATTTACTGCATTAACTTCAATGTTCAGTTTTTCCACTGAAGCAAGTTTTTAGATCCTCACAATACTAACAGCAGGATTTGAGCCTCTGGAAACAGAAACACATGATTTAGATCCTGACATTATAGTATTGGGACCTCAAAAGTAATTGGCACTTCATCACAAGTGCCTTCCCACTGTGACATGCTTGTAGCAAATAGTAGAAGATTCCTTTCTGGTTTTTTTCTACTCTGGTTATAGGCGTTTTTGTTTTTTTTTTTTCTTCAATTTTTCTTTCTTTCCTTTGCATTTGAGTTCCACCTTTAAGACAATTACAAAGAGGAGTTCAGACAACCATTGCTAGTTGACCATATTTGTGACAAACATTGAAAGCTTACTCCCTGGACAATCTGGCACTCAACTGTGAAATTTATCTCTAGACAGACATCTAAAAAGTATCTGGTGTGCCCTTGATAGAGAAACGGTTGTATCTGCTTCGGATTTATTTTTAGGTTTTATTTGACTTCAAACAAAATCAAGCAGAAGTTCAAGGTCAGATGGCTTAGTCCTTAAACTCTTTCTCACACTCTTCCACTATCTAAATTGAGCTGAATTCTGGGAGATAAATCATTTTCACAGCTAACTGGGAGAGAAGTTTATTTTCCATCTGTTTTCCAGACCTAGAATGCCTCTTAAATTTTTTTTTTAAAAAAAGAAAAATATTATTATTATATTCCCAAATGAGACTTACTTATTTTACAGCTGTGCCACTCTTGGCACTTATTTTGTGCATGATACATGGTTACTGCTAGAACTCCCCTTTGCTGTACTGATGCCTACCCAGATATTCCCCATTGGTATTTGTCCCCTTGAGAAATAAAGCATTTGAATTTTGTACTAATTGAATTTTATCTTCCTGACTACAGACCCTGCACAAATTTGTCAGGTTCATTCTAAAGTCTGACCCTCTTTATCAAACTTAATCTTCTTTTGGCTGGATGTCATCAGCAAATTTTAGAAGTTGCACTCTGTTTTCTATCATACCATTAATGAAAAACTGACTCTAAGAGACACATTTTTTTAGTTTAAGATGCTTAATAATTGTACTCCAAACCATCGATAACTATTATTGAAGAATCATTTTCCAGCCACCTTGAATGACTACAAACAAGAACTGAGATTATTTTTGGGATGTTTTGTGGGAAAGTCAATCATTCTGTGGTTTGATATGTCACATCTATTGTTACAGTCCATAAGAAAAAGAATAAATCTCCAGCCCCTGACAAATATATTCAATTTCTTAGTCCTCTCTGACCCCCATCTCTTCTCTTGATTTTTTAGAGATACTGGAATGATTCTGACTTCTCCTAAATCCTTTGACATGCTCTGGTAAATTATCTCATTGGGCCCTGAGGAACAGAACATAGATTCCATACCAACTCATCCTTTAATGTGATTTTTATATGTGCATTTTCTTTCTTTCACCCCCCTTGAACTTCAGCTTGAATCCCTACCTCCTTGTGGAATTTAACTATGTTCTACACCTCATCACAGATTACCTTTTCACACTCACCTATCTATGAATGCAATGCAACATCCTCGTACCTTTTCTAATTTGGAATAGGTCTGTTTCTTTCTGTATTAAGCACTTACACAGCCTTTTCTTTCTGCTTTTTCTGTCTCTTGCTATTTAAAATTGAAGCTTTTCCCTCATGGTTTTTTTTTTTTTTTTTCCCTGTTGCCATTATTGGTAGGAAGCTAGGGGAAAATAGAAGTAAATAAAAAATACATCTTCAACTTAATCTTGCTTTGTGGCCTGAGGTAGAAAGTAAAACAAATTTGTTGCTATGTCATTAAGGATATGTCCCTTGAGGTAAAAAGTTAGCTTTGTTTGCTAAGGAGCAGTACACCAGAATATAAAGTAAATGATGGTAGAAATTTTATGCTTCTCTAAGATTAAAGAAATCAAAAGAATTTTGAGTGATTTTCCACAATCAGTTTAATTTTACTTAATTCTTAATTAATCAATTATTGCTAGTTAATTAAAGCTTACAATATTTTCAAGGTGAATATTTCTACATATGTCATAGCTCAAGTAATCATTAGGTTGATTTCAATTTTTTCTGGTCCTTTATTCTGTTAAATACACACAAAAACCACTCCCACTGAATGTCTCTCTGTATCTTTTTTTTAAACGAGATAATTAGCTGGAACACTGGAACAGGAAAAATACTCATTTTTAGAATTGGTGAAACTAACGATGTTTGCTAAGTTTGAAATTAATTTTAATATCTGTTCTACATTTTAAGAAACATAAGTGTTATAGATTTTAGTTGGAAATGTTGCAATATCTTTTTTATATTTTGGGGGTTCTTTTTGTGGCAATCTGATGCCTGGTTGCAACATTCAGAGCATTTCTTTAGGACATTATCTAAGTTTCAGTAGAGCAATTTAAAGAGGGTCATCTGAAGCTCAAATACAAACAAGATTTTTACAATATGCAAGATGAAGTTTCCCTCTAAAGCACTTAGAATATGGATGTGGTTAACTTGCAACAACAATTGTGCAATGCTTAATAAGGATGGAATGTCAGTAAGTATCTCTTAATAGGAGATTCTCAACTGAGATTGAGTGAATCTGAGTGTGTAATTAAATTTATTCAGGCAAAGAAACAAGGAATTTCTACATCCATGTACAGTGGTTGAAAGTCCATGGGAAAGCATAATTGGCTAAGGTCATTGTTTAGTACACAAAACTGCCAACAAGTTCTCTATATTTCCACATATTCTGTTCAGTGACTTCTTGAACACTTACAGGGAAGACGACTCCAACATGTCCCTGAGAAGTCTGTTCCAATGTTTAACAACCCTTTCAGTAAAGAAATTCTTTGAGATGCCCAGGCTGAACAGACCCTGATGCTGTTTGCAGTAATTTCCTCTTGTCCCGTAACTTGTTAAGTGGCAGAAGAGGATAACCCCCACTTTGCTACAAGCTCCTTCCAGTGAGTTATAGAGTGATGCAGTCTCCCCTGAGGGGCCCAGAACTGAACACAGGATTTGAGGTGCTGATTACAGGGAACAGCCCTGCTCTGGTCTTGCTGGCCGCAGTACTGCTGATAGAGGCCAGGATGGCATTGCCTTTCTTGGCCAACTGAGCACATGATGGCTCATGTTCAGCCAGCTGCCTGCCACATTATCCAGATCTTTAACAATGATGTTACACAAAACTGGAGCCAGTATTGACCCCTTGGGCTCACTCGTAGTCACTGGCCTCCAACTAGACTTTGTTCCACTGATTGTCACTCTCAACTCAGCCTTTCAGACAGTTTTTCTACCCTTTCTATATTCCCATCAAGACAACTTCAGCATCTGTTCATTTTCTTTCTATTCATGTTCCATTCAAATTCCTAAAACTTTCTTTCAGGAGGGCCTGTTGACTAGTCAAGAGCCTGATGATAAATCTGCCTTCTAAATTTACGAGTTATAAGTGTAGTACAATTTTAGGATTGTAGCTGGTGTCCTATGTCTATGAGCTTTGAATTTATCTGCCATGGTTTTTAAACTGTCTTTTAAACTGTGAATTTAGATGTCTAGATATGCCTATTCATAAAAATATATAAGAGAACAGTCTCTGTAGCACAGCTTCAGATTTTATAGACTCTAAGAAAGAAATTATTTGACATTGTAAAATATAAACATACTCCTTTCTTACAATAAATAAGGGATGGCATTGCCCCTAAAGCTTTGGGGGAATTTTTTAAATATTTTCTTTAGTCTGGTTTGGTTGTGTAGCTTTTTTTTCCAAAAGGCAACATGAATATACACATCAAAGAAACTCCCTAAATATATACTTTGTTGGAAGGACATTCACAAAACCTAAAACTACTTGAACAGTACTTGAATGTTACAAAAAATATAAAAATCAGTAATCTAGCAGTTGGAATACTGGCATTGAAGAACAAATTTTCAGAAAAATGGAAATAAATTGAAAAGTGTGGATCTGCATGTACATAGAGGGATGAAACATAAACAAAGGAGTGAAAATAGACATTGTAAAAATATTTTTAAATTTAGGAAAAGATTTATGAGGTTAGTATTAGTATTAGAATGACAATTTTGGACAATGAATCAGGACAAAAAAGAGTAATTTTCAGATTTAGATATTGACAGACTGATTTTTTTTTAAGTACTGAAAGCAGATATGGTACTAAAATCATAATTTTAAAAATACAGATTACTATTAGGAAACAGTATTAATAGTTTTGTTAATCTGTTTATCCTAGCATAAATAGAATATTCCAATAAAGTGTTTCAATTGTTTTTAGTAAACAAAGAAGATCTTGCAAAATTGTTCATAGAAAACAAAATGCTCTAGAGATCTGTGACTTGATTCATGTGAAAGGGCAGCCATAGTAAATATAGGGGTGCAGCTGCAGTTTTTCAAAAAGGCAAATCTTAATAAATTATATATTTTAGAAAATAACATCTGCATAGAAAAGAATGACCTTCATTTTAGGCGGTTGTTAGTTTTTTCTGGTGGGAGGGGGCTTGTTTTTCCTCCTGGCTGAATAAAATTCAGTGGATTTGTTCTATTTCAATTTAAGCTTATGATATATGCCTGCCCTAAAAATTATATACAATATAAAACTATTGGTTAGAAGCGCATCAATTTTACTGTAAAACAAAAGAATACAGGGATAAAGAAATACTAACAGTGAAATTCATCAAGGAGAGGTTTCATATAAGTTTCAAATAAGTGTTATTATTTCTGTTAATTAACCTGGAAGAAAGAAAGCAGGAATATATTAAATCTTTTTGAAGACACAAAATTAAAGCAATTTAAAATACAAAAGAGAATATGTGTATTATGGAGAAATAATTGCTTGACTTTGTAACGAATTACATTATAGAAATGTGAGCGAAGAAAGATCAAAACCAATCAAGATCATTTGATAATGGATTAATCAAGACCTTTTTGCTGTTAATTGAGAAGGACAAGGAGATATTTGAAAGACAAGATTATGGATTATCAAAATGTTTTTTTGTTTGCATGTGGGCATGAGGAAATTTTACAGGTACCTCAGTCACATCCAAGTACAGACTCTAATACGAGCCAGCAGTGTTTCCTCTCTCGGCCCAGACCGCAGCATGGAGTAGTGTGTTTCCCCTCAAGAAGGGATTATTAACTCAGGAATTATATAGAAATGGGGGTTTTTTTGTTATTGTTCAGAGCTAGCTTGTATTTAGTAGGGCACAATGACACACAGAGGGGCTTTGTACACCTACCTTCAAAAGATCATTGTGTTTTCTTTTCTTTTTTGGAATAGCTATAAATCATCAATATAATTGGAATTTAGAAAGATATACATAGTTCATGTGCATCAGTCAACATTTTAAATAGCAATGAGAAAACACATGTCATTACAGAAGGCATTAAAATGTTGCATATAATTTCCATCAGCCACACTAAAGAAGCAGAAATTCAAACTGAAGCAAGACTTAGATAATTATATTAAAAATAAAGAAATTATACTGAAGCTGATCAGCAGATTTTAGGACTTCTCATTTCTCATTATAGATTATACTATAAAACATAGGACTGCAAGATTTCAGATACTGTAACTTCAGGTAATATTGATTTTGCACCTCTTGTTTAGAACTGGCCCTGATAAGAACATGTAAAGAGTTTTTGTATAAAAAATTTTCAATATTCATATATCATGAACATGGTAGTTTTTTAGAGTGAAGTTAGCATATTCAAATAAATAGAAACAGATGTTAAAAATGGTGGCAAATTTCCATGGGGAAATTTCAAAGACTGTTATAAAGAAAGAAAAATATTTTTTTTTAAATGAGAGATGTTTTCCATTTGCAGTTAACATGTTTTTCTTTCGTTACAGAAGTTTCATCAAATAAACTTTTGAGCTTTGAAATGAATAGCAATTTTTCCACCATAAGCATCTAAAACAGGCAAAAAGGCAGGCTGTCCCTTTTCAGACCAAGAAAAACTTGCTTTTCAATGGAAGATAAAGCTGAAGCAGTGCATCAATTGATTCAAAAAGCAGAAAATTCAGCATCTCTTTTGAGGAAAAGAGGTGCAGTAGCAAATGATGCTATGCCTAGTGTTTGTGCTTGCCTGTAGATACAGACAGCAGGAGAGTTCTCTCTGCTGAGGTAATGAATAATTAAAACATGCTTAGAACCCAGCACATACAGTGGCAGGATGCTATCAGACTAGCTGTTGGTGGTGACAAAAATGGCACCCTGCTGGCGGTTAATGTGGAGGTATGAGTAATGTTGGCTCTTAGTACAAAAGAGCTGAGAGCTCCTAAGTAGAGGACTTTATTTTCTGATGGTTGTTATAGCAGGCAAAGCTATGTAGCAGAGTGATATAGTACTTAGTAAGTTGTTTTCTTCTGATCTTCACAGAGATTCAGAATAAATAATGCTAGCTTGAGACAGAGATATAAAGTATGATATATTGCTGGATGTTTTCCAGCCTCATTTTTATTTTAATAATTTTAATAATTTGAGATTTTTTCCCAGTGAGAATTAAAAACAAGAATGACAGTAGGTAATTTTTTTATACCTCTATATTCATACTGATGCATGAGGTACATTAAATCTTGGATAAACATATATATTTTTCACTTAGTACACAGGGACTTGTAACTATTGGGCACAATCAATAGGCAAACATCAATGAAGAGCAGCTGGTTACCCTACTCCTCTGACAAACCAACAACTTAATGTCCTTTTGAGCTCTGGAATATAAAACTTATTTCTAGTTAACAATACATGAAATGTATATAAGGGAGACATTGAGCTATGTCAGCTTTGTCAGTTAACAAACTAGAAAAATATAAAATTATATTAAACAGAATATTGGATCATAAGAGGATATGTTGGCAGTTTCAGGAACTTTTAAAACTGAGTGTGGTTTCTATAGATATTTTTGAGAATGCCTGTTTTTTCAGTTCTCTGGCTCCAAAAAACCAAGAGATTTGACAAACAAGAAGTGTGTACTCATTGCTTTATTCTTGTAATGCTGGAAGAATGGTAGTTCCCCGGACTTCATACAGGTTTCAAGGATTTTCACAACATGAAGGTGTGATTTTTACACCATTTAAAAATATGCAAATATATTTTTAAAAATGAGAAACAATAACTTCTGGGTAGAAGCATAAATCTACACCTTCTATGAAGAAGAAGCCAAAAGGAGACTCAGCAGCACAAGAAATAATGCCTACAAAGGAATTCTAACTTTGGAAATTGTTCAGAGAATTCAGTTGACTACAACTAATTGTTACTGGTTCATTAACATTCCTCGTATTATGCTTCATTTTTAATTCTCTTCTAATATAGAATAAGAGGATATTATGCCTTTCTAATATGATTGAAAATTATGGTTATGAGCTTTGCCAGAGAAAATTGTAACAAATACAAGTATTTCCACAACGCAAAATGTGGGGTGTTATTTCAGTCCTTGCTTTAGCCATCAACATTTTACAATTTCTGTCTCATTTTTGATTTGTTGTCTCTTATTAAAGAATTTTTGAAACAGAAGAGTGGAATTTATGTCACTTAACTTTTGGCATTTACAAGTATAAGCTGATTAACCACAGCTTGATTCAGTTGTACACGCATAGGCACCTCATGTCACTGAGGTACCCTGAAGAATCTCACTCCTTCCAAAAGTACCTGTGTTCTATGTTGGAACCCATAATGCTATGACGACATCACAGTTAAGCCAAATTTTTGCTGCCCTAAGTTTCTGTTTATGCAGCCCATACTTCCTCAGCTTCCACATGGAACTGATATAGGAAAAAGTCTTCTTGAAGTTGAGAAGGGCCACCTCCTGTCTCCTTCTCCTGGTACTCCATCATTTAGCAGTAGAAGTCACTTAGTTTGGCCAAGAAAATTTGGCTTTGCAAACTACATTGCCTTCCTGCCCATCATATATTTGTGAATGCACTCTGAGTCAACATGCTTCATGATCTTGTTAAGGGCTGAAGTGAAATTAAATGGTTTTTAGGTTCTTGAGTTCTTCTTTAAAATAGATACAGCATGATTTTCTGAGCTGTTGATGAAAACTCCTGAATAGTATGATTTTTCATAAACGAATAACAGCAGTAGTCCAATTCTATCAGACAGTTTTTTTAACACCCTCATCTGAATTAAATGATCAAACACTCAAAAAAACCGTTTAGCAATGATTTACAGACCTTTTACCACCTCTGTTGTCTGTTCATTTCCTGTAAGCTTCCTTTTTACATTTTAGTTCATGAAAAAAGTTTCTTGCTTAGCTAAGAATAAAATAAGCTATCTTCCAAAATTGCCAGAATTCTTGAGTCCCTCCTCTTTGCCACATGAACAAATCTAGATTTCTGACCACAGAATTATGTGATTTTTCATCTAGAGATGTAAAAAATATGTCTCTGGCTTCATGCTGGAGCCCTATGCAGGCAGGGAGCTGTGTTGCACAGAATGTGACACTCTCTCCCCTATCTTTATTCTTCTTTAATAGTCTACACTCATTCCTGTATAGCACCTGTTGTGATATCGTGCCAAGTTTACCATCATTGCATAAACTTGTGTCAGAACAAGAACTTCTACTTCTTTCTCTTTATTTTGTTAAGTACTTTGTGTTACTGTACAGATGCTTGAAAAGAGCTGCTGAATGTCCTCTCTTCTGAGAAGGAAGGAGTCCTCCTTATTCTATGAGAACCTCCTCTTATAAAATGTTGGATCTTTGTGCTCATCTTCCATTCAACTCATGTTAAATCTTTTCTTACTAGGTAAATATATTTGGGTTTACCAGTTTTCTAGGTGTATTTCAATCTACTGCTGGTATCCTCCTTCATCAAAATATGCTTAATAAGCCAAACAAATACGCAAGCAGATGTTCTATTTCTGCACATGAATGCTCCTACCACAGTCCTTCCCTAGAATAGAGAAGCAGAAATTATTGTGGGGGAAAAAATAAACACACAAATTTAAACAAACCATAAAATTAAAAAAAAGAAACCAAACCAAACCATTCAAGCAGAATTGATTGCTCCTCCTCCTCAGTTTTGAGAATCACATATGTTTTCTCATCAGTTACAAGTGAAGAGCAGAAAATTCTCTTGCTCTCAAAAGCCCTCCTGAGAGCTTTTCTTACCTTCTTTCTTCTGTCTTGTCTTAGCCTTCCTTCCTACCCTCTGTTATTTGACTCAGGCTGTTTCCTCGTATAACTCTTTTAGGAGATGTTGTTTATGTTCGGTTCTCACCCTGGGTGTAACAACGTATGTTTGTATTTTCTTGTATCCCTTCTACTTAGCACCACAGCACCTGTATCAGAGCACACATTCCAGATGGGACACCCCCGGTGGTATTCCTGGCCCTACCCCAGGGAGGAACAGCAGGCACGCTCTGTATCTGAAGATGTGGTGTAAGACACTCAGACTTGGGACTTTATCTTCCTTTTTTTCTACTCTGTTTCTCAGGTATTAAAATGATGTGCATTGAGAAAAGAAAAAAACAAAAACCCTGTTTTGACCTGACAACATCTTGCAAGTTATATAAAAATGACATTAATTTATATTGAAAACTCATACCAGCCACCTTAAAATCTCTCCTGCGTAAAAGTGAAATGAGCTTATTTTATTTGGTTCTTTAAATAATAAAAAGGTATTTCAGTTTTATGCATGATATTTTCTTTTTATTTCCTATAGTGAAATTTCTATTATTGCACTGCCTGCAAAACATGTGAATTAAAAATATGCAGAAATCAGAACAGAAACTATAGTATTATATATATACTTTGAATATTACCTGCTGGAACAGTAAATGCAAAACCTTTTTACAATTTTGAGAAGCAGAGAATGTAACTTTTTTTGCTAAATGAAAAGTACATTTTGTTACATGTTTAAAAAAAATTGGTTATTGAAGCATGTAAAATTGCTATCAACTCCCAAGAGTTCTTTATTAACAGAAAGGACTTTGAATCTCTCATAAGACTCTCTACTGTGTTAAAGCTCCATGCAATACATACCAAAAAATCCCACTGAGGTTATATATACTTCTCCCATATGCACACTGCAGGCCTCACAATTGTAAACCTACAGGTTATATATTGTTAGCAGAAAGAAATAACAACACATTTGGAAGTAAGTTGGGACTCATTTGGAATGATGGAGTATGGGGTTTTTTTGAAAAAGTGAAAGAATAGACTAGACAATACTAAGGAAGGATACTGGCAGAATGAGGGGAAGAATGGGAAAAATAAAATTGTTAGCATCTTGTATAAAAAAAAAAAAAAGTAGTTTTAACCCCTTCTGCTCCAACTAAATGTGGCTCATTAATCAATATGTAAGCTGTACTCATGGAAATAGTTTAATTTCATAATTTATTAATTTTTAACATAGTTTAAAAATCTTCTATAAAGGAGAAATTACCGATTGGGTATGGAAGAAATAATTACCTGGGTATGAGGGAATGTATGTAAAGATTCATATTTCTTATAAACATTGTGCCTAATGAGAGGGAAATATCTCAACTGCCAGTGCAAAGAGATAATTCTCCTTTTTTCTCACAAAGTCCTTGTCTTTGTTCTTTACATTTACCTCTTTTTCTTTTTTTTTTTAATGTAATATTTTTTCTTTATTTTGCACATTTGAAATGCATACATTTCTCAAATGTTTAAAGGTGTCAGTAAAAATGTTCTAATAGAAATTTGATCACTGGGCCTAGACACGATCTTCTGAGGAACCCTGTCTCTTTTCTGAGTTGGTAAAGAATTTAAATAGCTACATCATCATCCACCATTTACTTTTATCAATAATTAAGAACATAATAATAATGTTATAATATTATAAATATGTATAAATACTGTATTGGTATATTGTATATATTATGTATACATTATATTGTATAAACATGTAAAAATAACAACATAATGCATCTCAACATTTTACATACATTTTCTTTATTTATCTTACTGTATTTTATTGTAGTTTACATTTTTTTAATGCTGGTGATATTTTCATCACCTTTCTTGAAAAGTAGAATTAGTTGAATTTCAACTCCTACTTACTTATTGACACTTTCACTGGATTCCCATTAAAATCTGACATGAAGAAAAGTCACTCATCAATACTGAAGACAGGTTTACAAGATTCTCAAAATTACATAGAGAAATGTATTTTAACTAGCTAAATATGATAGCAATGGCAACAAAAGTTTTATGGCTTGATAAATCTCCATTATAGGTATGATTTTGAATTTATGAAGTTGAGATACACGTTAGCTTAATTCTAATTTACAACCTGTAGCAATTTGCTTTCACTGTTGAGAAGAATTGGCCTGATTCTTAATTTCAGTGTGAAATTTAATCTCCATTCTATGGTGTGGGAATCTGAGGACCTAAGAGTGCTTTCAAATTTCTCTTCAGATAAGCAAGTACTCAAAAAAACCAAAAGTTGCTATTTATAAGTTATAGTACATTACAGAAACTAATAATTCAGATGTTAAATGACTGAAATTAATTCATTAAGCTAATTCAGTATTACTGAAATTAATATTGTAACTGTAGTGAGATTTTAAGAAAAGAACTACTGCTCCATTGATCCAGACTTCTCTAATTTTATGTTTATATATGTGTGTGTGTGTGTGTGTATGTGTGTGTATGTGTGTGTGTAGTTATGTATATTAAATATTCATGTACTTTATTTAGTTCTTCTTCCATTTTCATTATCTTATGTCATACTGATCTTGTTTTTTCAAGCAACCAAGATGCAAACATACAGTCTAGTCAAAAACAAGGGTGAATCAATAATTGAGAACAAATGTTTATTCTCTTTTCTTCAGTTTCATAATGGGGCCTGATCAGCACAATCAGAACCTATTTATTTATAAACATTTAGTCTAAGAGTGCAACTGATTAACAAAGGCAGGCTTTGCTAACAATTCACAGATTTACATAACAATTGGGAACAACAAGTAGGGGTATTTTTAAGGATCTATGAAAATAATCACTGACTAGTTATATTTAAAAAATCTTGCAGTTTATATATTCTGATTAGCTATTCTATTTCAAGTTTTTTCCTACTGAAAATTTCCAAGCTGTTTATTAGTAAAAAGATATCGACTTTATTTTTCAATCTCTCAAGCTCAAAAAGAAAACTTGTGAATGTTTAAAGAGAATTAGAAAAACATAGCACAGAGAAAACAACATTATAGTCATATTAAAAAACTCAACCCATGGAAAATCCTGTACTCTCATTCCTTTTCTTAACCCAAATCTGTTTACTCTGTTAGACCATTTAAACACAAATATTTGCCTACATTTCTAATGAGAAAGGATGCATTGAGTAGTTCTGATAAGAGTATCTTTGTTCCATTTCTTACATGAAAGGGGTTGAAGTAAGAGAGAGAACAAAGAATCCAAATAGACACACACAAAGGATGCAGAGGAGAAAAGAGGAGGACAGAAGTTTACCAAAGGCACAATAATTTAATTTTAATCATGACAGCAGTGTCATATTCTCTGCCTGATAATCGGGCAAATAAAATTTTGATGTAATTCTGAAAGAATTGTTAAAGTAAGAAGGAATTTGCACAGTAAGACCACAAATTCTATGGGATGAGAGCATTCCTCAAAAAGAAAATAATAAGGAAAGATTGTGTGGTGTGTTGACCTCAACAGGCCACCAGATACTCACAAAGCTGCTCTATCACTTCCCTTGCTCACCATGACAGGGGAGAAAAGATTAAAAACTTGTGGGATAAGATAAAGGCAATTTAATGATGAAAAGTAAAGACTGGGGAAGTAAAGCAAAACACAACAAAAATATTTATTCTTTACTTCCCATCAGAAGTTGATATCCAGAAACTTCCAGAGTAGTAGGGCCTGAATACCAGTCACAATTACTTCAGAAGACAAACACCCCAGAAATTAATGCCCCCCTCCCCTCTCTCCTCCTTGCCCACTCTTGCCCAGTCCCAGCTTACTCACCTTGGCAGTGGGTGCCGGAGAGGCTGGTTAGAGAAACATCTGTGATGTTGTCTAGGCACTGCTGAGCAATAGCCAGAGCACTGGTGCATTATCAATACCACTCTAGATATAAATATTTTCTTTGAATTGTTCCCTTTGGATGTGGACAGCTCTTAAAAAACTGTAATTATGAGAATTGACTTAATTTTTAAAATTAGGTGATTAGTAATTTGTAATTCTTGCCTCATATTACCATCAAATATGCATTTCAATATTTCAATTCCATAATAAAAACATCTTTGTCTTTTAAAGATATCTGCTTGTTAAGTAAGTGTTTTGGGAGATCATATCCTCAAAATAAATCATTGTCAGGAACAATTGTTCTTTGAAGAGACATGTCTGTGTAACTCTTGCTCACATGGATCTATCGTTGCAACTTGTCATTGACTTAGCTTTACAACTTATGGCTAAAGACTTCTCTTAGAAGTTTTCTGCAAAGCAAACAGAATTTCTTATGGGCAGTTAGAAATCTCATATGAATTCTTTCATCTTTATCTTACAAGAAAAAGAATACCAGAAAAAAAACATGTAGGGGGAGGTTTCTATTAAATATGTATAAATGCATGTAGACAAATCTAGAATTGCTCTAATGTGAAAGAAATCCACAACAACTGAAACAATAACTTGAACACTAATTTAACAGACTTAATTAATTCCAGAAGAAAATATAAACAAGGGTAACTATAGAATCCAAGCTTATAACAACCAATATTATAAAAATTATTTGGGTTTGGTTTTTTTTACAAACAACTCTTTTTCCCACAGATAACGAACTCTCCACCTTGAATGTTTAACTTTTTGTAGTATTATTACAATCCAGAAAATAGAGACTTTCTGGGTCACATCATTACCATGTTTTGTATATTATTTCAACTGCCAAATTAAAAAGCATATTTTAAATAAAAATCACAAAAATAGTTCTGTAAATTTGCTCTGAAAATAAATATTTCCCTTGAAAAATCTAAAGCTGAAGCACTTTTATAGGCACCTCTATCTCTGCCTGATGCTCTTTTTAAAAGTGTTGCTTTCAAAAACGTTGAGATAATGAAACCCCCACAGATTTTTTAAGCTTGTTACTATAAATGTATTTTTTATATTAACTAGGGGGAAGGGGAAGTCAAAACACTAAAATCCTAAAAAGGACAGACACACAAAAAGACAATTTCAGTTAAAAACATAAATTGTTGTTCCAATGTGAAAATGAAATCTCACAGACTCTTTCTGTAAGTGCTCTTAGCACTTGCTAGCCTTATTATTTAAACCAAATTGTAAGTCTAAATTGTGTGCATGCTGAACTGAATTCATCTGGACATACTTTAGATGACAGGAAGCAACTTGACAGTGTCTTATTTATGAGTTTTTCACCAAGAAATGAAGGAAGAATAGGTGCGGAAAACTAGGCAGTTTCTGGATATATCACGTACATAAAATGTTTCTCTGTATTAAATTGATCTACCATAATTCTTGGGAGTTTTTCAGGAAAAACTTTTGAATTGTAACTCAGTTTTCATGTAGTAAATAAACTTCATTTCTGTAACACTATCTCTGAAATATTGAGTGTACTACACTTAAATTTCCAGTGATAAATCTTGTTATGAATTATTAATATGTACATATGAACATTACAGGCATAATTTCCTTCCAACTACTGAACAAAAATTGGACAGTGATTTGTCTGACATTTGATGTGGTGCTGTTGCTAAGGCATAAGTTACATTAAGCAATACTGAAAAAGTGTCATTTTGGTGTTTACCTTTGGTTCAGAGCACTTACATAATTATTTTTTTACAAGGTCAAATTGCTTCCCTTTTTACAAATATGCAGAAACAGATTAGATTTTACATGGAAACCAAAAGAGCAATAATAATTATGGACTTTTATTTAAATTAGTCACTGTGCTGGAATCCAAAGTAAAAAATTTAAAAAAAAAATATTAAAAAGCAAACTAAAAATATTGTAGTGTTAGGATGTGCTTTAAAAAACAATATTCTTCATATCCTTGCTACTCTATATAATCAAAATATTTCAATCTGTACAGAATTAAATTTTAATTTCTCTCTGGTTTAGAAACAAATGACTTCAAACAGCATACTTTATGATTTTCTTCAATATATTGAAATAAAATAATTGATACTACTTGTCTTCTATGGATTATGAAAAATAAAAGTTTCTATGTTTCTTCCTATGATAAAACACAGTGGCTTCAAAAAACATGTCATAAAAAGGGGCAGATATTTTATTTCTGAAAAAAAAAAAATCACTGATGAAAAGCAATCCCAAATAAACACATGTGAGCATTTTTTTGTTGAACTCCCAAAATTGAACTGAATAGAGATTTAGTACAAAATGAACAAATTGGTCAAGTAAATTTGACTGAGGTCTACAGCACACCTTGATATATATATATATTACTTAAGGATTTAACAGGAACCATATTTTCAGAATCATAAACCATAGATTCAAATATAATAGATTCACAGAATCATGGAACAGTTTGTGTTGGAAACAAATTTTAAAGATTGTCTAGTGTAACCCCTCAGCCTTGGTAAAAGAAATATTGCAATAGATCAGATTGCTCAAAGCCATATTCAACCTGACATTGAATACTTCCAGTGATGGGACATCCACAGTTTCTCTGGGCAGATCAGTCCACTGTCACACCATTCCTGTTGTATTAAAAAAAAAAAAAAAAAAAAAAAAAGAAAAAATTCCTTATGTCCAATTTAAATCTAACCTTTATCAGTTTGGAACCATTCCCCTTTGCCCTGTGCCTATAGGCCTTATTAAAAAATCTTCCTCCATCTTTCTTAAAAGCTTCCTTCAAATACTGAAGAGTGTAATTGTTTTAAAAAAGCAAGCAAATAAGCATTTGTATCTTCCTAATTCTTTTACTGCCATGTATAAAAATATAACATTTACTGCTTATCCTCCTGTGATATTTTAATGGAGAATAGGAAAAAGTAGGAGGAAGTTATCAGGGCAGAAAAAGTAACCTCTTCTCATTTAAAAACATATCTGTATTAATCATATACCAACAGAATTCTGTCCCCATTGTTGCAATTGCTGTTTTGTAGCTTGTTGTAACAATGAAGGGAAAAAATTTTGAAGAAAGACTATAGGGGAATCATAGAAAGTTTTGGAAAAAAGAGAGTTAAACAAAAATTATTATAAGATTTAGTTGAAAGATAACTGAACTGGTATAAGCTCGGGGTCAATTGACACTTTAAGTGAAAGAGCTGGTGACTGAAAATGATGAAAAAAAATGGTCTCCTATTCTTTAAGTGTCATGATCAGGCTTTTTTGAACTGATGACAAACTTAACTCTATGTCGGAATAAAGCTTACAGTTCAGTGATTATCCATGACAGGTGACAGACCTTGTCTGAGACACCAGAAATCTTTCCTGTACTCAATACATTTTAATTCTGTCAACATTTTTATGTTTTTATTTTGTTTCTCCTTTCTCCCCCATTTAGCAAGCTATGAATTTAAAAAGCCTTTCTTATAGGCAGCATATAAGTAAGCCCACTATGTGTTAAACTCTTCTGTCTCTACTATCTATAAGCATAAATCTTAGGACAGTAATTTCTGAGTCATGATGGAAGAAATTATTTATTTCAAACCATTATTTTTTTTTACACTCTGAGTTTTAAAATAACAGAAATAGATATTTAACATTCAAGTTCTAAATTTATGATAATGAAAAACAATTATTAAAGTACAGTAACAGCTCAAAAAGGTGCTTTCAACATGATTTTATTCCAAATGTACAAACAAAAATAGGAAAAGTGACAAAGACTGACAGACAAAATAACAAAGTAAACAAATGTGACCAAAATAGAAAAAAAACAAACCAAACAAAAAAAAACCAAAAGCAATGCTTAGGGAAATTAAGATTTGACTAGACAGGTATCAAACTTTTTAGAGAATAAAAGGGGTTTTTTTAAGTGTTATTATTTTAATGGTTTAAAAAATGCTAATATGATGTCTATTAAAGCATATAATTCCGTCAGCACTGAGTTGTATAATTCCCATTAGTACTAATAGTAGTTATGTATACAACTAACATATCTCTTCTGATCTTAAGGGAAAAATATCTCTAATTTTTGTGTATTACTTAATCACTAGACTGCAACAAGTCATAAGGTGACATAAAAGTCTGTTGAAAAACTCTTATTTATGCATTTCATGGTAGTGAATTTTAACTAATCAAGTAAAAGCCATCTTCTTAGTTTGTAATTTTGATTTCCATTTCTCTTCTGAACTTTTGCAATCATTACCAATCTGTTTCAGGTACATGATTACATAGTTGTCAAGATAAAACTCTGAAAGCAATTTTTTCTAATGGAAAGATAAGTTTCTACAGACTCTTGGCAGCATTACTATGTCTCAGTTTACTAAAATTCACCAAGGTAAAAAATGTGCTAGGAGCAAGACTTAATCTCTTAATCATTTACAACTAACAAAAACCCTTCTTTAACACAAAGTATACAGTGAAGCATTAATAACATTTCTTCAAAGTTTTTCCCTAGTGTCTGCATCTCAGAAGAGTAAAAAGAAGAAGAGAAGGATTTTGTGCTAGGAATATTACATTGCTGAATACCCTTTTTGTTTTAATTTTTTCATTATAATAATCCATTTGTAGGCCAAAGACATTTTTATTTCAAGAAACATCTATCTAGAACTCTCAGCTTAAAGAAATTAATATCTAACATCAAGTTTCAGTTCTTCTTCCTTCCTATTTCCTCATATTGGCTGAGAGCAGCAAGGTTTTGGTAGTATGGGGACTGCAGAGGTGGCTTCTGTGACAAGCCGCTAGAAAGCTTCCCCTGTGTCCAACACAGCCAGTTCTAGAGGCCTCTGAGAGAGACCTCCTGCTGGCCAAGGCTGAAACTATCAATAGCAGTGGTACTGCCTCTGAGCTCATATAGTTAAGAAGGGGAAAAACCCACTATGTGACAGCATCCAAACAGAGGAATGAGAGTATGTGAGAGAAACAGCTCTGGAGACATCAAGATCAGTGAAGAAGGAAGGAGAGAAGGTGCTACAGGTGCCAGAGCAGAGTAAAGACCATACTGGAGCAGGTGGCTGCCCTAAGAAGTCACTTGACAGGACCTGTGGCCCTGTGAACAGATGAGCCCACACTTTAGCAGGTTTGCTGGCAGGACCTGTGACCCTGTGGAGGACCCACTCTTGAGCAGTCTGTTCCCAAAGGATTGCATGCCATGGAAGGGGTCCACGCTGAAGCAGTTACTGAAGAACTTCAGCTTGTTAGAAGGACATGTTTAAAAACTAATGGAGGATTGTTTCCTGTGGGAGGGATCCCACACTGGAGCAGGAGAAAAGTGCAAGGAGTCATCCTCTCAAGAACGAAGGAGCAGCAGAGACAATGTGTGATGAACTGACTGCAGCCCTCATTCCCCATCTCTCTGTAATGCGATGGAGGAGGATGTAGAGAAAATCAGGAGTGAAATTGAGCCCAAGATGAAGGGAGAGACAAAAGACAAGGGGCTGAGATTTGGGTTTCTGTCTCATTGCCCTACTCTGACTTTATTTTAATAAATGATTTTTTTTTCCCCCAAGTTTTTTGTTTCTGTGATGGTAATTGCTGAGTGATTGCTACCTGTCATTATCTCAACCCATGAACTTTTAGTTATATTCTGTCTCTTCTGTCCAGCTGAGGAGGAAATTAATTGAGTAGCTTTGGTAGGCACCTGACCACCAGCCAGGGTCAACCCACCACACCCTCTGTTCCAGAAAAACAGCAATAGCTGCCACTGGCATTATTTGTGTAACTGCAGCTATGCAAAACTACAAATGCACTACCTTTTTAAAACGTACATTTCCTATACAGATGGTTCCCACTCAAATAAGAATTTCTATTTCTTAATCTTTTTACATTAGCATGTTCTTGATGCATGCTCAAATACTTGAAAAGCTCTTTCAGTATTATCTTCCAGGAAATAATTGTACAAGAACAACAATAAGTCAAAACCTTACATGAATGTTCTTATCTAGGTACAAATAAGCATAATCTAAATGCAGAGCAGTTTTTTGGGAATACACTATCTGACAGTGCATTAATCCCAATTTCTATATCAATTTCACTGTTACTAAAGAATCATATCTGGAGTGAACACAATAGAGATGTAAAATCCATTTTTTCCCCCATTCGTGATCTATTTTCTAATCTCTTCTTTCAGAAATGGAGAAAGCTTCCAAACAGAGAAGCTGAGGAGCTTCTCATTTAGGATAGCTCTTTCTTAGAAAAATGTTTGACTGTCTGAAAATAGAAGTCTTGTCTGTCATTTCCAGGTGTTTAAAAGATTTCAAGAATGCATTAGAACTCAATGAAATATATGAACCATTCAAAGCTCAGGGCCTTGAGGTGCAGTTCTCCTGAAACTGAGTTGATCCATCTGAAGAAGGGCTGTAATAACTGGCATATTAGGGGCTATCTTATCTCTTCTCTCTCCTTCACAGGACACAAATATCCATCTCGCACTAAAGGGAGTATGGGGACATTTTTGTGATGGAGAGTGTAGTGATGCCACCACAGTTGCATTCAGAATTAGCAACCATTTCTCAAAGGCAGATAAGCACAACCAATGAAACCTTAGAAACCTTACATCAAATGAAAAGAAACAATTCCCTTTAATGACAATAACTCTAAGATATGTGGCAGTTCAATGTAGAATATGAGAGTGAACAGTACAGAATACTTGAATATAAAACAGCAGCTAATATGCTCCACCTGCATTACAGAGAGCTCCACTATGTTGCCAGTTAGTGTACCTTCATCAGGCTTTTTACACAACCATAACAGCAATTATTAGTTGATCAATATAGATCTGTGTTCTCTGGTATTACCTTGGTGCTGTAATTTCAAGGCTCCTATTATCTTGCACTCCTGGAGACAAATACTACAGTCTCGTGACTCTTTGCTCATGCATTCTTATTCTAAAGAATATGAATTCATATTCTAAAGAATATGAAACTAGATGCCTTATTCTAAAGACATCAATTATTTGAAAACAGAAAGAAATTGAATGTACATAAAGTAATTGTTAGCATCTAGTTACAGCAAAATTATTAGGTTTCTTTTTTTTTTAATTTGGGCTGTAAAACCTCCTTTTGTAAGGTTCTTAAGATTTAGGATAAAATGCTGCTTCATAATGATATAACTGATACTGACTTGCATAATGTTAACAAGATAAATCAATTACGAGTTTCAGAGGAATTACTTGCAAGCAACTACAATTAAAATGGGAGGATTTACCAGGTAAATCTTTTATAAATGAGTATGATGTAATAGTTAAGGTGTTAGAATACTTTCATTTATTTATTCCCTTGGGAAAAATTCAAGAGCAAAACAGAAAACAGTAATTTTGTGAAGTTGATATGCCTGACACACTGTTTACATCCAATAAGACAAATCTTCATTGAATTAATTTACTGAGGGTATTTAATCATGACAGAAGTTAAAGTCATTCACTCTAAAAAAACCCTCAGCTTTGTCTTCATGAGGTAGTCTTCACACATGTGTAAGTTATGTTTTAACTCAAAATGAAAGCCCCCAAAACCTCCTCCTCAAAAAACCTGCAATTTTGAAAGCCTCAGCCCAGTCTTTCCTGAAAACTTATTCTTTAGCTCTTTTTCTCTGCTTTGCTTCTTTCTGAGCAGCATGAATAAAGTTTCTTGATTTCTCATTTGTACTATGATGTTGATCAATGTAATCAGAGTAACCAAAATTATGGTTAATGATGACTAATTTCTTCAGAAGACAGCTATGGATGTTAAATTTTCCAAATTCTTCTTTTACATAGTGTGATTTTTTTTTATTCTCTACTGTGGTTAGCTCTGTTCCACTTTCTTCTTGTTCCAGAATTACTCTAATGTTTCTGGTGATAAAAATAAATATAACTGCACTAAATTCAGGAGAATCGCCTTGATCTGAATGGGAGATGGTTCCTGCAGCTAGTTCCTGGCCATGACCTTGTATGAGCATATGTAAGTAATACCTAATCCATGACATTGTGGTTGAACCTTTATTTTCTTTTTTCTTTTCATCCCCTGTTCAAGCAAATCTAAGAGTAATCTTCCCAATAGCTAAGACACACCAATGTTAAGTATCACAGAATTAATGGAATTACATTATGTTTGGAAAAAAAAAGAGAATGCATCATGAACTTGTAATTTTGAAAGAGTTTCTAGAAGACAGACATTTTTACTATGAAGATACCATCAGAATTGTCATTAATTATCTCAGTTATTAGCAGCCTTAGCAGAAGGGGTTACAGCTGAAAGAATGTAGGAATCCAGCTATTTGAGACAAGGCTTTTGGAAGAAAAAACTGAAGCTTATTGGAACAACAGCATGAAAGAAAATCTTATATCTTCTCTCTCAGCTGAATTTGTACTTCACTTCAAATCACTTTTAATAAGTAAGGGTTTTAACTCATTCCTATATTTCTAGTGCCTGACTAACTATCATACACTATTTAAGAGAATAGAATTATATATATTTTTAGTCCCAATTCTAATGAAAAAAAAGCTTATTCCATCAATAGGAATCAAATGCAGGTTGTCATGGTGCTATCTTTGTATTTGTTCTACCAAAATGTTTTTCATATAGTTAAATGAATACTAGTGAATCTGGGAATGTTGTGAAAATATTATAGACTTTTATGTGCTTCCAAGGTTCACATCTGCATTCTGATCCAAGTGGGGAACTGCTGATTCTTTTCAAATGTATATTTGCAGCTAAAGAACATTACTGTGAAAGCACAGACACTGTGAAGCCTTTCTTAACACGCAATATTCACTAAGTCCAAAAGCATTTGAAATGTCTCTGTTAATGGATAAACACTGGCTCTGAAGATTGAAAATGTACTTCCTGCAGAAAGTGATATACACACAAATAAGCACAAGATGTAGCTATGAAAACAATCCAATTTCAAAGCAATCAAGAGGAAAAAGGTTCAATATATGTGACCCTCCTTTGAAAAAGAATTTGCTTTACGCAGTGTTTGGCAGCCTTTGTAGAGATGTAGAGTTTCAATCAATGAATGATAACATCTATTAAAAAAACACCTCTAAGTTTATCAAGAACCTATCAAGAAAGGTGAATTAAAATCCAGTATTGAAAAATTCCACATTCACAGAGCTAAAGATAATTCTTACATGGATAAAGAGCTGTCCTAGTAATAAAACTTAAGATGATTGTAAGCAAGTATAACAACACAGACCATTCTTTTTATCATCTTTATTTAGTGATTATAATCACTAAAAACCTATCAGTTAAAAAGGCCAAAAATAAAACATTTTATTTACCTACTTTTGATGTACATGTGGGCTTCAGGAACTTCGTATCCATTTCCATTTTTTCATTTGAAATGGGAAAGTGATGCTTACACTGTAACTTCAGCTTGTCTTTCCCATTTAGGATCATTATGTATTTGCTCTTTAAATTATTTTTTTCACCAATATTTCTTCTATTTCAGAAATTATGCAAATTGAAGTTTGCATTTTAAAGTGACAATTACTGTGGTCATTTGTAGAGAGACAAAAACATATCTGTCATATCTCTCACAACAACAACAAATCTAACATGTCACTAATATATTTAACACTGCAAAAGAAATAAGAAGAATTATACACTATCAGCACTCCATGTGCCAGATATCCTAGTCAAGAGAGAATTTACCAAAACAGAGAAAGAAAGATGCTTGATTAAATGTTCAAATGTCTTGAACGGTTACTTTGACAATCTTAATACATGCTTTCTATCCACCAATGAACACAGCAGATAGTAAGCAGATTAGAAAGACCTGAGAGAAGGAAAAAAGTGATGTATTTACATTTGTGTTATACAAGAAACATATGCATTCAATGTTATTTAACATTCTGAAGGATACTTCTTGACAATGAAGCAACACCCTGAATGCCTCTTCTATTCCATTTCTTTTTCACTTCTTTAACCCTTAACAAAAGGCAAAGACATTTCAGGGACTGACAAAAGTTTAAAACTTTTGAATGTGTTGGCATATAACACCTTTCTTAAATCTCCCAGAATAGACTACCTACATATCTGACTCAGTTAGTCCACTTCATCCCCTTTCTGGATTGTCACACATACCAGAACCCTTCTTTCTTATGGTACTTTTAAAAAACCCAAACTCTGTACTTCCTTGAATAAACTAACCATACCTGAGTACTTCCTCTTCTAGTTCTACTTCTACAGAAAGCAACTGTGCTCAGTTCTATAAGTTAAATATGCATTTAAAAAATATTATTTTCCTCTTTTATTCAAAACCTAAATAATTTATTATTTAAGAAAAGATTTAATCATGGCTTTGTGTAACAGGATTTTTCAAAGTATTTTAGACTAACCTATTAATGTGGAGCTTTAAAATGTGTCCTTTTTTAACGCAAAACTAATGAGTTGTACTATTTACAGCGGCTGTAACATGCTGTTTTGTCAGGCTAAATAGAAACAACTACTGTACAATATCCTTTTCATCGGTAGCTGCATAGCTACTGTGATACCAAAAGCATTGTAATTCTGTGTTTCTAGGCTTGAAAATTGAATAGAAATAGCTTTGGCAAGGAGCTTGCTGTGTACTGTGAAGACATTATTTCCATAAGGCTTGCTGCTTCATTACTTTGGAATAGAGTACATAATCAGGCTTCACAGGATTTTTTCACTGTGTAGATGGTTAATATTTACCATTAAGGGAAAGTAACTTTCCTGCTCTGACTCCTCCAATTTCTGTCAAATCACAGCATCTAGACAGAGTTATCTGTCTGGCAAACTTCTCCACTTGTCTTTTTCTATACTCAGAGATTTTTCATGTGGATATTTGACAGGTCTAAAGCAACACATGGCTTAAAAAGATTAGTTGAAAGCTGAATTTTATGGGACTGGAAATTCTGAAAATATATGCAGGAGATCTCTGTAAAACGAATTTCTTTCATGTGCCATTTTCTTCAGTGGGGCATGAGTAGCAAACCCATTTTTCTGTGTTCAGATATTTAGACTATAAACTATATCTCTGTCTTTGTAAAGACACACAGTCCCAAGCAAGATTGGCTGTGATAAATTTATCTTCAAAACAAGAAGTCTAAATGTTTTTTTATATTTTCTTGCATATTTTCTTTGTAATCAAAATTCATCATCCAGATCCATTAATCTTTGACACTCTGATTGGGAAGGGAAATAGAACATGGTTTACTTCAAGCTGCATTCAAAATATTTCTTTGTCAGAAATGGAAGGGTTGCTGTTGAAATACATGGTTAAGAATTCTAATGTATAGAATTCTATACATTTGCATCTTGTTTATACAAATCAGAAAATAAATTTTTCTCTAACAAAGAATAAATTTCTCTACTGTTTCTAAATTGCTTATATTTGAACCATCCAGAAACACCCATTAAAAAATGCATATTTTAGCTTTTATTAGAATTATGAACCTTATAGACAGCTACTGGTGAACTTCATCTGCCTTTTTCACTCATTTTACCTATGTGGAGAATCCATGCTGCAAAACAGACTTACAGATTCATCCACTAACTTCAAGCACAGATAGAAGAGTGCCCTTCACTGTTTATAGTATTTATAAAAACAACTATGAATTGAGGTAGATACAGATTACCTAAACCCAGGACTATTTGAGGAAGCCTAGGATGCTTCATCTCTTAAATGATGTCAGGAATAAATATTTGGATTTATTCTGGATGAGACTGAGACATATCTTGCAGTACCAGCTGGACTTGATAAATTTCCCTAACACCAGAGATGCTGCATAGGAGCATAGAGTATACATTTCTACAGGTACAACCAGAGTGTGTATATACACCCTGAAGCATTCTTGTCTCCATGTAGGTGAGTGCTTTTAACACTGCAAAGAGTTGGGCAAAATGTTCTGGGAAAGGTGAAGTCAAGGATGCATCAGAGAGTAAAACTGCTAAGGCTGGCAGACTGCAACCACATAACAGAAATTTATTTTAAGGGAGATGTCAGAAAACTAATGTTAAATAAAAAAAGACATTGACAATTTATTTAAAATTACAGAGACTTATCACATTATTAAATTAAGACAATGCAAGGTTATTTGTAAAATCAGAATTTCAGAATCTACCTAATATTACATTCTATCCTTACAGCAATGAAAACCAAGACATTACTGAAAATATTTAGGGATAAAGATTTAAATTGTTTTCTAGTAAGCTACATTTCTTGATTCACTGTTCATCATTACACAAATTCCAAACCTATCACAAACAAGCATCACCGACAAGAGCTTTTAAGCAGCTAAGCTTTTTAACAGTTAATATTTTAGATTTCAGTAGTAGTTCTCATCAAAGATATTGCTATTTCAATCTCACTCATCTAATCTAGCTTAAAGAATTTGTAATATTAGGTTGATGACCTAATATTTTCTTTCTGTAGAGAAAAATTTAATGAGATAAGCAAATGATGTGTGTTGCACGGTACAACTGAAGCATTAAAAACATCAGTAATAAATAATCACATGTACTATACATTTTGAAAAATGAGCTTGAACAAGTCTTTATTAAAGTCATTATTTCTCTTATCATAAATCACTAAAGTTTATTTTCACTCACTAGATATAAGGCAGTCAAGGACAACTGTTTTAAATTTGTCCTTGCTTGTAATTTACCATTCAAGAAGTTTCTCATAACTTTTCTTTGACTAATACAAAATAGTACAACTCTATGTGTAATTTTAATATACAAAATATTCATTTAAATGAATAAAACTCCCACTCTAAAAATATCTTGCACAAATACTAGCTAATATATATCAGTGTAATTGCAGGGATGGGTTTGAAGTGCAAGTATGCTGAGGCAGAACCAAACAATTTATTGTCTTAGAAATATTTTATTAAAATGATATTATTTATCTATCTACCTGAGTCAATGAGCAAACTTACACTGTACTTCAAGATTTTAATATTGTTAGAGGGGTCAATGATTAAGATTCTAGTCATTTTTACTGAAAAATTTGTTTCAATTAATGTTTTCTGAGCCAAAAAATCTTTTCCAGTCTGTTCCTTTAACTTTTTCCACATACAAACAAAACCAAAATGAAACCATAGTAATAATTAAAAGTCAGGATATCTCCTAATTTTCTGTAGTTCTACTCTGTAGAATAATTTAGCATTCTGAAGTCAAGAGTAGTGATTTCAACTTGCAATTTTTATACCCATGTTTTGCCCTAAATATATGGCATCTATGTACAGCATAGAGGTTTTTGTTTTGTTCAAAGAAGAGATAAAGCATCTCTTAGTGTATGTTCTGTATATGGATCATGTGCAATACTGCAAAAATAAGACTTCTGTCACTAAAAATTTAGTGTATTCAAGTATCCCTTAGCATTCAGTCATAATTACATCAGGAACACAAGTTTTTTTGTTAGTTACATTTAATTTTCTAAATAAACAGAACTCCCTCCCCTCTGCCCTCTTTTAAATGCAGAATAGTATGACAATCATCTAGAGTCCTCATCAGTTTGGACAAACCAGGAACAAGAGACACAAACCTGAAATGTTCCGCCATTTAGGTAAGAATAGTGTCTCACATAGATAACTGTACTTCAGTGCTTACGGATCAGAAAGTTATCCCCATTCCCAAATTCCACTTTAAATTGGTCATTTGTGCATTATGTATGGGAAGTTCTTATTACAGAGAACAACAGCCATAGAAGCAGATACTCTGTTTTTAAGAAACACAATCAAGAATTCGGAATTCCAGCTACTTCAGATTCATGAAGCACTTGTCACATTTCTCATTTGAAAGAAGTTTTAAAAAATCTATACAATACAAATATAATGTATGCAATTATATAAATATATACACTCTGAACCTTCTTTAACCCACCTCTAATTCTACAGAAAGCAAAGAGAAAACAATCTGAATGCAACACTTAACAGAAGTGTTTACACAGAGCCAGACTTTCTAAAGATAAGAAGCATGAAGCACACATTCCAAGAGAGCTTCATGACATGAGACTTGTCTGATAAAGGACTATTCCTCATACAGCAGCTACAAACATGAGACATTAATCATCCATTACAAAAGTTTAATGAAATGGCTGTACTACTTTAGATATTGATTAGTACAGAGGGAAGAAGGAAATAAGCTTTATTTACAGGTTCTCTTCTCACAAATGAATATTCAATTAAAAAAACCCAAAACTATACAGCTCAGCAGTTATCATATCATGAGCCTATACTGTACTGAAATTAAAATTTCAAAATATCATTTAAATAATTAATTATCATTATCATTTTTGTCTACTGAAAACATTAACATAATTGGTGAATGATAACTTAAAAAGCAAAAAACCTTGAGATTAAAGAAAATACATTAAGATAAATATCATAAATAAATTAAGATAAAAATATCAAAATCCTATTGTAATGCCATATCTCCCAAGCATTATTGTCTTCCCATCCATCTAACAACCAAGCCATCAAAACAAAAACCACCTCCCTCCCAAAAAAAAAACCCTAACCAAAACCAAAGAAAAAACCAGAAATAGTCCCAATGCAAGATGGTAAAACATAAACACTATAATGAACTATATCATTAAACATCTGCATATGTGCACTATACCTACAGATCTCACACATCTTTTTATCAGTCCTCACTTCTGTTCCTACCATTTTAACACTCTTGCTTGGAGTGAGTCTGCTGATTTCTGCTGATTGGTAGAGCAGCATAGCCTATGGCCTCTCCTGCTGACTACACCTGTGTCTACTTAAATCTCTTACAACTGGGCAGGAGAAAGTAGTTTGGCAGTAACTAATGTTCCCAGTGTGTCTTTCCTTCTATCTTGTACATTGAATTAGGGACAGATATAATTCTGTTTTCTGACCGGGGGGTAGGAGTGTCTACAGTTCAGATTTTAGAAATAAATAAGTGATTAAAATATAATGTCTTTTCTTTCAAGACTGTGAGGTTTTTTTCATCTGTAAGTAGACCTCTGGTGTGTTTTTTAACTTAAATTGATCAGCAGAGCTGATTCAAGGCCTTGCAAACAAGCAGGCAAATCCAAAATTTCTGTCATAAAGACAAGGTGTTAGGTGCTGTCTGCTACTGCAACTAAAACGGAAGAGATGGAGTATTTTTGAGCCAAATGAGAGGAATACAAATTGTGTCTAGACTAATGGATTTTGTTCTTCCTGTTGGGATTTTGAGGTTAATTGTTACTACTGTTGTTGGAAGATCAGGTTGCTTATCACAGCACAAACTGCTGTTCCTCATCCCTGACATATTCTTTCAGCAGCACTAATTCCTGCTACTAGCTTAGTTTCCCAGCTGTTCTAAACAAGTATTGTGCATGCCCTTTTTGCTGCAAATTAGGTCGACTTTGTTTCCTGTTATTTTTCTAATAGAAAAATGGAATAAATTGTTTGTTGTCTTATATAACTTGTTTTGAACTGTGACATTATTAGCACATCTTCCCTTAGTACTGAATTTTCTTGGGTTTTAGATGTGGTTTCCAGGACAGGCTATTCATGAATTTCTAATTTCAGAAAGTAATTGCAAACTTGGGAGCTGTTGGAACAGTTTCCAGTGCTTCTCCTTACATGGACAAAAGTGGAGTATTGGGATAGGTCCCCGTTAGAGTGAGCTGTAACAGATTAAAATTAAAAATAAATCTGTTTTCATTTTTACATAATTGTTTGACAGCTAAAGCAGTTATTCTGGAAAGGAGAAGACTGGAAACTCTCTTATGCGTAATTTAGTTCAAGATGAAGTGAATTCATAAATGTTGTGCCTCTAGTGCCAAAATCACTAGCTTGTAGAGAGGTCTGAATACGCCCTATGATTATCTGGGAAAGCGAAGCTGCAGTTTAGACAGGTTAATCAGGGTAAGTCATAGGTTCATCAAAGAGTGATGAAGCACCTCACAGCATCTTGTCAGGAGATCTCAGCTTTGATGGTTATTTATTCTTAGTTTTGGGCCAACAATTTGACATTTAGGTTTTATTTTTATCCATGTCAAAGGGATATGATAGTGACATGCTAACAAAAAGTGCTTTTGTATCTCAGAAGAAGTTCAGATATGCATGCTGATTTGTGATTCCCCTGATCAGATAATTTATTATCATTAACAAATGATAGGAAGGAAAGCCTTCTGATATGTAGAAAATATGGATTAGGTTTGCCTCTAAGTAGAGTTTAGAGTGTGCAGATACTTCTTTTTTTTCTGGATAGTTCTGAAATAATTTTACTTTATTGTAATGATATCAACAAAAAGGTAAGTAAAGTAAAGGAAATCACTCACCACATCCACTGTTTTTCTGTAATCTTAAGAAGTGTGTTATGTAAGGAGTTCGAATGGCCCTCAACAGTTTTCCATTGCTTAAAAAAAAAAAGGGTGAGAGACTTGAGGAAAAGAAAGTAATATGTTTTTATGGGTTTTTTATTGTGTTCTGGATTGTCCACAAAGATACATCATTACAATTTTTTCAAGACTGTATACAATTTAAGCAGATTGAACTCCACTCTGTTTAATGAAATACCAGTTAAAGTTGCCTTTTTAGTATCCAAATATTTTAGAATGCCATTAAGCATCAAATTAGTAAAAAGTAATCTTCTTTTCTCCTTGTCTGCATAGCTTCCATTGTATCTGTGTGCATGTGCTTGATTTCCACTTCTGATGCTGCTGTCATTTCCCAGTCAGGCTGGCTGATAAAAGGAATACTTCCAGTTTCCATCCACCAGCTGAGTCCCAAAAGAATAAGACAAATCTGTGGGTGCTGTGAAGACAAGTACTTATTCCAATGCACTCTTACACTTGTAGGCACAAAAAAAGGGATTAGCCAGTCATATAAAGGATGCTACATCTTAGAACATACAAAATTTACTCTACAAATGAAAATAAGTGAAAATACAGCTAAATATTGTTTGATAAGGTCAAAGTTCTTGTTTTTCCGATCTTTAAGCCTTTCCTTGGCACTATCAGGTCAGGACCTTCTTTCTGTCATGCTACTCCTTCCTCTGCAACATCCATCAGTCAGGTTTTATAGGCTTTTAGTATTGTGTGCAATGAATTTCTTCAATCCAGTCCCAGTCTTTATTACATTTGCCACAAAATGCTGACCTTTGCTTTGCATTCCCTTCTACATGTCTTCAAATTGCCTCTTTATGAGTTGGGTTAAATGGCAGTAGTATATTTTCCTGTTACAAGGTCAGCTTTTCTCATTTTCTTGCTTGTTTTTCTGACAGGGTGATTTTGGGGTCTACAATCCTCTCTGAATAGCAAACCTTAGTATAGCTTATGTAAAATTCATTTATAACATATGATATGCATCAAAAATCTGTTTTGTACTGAATTTCTTTTCCATGATTTCAAATTCAGTATATATATATATGCATATAGTCATGATTATATATATAATTAACTGGGCTTCTACCTTAACTATTTACTCTGAGTATGCTTTCCTTCATTTTATGGAAGAATAATGAAAATAATATTCTGAAGCCACATCAAATAAAGTTCATGGACAGTCTCCTTTTTCATAATTCGTATTGACAAATTCATGCCATATTCATTCTGTATGGACTCTTGAATACTTTATGTACACAAAATCCAGGTGACATAAATAAAGCCATAATCTGACTCCTAGTTGTGATTTGCATCAGATAAAAATGGCTCCCTTTACTTGATATAAGATACTCAGTATAAAAATAAAATATATACAGTAGAAATAAAGTTTATTTCTTCATTGGGAAATTGTTACTCAGCCTCTTGTAAAAGATAAAAAAAACCAAAACCAAACAAGAAACAGCAACAAAAACCCCCAAACTAAAAAAGAAAAAAAAATACAAAAAAAAGGAAAACCAAAACAAAAAACAAAACCAAAACCAAAAGAAAATTCTCAAAAAACCAATCAACCAGCCAAAACCCAAAAAAAACCCAAAACAAATCAAAAAACACCAGACTACAAAAAAAACCCCAAAAACCCCATAAAAGCAAGGAAACCCTCACCAAAAATCTAAACCTCTCATTTCAGGTATAATGCTTTAAGGAACATAATCAGAGAGTTTAAATTACTGAAAGAAAAAAAAAATTCTAAAAGAGGAATCAAGCTCCCTAACTGCAGGTGAAGCCACTGTGATGAAACAAGAAAGGAGGATTTATATGATTGTTGTAGATGCTTTTTATTTCTCATTACAATATATTCTGTAGTCACTGGTGAACTAGCTGTTGCTTGATGAGGCACCCTGTAAGCTATGCCTTGTCACCACATTATTAGTTCCTTGGTAACTTCCAACTTTCTGAAATAGCAATGAAAAGGAAATTATTCTTGCTTCTTCTTCTCCTGATAACTAATTTTCCTCAGCTTTCAATATTTGAGGAAAATATAACTAGTCTTTTCCAAGTTTCACTGCTGAAAAGAGTGAAAAGAAAATCAGAAACAAAAAAAAAGGAAAGCAGATGTAAAGAATAAAATAATTAAAAGTTTATAATTTGACATGAAGTTTATTACATCAAATCCTGCATTTAGCCATCTTTATATTAAATTAGGATTTGTCCAGGGAAAACTATTTGGTGGTTAGTAAGGTAAGAAAGTAATCTGTAAGGAATGGCATAAGTAAGTACAGTTGAGTATCCTTCAGGCTGAGATTGAAACTACTCAGTTCTGTACCTTCCCCTCTATTTCTGAGCAACCAATTGTGGAAAATCTACCTAAGAAAATAATAATCAAAATAATAATTAAATGAACAGCACACTGAAATTTAAATAATAAACTAATTATTTTTTGCATCTGTACATCTCATATATTGAAGAAAGTTCTCTTCCTTAACGCTGCCCTTACATGATTAAAAAATGCCGTTGTTAGTAGAGAATTATTTGACTTTGAATATAGCTTTTAGCACAAAAGCCATGACAGGAGCTTTATAAAAATAAAATGTCTTACTCTTGAAATTGCTGTCCTGGGGTTCAGCATTTTTGCTGATGGTTACGTCTGTCTTGCTATGTTATGGTGAGGTAGCCCTTTCCTGTGAAGTGAACTTCTAAGTGGATTTTGTTTTGGAAAGCAATTTAATGTTTGCTGATAACGTTGATTGGTACTTTGTCAGTGTTAGCTTTTAAGCTTCTGTTCTGGTCTGCTTAATTCTTTGAAATAACTTATTTGATTAAGTGATGCTTTACCACCAACAGTTCAGCTGGCTTTCTGCTGATAGTTGGATTTTCTGTCTTCTGTGCTATTTTGCACTTGCTGAGTCTCCTTATCATTAGAATTTAAAAGGGTAGGCTAGATTCAGACCTCTTCTCTCTGCTCTGCTGTTCTTTTTCTAGATATGTCCTAATAAACTGGGGCAGAGCGTACTCTCAGCAAGTTTGCAGATGACACCTGTGTGGTGTAATATACCAGTAGTGGCTTCGTAAATGTCATGGTTTGGCCCAGAAATGTGTTTCTGGAAAAGTCTAAGTCTGGCCAACCAGGGTGTGATGCTGCCATCCAGAGGGGCCTCCACAGGCTGGAAAAACAGACTGGCAGGAACCTCACAAATGTCAAAAGGAGAAATGCAAAGCCCTGCCACATGGGAAGGAGCAATCCCTGACACCGGTATATGCTGAGTGCCACACAGCTGGAAAACAGCTTGGCAGAAAATGACCTGTAGTCCAAGCTGAACCTGAGCCAGCAGGGAGTTCTGGCAGCAAAGTCTGGTGGTGATGTGGGCTTCCTTATGAGAAGCATTGCCAGCAGGTCCAGGGAGGTGAATCCCTCCTTCAACTCAGCAGTAGTGATGTCATACCTGGAAGACAGTCTAGTTCTGGACTCCTGGACATACTTGGGAGAGTACAGTGGAGGGCCATGAAGTTGTTGGGGTAGGGTGGGGAAGAAATGGGGGATGGACAGGGAAGGAACTTATTAATGAATCTAAATTTCTGAAGGGATTATGAAAAGTGGGTGGAAGAAAGTTTTTCAGGAGGTTCTATCTGAGCACCAGGAAACACTTTTTCACTTTGAGGGTGATGGAGCACCAGCACAGGTTTCCTAGAGATGTTGTGGAATCTTCCTCTTTGGAGATATTGAAAAGCAGAGCAGACATAGTCCTGAGAAACTGGCTCTAGGTGTCCCTGTGTGAGCAAGTGTTGGACCAGATGATTCGCATCAGAGCACCCTTCCAATCTCAGCCATCCGATTCTGTGATTGGGCAGACTCAGGAGTTGCAATAGCAGACCTGTCTTTCCAGATGAAGATGCATTTGTTGGCCTGGTCAGTTACCTTGTTTCGCAACAAATCTTCTGTCTTTACTATGAAGTCACCTGGTCTAGTGATCTCCATCTTCTCCTCACCCCAAACAGAAAAGTTTTTTTTACAAACTTCTCTAGAAGATATGTGCTTTTGCAAAGACTTTCATAGGAATATACTGCTAGCCAAAGTCTCTGACCTGTTGCTGCCTCAATGATACCATGAACAGTAGAACATCACTGTGATAAGGACAATTTAAACATGTCATACAAGATTAAATAAATATTGTTGAAATTTGCCATATGGCATTTACTTAATATTTATCTAGTAATTAGCAATTAGTAATTAAATAGTCCTATTGAATTTTAAAGAACAAGAGCAAATTCACTAGATTAAAGATTTAAAATTTTAGCATTATGAGAGTAAAGAGGTTTGCAGGTTTTTAAAGTGAAACACATCCCAGATTTATTTTCTTAAATATTTCTTAGAGGTGAAGATTGACTATCAGGAAAATAAATTAATACAGGAAAGAACCTAATTTTCAACTGGTAGTAATAATATCACTGAAGTGTTGAATATAATTCCCTAAAACAGGGAATATCCATCTGCTGTGAAATATATTCCAGGAAATATTCTGTAAATTTTACAAGAAAGGTCTACTTTCAGTAAAAGAGTAAAGAGAGCAATTGATCAACTAAAAAAAAATAAAATTGTGTACTGATAGGAAAATGTACCCACAGAAAAAATAGTTAAAAGTTATTTGGTCATAAAATGCATTTATGAAAGGCTGTTATGATAAAAGGTATGCTCAACATTTCAGAAATAGTAATCACAAATGAGCACACAGGGCTGCTACAAATATCAACTTTTCAAACACCGACCCTTTTAAATGCAATGACTTGAAATTGTAATCATTAGAACAACTTATATTTCAGGTTTATGTACCAAGAAAAAAAAAGTCAAAAATACTTTTCATAGCATTAAACTTGCTGAAACACAAATCCAGAAACTTGGTCTTTGAGATACAGTTTTTCTGAAAATAAGTTCCCAAAGGAAACCTATTCTATTTTTTCCAAAAAGACTGCACTTTCTCTCTGAACATCTCAAGACTAGTAATAAAAAATAAGTGGAAATTATGTTAGTTATTTTTTTTCTGATCATAACCTGTGTCTGATTAGCTGGCTGTGGTTGGATAGTTTGGAATGAATAATTTCAGCTGAGCAGGAGAGCCTAGTACAACAATTTCTGACTGAACTATGTAGAAGGGTTTGTTTTGCTCTGTTAAACTGTTCCCCTGAAATTAATGTGTCAACAGTAAACCACTTTTTAAGAGCTATGAGAGATGTCCAGTGATCTACGCTGGTCAGAATTCATCCCTCCCTTTTAAAAGCTTTGTCTCCTATGGCTCTCAGTTCAATTAGAGAGAGAAATGGGTACTGCCAGCATGTGATTCAGCCTACAGACTATGAGGTTACTAAAAGCAGTTATGACCTTGGTAGTTAAACTCAGTTGATGTGAAGCTTATCCCTACCCATACTGCATTTGAACTCTTGAGCTCTTTGCTATTCATGGCAAGTATGAAATCACAATCTTCTGCACAGATGTGGTGCTTTTTTTTTGTCTCTCTCCCTCTCTCTCTCTTTTAAAATAGCTTGTACATTTCCTTTCTTTCCTCTCTTCATCTGTTTCAGAACAGTTTCAGGATTACTTCCAGTAATAATCCTTTGAAAAAATGTTGATGAAGGTTTTTTTCATGAATTAATTGAAAACTAGTTCTTTCCTTAGAGATGTGAGTTTTATTCAGTAATAAGAGCACCATATACCAGCAAAAGTATAACACTACACAGTATAAAACTGTGTTCTATGAATTGTAATACAGGTTTTATTAAGCAAAAAATGCACATTCCTACAGACTGTATTCTGATGAAGATGTCATTTCTGTGTCAGAAACAGATCTGAGCAATCAGATTTCCTTTCTAAACAGTATTCATACAGTTCATTGCATCATCAAAACAAGCTGAAATAGTTAAAAAAATGCATCTCACTGTGGTAACAGGCTAAGAAACACCTGCACTGTCTAAGATGAACAAAGCTTATTAATTTGTCATTAAGCAAGCATATCATGTTAACTTCTACCTGGGAATGTGCATGCCTTTTTTGTCCCATTGTGAGGAATGTCCATATCTTTCCTACCAATAAATTATTTGTAGAAAATAAACTCACCAGTCAAAAATTTTTAAGTTGATAGTTATATCATTAGTAATTATAGTAATTGATAATTATACATTTATTGACATTTTGTATTAAAATGTATTTAAGTTGTTCCATTTTGTACAGACCTAATGTTATTCATGAGTGCACTACAGATGAAAAACAGTTCTAAAAAGGACTTTCTAAACTATCACGTTTAATTGGAATCATAACGACATTAGTCTGTACTGATTTTTCCTCTGAATTATTACAGAGCAGAGATGATAATTCGAAAGCAGTATACACCCTGTAGTGTCTTAATTAAGATAGGAATTTTCTATTTTATGAAGATTTTCTGTCTATTTTTTAAAGACATCATATCACCTGATGTTTTAACTTTAATTTTACTCCTTCCATTGAGCCAGAGTAGAAATTTAAGCAAGTAACAGATTAATGGTTTCCTTTATTCCCCCCAGAGGACATTTGCCAAGAGCTTATACTAATACCGGTCAAACTTGGAGCTAAAATAACTTAATAGTATCCTTTTAAGGAAGGATGGTAGTCATTCTTTTGTTTTGTTAATGACATTACATAGTGCCATATTCTGAAAGGTAGGAAAATCTGCAGAGATTAAGAGTATTATTCATATTCGTATTTCATTATAAAATCAGGTCTTCTCTTTAAGTACAAATCTTTGTGCCAATCTGCTCTATTTCAATGCTTGAGGGAAAAACTATATCTGTCAAGTAAGTTTTCTAACACAGCTTAAATCAAATGTCAGGATAAAATTTGTACTTATTCTCTTTATGGACATATCTTTATGAGCATGTTTAATACTCAGAGGAGATTTAAAAATAAATAGTTAAAAGAAACTTGTATCTGTTTTGCTCAGCCAGCAGTTTGAAACTCACAAAGTGCTCCTCAGTGTGAATAAAATGTACTTGAAAACAAAATTTTACTTTATAATTCGGATATCTGAGACTCCTGCTTGCAGCAGCCATCTTGCTGACAAAATACTGATAGAATAATGCCGTATGTAACATTCTATTAAAAAAGCTGCTTTTAATACTGCACTAGCATATGATGCTAGTTTTGTGTTTCCTTCCCTGCACATCTTACTGGAAGGAGGAAAAGTATGGTTTTATGTGCACAGAACAAAGGAACACATTTGAATTGTGACAGCTAAATGGTACATAGAAATAATTTGTAGTAAGGTATGAGAACCAGTTAGAAAAGATCAATATTTGTAAACAATGTAACTTTGGATGTTGTACATAGGAAAACTTAGGTCAAATTTTGGTGTGAATTTGTAGTTGCCCGATTATCTTTCAGTGTTTTATTCCACAGGGTAGGTTTACATAGTATATTTTAAAAACATATCTGCAATCTCTGACCTTCCTAGCATAAGCGAATGAATGAATGAATGAATGAATGAATGAATGAATGAATGAATGAATGTTAATTGTCAGCAGTTTGTTAGCTTGGGTCTGGCACTAAATTATTGTGGTCATAGAGGTTTAAGCTGGTTGAAAAGCTTAGGCAGAGCAAGATCAATGTGTTTTTAATTACATATTATTTTGCTTTGTCCAGGTAAACCTTGATCCTTCTTGTCATTTTAGATTCTCACTGATGTATAGCATTAGAGTTCATCCTGTTTTAGTAATTCTGCTGAAATTCTTCTAGAGATGTGTGCCAAGAAGATTATCGCTCTAGTTATCTGGCCTAACGCCAGTGCTTATTTCTTCTTCAGCTTTGGAAAGTGGTAGATTTGGATAGGTATGTCCTGCTTAGGGTGATTTCATAAAATATTTTAAAGACAGATACTAGAGGAGAAAATGTAAGTCTTACAATAGGAAGTGGAAAGATCTTTTTAAAAAAAATTGTGTACCAACTGTCCTTTTAAAGATATCTAAGTGGGTTCAATATGCTTCAACATTATTGATTTTAAAAAAATAATTTTGTCATAGAAATAAGTCAGAATAATTTTTTGCTATTTTTGAGGAATTGTAATGTATTGCCTCCACATCCTACATGTTTTTTCCCAGGAGACTGTCTATTTTCATAGTTATTCTTTTCTCCCCTTTCAGCCAAATACCTTCTTATTTAAATTTTCTTTTTTCTTAGTTTAAACAACTTCAATTAAATGTTAGCATCATGAATGAGGTCAGTGCAAGATATGGATGTACTATCTGGACTTATTTAATGTCAGACCATTGATTCGTGTCTGCTTCTAAGCAAAAATATCCATTTATTTATCATTATATTACAATATATGCTGCAATATAATTATTGGGAAATTTCTGATTCATATTTGTCTGTACTAGCAAATCAAATATTAATATTTTTGAGCATGAAGCTAATATAGAACAGCCCCTACAAGTGCTAGTTAGCAAGACCTCAGAAACATATGGTTTCATGCAGGCTGCCTGCTACATAAGTCATGGATCTCCCAGATTGTCAGCATTCCTGTTAATAGTTCTAGCAGCCACAAGCCTGTGAAGGAGCTTTCTAGCACTTCTCCAGCAGCGATGATTGAGCTGCTGAGTGATGTTGAATTTATCAGCATAGCCAGGGAGTCCTTGGCATTCCTGTATTCTGCTACAACTGATAATATGTTTACCTCTGTGCTTACTTTCTGCTTTTTGTTCTCCTGCTGACCCACCCATATGTTGGGTGGGTTTTGTTGTTTTGATTATTAGCAAGACTTCTCTTTGTACCTTCATAAAGACAAATAAACAGAGAACAACCATATCCCACTTGGTGACATAAAACTCAACAGATTCCTAGCTCAGATATAGATGTTGTATAGTTTCTCAAACTTAGTATCTTATACATCTGCTGTTAAAAATCAGGCAAATACAAAATATATGGTATTTTCAGCATTATTTTTGCTTTCCCTAACCACTGGTATTTGAAAAAAAAAAAGAAAAACAACAAAACCACTCAATTCTATTTAACCATAAAACCACGAGTCTTATGTGCCGAATTTCAAAATATGCTTCACACTTGTGAGTTTCAAGCAGATAAAACTAAATCCCTCCTAAGTTTAGATTACTTGTTTTCTGAAAAGCTGTCTTCCACTCCCATCTGTTTTTTGAGCATAGCAAGTAGGACTTCTATCCAGTGCCTAGGCCTGATGAGCACCATTCTTGAAAATGTCCGTACACGTCACCCATTTTGGTTGGTATTACAAAGTGCTCTAAACTGCAAACTGTTTGAAATTTAAACATTATATGTTCATCCTTATAGGGTCAAATTTGATCTTGTACACCTAACCTGTCTTTAACTCAGTGAAAGATTTGTAGGGCCCTCGGGATTTTTCCTGGTTTTGTACCTACAAGATTTAGTGACAAATACACCATTAATTTCAGTTGGCACAGTTTCAAACCTAAAATAGACCTTTAAAAATTCCTGCTTTTAGCTCATTTGCAGAGATATTCTAATTAAGTGATTTTGATAATGATACAGTAGTAGAAAATTATGCAAACTTGCATTCAGTATTATATGTGGTCACATGGACCATCCATGTATGATTCCTTTTAAAAAAGAATCTATTCAAATAAAGAAGCTCTGGTAGTCTGATATTTCCCTAAACAAAACAAAACAAAACAAGCAAATAAAGAACCTGATTTCAAATGAATAAAATAAAGGATCTGATCCTGCAATCAGAGTATGTACAAACACAGACCCTGCAGACAGCAGTCATCATAACCTCAGATATCCAGAAGGCAGGGGGCCACATGTGAATTGCCATCTTAAATTTCCTTTGTCATAAAGGAAGAGATTAGTATGTTTAGGAGGTGCCTTTCTTTACTAAGTTTTAGACTTCTGATTCAGAATTTATCATGTCTCTTGAGTACTAATTTGTCTACATTTATTACAAAGGTGTCAAGATTGGTAGGTCAGACTATCTGTCACATAGATATTTACATTTGGTCAAAGGAATTCCACTCCAGATTTCCAAAAGAATTTTGGAATGTATTTGAAGCTTAGGACGCTCCAGTACCAAGAAAAGATAGATTCCTACTGTGCATTCAATCTCACCACTGACATTGTTTTGTATCCTTAAATAGTATTAAAACTTTTTGACAGTTTTAATTAGTGCGTAGATAAATCCTGTTCTTTAAAATAAGCAGGGTCTAAATAATTAGTGAGCTATAAATAATTCAGGTAGAAGAGACATTGGAGGCCTTCTAAAGACCATAATCTATCAACAATTGGGAACATTAACATCAGATATTCCAGCCATCTTTCTAATAAGAACATTAAATATGCAGCCAGATCCAAATATGAAAGTAGAGATCTGACCTCCATTCAGCCACATAAATAATTAATCTACCTGTCTATCTACCTATCATCAATCTACTAAACTCAATGCTTCAACTTGTTCTATAAGTTTTGTAGAAAGAGAGGACTTGGGGAATTAAAGAAGTTTGTAACTAGGACAATGCAGTTTGAATAAACCTTTCTCGATTGCACTTGATCTTTCCAGCAGAGTCATAAATCATTTTTTTCTTGTACTTGTGCTGATTTCCACTCTTAACTTAAAGCTGTCAGGGCTGAATATGTAGTTTGCTATCCTAAGTGTTTTGTTTGCTGTAGTGTTGTATACAAATGTTTTTTTTTCTTTTTTTGCTTCCATTGTCACGGTGTTAGAAATAGCATTCAGCAAGAGCAGCGCATTCCATTTAAGATCCTGCAATGCTATTCACATATAGGACTAATTTAAAAAAATTCTGATTTTTTGACACCTTTGAATAGGGAAAAATACTTGTGAGGAATCAAGTCCACTGAAGTGGGTAGCTAGCTGCTGTTTGGATGGTGATGGGAACCTATTGTAAAGGTCCTTTCAACATTATCTTCATCTGAATTATCCGAGACTTTCAAACTGCTCCAATGAATTTTTATAATCAAGACGTTTGATGGTGCTATGCCACCACTTGAGAAAATGCATGATCCTTCTTGTTGTAGTATCTTAATCTGTATACAAAACCTCTGTTGCCTGCCTTTGTTATATGCAATGGACTGCTATGTGACCAAACCTGCATAAGCAGAAAGAGTTATTTTATATTATTTATACATATTTTGGTCAATTCTTCATCAAGTCTCTGATACTGCCAGATTTCCCCCCCAGGAGGACCAACACAATCAAGTGCAGAAATAGCATCTACCAACTAGTCTGTGCATAGCCTGGGAAATGTCTGTGACTGTCCAAAACTCCCACTTTCTTCAGCAGTTAATCAAATGCATTGTTTGACAGGGGCTAGGAGTTTGGTCAAGCATCTTGTTTCAAGTCAGCCTGCTGTTTCACATCAGCTCGTTGCCTCATCTATGCACAGGCTAGACAGAGAGTTTCTAACACCACTGTGAGTGCATAAAAGAATACCCTTCATACCCAGCCAAACAACAGTTATAGCTGTAGGACAAACTTGAATTTCATCCTTATATCACTCTCATAACTTAAATTCCACGCCAACAGAAATACACAAATTACTTGAACAGAAAAATCTGTAAAACACAGAGGAGTCAAAACCACTGTTCAGGGATACTTGAAAAGGGGACTCTTTCAATGCTTTGCATTTCTTATTCTCCTTTCTGTACTAGACAGAACTGACAAGATCACAAAGCTCTGAAAATCATAAAGCCAGAAGTTTTTTTTCAACCACATGCATTTATTACTATGCCAGTCTACTTTAGGAATTTATTTACATTTGTGACTTAAAATGTGAAGGATAACTTTGTGCCTTTTCAAATATCTCTTAGTACTTATACATATTCTTAGAGGGCTTCTCAGCTATGGTCCTGTTCAGATTGAAGTAATACTTCCATTCCCATTATTATGGCCAACCTTTTCTAAATGTGAACAATTATTAAAAAAAAAAAAAAAAGCAGTCAGCTTTACCTCATTTGTGTTAATTATATTCTGTATTCCATTTGCTTTGTGTGTCATTAAATACATTTGGGAAAAGATTAATTTTTGTTGTTCCTACACATGTTTTTTCATTATAATTGTTTCTATTGTAGAACTAATTAAATATCCTAAAGTTCTCTCCTTTAAATGTAATTACCTTTTAATGAAATGTATACATATTTCTTACTATTACTGGTTAACCTTTAGCTACTTTTTATATTTCTCTCACTTCTGCTTACTGCTGCAATTACCCTTTGCACTTAAATAATGCTATTAACATGGGAATTTTGACAGAGGCAAGAAAAGTTCACTCTAGCTTATACACATTGAATAATCACAGGGTATTATAACCTAGATTTCAAGAAACAGGTCTCAAATTTTTCTACCCTGATATTTTGATTCCTGATCTGGAACATTTTATCCTTGTTTACCTGAGTGCTTACATGTTGTAAACTTCTCTGGAAATACTAATTTAATAATCAGTCCAACAAAATGTCTTCAGATAGGAGGAATCTAGAAGGGTTTTCTAAGGTCAGGTTATCTGACTTTCTTACTGACTTGTTCCCCTTCACTACAAACAATCTTCTAAACTTACCATAACCAAAGCTGGATAATTGAATGCTGTAGGATACATGATGTGGACACCACCTTAAATTGTTTCAGATTGCAAAATTTACCCAACAGCCCTCTGAAACTAGCTGTCTTGAAAATACAGACTAATGTGTCTTGACTTTGGAAGTGAGTTTGGAAGTGAATTTCCTGACTTCTAGAACTTTTCTTCAGCTTCATATAAGCACTGTCTAACGTGGTTATTAAGTCTTGGGCCTAACAATGGAGACAAATCCTAGATATAATTAATTACAAAAAATTTGATGGCATAATCTTTCTGCAGCTAGTTCTCTAAAATCTCAGTAGAAACTTCTGAGTGCAGGTTATGCTATGAGGTTTTGTTTGAAAGGGTGTGGGAAGCATGAACTATCTCATTTAATAATAAGATAATAATTAATCTCTAAAGATAATGGCACAGATTAATAACTGCTCTGATATTAATGGCTGGGAAACATGCTGATTTCAAAAAGTAGTGTGATGGCAAAAGTGAGCAGCATTTATTCACTTTCAAGGTACTCGATGTCACAAAATGCAAAATCTGAGAGTGGGCGGTATCATTCCCCACTAGAAAAAACTTCACATTTCTAATTTGGATGAATACAACAAAGGAAGAAAAATCTCAGATTTTGTAGCAGTGATAGAGAATTATATTAATTATGTCTCATACTGTCAGACTGTTTAAAATTTAATAATCAGAAATGTAGATGAGCAGTTGAAGGCTATTATTCCTGGTCATCAATGCTGAAGAGCCAACAAAATATATTCTGAAGTTACCAAGAGATTATTTTCTGTCTTCTTATAAAGTAAATACTTGTTATTTCCCAGTCTGTACTGAAACCAGTTCCAATTATTTAATAAACTTAATCAGAATAATCTTAATCAGAATAATCTTGGGTAACACTTTTTTTGCCAGGCCAGATGTCAAGGCCATAACCAAGATATTGAATCCTTCTGTTTTTAATGGGATGTACAGTGAGGGGCGAACATACACAAAATGCAGAAATCATGTTTGAAAGTGTAAATTTATTCTGGGCTAACTTTCGAAATATTTGAAATATATGAAACTAAAACTGCATCATCTCTTTTATGCATGTATAACAGTACAGGTATCAGTAGACTTACTGTTGTCAAGATTTGGAATAATTCTTCAACTATATACTTTTCTCTTTTGACATGTACATTGAATGTGCATAAAGCATTCATAAAAAATTCTTTGTAGGGTTCTTTTCAATGTAATTCTTATGTGGACTGAGATTATGGAGTGTTAACCTGACAGAAGTAAAGACATATCCCCTGCCTGTCTGTTTGTACAATTTGAACACAAGCAACATCAACTAAAATAAGGTAGAGAGCTATAGTTTAAAACTCATCAAGAGCATGTTAAATTAAGGTGGTTTTTGTCTATACATGAAGAGTAAATAAGTTTAGCACATCATTCTCCTGCTAATATGCAGCAAGTTGTATGGCTGTTCACTTTCATTTTACTAGGAGCTGCAGTGTACAGTAAACCAAAAGAGAAGGTGTTACCAGTATTTGATAAATAATATTTTGTATAAAGTTTTTCCTCTTCAAAAGCTGTCAGGAGAAAAAGATACTAGTAATTTACTTTTATTGAAGCAGATATCACTTGGGAATAAACATGTGTGAGGATGATGGCTGCAGATAGATAAAGCCTCTGTGCCTTCCTTTTTTAAAACCAAAAACATTGGTGATGACAATTTTCATGCTCTGCCTCTCTAATTTGTACAGTTGGATACATTTAAGGCATATTTTCATATAACCAGAAGAGCACAGTGCTTACTTTGTTCTTTTGTTCTCTTACTCCCCACACAGATGTCTAGTGAGCTTTATTGTTTTGATTATTGGAAAGGCTTCTATTTGTACCTTCATAAGGACAAACAAACAGAAAACAACCATGACATAAAACTCAACAGATTCCTAGCACAGATATAGATGTTGAATGGTTTCTGATGCTCAGAATTTAGAAATCTCCCAGTAAAAATCAGGCAATTACAAAATATATTGTACTTTCAATATTAGTTTTGAGTATTTGACTAGTTTATTTGGAGTATTTTTGCTGCTCAATGATGATATATTTATTTTCAATTTTCTTATATTTTTACTGCCACTTACACATTTTCTCAGGGACAACTATTCTCAGCTTCAACAGTACTCAGCTCCCATTTCACAACCTGTCAAAAGGCTACTCAGGCAGAAAAAAATCAACCCATATGTAGTCTTTGTAGACTGAAAATTAGCTTACTCATGGTTATGTCTCCTCATGGGAATTATCAATTCACTGATTGCTGAAAGGTTGCCAGCATGAACTGGAGTCCTCCGTGACCACTGGGGAGAAAAAAAAAAAAAGGTAATGCCACTAACCTCTACTTCGTGTGAGCTCAGTAAATTTCGCCTTTGTTCATATTCACTCACACTGGCAGCACAATCACTTATCTTTTTAATCTAATTATGAATCCAGTAATCGAGTGCTTGAGTTCTATATTTTGAAGCCGCAAGACAGGATTACTTTCACTTAACTTTCAACATTTACAATGTAGATTTCCACATATGAGCTAGTTATCCTAAGCTTCCTTTTAACAGCAGACAGTTAATCACTTAGTGATATGATTCATCTGACCTATGTTAGACATCATTTTTAGGCTAAATCTACAGCTGCTCAGATTAATCCTATCTAATGTGACTTAATCATAGAGCAATAAGAGTATTAGAGACTTAAAAATAAATGTAAATATTTCTATTTTTTTTCTTCAAACCTCCTTTGATGAAATACAGAAAATTAGAACTTTTAATGTCTTTTCTGATAGAATATATTAATGACATAAAACTCCATAGATCAGCCCTTTTGGGTTAATCAGGGTTCTCCATATGCTATGACTATTAAAGATTTTTAATTTTTGCTCAACTTATTCCTATTTATAGATATAAAAATATTATTAAGAAGAATTTATTTCCTGGATTATTTTAAATGACAGATTCAATACAGTTGAGTATAAAATTCAGTTATATTTAACCTTCCTTCTAAGTATTTGACTTGGTGATCTGACCTCTTAATCAAGGATTTTATTATTCTGGTGAGTTGATGTCTATGTTTCTTAAATATGAGTGTTGACAATTTATAGAACTGAATAATTTTTTTTCTACCAATGTCTTAAAATGGTAATTCTGATACTTCAGAAGTAACTATATTAATATGGCAGAAGTATTTTCTTGTGACTCTGCACTAAATCTGAGATTACATTTGAGTAAAAAAAAACCATATCACATATCAACTCAATTTTAAGAACTGGAAGCAAAACATAATATTGGTATTCAGCTAAACAAAAATGCAATTTGTGTAGGATTAGGTACCAATTGAAATCTGTTGTTATACAACACATGCACGTTGTCCAACCCTTGCTTTGTAACAGTAGTTGCCATAACTACTAAAATATTTTTCCTGTAAGTTTCCTCATTCAGCTGTATGTACAGCAGTCAGAAATGCTGTTTTATGTGAGAAATTACAAGCTGCTACAAATGGCATAAAAAGCTGCATGATGTCATATTTTTTCAACTTGGTAAAGGAAGGATGGGTACAGGTCAGCAAATACCATCACTTACTTAAGACTCACACATATAAGGAGATTTAAATAGATAGAGTCCTGCCTATTCTTGCCAATCCATGCTAAAATTCAGAACATTGGATCTACTGTTTATCCTTGGGACATTAGTGTCTAAAGACAATGGCTTTCCCCAACACTATTTGTCTAATAGTCTGTTCCTATGTCAGTCTGTTTGCAGCTGATGAAGACTTTAGGAGGTGACCAATTCAGCCTCTTTCATTGTGCAATAATCTTTGCAAACAATGAACACAAGATCTCACCAATAAGTCCTAAAATAAAAAGAAGTCTACAGAGATCAGTATTACCCACCTGTCTCCAGATGGGATGTGGACAGACAGTTGACCTACATGTAAAACTCCAAAATAAATATCAAGGGTATGATTCTCTGGAAACCCATATCCAATATAGAGTAGGATGACTGGGAGAAGTAGACCTTAAGGTATATTTTTCTCCAACATAATTGCTGTTGGGCTAATTTTTAGTGGTTGTTACACAGAATATTAGATTTTGTAGGCTCCCTGTTGAATATTCAGCTATTATATCTGTGTAAGGATGCCAGCCATTCTGCTCAGTCCTCCAAATCTTATGAGATGTGTATAAATGATATAACGCAAGTGCTGACCTTTTTTTTTTCTATCTGTAAGTAGAAATTGTCTTGTTTAACTCTTCAAGATTCTTCCAGCTTTTCTTCAGCTTTCTGTGGAAAGTATAAGGCAAGAATCTGCAGGGGAAGAAAAATTTCCCACATATTACTGATAATTGTATATATAAGAAAGAAGAGAGTGGTGTTTGTGCAAGTCTTAACAGCAGAAGTTTTTAGCTTGTATATTTGAATTTGTAAATAAAAGTTTATAAACAGGACTACTTCAAAATAGAGCCTCAAAATAATTTGTCGCATGGGGTAAAAATACCAGAGGGAAGAAAAAAAGCCACATAAATATGGAATATTTTTAAAAAAGTTTTGAGATGCATTAATCAGAATTATCTACTCCATCTTTTTCTTCATTGCTACCAGCCAGCATATTCTTCTGAATCACAAATCCACACAACTTATCAATAAGTTAAATAAAGAATTTATTTAACTTATATATTCTGTTAATTTAGTCAGGTACAAACTGTATAACTTCCTAAGGTCTGTAAGGTTTATGTAGATATTGCACATTCACTATTTTGGCAGTATGACTTCTTTGAGGGCTTTGCTACTGGTTGGCCAGAAGAGTCAAAGGAGTTAACATGAAAGCAGTTTTTCTTGAATGTATTTTGGCTGAGGGACACAATTTTCTTTATGCAAGGAATAGAACCCCAGCCAAAAAACTGGTAAAGTCACAAGAAACTTAGATAAATCAAACTTTCAGTTGCCATTCTATGGCAAAGAAGAGAATGCTACTTTACAAAATTAATCTTTCACTGCTTCTTCCCTCACTGCAGTCTGTGTCTGTAAAATTCTGGTATAAAAGGGTTAAAAGATTTGGGTTTTTTTAAACGTCAGCATGTTCTATATTTCTTCCTCCCAAAGAAGAGAGAAGTAGTTCTGTAGATTGAGTAAAATTTTATTTGAACATTCAGCAAAGTAAATGGTTACTTTGGACAACATTTTATAGTGATAAGATGTCAGCTAATAGACTTGATTAGAACTGAGTCAGCAAATAGTTTTCCTTTTTCCTTTACAGACTCGAGTGCATAGAAATGGTTATCAAATGCTATTTTTGCCAATGTGTAAAATTTCAAGTCAGGAAGAAGTCCATCTTGCCTTATGGTGTGAGTTGTTATAATAGTTTATAATGAGATAAAAGATTGTTTCAAAAATAAGTTCTGTCTCATAAATAACAAAAAAAGAAAGTCTAAATTTGTGTGGCTACTCTCAAACTAACTCTGACTTCTTTCCCTCAAAAGAAAGGGGTAAAATATTTGTGCATCTGCTTGTATTTGAGGTGATTGTATTTGTGAGATAATTGAAAGTCTAATATTTTTCTTGCTAATGAGATCCAGATATTTGAACTTTAGATTTAACGTCAACCTATTTGTGTCTTTTTTTTTTTATCTATAAACATACCTTTGCAAGTGAAATAAAAATTTGAATCCTTAGGGAGCAGACTCACTTCAGGAAAGAGAGTTTTTCTTTATATATCATTATTGTCTAAGATCCTGATTTAGACTGGACCCTCTCAATACTTGCAACAATGTACTTTGTTCCACTGAATTGCAGTTCCTAATGCATTGTCACATATGTTCTACTGTTTTCATGCCTTTTAATGTCATATACCACTTGCAATGTCTTTTCTTTCTCCCCACACAATTACCATAGCAGTGAAGCAAGAACTGAAAAGTGTTTTCTGATCACAGATGTTTTTCTCTCTACTGGAGTGAAAGAAAGGAGTATTCAAATTTATTGTGAATAAGGAAAATATTCCATTCTACATCATGTCTTATCCAGAATAAATAAGATGAATTTAGATTAGCTGGAACAAGAACTTTGTATGTCGTTTGGTTGTTTCACAGCAGGAAACAAAAGTTTTGCATGTGGAACACGCAGGAGGAAGGAAATAAACAAGGAGTTAGGCTGTATTTTAGCTGCAGAATGTCTATGTCATACTTTGAATAAAGATATATTTTTAAAAGAATTACAGGATTTCCACACGCACATTTCCACACGCCTCCTTATAGGTAAATTTTCACTTAGTTATGTATTATTTTCCACATGTTCACAAAGACTTTGCACGTGGCTAAAGAAAACTTCTTAAGGGGAATAAAGGAAGGAATTAATAATTGGTCTGTCTGACTCAAAACATGAAGAGGTAAAAGATAGAAATACAATACTCTTAGTAAAAAATTATTTTCTCTAAGCACTCTTATGCTGTGTTGTCAAATCTGCTAGAAAGACCACATATGTACTGTTTATTGTACTCTTAAGGCATGCTCTTATAATCAAACAGCTCAAATAACACAAAATCTTATTTGTTGTTCTAATTCCTGCTCAATAGCTATTGGTGGTTTTAACTGTCAGTTCAAAAAGTACTTCCCTGCTGTCACACAAAGAAAGGATGATCTCTTCAAACATAAAAGTGGATGTCTGCAAATGTTGCTGCTGTATTGTAAAGAGTTTCTTATTTGATTTTTCATAGTTCTAAAAAGGGTTTTTTGCCATATTGGCTATTTTGACCATTTTGGCAGAACCCAAATGATTACACGATCTATGCCAACAGAAAACAAACCAAAAAAACAAGATGTGAAAGTTAAGTCAGCAAGAATTCACTTTTTGTTTTTGTTTTGTTTTTGTTTTTGTTTTTTAGCTACAGCTATTCTATTAAGCAGGTTTTGGAATGCTCCTGTGCAGAGGCTAAGGAGTTGTGTAAGGTATGAGGTTGTATAAGTTTTTGTTTTGTTTTTGTTTTTGTTTTTTAGCTACAGCTATTCTATTAAGCAGGTTTTGGAATGCTCCTGTGCAGAGCCTAATTGGCAGAGAACAGCCCATAGTTGAGTTGTGTAAGGTACAAGGTTGTATAACGTGTCTAGGGTAGTATACTTTGTCTGCTTCCACACCATGATGTCTGTATGCAAAGCCCTATTGGTCCCTACCTTTTAAATACCAGAGCATTCCTGAGAATTGTTCAGGGGGGGTGATAGAGTGAGAGTTAGCACAGGATAAATGTTTCTTAGGAAAAGGTCAAAAATACTATTCATGTGCCACAAAAAATAATTTCTTCAAACAATATTAATTGTGTTTATCAATGAACATGTAGGACTTTTGTTTCATGGACCCAGCTGGTCTAGGTACACTGACAGAAATTTTTAACTTAAACTGTGTTATATCTAATAGTAAAGACAGTACATAGAAAACCTACTTTGCAAAAACAAAGTTAGAACACTTTAGCTCTCCACTCACTGGCGAGGTCGTAAGTGGAAATGTTCCTTTTCTACAGATTTTTTTTTAGAAATGCTTATTTCTCTCGTCTACTATCAGAAGTTTTCAGACTAGCAGCATGGGGGAAGCAGTGTGTGGCAGTACCAGAGGTTACAAGAAAAGTGAAACAAGAGCAGGAGCTAGGAGACAGTGTGAGATCTTTCTGGCCAAGCAGAGAATTTTGCAAAGCAAAACTTACGTCTGGTTTCCTACTTATCCAGCACCAGAGGGTACCAATGACCAGGACTGATGCAAATTTCACGTATAAGCCTGAAATACAAAGTTAACATGGCAGTCAGAGCACTGATAAAACAAAAGGGATGCAAAGGCACGTGCTGGTTCACAGGAAAAAGCCTACAGTGGTGACTGTGCACCAAGTTTCCAACAGACAACTGAGAAAGAAGGTAAATCTAATCTGTATCCTGTAAATTCTCCAGCTTTCCCAGTCCCTCATATCCATAAATTTTCAGAGAGAAGTGAGTATCACATCAGATCTTGAAGATATGTTCTCATGTATGAAAGGCTGATTCAAGAGTTTCAGCTAAAATAATTTGCAAAGGAGATGCATTCATAAACAAAAGCTTTTTTTCAATTCATGTTCTTTGTGAAATGAAAGAAGTTAAAAATGCATTCTTCTATTGGGTTTTCAAAAAAACCCAATAAAATATCAAGCTTCTTGTCTTTACCAAACACAAGGTTTTTCTAATTCACCTTAATTCAAAAAAGCATAACCATCTAATGCACATCTTCTGCGCTTCTTGGGTATCATGACAAACCTTTATATAAGTAATTTTTGATTTTAAAGAACTTCCATAAAATCCTAGTAATATAAATATTTCCTTATGCTTTATAAAAATTTCTTATATGTTGAAACCTGACAAACAAGGCCAAATATTGTGGCTACCTAGTGCTCAAAATATCAAAATATTTCTATAGCAATTGCTTTATGATAGTTATGTATGTGACCGGGGAGAGAAAATGAACTTGTGTGTCTGTAGCTCACAGCTGATGTACACCATTAAAAGTCACTGAATCTTGCAAAAAAAAAAAAAATACTATGTGTGGAAAGAAGATCAGTGTTAGCCCTGCATCAGGACCAGGAGAGTGAAAAGGGTTTTATGTTTTCTTTTTTTTCTGAGCTATAGATCTAGGTCCAGAAAAATATTTTCATTAAAATATGTTAATTTGTCTCTCCAAAGGCGGATAAACTAGTGTATGAAACTTAGGATAAATGCTCTGCTTACATTGTTTTTCTGTAAGCATAAAGTTACCACCTAAAACCATTCACACTTGTTTTGATTTGATCTTAAAAACAGGATTAATTTTTTTTTCAGTGCTTACTGCTACAAATGTACATTCATGTTGAGGGAGGAAAAAAAATAAAGAATTACTATTCTGCTTTTTCAGGTAGGAAATACAGTCATCTTGGACTAAGGCTAGTGACTTCTGCCAATTAACACTGCTTTTAATGCTAGTATTAGAATGACAATTATCACATAACATCCATTGAAATTATTCCATGAAAACAATTTCTTACTAGCTTGATTACATCCTATATTCTCCTGATACAATTACCCAAAACCCAAACCCCACAATATTGTCTGCATTCAATGAAATAATACTTGAAGGAAACATCCTTGAATGACTAAACCACAAAAATAAAGTTATACCTTATGTATGATTATGTACCTCTAGTCATTGTTGTTTTATTCTATATTTTAGTCAGAATACAACAATTGTCTAGGGAAGATGAAGGTGAAGACTTGATATGATATGAATCTCTTGGAGTCTGAGACTTCATTATTTACACTGAGGAATAAATTACTTTCAATAATACTGTAGATTTTAGAAGGTTGCTTATTAGTCAAAATAAGAATTTTTTTACAGGTGTGTAGAACACAGGGTAGAAAACAAGAGTCAACAGCAATCAATTGTGCTTCCAAACTGAACGTTATTAATCCATCAGGTTATATGAACAAACAAGCCCTGGCAGAAAACCTGCATAGCAAGCCTTTTAAACAGAGAACATAATCTTTTCATAACCATTAGGACAGAAGTAGTGTTGCTGTGTGAAGTTTAGTGACAAATGATGTCTTCTGTATTCACATGTTGTTAATTCCGTGATGAAGACCCAGCCTAAGGGAACATTTTAAGCTATGGCTGAAGTTAAAAAGTAAAGGAGTTGAAGTCAGTGGGTCTGTTTGTATAAGGAAATGTTTCTGAGCCTGTTCCTTCTTCAGATCATTACATCTGTAGTTTAATCAAGGGTATAAAAGGACTCAGAAGGAATCAGTGACTTCTCAGAGCTTTGTTCAGTAGCTTGAGCAATTTTCAGTATCTTTGGTGGTGCTGTTTGTACAAATATAGAGGGCAATTTTCCTTTATGCAAAATGATTCACAGTACATTTTTACATATCTGTTTTGTGATGACATGAGCTCTCTATTGACAATATCACAGGCTAGCTCAGATGTAGATCAATATAGATATATGAATATTTGGTGACTGTTCCATCCCCTTGTGCTTATTGATTTCTGTAAGGATGCCAAAGTCCAGATGGTATTCTTAAAATGAAAAATTGTACAAAAAATTATACATATAATAACAAAAAAGCAAACCCCTTCTTCCTTATTCCAGGTCTAAATAAGATATATAAAACCACAATATTTATAAAATTTGTTCTGCACCCCCAAAATAAGCATTTGTCTAACAAATAATGGTTATCAAAAAGTTGATAAATGAAAAAGAAACAAGTAGAAAACACAACTAAGGATTATAAAGCTCAATTTTATCCACTCACAAAGACTAGTACATTAACTTCTGGTTAGCATATTTCAGAAAGATGTGGAACAACACATGGGTTTCAAGGTGGATGAAGAAAAGCATTGGAAAGACAAAATTTTATTTGTGATAAGGAAAACCAAAAAGGCTGATATTTAAAGTATTTTAAAGGACAGATGAATAACAAAGGGTGTGACAATGCACACAAAATAGCTAAGTGAAGACAATTGTACTCCAGTCTATCTGTTTTACATTCTACAAGAAGAAAACAAAACATAATAGCTTGCTTACAGCAAACTGTCCTTCTGTGCAGGAAAAAAGGCAACCTTCAGCTCAGCAAAACCCAGACACTGCAAGCCAAGACAAATGAAGTTAATGTACATACACATGCAACTGGCCTACTTACCTAGAAACAGCCCCTGGGAAATTTCTACCTATACTCCAATTGTGCAAGAGCACTGCAGGAGATTTGGTATATATGTAATTTGCTGAATAGCGTTAATACGGCCCTGGGGCTCTGGTTCACTCTGTCTGTCATAAGGCAAGTGTTTGAGGGAGTCAGGACTCTCAGTAAGTGTCCTAATCTCCTGTGTAATCAGTGATGAGACATAGGTAAGTAAAATGTGCTCTTAATAACTTTCGCTGAGGCCACTGTTAGGTGTCTAAGGGAGCAAGTATATAAGCACAAGTTAAGTGTTTGAAAATATAGTGTTTGTGAAGGTGCACAGGCTCTTGAGCATGACTTTAGTTAAATGATTAAGAAATAATTGTATCTGTATTTTTATTGTTAATGTTGTGAAAAAACACTGCTTGCATGTATGTTTAAGTCATGTAAATATTTATCTCATTTGAAATTACCAATAATATATGTGCTTAAGAAAAGGCTAAAACTCAAACAAGACCTATGATCCTTATGCCAAATTCTACTGTGTGTACACACTATGTTAGGGTTTTACAGCAATTGCATTTTGAATTGCCTCTGGATATACTGGCGGACTAAAGAAGCAAAGCTGAAAATGATGGTGTATGTATTCCAATATTAACAGTTATTCATTGGGAGTTGCAATAATTTTAAGTACATTTGTAGAGACTAGGAGTTTTTCTTATTCTTTTTTTGGTTGTTTGTTTGGTTGGGTTTTTTTATTCAATTTATAGGGTATTGGGTTTTTGGGTTTTTTTGTAGTTTGTTTTTTGTTGCTGGGTTTTGTTTGTTTGTTTTTGCTTTAGTTAGGTTTTTGTTTGGTTTTTTTTTTTTAACTACTAAGACATAACCTGTTCTTTCTTTCTCAGTAAACCATTTCTTTTCATAGGTATCTGATATTTTACTTTATCATCTCTGCATAACCTGATAAGCTTAGCAGGTGAAACATTTTTTGAGCTTACCCTAACCAAAGTCTCACTCTTAATCTTGATTTCAGTTAGCCAGGGTCCTTGAACTTGCTTTACTTTGCCATGATCCATTCAGTCTCATTTTCAGTGCTACCAGCTATTTAATCTGCTTGGCATAAATTGCCACAATAATATACCTCCACTTCATTTGCCTCATGTATCACCTCTCACTGTTGTTCTCCTCATAGAAAGCCCTCAGATCTGTAATTTCATTTGGTTTAAAAATACTCTGAGGTCCTTAATTCTCTGCACTCTTTTACTGAGCAAAAGGTTACTTTCAATAAAGCCTGATTATAACAATATTTTGATTTAGGTATACCATTTTTAAAATTTATAGTGTTTTATATAAAAAGATTTGGACTTGTAGATTTTGCCTTATTTGCCCAATTTCATGAAAATAAGAAACACCTTTTCCTCAGTCCAATCCTTTTTTGATAGGTAAGCACCTACCAGTTTAATAAACTGAATACTTCCCATGACAACTTCCAATATGGCATTTCACAAAATGAAGTGGTTTCCATACTTAAAGACAATTAGAACGCTTACAAAGGAAGTTAATAAAACTGCCAATAATTTTTGCATCGATTTTTGTGAGGGAGAGATAGGTGGAGGGGATTTTATTCTTGAAGAGACCCCTTTGTTTTGTTTTCAGATAGCATTATATGCCCTATGTAGAATTAATATTGAGAGAAACTCATGAAAGTTCCTATTTTGAAAGGTTCCAAAAGAACTGTCTTGGTTGGCATGAAGAGTATCTCTTCAACAGCAGTGGAGAAAGTCTGAATCCTCCTTGAGGCTGCTACCAACAGAAAAATTTGAACAAAAAAGAAAAACCTGGTGTTAGAGTTCCTAACAGCATAACCTGCCAGTTGACCAAAAAATATAGGACATAAAGAGCACAAAAAAAGATGGTTGTATATACATTATTAGCAGACAAGCACATAGGGTAAGAATATGATTTTTACTATTACACTATTTTTGAGTCTGTACATTTAATAAAGGTTTTCCTCTATTACTCTTTGGAGCTTTTTAATGTCTTTTCTCAATCAGATCTTTGGCATTGTATTCTGTGAGCAAGACAAAGAGAAAAGAGAAAAGAGAAGCGAGATGAGAAGCTACCATCATATTCTCCTGGGACTTTATTCTATGCTTCATAGAATCACAGAATCATTAAGAATCAAAAGACCTAGAAGATCATCATATCCAACCATCAACATTGCACCACCACCATGTTCATCACTAAACCATGTCCTCAAGTGCCATATCAATGTTTTTGGAATGCTTCCAAGGATAATGCCTCTACCACTTCCCTGAACATTCTGTACCAAGGCTTTACAACACTTTTCTTGAAGACATTTTTCCTAAAATCTAAAGTAAACATCTTCTGGTGCAGCTTGAGGATGTTTCCTCTCATCATGCCACTTGGGAGAAGAGACTGACACCCACTTCACTACAACATCCTTTCAGGAGTTGTTGAGAGTCAGAAGGTCCCCCCTTGACCTTCTTTTCTCCAGGCTTCTAGCAATAATATTTTTTTTTTCTTAGAGATAAGATGTGAATGATAAGTTGAAAGATTGATGCTGAAGGCAATAGAAATAATGATACATCAAAAATTACAGCCAAAAGTCTCTAGCAAATTCTGCCTTTGCATGCAAATGGCAATTGAAAGTGTTGCTGAGGCACTGGACGGATCTTCGCCTAGTCTTTTAACAGCTCATTTATCATAGTCCTACAGAGACATAACCTGAAGTTCTCAAAAGCCACAGGCTAAATTTTGTTTCAGGTAGTTTTGATGCTTGATCATGAACACCCAGAACATGAAGTCAAGGAGAACTGTGATGATTATTGGACATTTGCTGGATATCATAATGTGGCTGAATATGGCTGAAGAAACTAAGATGCAAAAGTAACATGTAGGTTGAGATAACCACAAGTGAAAGGTGGCACATGCAAGTGAGATGAGAGATGCCAAAGATTTCATTCTCTACCTTCTATCAGCAAATAATATCTATCCTCTTCCTGGGAAGCAGGACTTCAGTATGTGTAGTGGCTTGATTTATTAATGTGTAGGCTGAGGTTATGGAAGATATTTATATATCACAACTTTGTATTTTTATTTATGCTATCTAAATAGGGGCTAGCTTATCACATCCAGCAGCATCTGCAGAATTTTATAAATAGCTAACCTTTATGTGACATACTTTTAATTTGAAAGTGTTTGGTCTTGTGGGAGAAGCCCCTCTGTCATGATCAGAATCAAAACATACAAGCAGATTCACTAGTTAAGTCAATTCTAAATTGCATTTGGGCTAAGTTCAATGTTAATAAAGTGTATAATTGTTAGAGGATCACAGCCTCAAGTGATACACTGTGCTAGTATTAGTCAGAATTAGGTACACTGTGAGAAACAATGGGCAAGTGCCCCCATAGTCCTCTGTCAATTCATCTCTGTCTTGACCTGCAAACCCCTGATATTCCATTCCCATCCTTCCCTTAAGTAAAGACTGACAACTGTGCCAAATTGTGACAGATTGTGTTTTTGATACATAACATGGACATTTTTTTTCCCAAGGGACTGTATAATTATGACTGTAAAGTAAAACCAAGACAAATTAATCAGAAACTAAAGCTTAAAAAAAGGCAGAGATTTTTAGCAGGCACCTGAGGGAAAGCAACACTTCAATAATGTAAGCTCTTTTAAAGGCTGATATCCTCATCTCAGTATACCCGCAGAGATCAGAAGTTTAGGTAATATTACATAATATTTATTTGGAATCAAATACAGTTTTGCTGTATTACAAATGCTACATCAATGGTATTTTCTTGTTGAGTGTAATTGAAAGAGAAAAACCCCTTGCAACAGAGTTAGAATAGTAAAGTAAAAAGCAGAATTTTATTGGAAACTTCCAGTTATTCTGGTGGTGATGGACACACCCAGAACAAAGATTTCTACACCAGGTTTCTACAGTTTTATAAGCTTAATTAATTAGGATACGTAACACATACATACAACAGGAGATTCAGTTACCCCAGGAACCCACCTCTGGGTCAACCCTTTGGAGCTGGTTCAAGGGGACCTCTACCCAACTTCTTTTTATATGTTATTGTAAGTCCCCTACCTGGAATAAGACTAAACAATATTTCAGGAATATGTTTAGAAGGTCAGCTTACTTTTCAAAAATTTAGGGTAAAAGAAGTAGGAAAAGTACTGGAGCTATGGCCATGCATTATCAATCTACTAATCTACAAATGTATGAAAAATATGTAAAAAGCTTAGGCATCATTCTCAGTGTTTTAGCTGTTCATCTTGGTGCCTGAGTTTGCATGTACTTCTGTAGTGTTTGCTTTAACAAATATTTTTCACTGACTGTTTTTTGGTGCCCTTCAGTAGAGGTTATGTCCATTTTTGTTTGTGTCATTTGCTTGCTCCTTTGATTTTTTTTCTTTCAATAACTTTAAGATTCTTTATATTTCTTATTCTCATAGGTAAACATCTTTGTCTTACTTTCTTCTTTACATCAGTCTTCATGACTGATGTACCATCTTCTTCACTTCTCTTAATTATTGCTATTACTACAAAGGCCTTCACAATGTGATGGTCTTTTTCATTCTCGGTTGCACTTGTTTATTTTTATCAGCATGGAAACTCCACAGAAACATCTTGATATTCAAGGAGAAAAAGATATGGTTTGTTAAAATATTTTCTCATCTATTTCAACTTAATCAGGCCAGGAAGCAATATTATTTCTGCAAACACAATTCATCTGATGGGTGAGAAAGGGGATGAACTGCCATAATCCTATTAAGTAATTTATACTTCAGGGGCATTGATACTTGAACTTTAATGTGATAATGAAATAAAATCCGATAGCTGAGTTATATCTGAGGATTGTTTATTAAAAAGTTCTATGCATCTAATGACTAATCATTAGCGAAGCAGACATACTTCCCACAGACTTTCATCAGAGGCTCCGACTATACAGGATAAAATGTTTGTATACCACCTCCACAAAGTGCACCACAGCATAGCTGAAGGTTCTGATCCCTTGAATTAGGTATCTGAGGCATCTTCAGTTGCCACAGCATACACCTGAGAGGATGGCTATCTGGATCTAGAAACTGGAAATTACTTCAGATTCCCATCATATGTACTTCACTTATTCTGACTTTTACATCTTCACCACCTCCAATGTGTTATTTAGACAGGGCACTGGAAAAATTGAATATGGTCTATATCTGGCATGTAATTTGTAAAGAATAGGTAGAATGTCTCTGCAAGAGGTTTGGAATAAACAAATAAATGAGGTGAGCAAATCTGGGGAAATAGGGAAAGAAATATTAATTTGCCCTTATGTGCAGTTTACTTTATGCATCACAATATGTATTAACCAAAGAAACAGTATTTGAGACTGTCTTAGCATATAGGAAGAAAAACAAGAATATCTATGTAGCTTCTTAATGCAAAACCAATTATGACAGAAAGGTGAGGTTTAGAATGATTCAAATTTAAACTGTGTGGATGAAATTCACACAGAAAAGGTGAGCAGAACGTATACTTGTGGAAATGCTGGAATGGCTTAGCAGATTTGAATACAGGTTTAAATAATAAGTCCACTCCAGTATGTAGGCAGACATTTTGAAATGGCCTTTTTAACTAGGACAAAAGCTGAAAATATGTGAAATCAGGAAACTACAAATTGTGGTGAGGGGAGAAAATTGAAGGGAATAAAAATGCCAATATTAATCATCCTGGTTCCTGGATAAACTCTCTGAGACCATTTCAGTTTTATTTGACCCTTTACCACAGGCAAGGGGTGATACTGCCTTTAGTTAGGGATGCCTACAGGCAAATGTAAGAAGCAGAAGAAATGGAAGGAAAAGGAAGAACAACACTATGCACAAACAGGGCATGGGTACAGCAGAAAACCGACACAAACAAGTGTAAGTATTATGCTTATCCTTGAATGCAAAGCACATTTTGATGGCCACATACTCAAGAGCTTATAGTTTCATAGGAATGCAGTTGCTAAAAAGCAGCCTTTATCTCTTCTGTAATATTGTTCAAGATGTTTTTCTAGAATTTAAGATACAAGGAGAAAATACCTAGGAAAAACTCTTGCCGTCATATAGTTTCCAAATATAAAAAAATTCTCAGTACAATGCTTGCACCGAAAGTGCTGACATGCATGTTGATTCATGAAGTTAATTGCTGCTTATCTAGGCTAGTAAATGCAAACCTAGATACTCCTAAATTAGTCTTCTCAAGTAGGGAGCACACCAGATATATACCAAGGAACTGATACAGAATTATTTAATTTCATTTGAGGCAGTGCTGGTTCCTCAAATGCAGTAGCTCTGTACCTTTTTCATCTTTACCCTGTTGCTTTTAGAATTTCTAAAGAAGATTCTCTGTATACTTGCAAAGGCCATTCCATGGCAGAATCTAAGTCTCCTAACTCCAAGTCTTTGTGTAGTCTTCAGCAATTTTTCATAAATGTATAAAACACATATTCAACTTTTCATTAAGGTCTTTCTGTGCAGGAAAGTCACTGTGTTTGCATGAAAAGAAAAAAAATTACAAAAAATTCACTGAAGTGTGTGATATTAAAAACATGATCTGTAAATTCTCTGTCCAAAACCATTTTTTTCTCCCTTATGACTTTCTCTTACTTGATGATACTATATTTCTGAAGAAAAGGCATTTGGTAAAAATTATTCTGTTACAGGGAGGACAATGGGTTATATTAACTTTTAAAAACAAATTTGGTGGAAACACAGCCTGCTTTATTTTTCTTTCCCTTCACTTTTTTTCTAGATATACTTTGATGTTGATGTCTAAACAAAGCAGAAATACGGAAAAAGGAAAAATACATTTCCAGCCAAAAAATTCTGCATCTGCAATGAGAACCTTTAATTGAACTGAAAATTAAACAATTTCATGCAAACTAGACTCCTTTCTTTTGAGGGTTAAATCATATCACCACAAGATGGCTCCCCAGGTTCTCCAAAGATGTTTATTTTAATTGTGCTGTTCACCAGTGAAGGCATTGATTATCTTATAGAAGTCTGGAGTACAGCTGAACAGACTGTGGATTAGAGCCTTGTCTAATAAAATAATAGCTATTTTTACATTAAAGCCCTGGAGATGTCTTTGAAAGGTAATTCTGTTACTTTAATTTCTGCACCTCATAAAAGGCTGTTATCTAGTTTGTGCCTCTGTTCATTTTTTTTTTTTTCTAGCAGACAAAGATTGGCTCAGAGAATTCAAACTGATTTGGAGTTTAAGCCTCCTGATTTTAAAGGCTAAAGCAGCTTATGGTCCTAAGATTTTTAAGTTTCTAAAAGTATTAGGAATTTTAATTCTACAGATAATTTTTTTAATTGCTATTTTTTACTGGCCATTCTTTTTAAGAAGTAGGACCAAAATAAAGGGGTGTGAGCTATAATATTAAGTTTTTAGTAGAGGTTTTTCTCAAAGCAAACTGAAATCACACTAGAATAAATGCTATTCTCAAAGGAAATACAAGGTTTGGGGTTTTTTTTTAAATTTTAAAATCAAAAGAAAGTAAAAGTACTCCATCCAATCCAGGTAGTCTGAACAGCATGCATATTTTTAGAATATCACTTCTGGAATTAAGTAGGTATTGTTTTTATTTAACTGAAATGATTTTATTGATACTGTCTTCCTAACACAAAGCTGACAGACAGAGGGACAAAAAAAGGTAAAGAAACACCTTGGTGGATAAGGAGGCAGAAATATAATTTCAGTGAAGTAGTTGATAGCAGCAGCAATCTTTCTAGTTTTCATATAACAGAAACATTCTTTTATTTGCACATAGCAAAGATCTATTTTCTTTGTAAGAACTACACAGTAATCTGGGAGAGTCTGACACCGAAGCAGCATGATAGAGACAGAATTTAGCACAGTCTGAGTGTTACAAACTTAAAAAAATCACTTCTGCAAGGTCAGAAGTGCAAGTTATGTCCACTCTGTCTTTTAAACCTATTTGTGAATCCTCTCTTAAGGTCAAAGTCACTGATCAATCACACTGTCTCTAAATTTGCACTCAGTCATAGGGTGACATTTACTGGTAAAATTTAATCTTTATACTTGATGCAGAGAAAACACAAAATGAGAATGAGTTCCTTGTTCAGCTGTGGAAAGTTCACAAGCAGGAACTTACATTTACTAAAACAAAGCTGCTCTTCTCAAGAAAAAGAAATGGCAAAAATCTCTAAAATTGAACTAAACTTTCTTTGAAGGCTCGGAATACAATTAGAAAATTGTGTGCCTCCAAAAATCTGATCTTGGATATAATTATTTTATGGATATATTCAACACTGATTGAATCTATATCCTTTTCTTTTTTCTGCTTTTAGTTCTTTCTGGTTTCCTTTACAAAATGGTAAGTGTCCAAGAACAAAACTCACCTTACTAAGGAAAGAAGCAACCCCGGTCAGCTGCAAATTTTATCCACATATTTTTTGGACTAAATCTACCTATGCTACTAAGTCCCATACAACCTTTTTTTTTTTTTCCATTGACTATAAGCCATTTATATGCCAATTAACTGTACACATAAGTGTCCATAAAAATAGATGCATGCACTAAATATGTAAGTCAGACAGATTCTACCTGCTTCCATCTAGGAGAATGATAGACAATGTTTCCAGTTATGATTCATGTGTAAGGATACAAAATGGCAGCTTGTTTTGTGATGACAGAAACCAGAATGCCCAATATGCCCAATATTCCCCAACAGTATGAATAAGCTGGAATGTGACAGTCCCAAAACCTGGCAAAAATGAAAGTTTAAATATGGGGAACAGAAATGTAGCAATTCAGACTGAATTCTGCACTGTGTTTTCAATATGCTGTTGATCCATTTAGTGTGTTCAGATGACATGCTACCCTCAAACTTGTGGATGCAATTTTAAAATCTCCATTTCCTCTTGTTGTAGGTCAGAAAGACCATAGCAAAAGTAGTCATATGTATTAAAAAAATCATTTGATCTTTCTGGATCTCAGCCCTAAATTGCAAATGCAGAAGTAAATTGCAATCTGAGAAGTCATTGGCTTGTCGTGGTATTGAAACCAAGCCCGTGCATTATTTCATCCTTAGTGTGGTCTGACAGTAAGAAATATTTCTTCAGCTATGTTGAGATACTATGCCAGTATTTCCATTCAATGTGACAGAGTAAACTTCTTGCCTCAAGAGCAAATAGTTTTAATGTATTCTGGGTTTTATTTATTTATTCACTTACTTCCTTATTTTTGAAAGGGGATGTTTTTAATTTGATGCTAACACAGTCATATTAGCTTCCTATACCATTGATTTAATGGTGCCTGTTCATAAAATAGGTGTAATAGGATCAGTTATATAACAACAAATCAGGTAATTAAAGAATGCTTGTGAAAGATGATGAGGACTGCCAGCTACCTTTCACTTGCATGTCATTATGGCAAAATGTCTTCCAGACATTGCAGTGAGATTAATCCCAAACGGAAAATCTTAGCTCAAATGAGTTGACACTTTTCTGTAAACACTGTCCATCTGATGCAGATTTTGCACATCAACTTTCAGACAGAAAAATAAACACAATCACTTTTAAAGGACACAATATCACAGGAAGCATTAGTAATTCTTTTGAATTATTCATTAATCTTATTTATAAAATGTATACTAGAACACCAATCTGTGGAGTAGGCCTAGTTTCTCAGAAAGGAGGTATGGAGCTGCTGTTTTGTTATAAATAGTAACAGACATTTCTGGAATAAGAACATTTCTTTAGATTCCTTGAATAAAATACTATCCCTAGAGAAACCAAGGTAAGCTCTTTCAGTGAAATTTTTAACCACAATTTCACCTCTATTTTTTATTAATCCTTATACCTTTGTATGTGATGTTTCCTTTGCTGTCTTTCTGGCAATTTACACAAATGACAGCTATAAATGTAATTTACTTAATTTAGACAAATATTAATTTTTTCAGCTGTAAAAGTATTAGCCAATTAGAAGAAAAAAAAAACAAAAAACAACCCCCCCAAAAAAAACCCAAACAAACAAACAAAAAAAAGAAACAAACAAAAAAAAAAACAAGGTGAAAAATTGCACCCTTGTCTCATCCATTCATAGGGATACAGAGATGGGCTCTCAGTCACACATATCTACTTTTAATTTTTTCTGCAAATCAGTATGCCTTGAACAGCTTTATATATAACATAATTATATATATTTGTGTTTGCTCTATATCACTACAAAGACATTTGACAAATAGAGCAGACTTTGTATAAAATCAAAGATTGAAAATTATAGGTTTTCCTAAGAATGAATGACAATGTGATAGGGGGAAAAGAAAGGTTTTGAATATCTAATGATGTGCGTTTCAAAGCCACTTTTTATACATGATTTTAAAAAAATAGTGAACATTTTGATCTTGATGAGAAGATTGCCAGTAGGTGAGAGGATGGACATGCAATGCAAATGTGTTCTTGCAGCCCATAATGCCCATTGGACCCCCTCTGGGGTCCTCAGCTCAGGAAGGACATGATCCTGTTGGAGCAAATCAAGAGGAGGGCCACCAAGCTGATCAGAGGGATGTGGCACCTCTCCTGTCAGGAAAGGTTAAAAGAATTAGAATTTTTGAGCCTGGAGAAGAGAAGGCTTTGGGGTGACCTAATTGTGGCCCTCCAGCCACTGAAGGGAAACTGTAAGAAAGATATAGAGGAATTCCTTACAAGGGCAGGTACTGATAGGTCAAAGGGAAATGGCTTTAAACTGATAGAGAGTGGATTTAGACTATGTATAAGAGAAAAATTCTTTATTGTGAGGGTGGTGAAGCACTGGAACAAGTTGCACAGAGAAATTGTGGATGCCCCATTCCTGGAAGTGCTGAAGGGCAGGTTAGAGGCAGCTCTGAGAAACCTGATCCAACAGGCCACATCCCTGCCCATACCAAGGGACTTGGAACAAGGTGATCTTCAACGTGGCTTCCAACCCAAGCTATTCTAAATCCATGATATGGCATTAAATAATACTTTAAAATGGACACCAATGAAACTTCTAAAGCCCTTGTGGATCGTTCTGGTTGGGAACTGGAGTGAGTTGCTAAAGTTTATCCATGAGAGGTGTTAAACTCATTTCAATGAAGTTGAGATCAGAAATGGAGTAACACTTGAATGTAATATTTAACCATAGCAAAACTACAGCAATGTTCTGTTTCAAGCATCTTTAACATATTCAATGTGTTTTACTACAAATAAATTTCCAAAATTGAAAAAGCTCTTCAAACAAATAAATTTTACGATTAACCAAAAAAGCAAAAATCAACCTATTTCTATTACATATTTATAGATTTAATTGAAACTATATTTTTATTTTCTCTCGTGAAAGCTGGAAATAAAAAATGTTACTGCCTAATTTTTGGTGCTCCATGCTAGATTTCTGTCACTAAGTCTTGTGCAACTAGTTGCTTTCCTGAAAAAAGAAAAAGTTTATTTACAAGGTCACGGTAGACACTTTCTATGGTGTCAAACCTTTTTGGTTTGAGTTTTTTTGGTGTGTTTTTTAAAATTTAATTCTAAACAGAAATATGTCCCAGCTTAATGTATTTTATATAGTAGTAAGTGAAAAGCATGCCTAAATGTTTTTTAATGTTAATAAACTCTCCAGACTATCATAGTGAAAAAAAAAGAAATTCCTCATTCTCTTCAAATAATTCATGAACAAAACCTTGTTAGCCAGTATAGAAGAGAATTTGAATTGGTTTTCTCTTTCTGCTTGGAGTGGAATTCTTTTAAGTTTAGTCACTAAGTTGAACAGGAGTTCTTGGGACTCAGCTATTACTTTTTTCCTGTTTCCATAGAAACCCCTGTCAGCAAGATGAATATGGAAAATGGTACTTTGAAATAATCTCCATTTTGAACATAAAAGCAAAACACGGTGGTGTAAAGCAGCAATTATGTTAAAGCACCTTATCCCATTTTTCAGTCAGTAGAACAGCAGTTTCCATGAAAATGGGAATATGAGTAGTTACAAGCAACAAGACAGCCAAACTTCTGAAATTTTGTGATTCTAATTCATGGGGGAAGACTTGGCTCCCCAGGCTTTCTAAAAGATAAAATCCAAAAATTTAAAGTTTCAGAACTCTTGCTATTTTGTATTATGGCACAGTTTCTGTAGTGAGGAAATTAGATGATTTTTTGCATATTCATAAATTTACTGCAACACTGCCTCCTCTTTTTGATGCATTCTGTATGTGACTAGTACAGAAAGTAAGTGCTTGTGAATCTGCCTCACATAGTGCATTCAAATATTTTGGTTTTAAAAATTATTGGAAAAATAATAATAGGAATAAAAAAGAAGACTAATCATTTGATGCCTGCAATTTTTTTTTTTTTTTATTGGAAACTATTTGGACCTATATAATTATTACACGTTGTTCATTCTCTCTGAGAGGATAATGTGAATAATGACAGTTGATGGCCAAGAAGGTCACTGTTGTAGTGTGTTACACTACTGAAGCAGTCCTAGGTAGAAATTATATCTTTCTACTAGAGGAGTAGATCTAGATCTAAAAGAGGATATGTTCTTTCATACTGTCTGCTTATGATTTCCTGCTTAAACGTTTTGAGAAATATGGTATGTAGACCTTACGTGGATTTTCCACACCATGTCATACTATCTAGCATTCATTAATATCTCATGAGGAAATATATTGAGTATTTTAACATAGTCTACATACCTTGTGAATTTAATGAACTCTAGCCAATATAATGTTGAAATCATATGTTTTCATTTATCCATACCAGGCTTGGTACAGTCAAGTTTTGTATCTTTCCACTTAACATTCTCCAGGAACAGTGTTTTTGAAAACAGACTTTACAATGGTTTATGTTCTAGATTAATATATTACCCTGACTTTTGTGACAGAAATAAAATCAAAATTGGATCAGGTCCTTGTCTTATTTACAATTATATCAGCTTCAGGCTATCTTTTATAAGCAAAATGGAAAGCTCAGTGGACTCCAAATTTACTTTTACACAAGTGAAAGTAATAGATTTCTATATTTTTGTCATATTTATCTTTCTTTCTTATGTCATATTTTTATCTCATGTCTTTGAAATATTATGTGAACATGTTATGCTCTGAAAAAACCTGTAGACTAATATTTAAGTTTGTTTTCTTTTGATTATGAGCTTGGAGGGATTCTATTCTGTCTTTTGGCAAAAGGAAGACCATAAAAGACTTTTGTCTGCAACTAAAGTCTGAGGTATTTGATGACCATGAAAGGACATGGATCAAAATATAATGGACTTCCAATCCTTTTCCTCCCACAGGAGTCTACAAGTGGTCAAAACCCCACAGCATTCTAAGAAATGCATTAGAACAGACTTTTCTTTGATGGTTTGAAATTTCACTGTTATTTTAACATCAGACTCTTCATCAGGATCACCATTTGAGCATGGTCAGAGTAGTTTCCTGATAGATCAAACAAAGTCACTCTTGGGCTGTAAATAATTTGGTGGATTTAAAAAAGCAGCAATTCCTAGCAAGCACAATTATCTTAAATGAGAACAAAGTGGATTCATTGTCCTAATGTCTAATACAGTGACATGGTGAAACAGATGAAAGCTAAGCTAAGTGTAGGAAAATGAACCCTTGGGCTTTTCTTTTTGGTTTAAAGAATTGCTTTATATCCCAACTAATATCTTGTTTATTTTAAAATAAATTAAATAAATCATATCACATTTATGACTGAAAAGTTTTATTTTCATTATTTTAAATAAGAGGAGCCTATATATAAGAAATATTCAATTCTAGTTTACTTTACAGAAAAACCAGTGAAGCTGATGGTGTAACTAGGTAGTATGAATGACTATTCATCTAACAGCAAAACATGATTGAATAAGCACAAATAAAACAAATAGTCTATCAGACACAGATACACAGAAAAATCTCCAAATTTTTTCACTAACCCGTTGGATTTACACAGCCCTATCTAAATAAAAGAAAGATATGGTACTTCATGCTGTTCAGGTTATAAGTCCAGAAATATTGCATTGCTTATTAGGGAAGCTCTTAAACTATCAGCACCCTTGCTGAGAAAAAGATTTATGACTAACCTTTGCTAGGTCACTGACAATAAGACTGGAAAATGTTTTTTAGAGAAAAAGCAGTCAGGTGGCTCAACATGAAATTAGACATGTTGCCAGACTCAGCAGGTAGCAGATAATATGATTGAAATTCAGGATACCTATAAATAGAAAATAGTGCCTTGCATGCAGTCTGGGTCATAGGGAAGATGCTTTATCCTGTAATATTTCAGTGTCTTGAATTTTTTTAAGTGTCACACACATTATTTTTTATCCCCTAAAGCACAGAGGCTGTTTCAGTGTCCAGTGTTGCTAGTCACAGTTTTTCAAGTGTGCTTTGCTGGAGTAATTTGTCTAGCTCCCTGTATCAGTGTTGAATAGTGTTTGTATGCTTACTGTATTTCTGTTAAAACAAAGATCTGTTGATGATTTGCAGCCTGATGTAGCAGCAGGTGTCCCTGCCCATGGCAGGGAAGCTGGAACTAGATGATCTTTAAGGTCCCTTTCAACCCAAAGCATTCTCTAATTACATGATTTTTGCAGAAGGAATGTGTAAATCAACACTACAATATCCCCAAAGTAAAGGAGAGCTTGACTGGATTAAAGTCAAGGTTGTGGAAACTTCCTGTCCTTGTGAGTATGCAAAATATTTGAATGAAAGCTTTGAGAATGCTGTAATCACTAAAATGACCAGAGAAGGAGAAAGGAAAGATATATCAAATGAAAACTGTTGCTACATTTTATACTTTCTCATTATATGACCGTTTCTGTATGTAAATGGGTAGTGATCTAAACGGTGATTTAAATGGATCTCTGGAATACCATTTATATATAACCACAGGATATGTGTCCCAAATTATCAGGCATGCTAGCACTGATTGTGGCTATGTGAAATAAAAATATTTAGACTGAAATCAATATGGAAAGTAAGATATGATTTCCGTGTATATAACTTATTTAGAATTGTTGCTTGTAGCAAGTGTGGAAATCACTGCCATGTGGACTACAACCTGTAAGATAAATACACTCATAAGTACTCTGACACTAGAATCAATGCAGATTGTCACACATTTTTGAATCTGTCACACAGATTGCCTTTTACTCTCTAGAAATGTTAGTAGTCCATATTAAATTCCTTAGTAGAAATTATATTTTACTTACAAGCCACCTGTACTAAGAAAATGCTAGCCAAGATTCAAACTAAGACAGAAATATTCAGAGTTAACAATTTATCAGGACTGTAGAGAACAGACTTTGTGAAAGCAGCACCTGGAAAATGAGATCATCTGATCAAACACAGGCATCTGTGGCGCAGATCTCTCCATCTGAGCTAGATGTTTAGACTGTCTTTATAATCAGTGGAGAGAAACAGGCTCGTCTAGGGGAATGATTCACTTCATCATAAAGCAGACACTTAACATTTTCAGATTAGTTGTTCCATGCAAGTGCCTATTTTTCTCTCTTCACCATGAAAAAAAAATAATCCAGGAAGACAAATATACATGTCTCTTTTGTAAATATTTAAAGATGAAACAAATGAATTCCAGACTAAATGCATAAAATGTGCTGACTGAATCTGTGCCTTTATGCCTCCACAGATTTATCTGTGATTTAAATTCAGATGTTGTAAAGCTCAGACTAATAGAGGACAAGAATTGATTTCCATGCATCTAAGGAAAAAGTTATTTCATAGATCCCTCTTGGTTTAATATCCACGATAAGTCTATGAATTTTGATTCTGAAAATCAGAATTTAACTATATGTCTATTTTAAAGAACCTGTTTATTGCCATTTTAGAGGCTTATTTTCAGCTGTTGACTTTTATTTTTTATAAATAATTAAGGAATGGAAAGTAGATGCAGTAAGACTAATTTTCTATTCATGGAGAAAGCAGAAAGGAATCAAACACTTTACAGTCCCTGTAATTTTAGAAACAAAGTACAGAGGCAAGAAGATAGTTTTCATGCAAGAGAAAGTATCTTTTCAAACTGTCCAAGGTTATGCTTGTTAAAAGCATAAAACAGCCCAAAATATACACATTAAAGCCCAAGTCACCCATAAATCAATATTTTTTTAAGTGAATAGTGGTTGCAGGAATGAACTGTGAATGAGTCAGACAGATACCATAATGAGTCCATCATGCTCTAAATCACTCAAAATTAATCAATAAATAATATATTTCTCTTATTGAAAAGAAGAAAAAAAGAACCACAACAGCACTTTGATGATAGTTTTTTGGTTAAACTACTAAATACAGCAATCGATTCCTCATTCTTCCAAAAGTTTCCAGTGTAATGATTGAGTGGTGGTTTTCAAGCAGAGTTATTATCTATCCATCCAACATGAATAAAATGTATTAATAGTTTTATTTTTATTTGTCAACAGAAATGATAATCTTATATTTTAGTATGAATGTGTAGATAAATTTACACTAGAATATACCTTGTAAATTACAAACATAAAAATATTGGACAAAATTAAGATATTCCAAATCTTGTACTTAGTTCAATATTCTGTGGGACTTCCTTATCCCTTACTTCTCTCAAAATGAAAGATCAGATAAGGATGAGGGAGAGTTTAGACTGACAAATTTTAGACTTATATATTTTGTTTGCAATTTTTGCGATTTCCCCTAACACATAGTTGCCTATTTAAACATAAAGAGCTATGGAAATCTAGTATTCTTCCAGTTGACATAATGTAAATTTCTTTTTCTGATCAGGGTGCTTTTCTAAGTCACAGTGATATTGTAGGTTATAGACTCCATTTTAATTTACTCACTAAAAAGGCAGCGGTTTTGGTCCAATGTGTTCTAAAGCACATTTCTTTCAGATCTTTGATACTATATTTCCCATATCTTCAACTTCTAATTTCCTGTTTCATTATAAATGTGTGTAATATATACATGTATAAATATATGAAATACTGATACATTAATATATAAACCAGAAAACAGTAATTCAAATTTCTTTAGATGTTCACATTATATATTAAACCATATTTTGTCTTCCTTCAGAGATTTTATTTATAAAACTGTTAGTTATTAACATGTCAAAATAAATGTTATCTTAAGGAATATTAATGATGACTCATCTACTGAAAACTCCTGGAAAGAGATCTGAGACATTACACATTTTAGTTCATTGAAGTTTAGCAGGATGAGCTGCACTTCTAGTAAATGCATTACATATAATCAACTGACATACAAATTGTTCAGGGACTTTCAGTTTTCCTTCATTTTTCATTGACTTTGGATGGACTTCTGAGCCTAACAATTATCGCTTCACCCACATTTGCTTGGATGAAGATTTCAGAATAAAATTTCAGAAAAAAATCTCTGGACCCAGGTTTGTTTTCATAATACCAAACATGTTTTCACAAAGGTGGGACTGTCTGTGTTATGATGGAAGTCAACTTCTTTCACTCTTCTCTGAGTTATGTAAAAGTTTTCCAGTCTTAGTGAGGAAAATTGTATGCCAAAGAACTACTACTTCTTTTCCTTTCACACTTCAGTAATGGTTGTACAGTTTATTACAGCAATTGGAGTTCTTCACATATACCAAGCATAGAGATCTCATAATTACTTCTCACATGTGGATTGAAAAACATAAAGAAGCAATAAATTTTTTATCATAACAGAAGTTAGTCCGCATTAGATGGCCTTAGATAAATCTCATGATCAAGCAATTATTTCATATACTGTGAATAAAAATACATTTAGGTTTTAATCACCCATGCAGTGAAGGAAGGGGAAATCTGCAATTTTCATTGATATATAAATAGATTATAATTTGCTCGTTCTATTTGTGTAAAAGGAATTACATTTGTAGGAATCAGATTAATTGCACTGGGATTTTTTAATGTAAAATATTTCACTTTACCAATATAGGAGTGGTACTTTCTAAGTTTGTAAGTACATATTAATATTTTATAAGAATGTAAATAAACCTCCTCCCACATGACCTGCTATTCAAAAAATTGACATTCAGCCAATCAGAAATTCTGTGAGTAAAGAGTAAGCAGAGCTGGATGGCTTTCCAGACATTTTTAAACAAGTAGCTAATATCTTAGCTTTGCAAAATTTTGCATTATAAGCATAATGCCAAAAATAATGATGTGCCATCTCAGACCTTAATTGTCCTTATTCCACTAGCAAAGCAAGACCTTTGCATATTGCAGTAGGCATACAAGATTCAGATAAGGATGGAGGAGATATGCAAACATTGGGGAATTTCCAGGTTACATCAGATGTATTTTAGTTTTTCTCTGAAAGTCTCAGAGAATTACCACATACATGTCTTCTAAGTCTTCCTGAACTTTCCTTTGGAAGAAGATCATCAGAAAATTTAGATTTTTGACTTCTTATTTTCTTTATCTTCCCAGGGGTGTGGTATTCATTCTCTCTCTGTAAAACACTATCTAATTTGTAAAAGAAAACTGACATATTGGAAAAAGGCTATGTGACAAATATGAAATAATTCTTTAATAATATAATATTATCAGAGGCATCTATCTCAGTACTTAATTTACTCCCATCGTTCCAGTATCTGAAATTAGGACTTTTGTGAATGTTTCTCTTTATTATAATATACCCTAAACAAGTACAAATTTTTTTTATTAATGTTAGTACTTTCCCAAAAGAAGCTGTGTTTTTGGAATACATAATTTAATCACCACTTTAAGAAATCTCATAGTATTGCCTAATATCACACTTCTAATCATATTCTAACTTTAAAGAGTTAAATTGCAGTTTTAAGGTCTTTTGCAGGTAAATTCAGATGCAGATATTTGCTTGCTTTTTTACTTTTTTAATTGTGAATTGGCCAGAAGGTTTTCAAATATGATATTCTTCCAAAAGCATCTTCTATTACATTTTAAGTGAAGTGAAGAATTTTTATATTCAGTTATTATCATAAACCACTGGAAGTTTAAGTACGGGGAAAGATATGACAACAAAACACAGATCAGATTATTTAATTATGCTTTGTGTTTATAAAATATAATTAAAGTGTGCAGTGAAGATACAGCAATTTAAGCTGGTAGTAGAGGAAGTGTGACTTAACAAGTAGTCATGTTAAATGAAAATTCAGTTACATAACTAGAGCACTACAGACTGGTGTTAATGTAGCTGATTTATAAATTTAAAAGGAGCTTTCAGACATTAGTTCTATATTTGTTAACTTTGGGAAAAGCCCTTCCTTTTTCTTAAAAGAAAACATTATGTATTGTTACTATTTTACTGTAGCTTATATCACAATAAAGAATTTCTGGTGTAATTTTTGTTATCCTTGTCAGTCTTCTTTTCATTCCCTGGTTTTATCAGGTAACATTCTATTTTTAATGACTGAGTTTTTATATGTTCCTGTCTTCTGAGAACAAAAATGACAAGATAATTGGTGAGAGAAGATGCTCAGGCTATGTATAAGCTGTTAAGCAAAAAGAGGACAGAAAGTGAAATAACCCAGTCTGCAGCTGAGACAGATGTTTGTGACAGCAAATATTTGCTAGAGCCTGACTGTGTTGGAAAGAGAGTATCATTTGCCAGGCAGGGTTACATTCTTAAGAACAGTCCTCAAGACGGTCAAACAGACAGCCATCAAAAAACGTAAAAACCAAAAACCAAACCAAACCAAAATAACAACAAGAAAAAAGACAAACACAAAAACCAAAACAAAAAAAATTCCCACCAAAATTATATTGATGGGAAAGTTGCTTGGTAATTTCTTCCAAAGATGAAATATTTCAGTATTATTTCTGGTAGATTAGAACATAGGTACTTCAATATGCAAAATGGGCACTGAGATTTTGTGGTAAAAAGGATTATTTACATTCTGTATAATGAATATTAATTTTTAGACACAATGAAAGTCAAAATTCTATACAGATTTGAAATACAGATAAGTCCTGAAGAGTTGTATGACAGCTAATAAGTAATTTCTGTTTAGTATTTTTTATAAGCATTTTAGTGAGAAATATACATTAAGTATAATTGTCCTACTTTCTTTCATCTTAACTGAAGTACTTTCTGCGTATAATTTTTGACATTTTTCTAAGTTGCAATATTTATATACTTTTTGAGGAAAATGACCCAGTTTTGTAACAATATGCTTGCAAAGCCTGAACAGTGTGAAGAATAATATTTCATGTGCAAATGTGGATGTTTTGATTTCACTGGTTTTTTTTAAGAGGGATATGTCTTTGGTTTATGGTTCTTGCAGCTTAGGTTCATTTTACCATGGTCTTTGTTTGAGAGTCTGGAATAGCTTAGTGAAAAACTATAACAGAGGAAGAAGTGTTGAAGCATTTTTTTTTTCCGTCCTTCCTCTTTTCTCTATTTGATTATGCTAATTCAATAATATTTGTGGTTTTAATTCTGGAAGTTTTCGATTTTTTTTTTTTTGGTAGGTCAAATATTGCTTGATTTGCTCTGCCTAATCAACTTTTGGGCTTGGTGGGGTGTAGGAAAATTTTCTTTTTAGCTATTGAAATGCTTTATAAAAAGTGAAGATCAAAGACTGCAAGGAAACTGAAAACTAGTCTGTTTTGTTTCATTATGGCTTCCACATCTGAAAATCTGGCTTATTAGCAAACAGCTCTTTTTAACTTTTTCTTCTGAGTGGAAGATTGTGCTGGTTTGAACATCAGAGAGAAATTAAACAACAAATAAACCACTCCCCTTCCTCCCACTCTTTCTGGTGAGGGAGTGACAGCAGCAGAGAGAAAATAATGGGCTGAGAAAATAATTTTCTGAAAACATGAAGCAATGGAATAAGATAGGCACAATAACAGCAATTTAATATCAAAGAGAGGGTATTTCATTCACAAAAAAGGTGTTCACCACCAATAAGAAACAAAAAGATGGTAGATGCTCCCCATAGGTTGTGTCCATGTGACTTCCCCAGAAAAAGGCAGTATGGTGACTGTTCCCACACACCACACCAAATGGCCACTGAGAGCAATGACAAGACAGTGGAGGAGCGCTTCAATTCATGTTTCCCAAATCCCTGCCCCAATCCCAAAAAAATGACAAACAGTGGCGAAGAACCTCCCTGAAAGCTGGGTCATCTGAGTCAGGTTGTGCTGCTGGTCCACTGGGGTTCATTTCTGTGCAGTTGCCTGTGGTGCCCTTTCCACTGCCCTCTTGTGCTGGAGATGGGTCCTGCAAGTCACTGTCACTTTTGCAACTGTTCCCCTGTGATCCTTTCTGCTTGGCTTGGCTGAACCAGGATCAACTTCACTCCTGTCACCTGGGCTCTTGTCACCTTGCCATGGGCTAGGGGTGGCCCATGTTGGCCCTTTTCCCACAAGAGCCTCCTCTCAGGTACTGTTGGCTCAGTACTACTCTTGATTCCCATTTTTGGCACTGTCCTTTCAGCGCTATGTCCTGTAGCTGCATTTCAGAGAAAATGAGAGGTGGTGGTGCTCTGCAGGGGCTGATGCCAATCCCTTCCTGTTGTAGAGAAGGCAGGCAAAACGCTGCATTTCTGGTTGGGTAACTTTTCCTCCCAGAAACACATTCCTCACTGATGATGTGTACAGTATATGTAACAACCTGGTCACACTCACAATGTGCTGAGCTCCTCCCTGCTCTCTTCCACCAGGACAAAATATACATGAGAGTCAAAATCACCTTCCCCTCCCGTGGAGAATTCTGATGTTTTATGTGGAGGTTGCATTAGAATGAGGCATGAAGTGATATATGGTTCACTAGGTTCAACCTGTGAGTATAGATATCTCAGTCACAAGTCTCAGATAATGAGATGACGTAATCGAGTGACAATGTCAACATATTGTGTGAACCCTCTGAAATTACTCTGTGGGAATTTAAAGTTTCCAGGAGTTCAAACCATAGCTTTCTGTGATGACTGTTCCTGCAGCTGTTAGATTCCAAGTAAAATCATTTTTTTCACTTAGTAAAGAGCATATATCCCATATCAAATCTTGGGGTTTTTTTAGATAATGTGACTGGTTACTGCCTGAAGTGGCCTCTAGACGGATGCTGCCCTTGTAGCTATTCTTATCTCTTATAGAATGAAGGAAAATCAGATACAACATGGGACATAGCTGGGCAGGTGTTTCTTCTAAAGACAATAGAAGGAAAGGTAATTAGCAGTGTCTGAAGGAAAAGTGTCTGTAGGAACACTCTTCATCTTGACTGGAGCACCTGTTAAGGCTGTGCCCTGATTGCAAGCAGCATGTGAGCAGGTGCACACTGCCTACCTCCTTCTACTGCATGGATGACATCCCATGAAAGGAAGAAGAGGCTGAAATGAAACTTCTGAATTCTTGTACAAATTAATTATTCCTAAACAATAATGTTTTAAAAGGAAAATGTATAATTCATAAAATCTTGCTAAATGAAGCCAAAATATAGTTATGAACATGTCTGTGTTTTGTGGAGCATTTTCAATGACTGTGAGAAATTAAAATAGACTCATATTATTTAGAACAAAAATATAACAAAGAAGAAAAAGACAATATAAGGGAAAATAATTTATCTTAGAGGAGGAAATACAAGCGTTATAGAGGATTAGACAAATTAGTTAATGAGAGAACAAATAGCTTGTCATCAATTCTTTCATGAGACTCTAGTATCAAATTGTTTCTTTTGTGGCTGTCAGTTTCAACAGATTTTCCAATTCAAATATATTTTGAAATAAACTAATCTTCTTGATGATTTCAAAATGAAAAGTTATTATTTCTCTGTTCTAAGAAATAGTGACGGTGCAATTCACCTCCATGTTGTAGGCACTTAGTGTGGGATTTTTTTTTCCCCTTAATTTAAAGATCTACCCTTGAGCTTCTAATACTTCTTCATAATGTTTATAACAAGCTCTAGAGAACACCTCTGCCCTTCTGAAATAATTTTGGAAGCCAGGTGAAATCTACTAAGAAATCTCAAATGCCACAGGGCACCATCTGTACTCAACTTACTTGAGGCCCTGAATTAAATGTATATACATAAAAATAGCTAAATTAATCTAAATTAGTATGCTGGTTAGTGGAGATCTAGGAATTAATTTGTCTAAACATAATTGGTAGTGGAATTTGACATGTCAGATGGTATTGAAGACATCTGTGCAAGGTAGTTACTTATGACACAGAAGCACTAATTATATCCCTCTGTAACAGTAACTGAAACTACTCAAGAAAGTCTAGTACATCTCTGTGACACTAGACATACTTGTGTCAGCAAATGAGCCGTGCCACAAGTCAGTAAAATCAGTGGAAACTGAAGAGATGGACAACTAACCAGATGTAAGTGTCTGCATCAGGATAAACTGATCACTATCTCCAGGATATAGACTGGAGTTAGCACCTGAGGGAGGCAAGGGGGAGGGTTTTTTCTCTCGGGATTAACAGCTAAAACTTTGTGAATGCAGCCACTCTTTTGCTTTGAAAACTGAACACGCCTCACATGAGACATCAAGAGAAATTAATTTGGGATACAGTGAGTAACAGAAGATAACACTGATGAAAAGTTTTATGAGTTCTTACAGTAGAAATATTAAGTAATAATACATGGAACATTAGATGTTAAAGAGGTAGTGCACAGTGAAGAAAAGCAGGAACTTCAAGAATAAAAATAAGGAAACTTTGCCATCAGCTTGGTTATTTAATTCTTCCTGCACATGACCTAGGAGGTTTTATCTTACATTTATCTTACTTAGCTTACTTATGACAATTGTTATCTTATAATAATAAATACCGATTGTGCGGGGTATATGCAAGCAGCTGATTTTGAACCATATATGTAATAAATTTTCATGCAAGATTTTGTCACTGATGGAGTAGCTCTCTGGACATTTTAGGTATGTCGTGTATTATCCTTAGTTTCTTGAATATACAGAAGATGAAGGGGACTAAGACTATACTGCTGGACAGAGGTGTTAATTGAGTAATTGAGAAAGATAATAATGAGAGATGTGTGAGTTATTTCCCATTGCATCTGTAAGTATGTTTTAAACTTTCCTCCAAACTAACCCACAAACTATTATTTTATGGATCAAAAGAATAAATTAATTAATAAATAAAATATTCAGAATATACTGTGGAAAGAATGTAGAATAAAGAAGTGGGAAGTCAATTGCTACCAGGTGATCAGCCAGATGGTAAGTACTTGTCACAGTGGGACAGGAAGAAAAGAGGCAACATTGCACTCTGATATGGGGGATTTTGACCTTTGCAAATTAGGACACAAATTTTACAGACTTACAAACTTGGTAGGTTTTGGATTTGTGATTTGGTATTTCTGTTCTTGTCTGTGTTTTATTTTTCTTAGGTAAAAGAATCAGTAAGATTGATTTTCTTTTAATGAGTAAAAAAAGTCAGAATAACAGTTTGCAAAATTAAATTTTACTTCTGGATGAGATGGACAATAACATTTATGGACTAAATCATATGTCTGAATGTTCCAGGGGAGTATTCTCTAAAGAAATGCACTTTTGTATTTGTGAAGAAAGAATAAAGATAGAAAGAAACAGTCTAACTCACAAAACCTGAATCATATTTGTTAGTTAGCAATCTTTCCTAAAATCTCATAATAACAACTATCACGAAAATATGTCTGAATTGCAAAAGATAATATCTAGTTGCAGAAGGTGTAGTGGAAGTAGTATATTTAGTTACCTCTAGATGTTTATATAAGCTTCACTGCCATAAATACTGTAAGAAGAAACGAGGAGCTATAGACCAGAAGCCCAGATAATCAGTGCCTGAAGCCCACTGAGTTCAGGAGGCAAATACATGTCCTTGAGAGCTGAGGGTTTAGAACAGCAGTGATTAAGCAATTTAATTTGGGTTTTCTGTAATGCCCAAGAGAAGCTAAACAGGAAGAACTTATTTGCATTCTTTTCTGTGGTGGGGTACAAGCATTTGTGATAAGCAATATAAATAAGTCTCATCACAACTTCACACTCTGATTTCATTTTTTACCCTGAACTGTCTTCTTCTCTGTCAATTGCTTTGGATCAAGGAACACTGATATCACAATTTTAGACAGTTCCTCTGTGTGGTTGCAATAAGGAAATTCAGTTTTACCCACCCTTATTTTCTCTCCCTATTCTTGTCACTGTCAGATCAATAAATACTTGTATTTAAAGGCAATTTTGGGAGAATAAAACAAAAATATGATCATCTAAAGAAGACATAGTTTAGTCTCTTACAGACTAAAAATCTTCACTAATAATGTTTTTTTTTTTTAAAAAAATCCACATTTTTTTTGAAAATCCAGATTACCTTAATTGTGGTCATTTTATGAAAAAGAAATTATGATAAGAAACAAATAATCCATTCTAGACTTAAACTTCATTAAATTAACATAGTTCAATATTTGTGCAACTTTCAATAAGAAGACTGACATAAGGCTACTTGAACATAGTCATAAAGCTGGTGATAGGAAAAGTTCTTGAGTGAAATATGGGCAAAGATGTATTCAAAGATAAATGATGGAAATGGACCAATTCTAAACTTTATTTTAAAATACAGAGGCATGTTTCCGTCCTTGCTGTATATCTTCCCATATGTTTGTCCAAGCCTTCATTTTACTAAATTCTGCCTACATTCCTATTTGTATTTCTTTCCATTTTAATTCCCTTTTTTTTTTTTTTTTTACAATTTCCATTCATCTGCCAAATATTTCTTTCCTTGGAAATAACTACATATGTTACTAAACAGAAAGGATAGAGTGGAATTCTCCCAGTGAGGCTAGGAAGAAGTAGATGGAAATCTTACAATTCTTATGAGAACAAGAACCTTGTTGACCTGCTTGCACAAGATAAAGATTAGGATGGGGAGGGATGTATTTATGGAAATAGGCATAATCCAGTGAATCAAGTCTTTTTTATAGTTTTCTTTTGAACAGCTTGACAGCTCCATTTTATTTGATTTTTTGAATATTTTATTCTATTCTTTCATGTAAATTTTAGAGTTTTTCTACATCATTTTGAGAGAAAGAGAAGCTGAGACTGCATCTTTGTTGCTGGTAAACAGCTTGACCAGTCTGAACTATTGAGAAATAACTGTATAGTGATTATGCAAATCAGATAAGCCAATGAGTGTGCAGAGAAATGCATAGCTTAGGAAAAACCCATACAGGTACACATCAATAGCTGTTCAGTTACTCTGAGTTCTGATTGGCTGGAGCATGTCTATTTCTGTGTGTTATTCTTACATTGGTGAAAAGCTGAGACATACAAGACTGATTCTCAAAATATTTGGAAAATTATCTTGATTGCATAAAGAGTTTGGCTCTTTAAATGCACAAGAGATAAATTTAGCCACCAAATTTAACCTTTTTCATCGACTAGAGTAATGCCTTTTCATTTATTACTGCTTACGGCTGCAGTTCAGTTGAGGAGGTGCACAATTAATAGCATAAAGTGCATTTGGAAAAATTATGCCAATTCAAGAGGAAGTTATTGTCCATGACTATTACTAAAAGGTTTATAAATTTGTTATTTAAATTATTTGAATATTCTGTAAGATTAAATTTTTGCCTAAGGACTTCTGTAGGATATGACTTGTACTTCATTTTAATATCTTACAGTATTCTTTTTATATACTAACTGAAGTTTGGTTTGAAGCAAAATTGAGATTATCTAAAGAACTAGTGTACCAAACACTCTGAAATCCAGTGTCTTCAAAAAGAATCTTTGCAATATTTCTGAAATACCAGCAGTTCTCAAATCCCCAGCAACACATTGAAACTAATCCCCTGTTAGAAGCAGCAGCAAACTTGTCTCATTCTAGACCAGCACTCCCATGCCATGTTACCCTCAATCACAGAGTTGCAGGCACAGGACTTTCAGTTTTGGATTCCAGGTCTTCAGATAATGAAGTGACATGCAATGAATTTGCCAGCCATTAATTTTGTGCTGATTTGTCAAAATACTATATATTTCAGATTTTTAATCATACAATAATTATATATGTTGGCTGGATCAACTGCTTTGGAGCAAGAGGGTTCTGCCATTGGTAACAATGGCCTTAGTAATATCTTAACATTTTATTATAATTTCTTATCAATTTATCCTATAAGGATATCTTATCATTTTATCTTATAATTAATCATTATTTTTCTACTGTCAATTACTTAGGTGGGACTAAGGATCCTTTTCCTATGGCTGTATGCAAAGGAGCTGTATGAGGGTCTTGCTAAGGAGAGGCTATTGCTGAGGAAAGTTAAAATTATCAGTAAAAGTATAACCCAAAAAACCCAAGGAGTATTTGAAAAAAAGTATCATGTTTCTGAAAAGTTCTGAGTTCATTGCCAGATGCTATTAATAAATTTGCACATAATGGCATTAATTAAGCTGAAATTATATACATTTCTTTTGGGGTATTTGTTTTTTTCAAACAAACAGGAGCCAGTATTTATCCCTTAATTATATGTTGCAACACAAAGTTTGCATTCCTAACAGGGCAAATAAGAAAGGGTCTGCTAAAATTAAACTCATAAACTTTCCAGTCCCTTCTGTAATACTCACCAAGCTTTGGAAAACAGGATGAAAAATAGAGAAGAAATACTTCTCTAATATTCTAAATACATCAAGAACTACAGATTGATATAGCTTCCTCAGGATTTATTGGTGTGGATTATATCAACAAAGAATTAGAGGATAAAGCCATAATGAAAGTTACTTCACAAAGGATCAAGAACAGTAGTGTTTTTCAAAAGCCTAAAAATCTTCTTGTCTTTTTTACTGATTAGGATGTTTCTGATTGATCAAGACAGCTGTGTAGCCATTGTGCATTTTGACTTCTTAAGCATTTAAGAGTGTATACCTTTTGATTTAATAATGTTCAGCATTATAAAATAACATATCTTCAGAAATTTGTGCATGTTAAAGGTGGGAGACATGCTGAGATTCCTGTAACCTGGGGTGGATCTCTCTCCTGGTCCACTGCAGCAGAATCTCTGCAGATTCCCAGCACCAGGGCAGTCATCCCATCCCAGCAGGATCAAAGGGAGATTGCTGTGGTTCCCTGTCCCCAAGTCCAACCATTCTGTAGGCTGGAGATGTTTTGCCACAGTCACTCACATGGCACAAGCAATGCTGGGCGCATAGCACAGAGAGTGCCTGACTTGGCACCTACAAGAATACAAACAGCACAGCTTAGTTATTTTTGCCCTCACTGAATGATCAGGATGGAAGTTCCATAGCAGAGTATACACATCTCCCTGGAAAAACACCATCTCTCCTGCAGCTGATTTAAAGCCTTCAGTTTACCCAGTACACCCACACCCTTATCGCCTCCTTCAGCCCTATAGTTTATCCCTCTAGCAGCTGGCACTCAGACATCTTACAGCTGCAATTTAACTTAAGATGACCTTCCCTAACACTCACACATGAAGCCCTATAATCTAGAGTTCAGATAAGATAGCCAGAAATCCATATGAATAAAGGATAAACTACAATGGTCAAGCAGGACTCAACCAGACAGGCATATCAACTAGCACTTGCTCAACTGTGACCAATACTTACATATGCCTTTTGCTCTCTTTTCTTCTGTATTTATTAATCTTAATTCATCTGCAGCCCTCCATTTACCCCACTTTATTCTTTCCCCTAAAAATGCCATAATAGATCCCACAGTGCTGACTAATGTGTCCCAAATTTCAGTTCCTCCTCCACCCCGTAGTTACTTCTGTATCCCTTTAGTTTGCATGACATTATGGAAAGAATTTCTTTTGTTAATTCATCCTAATGGTTCTCCTGTGACAATCCTGAGAGCAGTCATATTCATACACTGTTTAGGTTACTAGAATTACTTCTTCTGTCATTTTTCTAAGATTCTCTTGTAGAATATTTTTGTGTTTAATTTGCATAGCCTTTAGTTAAATAATCTAATATCATAAAAAGAAAAGTAAAAAAAAAAACCAACAAAAACCACAAAAAACAAGGAACCAAACCAACCCCAAAATACATCACAAAAAGCACACAAAATCATAAAAATAGAATGACAGTGTAAATGCCTAAGATGCACAAAGAAGGTGGAAGAAAACCTGAACTTCTGGAGACAAGGAGATGTGCTTTATAACAGCTGTATGTGTTCCAAAACTAGCATGCCTTTAATTACCTGCTTAAAACTGACCCTGGTAAATCTCACAAGCAAATTGAAATAAATTGGAGTAGTTTGCTAACTTCTGTGGGTTGCAAGCAGTAAAACAGAAGTCCCCCATGTATAGTTTCCTCCCTATGGCATGGGATTAATTTTGGGGTCTGGTGGAAGGAAAATATTTTCTTGAATAAATAATAGCATGTGACTTTGAGAAAACTGAAGCTGTTGGACAGACAACCCACAGCTGCAGGAAACCCCCAACTAGTCTCCTTGAAAACAGTCTGCATAATGTGATATTTGATGGAAATAGAGGAAAAAGTGGTTTTTTTGAGTCAAAGCAAGACGGAAGTTGTACCCTATTTTAATGTGGCTGTTTCATGGAGAGAAGAAACACAATACTGAAAATCCCGTTATTGTAAAAGATTAAGCAGAAACCATATCAGAATTACTGAAGAAATTGTGAGGCAACTTAGATTTCCAAACTGTGAAGAAAAATTATACAAGGGTTTTTTTACCTTGGGAGCCTGGAAGTTACAGTTAGGGAGTCAAGATGATTAAGTTCACTTAAGCTATGACGACTTAAGCAAATTAAGTTCTGGAGGGGCCATATAGGGTATATGATTGACTTGCTTGTGGTAGAGATTTCAAGTCAAATTGAATGATGTATATAACAAGGTGCTCCCTGCTCTCATTTGGAGCAGTATTTCAAGTCATTTATGAATGAGTTTTGAAATGATATATATTTATGTATATTTACAGAAATAATATAGTGGTTCTTCCTTGCAGCACAATCTCTTGACTCTTAGGTATGCTAAACTGCATTTTTTGACAAAATTACCTTTCAAAATAGAGCAAATTGGTTCTTCTGAGAAAATTTCCTGTTAATGATTTGAGCTATTTAGCCAAAATAAACAGGAAATACTCCTTCAGGTTATTTAACTAAAGAGGTAGGGGGGATGTGGGGGTGTGATTAGGTTTTATCATTTTCTGAAAGGACAAATGGCCACAGCTGCAGATAATTCAGGATGAGTCAGTGCTGCCTTGCTGCCTGATGGCTTTCTCAAAGAGTTCAAGGATTACAAAATACAGAGCCAGGAAGGAGTTGTTCCTCAGTAAGGTCAGTGAAGGTTTTGCAAAACAGCATGTCTCTGTGGTATGTGGCTGTTCTTCGCATCTTGAATAGTAAATGGATGTTTAGTTTACATAGGTTGTGTAACACGTAATCTAATAAATTCTTTCAGTGCAGATCTACGAGGTTTGGTGACACTCCAACTTCTTTTGTTTTCTATTTGATTAGCATTCTGGAAACTAATCAACTATCTTCAATATATAATTATGCTGACTAAGATCTCTTGTAGTCTCTTCAGCTGTCATTTCAGTGAAATCTATGTCTTTAAAGAAATAACAAAAACCTGTTATTATCCAGTCCTCATGAAATTTTGTCAGTAGAGATACAAACAAATACTAGAGCTAATGCAATAATAATTTAATTTTTTCACATCAAAGTACTTTTTAAAAAATAAATCTGTTTTTAAGTGGAAATATTTGGGACTACATACACGAGGTCTGAATTATTAAGTAAAAATAGCCGCAATACCCCAAAGTCTTCATCTTAAATACCAGTTTTTACCACAGAATTAAACATGAGAAAAAATTTTTTTCAGTGAAAACTTAAATTGTATTTGACTAAATATTCAGATATTTCTTTCCTTACTTACAAGAAAGAACACATGTGCCCTGCCTTACAACAGGGTTACTGTAGACATTGTTGGGGATCCACTGCACAGTCACTGACATCAGTGCCAGGGATAACCCAAAAAAGAGCCACTGCTGAGTAGCCAGCATCTGCTTGGTCAGCCTTTGTTGGTGGTGGTGAATAATCATGTCTGACTTAGAAACCCTTACCCCCTTACTTTGTTGTGGCAGAAGGGGTCACAGTAAGTTGTGCTGCAGAACACATGGGGTTGCAAGATGCCTCTCTAGGCTGCTTGCAGCCTCCTACAGGATTCTGTGTTGGCCCCACTGCTGAGTAGCCAGCATCTGCTTGGTCAGCCTTTGTTGGTGGTGGTGAATAATCATGTCTGACTTAGAAACCCTTACCCCCTTACTTTGTTGTGGCAGAAGGGGTCACAGTAAGTTCAGGGTGTGCTGCAGAACACATGGGGTTGCAAGATGCCTCTCTAGGCTGCTTGCAGCCTCCTACAGGATTCTGTGTTGTGGGGACCAGCCTGTGGTGGCCAGTTTGGAAATGCTGGGACCAGGACTGTATGAGGGCCAAGATCTGGCTGAAGAAGGCCAGAACTAATTTCCCAGGAGCATCAAATATAGCAGTACAAGGAAAGGTCAGCAAGCAGCTGAGGTTGTCCACAGCATGGGATGGTGCCCTCAGCTGCCAGAGCAATGTCCTATGATAGATGAACAAGGTGAGCAGGCTAGGGCTTCATTGAAAGTCTGGTGATCTTCAAATGCAGAATGGGAATTCAGGTCTGAGGTGAAGCCAGAAGTCCAGTCAATCCATTGGTACTCTTGGGACCTTGACACCAAGAAGTAATTGAAACAGAGCGTTAGCCACTTCTATCTGTCTTGGTCTTGCTCTTCAGAGTAGCATATTGATTAAAGCAAAATTCTTTTTTGTGTCTATAGTGCTTGAACAGTAATTTATAGATTTTTATTTTTTTCTCCAAGAAAGAGATGCGTTTTCTTGCTGAGTTGCAGAAATGTAGCAGCGTGATGCACAAAATATTACAGCAAAGTGCAAAACATGAATACCTGGCTGTGTTGATTTTTGTGAGTTTTTTTCTGTTGCTCTGGAAGGGTCCATTATCAGAATGTAGAAAGTTCCAATCACAGCTGCTTTTCCATGGATTAATAAAATAAAATAACAGCCTGAAGGGGTAAAAATCAGTAGACATTTAATAATTTAATTTCAATTGATTATGAATTGGAAATGATTTCACATTTGCCTTTAGCTCTTTTACTAAGATTGTACAAAATGTCTAGTTGTTGTGTCATCTAGTGTAATCACTCTATTGTCTTCCACTGACTTGTAATAAATTTCCATGGCCAGCTAGTAAAACTGGGCTTTTAACTTTTCATGCTGAAATAGATTCTCACAGGCTTACTGCTGTGCTTTAGCTTTGCTTATTCTGTTGTAGTAAAATAGAAGTCATAAAAAAAGAAGTATAACCTCAAGAAAATTTAGATTTTTTTAAAATTTTCATTTAAAATCATTTAGATTGCAGTGATACAGTGTTTCTCCTGTGCTAGACATTTACTACTAGAAATAATTGTGTGAAATAATTGCATGTAAACAAGATGAATTGCTTAGGTGTCTACAAAAGGTTTTACTGATTTCCAGCCATGCTTGAATACATAATTTTATAACAGTGATGTTGTGGCTAATTTCTCTCAAAATTATCTGGCTGACCTAAAAGAGAGAAAACCTAAAGTGAAGCTGTTTGGTTATAATCTAGATGATCACAATACTATTTCTACTAGTATCTGTGCTTCAAACATAGGGAAATTACATGTATGGATCACTTCCAGATAGCAGATGTGTTTCTTCTGGGGAAAATAAAACAGAATTTAGAGGATATTGTATTTAATTGATTATAAAATAGAAATGTGTGGTGTGAAGTACCAGAATGGGTTCTAGTTTTGCAGGACACATATTTTCTCTACTGTCTTTTGATTTAAAAATCTTCACCACTGCTTTCCAATGCCTGGAGAAAGTCACCTAAGAAATTATTCCATGGAAATGAGCAAACTGATGAAATAAACTCAATCTAAAACTTACTGGATGCGTTAAATGCGTGAATTTCTAAATTAAATGGAAAACTAGGCAGTATAGTCATGAGTCTTGCAGGCTGTTTCTTATCTCTTGAAGTAAATATGTTCTCAGCTGGATAGCAATCTTGATTTTACTGACAATTAAGGGCAAGTCACTTTCTGAATATAGTCATCACTGCAATTTGAGAAACCTTAAACAGGACCTCCCTTGGTCATGGGTTTCTCATGCCTTGCTGAGAGAGTTAGCCTGAGAGAATCTACTAACAAGGATAGTCAAGGACAGCATTATTCCAGAGACATTAATTCTCTTGCAGTGGCTATAAAGGGGGTCTAAGTATGTCAGCTCAGATAAAGACAACCATGTTTGGACAGAAATATTCAACCCGTTACATCTACAGTACCTGTCACACAGAAAAGAAAGAGATGGTCAGGTGATGTTCTGGGATATGAAAGATTGATTTGAATGCCTACTTTTTTTGCCTGAGTAATTACAAGATCTTACATGTCCCAGATGCTCTCTGCGTTGAAAGGCATTAGGAATTAGGAGTTTCTCAATATTTATTACTCAAATTCTTCCAAGTTTTGTACAATATTGAAATGCAGACAAGCAAATGAAGAGAAGGACTCCACAGCATAGTGGGAACCTGCTGGAATAGACTCAATGTGTATCTAAACTAGTAAATTAACCAGGCTTGTGACCTTCTATCAGCAAAACTGTGAATACTTACAGAAAAGTCCAAATTAATGATAAATTCTCTTATTTTCTGTAACAAGGTAACCATATCCAAACTATGTATTAGGAAATATGCTCTGTCATAAATGTCAAGGTGTGTCAGGACATTATTTGGGAGTGCTGACTGGTCTAGGAGAAAACCAGAGCAGGATGCTTCTGACTTAATAGCTGTGAGTGACTAGATTTGAGCAACTAGGAAGCTAGTTACATTTCCTGACACCAGTTTAATTTACTAACAATGACACAGTCTCATGTTACATTCTGTATTTCTGTAGGGATACAGAAAGTACGTTTTATTAAGTATATCTTATACAAACTAGAATATGGTACATTCCACCAATATTCACATTTTATACCTAATTTTTATCTACCTAATTTTAATTAAATTCACTGCTATAGTTGTTTCAGAGAAATTATTTACCAAGATGATTATATTGTTGATTGGGCTTTGAATTTTTGAACTTCATAAAGAAACCAGCACAAAGCAGAAAGTAATACTGCACAGGGAAAGAAGCTTTCTCAGGAAAGAACTTGCTCTAGGAGCGTGCACAAACAAAACTAACGAAACCTAAGTGGCACAATGAGTGAACACATTAAGGAAGGTCTTGGTCTGTATGCCACATAACATCATACTTCTCAAAGAAAATGAGGGCAATAATGTGACAGTGGTGGTATAGAGAGTGGGAGCTCCCTGTAGAGCAGCCTTAGGGTATGGAAGGCTGTCACAGTCACCTGCGAGCTCCTGGCACCCGCAGCTGAAGCTAGGTCTGAACAACTGCTAGACCAGTAGTGTCAGTGCTGTGCTTCTTGGTCACAACTCCTTGCTGTGTTTGCAGCTCAAGTGCAGGTTAGAACCAGCTTGCACCGTGAAGCTGTACCTTACCAACACTACCCCTAATCAAACCGTTCTCATAAGGGAGGTTTTTAGCACAGTAGCTTCTCTATTTCACACACTAGTAGTCTTGGTTGTTCACAGTAAAAAAAAATGTAGTGCTGCCTTTCCTTATAAATGTTTTTTTTCTATGCAGTTATGGAACACCAAACAGTTTCATTAAGCAACAACAGGCAAGAACAAGTCATTGGTGTAGGTGTGTAAAGGTGTGTTAGCATCTCAAAGTTATTCCACAGAGAACTTGACAAAAATTCTCATGTGAAAACTCGTGCTGAAAATTATTAGATGAGATAATCACTGACTTGAGAATGAAAGAAAAGGAAAAGATAAAACATACCAAATCTGTTGTTTGCTGCAGGCAGACAGAACATATGGCACAAGTGAAGAATTATCTGAAATACTTTTTTCGTGCACTGAATTAATTTGAAATTTGGAATAGTGAACCTACCTTACTGATGCTCTGCTTTTTATCCCAGGCAACTCATCTTCAACAGCCAGCAGAATCTTTCTAACTAGAATAAACTTCTAAAGAAAGTCACTTCTGCATTGCATTATGTTTGATTACATAACTTTTTGTGTATTTTGTCACATGTTTATAACAATGGTAGTTTTTTCTGTTATCGTCTTAACATTGGACTTCAATTACACAGTGTGGACTCCCAGGGTGATTTAAATATGTAATGAATATACAGACCAGTCACCTGCAATTGGATGAAGTTCAAGGATTTGGATTAGTGAGAACACACTGTGCAGACATGGGTCACAAGTTGTGCAAAATTCTTACTCTCCAAAAGGCTGAAACTCTAATTTCTGGATATATTTACTTGCACTCATAATATTATTCCTATCAATAAATATTTTTAAGTTTCAAAACTGTTCAGAAAATGCTTGAATTTTGAAAAAAAAAATACGAGAAAGAACAGTCGAAGAATATACAATGAAAATCCTTGTAAGGTCTAACCTGATTTGAATACTTTGTGAGACAAAAAGTATATAAGTGTATCAAATGTGCATCCAAATGTGTTAGTAGTGGAACAACAAGGACAACTTATTGATATTAGAATAAAGGATACAACTAGTATTTTTAAAGTATTTATATCTAATTGTTATAAGAAAATATACCAATGATAACTAGATATATCCTTATTGATGTAGGGATACTTCATGTACTTTGCATTAGTTCCAAATCATTGTATAATGTCTCCTTGCAGCATCAGCAAACACAGCAGCAAGCCATACAAACTACAGTAAAATTATAGCTTCAACTGCCTGACAGTTCTCATCTTAACTTCCTTACTTTTATCATTATTTTAATTTTAAATGGGCTGATCAAAAAAAAGTGTGGTCTAAGCAGACAGTTGTCAGAAATGTGCTTACCACTGTAATGCAACTGAAAGTTCAAGACTGAGTATTTGCAGCTTGGTACAATATAAAATATTTCCACATTAAAGTGCAAAAGAAATCAAAGGTGGAGAATATTTTATAAGTTGTAACTCACTCTTTAGAGTTTGTATTCTAGAAATATTAAAAGCAGAAAAGCAAAAGCTAAGGACTGTCCTAAAACCTGGAAATAAAAAAGACATTGAGATGAAATAGACACTGAAGCTTCAGACCACACCTGTGAACTTTCCAATTAACTTTCTAGACAGCCTGAGACAATTGATTCTGCTGAATCAAAAGCAATAAGATTAATTAGATTAAAAATAAAGAATATTAAGCCAAATACCCAGCAAACTGACAGTTTATTTCTAAGTACTTTCTGCCAACAGACTGCAATATTTTCTTGTGACATTTCCAGTGTTATTGTCATTCAGGGATTCAATTAGCAAACAAACAAATCTGAATTTATGTAGGTATTAGCATATTTTGAATTTGTATTAAGGAGCAATTCACACTTATAGAACTCCAGGGCGTAGAAGCAAAAAATAAAGAAAAGAGTAAGAAACTATCATTATTATTTCAAAACTATGTAAGTCCACTTCTGTTCAAAGAAAACTAACAAGTACATTCTTAAGACCTCACAGTAAGTTCCAAATAGAACAGAAGATCCTGCTTCTATTCTTATATCTTAAGAATGCAAAGGATTGCAAAAGGAATAGTGAACGTATAATGGATGAGCATTTGTGAATGCCATACAGTAAGCACGCATCTGTAGTTGACTTGTTACCTCAAAATTCCCTCTCTAAATTTTCCTCATTTGGTGGATACAGCCGCAAGTACTGATCATATGTAGAAGACCTTTTTTTACCCAGTATATTGCCTTCTGAGTGGCTCAGTGCTTCTCAGTGTTTATAACTAGGTTCGGTTTTACAGATGGAACAGATGAGTGGGAATGATCATGGTGCAAAGGTGAGGATCAGGTTCTGAGTAGGAAAAATGTCTTTGAAATAATACTGGCCGTTCAAGATTCTTCTAATATGACTGGGTTCTAACACCTGGGTTTGGATAAATATGGTAATGAAAGATGTCAGTGATTATGAGAATTTATTTTTGTTGCCAGCCCTTCTGCAGAAATTTCATTCTCTCTTCATCTTCCTCTCCATTCTTTGCAAGCTTTTTTCAGTGCCAGAAAAAAAACCAAAACAAAAGAAAAAAACAAAAAAAACCCAAAAAAACCCCCTGTTTATTTTTGTGAGTACTTTGAAGGAAGGATTCAGACTGCCTTTAGTACTACACAAAAAGAAAAAGAAAACCAAGAAAGAGCGGCTAAGAGGCTTTAGGTTTTCCTGCTCTGGTCTCCTCAGTGTTGAAGGTGACATGGTTAAGGAGAAATGGAGAATGTACACAAACACAAAATCCTTTCCTCCTCCTTCAGCAGAAGGAGCAATGACCTGTGCAAATATAATGTGAGGAAAGAAGAGGGTTCAGTCTAAGCAGACCCAATCTTCTCAGCCAAAGGTGAAATATGCAGGTGATCGCATTAAAAAATGGGATACATTTGTCCTGGTTTTAGTGAGACATATTTATTTTTCACATATCATAACTCCCTTCTTAGTATCCCTCGTCTCTCTCTCTCATGTTCCCATTTATTTCCACAGCAAGTAAATCAATGTTATTAGCTTATTCTAAAAGTATCCTCTACCTAGAAAATAGCTTTTACACAAGCCTTGGCTAACGTATTCGTTTACTTTTCTTGTTACCCCTTGGTTCTTCCCTCTGTGTTGCATATAGGTAAAGCCTTATAAAATAAGAGCCTTGTTACCCTTATAAAATCATGGCTCAGGCCTGCTGCTTAGACTAAGTGCAGCTAACAGCTGACAACTATCTATGAGAGCAGCCTGTCAGCCTGCACCCATGAGAAAGGAATTTGTAACCATGAGAATAATTCTGCATCCATGAAAAAAGAATGTAAACACTTTTAAAGAAGAAAGGTTTTGGTGACCATGTTGTCTAGGGACTATTAACCAACTAACTGGGTAGCAACAAGTTACTAACCAATTAGAATTAAACATAATACTTTTAGAAAATTATATTAATACAAGCTGTGAAGAACAAAGATTTGCTATTGCTGCATGAAGAAAAAGGTGTCTTGTCCATCTCTACTGCAACACGGCTGGTGACAAATTCCTTGAATAATAATAATTTGTTAACTTTAGAATATGGTTATTACTTTTCCAGACTAAATTTTAATCGGTAGCATAGGCACAAGGAAGTTTCTTGAATTTGGTATTGTTGCTCTCTGTGTGAAAAAAAAATAATGCACTCAAGAACTTATTCTTGAAAGTACAAAAATATAGAATGGTTGTGGTTTGTGGTTGGAGCTCCATAAAATAATACTGCACGATGAAAGAATACCTGGTGGCTCATCTAATTCTGTTGAGTATTTGTACCATGTAATTTATTCCTCTTGCAGATACTCAAAGGCTCTATGTATGTGCTCAACTTTGAAATTTTCATGTCAGAGTTTGCAATCCATTCTGCCCGTTAATTACGTCGTGACTAGATAATCTGTCCAAGTTTCTCATGCATATTCTTTAATTTTCCAGCAATAATATAAGATCCAACTTTCTAACACTCCAGAGTGCTTCTGTAACACCTCTCTTATTTTGAAAGTCTCATGAAATAGAATATTTTTTACTTTTTGTAAAGATTTTACAAAAAGCTTCTTTCCAAACTTGTTGGCAATTTTTATAAATGCCATTAACATTTAATAAACATATTTTTAATATCAAAGGTCAATTTCTTACCAGTTTTGCACTATTTGATAATAATTTGTACCTATATAACATGAATATAAGCTACTAACCTAAATTGGAATAATTTTATAACCACTTAACATGGGGGTAATTGGCAGTAAATAGTGCAAGGTAATGGAAATTTAGATGATAGAGATGCAATTATATTAAAAGAATCAATAAAAGCTCTTCCAAATTACAACCATGGCATAAACAAAATAGAATAAAATCAATAAACTTAAAAATACCCTTCATTGTCCTTTAGATTGCTAAGTAAAAAGAAAGTATCTTAAGCCATAATGGTAATACCAGAAAAACTTGAACTTTGTTACACAACTGAGATGATAGTGATTTCCAGGAGCAGGTGTACAATATTGTAACTCTTTTTAGCTCTAATGTAAAAATTGAGTCTGACGGTCCAACTAGATTTCAATTGTTGCTGTTTATTAAAAAAAATAGTTCCTAGCCTAGACGTTTGGACCTATAAGCTAAGCTAAGTGATCACACAATAGTGGTTATTTACCAAAACTTAAAATAAGATAGATTATTGCAGAAGAAAAAAAAACCTGGGCGTAAGGGTTGGAGGTAACAGAAAATCAACACTTCCTATTAGTTTTCTAATTTCCATTTAACCATGTTCACTAATTAGGTAAATATATGTTAAGTAATTAGGGAGTTTGGTTTGGGTTTTTTTTCTAAGAAGATAATAGGAACCTAGAAACTGTGAATATGACACTGAACATACTAATTCCTGTTCATTCAGTGAGAAACTTTGTTTAGAAATGCTGTTGATACTACCAGAGCATATTTACTGAGTGCAGTGAGGTGCTGCAGGATCTCAAGCATCTGACTTGGAATTTAGCTCCAGATTGTCACATGGTACACCCAAGCAGAGACTGTGGAGAATTTCAACATTTGTTTACGGCTGGTCAGACAGAAGTTCTGATGTCATCTGTGTCCTGGTGTTCACCAGTGAAATTACTCCTTTATATCAAACAAAGTGAATCAACATACATAAAATGAAATTTCTGAGAAGTGAGTATGTGAGATATGCAACCTAAGGACAAGATACTGGGATGCCAACAGGACACAGCAGTGGAACTCATGGCAGTATATATTTTTGCAGATTTTTTTTTCAGAATCTTTGACAAACACATTCTGAGAAAATGCCTTAGGATATTCTACTCATCTTTGAAAAAAAGCTTGGGGTTCTGTTTGTAGGCAAAAGAAAACTCCTTCCTATCTTGTCATATGTTGTTTTAAACACAACTGGAAATTAAGCACCACACAGCCACTTTCTCAAGTCCCCTTTCTTCTGCTGCCCAACCCAGTGGAATGGGGAGGAGAATCAAAGTAAAACTTGTGTGTTGAGATAGCAGTTTAGTAATTGAAAATAAATTAAAATTCAATAATAATGGTAAATTGGTAAATAGTAGTAATAATGATAAGAAAAAGGGAAAAAAACCCAAGTGATTCACACTTCAATTGCTCACTGCCTGCTGACTGAGGCCAGATCCCCCATCCCAAAGCCTGATTGGCTTGGGATAACCTGTGGTACCTCCCCCCAGTTCATACATTGGACATGGTGTTCTGTGGTGTGGAATATCCCTCTGGCCACTTCAAGTCACCTGTCCCAGCTGTGCTTCCTCACATCTTCTTTTGCATTCTTCCTCAGTGGCAGAGCATGAGATAAGAAAAAAGTCCTTAGTATAAACACCACTCAGCAAAAATGGAAACATTAATGTGTTATCGACACCATTCTCATTCCAAATCTAAAGCACAGCACTGTAACAGCCACTGAGAAGAAATTAAATCTAGTTGAAACCAAGACAACATATTAGAAAAAGAAAAGAAAGAAACTCAGCAAAACAAACCAAACAAAAATCCCCAACAAACACCATTTGATGCCTACAGAGGAAATCTGTATCTGTGTGGTATCTGTTCAAGGTGTGTCTGTGTTTAAGCCTTAGCTGGGGTGTAGTTTAGTGTTTATGGAATACAGAATGAGAAGTTTGAATGGTCATATCAGTTTGTGCAAACACTGAGAAAAAGGGATAAGGTATTTCAGAGTGGACAGTGTGAAAGTGTGAACATTATTGTGAAAGAACTAATAGAGAAATGAAAGAATAACTAAGAGGGAGTGTTGAGATCGAAGAAGCACATTGTGTAACATCAAATTATTGAAGCAAATGAATTGTTGGATATCAACATGTTAAATGCAAATTAAATGCTACTAAACAGAGAAGTGAGGCAAAGTTAAAAAAGAATGGTGAAAAAATGGTGCTCTTCAAAGACAACTTGCAAGAGTTTAACAGAAGAACCTATTATCAGACAAGCGGACAAAAGAAAAGAGAGAAAAAGGAAAAATCTTCATAGAAAACACACCAGTTTTAATTGGTTGGGAAAAAAAATCAGAAATATAGTCAAAAATATAAAATTAAATGAGACAGCTAAAAATGTGGAATGCTGAAGATTGCCTAAAGCAGCAGGGTGCCCAGAGCCAACTTTGACTACAAAGTTTCAAAATCATTGCAATCTGTAAATGATTTAAGCACAGTAACTTTGCAGCACTTGTTATTTCAAATTTCTGTGACAGCATGCTAATCCTTCTCTAGTTTATCAGGAAATACTTTTTTTTAAGCAGGTTTGCAGAAGAATACATTTTTAGAACCTAAGTTTTAATTCAGCAGACGCAATTTCTGACCAAAAAAAAAATTATACAATGCCTTTTCCTACTTGTGGTATTTATTCAGTCTTTCAGAATACTTAAAACATTAGATCTCTGTATTTCATTAACCTATGTGACAGAATTTGTTCCAAATGATCTGATTAGAGAAAATGAAAGAAGTGGGGACTTGACCTGTTCCTTTTTTTCATGCAAAACAACAAAAAAGCTGGATATTTTGCCTTGAAACATATTGTTTTATATATATATATAATGCTCTATATATTTGACTCTATATCTCAACATTTATTTATATTTAGTTAATGACAGATCTAAATTGTAGAACTCTACATTTGATTAGTCTCATCTCATTGCAGAGAAATAGGCTGCTCTTGGACATAATTTCTATAATCATAAAGCAGCTACCTGAAAGAGATCAGTGCATTGTATTTACTTTATATCATTGCTAATTTTTTTATTTTTTTTGGCCTGAGATGAAGAGTTTAGCTCTTTATTTGAAGTAAATCTCACACAGCTTGCCTGGAATAGGACATTCCTACTAGGTGCTTGACAAAATAGGAGGGGAAAAAAAATGCATTTTTCCTCCCCACACAAAGGACCAATACTGATAAGACTTTTCTTTTCACTTTCTGTGTCTTGACAAGAGGTATTTGAAAGACACAGCTGCTCACTCTAAGCCAAAGCATCTTTTTCTCATGAGGGAGAATGGTGAGACCAGGTGAAAACAAATACATGCCAAAACCGGCCACTTCCTTTAGATTTTCCCTTTCTATCTGGCACATCTATGACTTCTATTAATTGATTAATTATTTTATCAGCTCCCATGATATGTACGTGGTTCATGTACTTGCTCTTTACTTTGGAAGGCTATATTTAGATTTCCAGTGAACCTATCCTCATGATATGTTAACAACTCCTCAGAATCTATTTCAGTCCATTGAGTTTATCTTTTGCTTTTCTCTAACCAGTTAACACCATCTGTATCAGCTCAGAGTCAACTAGTACTATTTCCACCACTATTTCAGAATAACACAATGGGTCAGGTTGGAAGGGACCACTGGAGATCATCTGATCCAATGCCCCTGCTCCTGCAGGGTTGTCCTAGAGCACATGGCATAGTAATGTGTCCACATGGCTCTTAAATATCTCCAGTGAGAGAGACTCCACAACTTCTTTGGGAAATCTCTTTCAGTACTCAGTCACTTGTACAGTGAATAAGTTCTTTCTTATATTCAGGTAGAACTTCCAGTGCATCACTTTCTGCCTCTTACTTCATGTCTTATTGCTTTACATCACTGGGAAGAGCCTGGCTCCATCTTCTGGACACCCTCCCTTCAGATACTCAGACCTTAATGATGGTCTGCTCTTAGTCATCTCTGCTCAAGGCTAAACTGGCCCAGACCCCTCAGCATTTCCATGTAAGAAAGATGCTCCAGTCCCCTAATCATCCCATCTGCCCCCTTCTGAACCTGCTCCAGAAGCTCCATGTCTTTCTTGTCCTGAGGAGCCCAGAACTGGACACAACATTCCAGATGTGGCCTTACCTGGACTGAGCAGAGGGGCAGGATCACCTCCCTTGACCTGCTGGCAATGCTCTTCCTAATGCATCCCAGGATATCATTGGCCTCCTTGACCCACAGGGCACACTACTGGCTCATGTATGACTTGTTGTCCACCTGAACCCTGAAGTCCTTCTCAGAAAACTTTTTTTTCCCATCAGGTCAGGCCCCAGCCTGTGCTGGTGGGTTGTTCTTCTCCAGGTGCAGGATCCTGCCTTTGCTGAATTTCAGACAGTTCTCTGCCCATCTCTCCAGCCTGTCAAGATCTTTCTGAAGGGCTGCGAAGCTCTCTGGACCATCCCTCCCAGCTTTGTGTCACCAGTGAACTTGCTGAGGAGGCATCTGTCCCTTCATTCAAGGCACTGATGTATAAGTCAAACATTACTGGGCCCAGTATTGAATCTTGGGGATATCACTAGTGACAGGCTTCCAATTAAGCTATGTTTCACTGATAAAAACCCTTTGGGATCTGCTGTTGAAACAGTTCTGAATACACCTCACTGTCCACTCATTCAGTGCACACTTCCTGACTTTGCCCATGAGGATACTGTAAGAGACAGAGATACAAGACTTACTGAAGTCACGGTAGACAATACCCACTACTTTCTTCTCATCTATCCAGGCAGTTCTTTCATCCTAGAAGGCAGAAAAAATTATTTACAAAAATTTCAAACAGTCTTCCAGAAACTAAAAATATCCTATAAGTTTAAGGAGATTTATTCCCCTGTGATAAATTAATTAGGGAGATAAAGATAATCTCTTTTGGTTTCTGAGTAGGACAATAAGCAATGGACTATCTATATGTTCAATTAGCCTGAATGGTAAGAAAAATTGTTGCGCTAATATGTGGAAGAAGAGACCTAAATAGATAGTCAAAACTCAGGTTTTTCTAGTTTCTTCTGCCATTTTTGGAATTATTTTGCATTTTTCATGTTAACTACAGGGATGAAATTAGATGAGAGTGATACTTACATTTTACCTTTGAATTCATCACAGTGAAAATTTTTTCTAGTGTGACAAACAATATTCCCTATGTGGATCTCATTCTTCAAGCAAATTACCATCCATGGTTTTTGGTGCTGTAGGACTCTATTTGATTCATAAATATGGTCTACATAATAGGAAGTTTTCAGGCTATTCTATTGTTGTGGCTTTGTTATGAATTTTTGTTTAGTGCTGTTTCATATTCATTATTCCACATATTATTTGCTACCTCATTTATTTCAGAAAGTACTCTCATACTGAACTAAACTGTTGCAATTCATAGATGTCTTCTTTTTATGTATGTTCTTGTCAGTTGGTCTATGACTTAGTACAGTAGGACAAACAATTAATGAACCTTTATCAATTTGATATTGTTATGATACCCTTTCAAATTTTTATACTGCTGCACTCATACTCTTGGTGGAGCTTTTGTTTTATTTATCACATTTTGCTAAGTATATGCACTGCTTTTATTGTCTGCATTTTAAAGACATATAAAGCATTGTCAGCAAAGGAAAAATTATCTAATAAATCTTACTGTCTTTCAAAGAGCAGAAAAGTGTCATACACAATGCCATAAATATAAATCCATTTGATTCCACAGCAAAAAAATGCATTTTTACATTTATGTCACTGCTGGGTTATGACTATCACTTCCACTTCTAATAACTAAGGAGCAAAAGTTGTTTAGAAAAATAAAACTTAGGCTTGTAAAATATGTGTCTGAAAGTGAAGTAATTACTAGATATGCAAAAAGAAATTCTGGGGTTTATTGTCTATCTATCCACTGAAATTCCTGGTATCAAAAGAAAATAATGAAACTGCATGAGGAAAACTAGATATCTAAACATTTTAGCTACTAAACATTAATTGTATGTATAAAATACCACCCCATATTTTTAATGTGCAACAAGGAACATGGATATTTATTCTTCATTTTTACAAGTTTTTCTCCTTTGTTATGTGCTGGGAGAATATACTTTCTTCCCATTTGGAAAGGAGATTCCTAGCTAGGGTATGAATCATAAAGCCACTCTATGTTTTTATATTTGAAACTATGTCCTGGCCATAAGGAAGGGGAACTCAGATCTTTCTACAGAAATTTTTCAATTTTTGGTTTTTTGAATAATGCAGTTCTTACAGAGCCACTAAGAACATGACTGGATGTCCAAAGTATTTATCTTCTCAACAATATGGTAAAACTGGCTTTTACTGCATTGAGTGTTCTTGATGTTTTGCATTCAAAGCATTTATGGAAGCATGCAATCTGTCTGAGAAATTAAGATCCATTTCTTTCTCGCTCTCACTGTAGCCCAGTGAATGTTCAAAGTGAGAAGTGCAATAGCTTCAAAAGAAGGGAATGACATCATCTAACAGCCACCACCAATGCAAAATGCTTTCTCTGTCCTTGTCTTCTTAGCAGCCACCTGGTAAAAAAAGGAACTAACTTCAAATCTGAGGCAATGAAAGCAGACCTGTGTTAAGGATAGGTCAATTACATGTTTCTTTGCACAGCATTAAGCAGGTGTGCTAGACAACCCCATGGTATGGAATAATTGAATTGATCTTAGACATTCCATATTTTAAAAGACAGGAAATTTTAGAAAAAGAATGACATTAAGCAGGTGTGCTAGACAACCCCATGGTATGGAATAATTGAATTGGTCTTAGACATTCCTTTAAAAAACAGGAAGTTTTAGAAAAAGAATCGCTCTTATTCAGTTTGCTGTTAAATGTTCCATTGAAATCTGAATAATTTTTACTTTTTTTTTAATGAAAAGAAACAAATAAGTGATACATTTTATGTGGATTTAAAAGCTGTTTACATGAGGTTATATAGACTCTCTTTGGGACCAGTTTTGAATTTCATAAACTGCCTGAAAACAATGGAAACTGATACAAATTATTGAAATGAAAGTGCAGTGAAGTGTGAGAAAAAGGAACTTATATAAATATTCATTTTATTCTTCATGAATTACTACAAAAAGAAGTTAAATCTAGATAGGTTAAAGGGGAGCTTTATGTGCTGACTTTTAAAAATGCTGCACTGTTTTGGGAAAAGGTTCAGGGAAGTGATCACAGCACCAAGCCTGAGTTCAAGATGTGTTTGAACATTGCTCTCAGACACATGAAGCAACTCTTGTAGGGCCAGGAGTAGGACTTTGATTATCCCTGTGGATCCCTTCAAACTCAGGATATTCTGCGATTCTATGATTTTAAGATAGAAATGTAAGAGTGTCCTTGTTGGTTTTTCTCATGTACCAGCTAATTGCAGTCTTTAGAGTAAATGCAATTCTTTATAACCACCCTGCATTTAGATAATTGCTGAATAGTCTTTTCTTTTCCCTTCCCAAGATACAAAAGGGTTCTTTTTGCAACCCAAGTAAACAATAGATTAGGAATTGAGAGTGAACATGATATAATGCTTGATCATCAGCTTAAAAAGCAGAAGGAAAGCAAAAAATTCTCTAGAAATATCATAAAGAATCTATTAACTGACTTAGAAATATTAAGACAGTTCTGATAGACCTAAACTGTAGCAGGTCTTCTTCTAGATGTAATTCTTCATTGCCTATTTTCTTCTTTAAAGCTTTTTTTAAAGGATTGAAATAGAACAGAAGTTTAATCCAAAGAAAAGAAACAAAAAGAGGTGATTGCCAAAGAGTAAGTTGGAATTGTTCTATTTTCCTTTATTTATACACATTTAATTCTTCTTTCTTCAGCTCTTCTAAACTGTATGGATAATGCTCTCAGTTGCTCCGATCTTTGAACAGTTATTTACCATGTTTAAAAGCTGTTATTCCTTTTTATTTAGTTAATTTGGTTGCAGCTACTGTCCACCAAAAGCTTCTCTGCAACAAAGAATCAAACTAACAAAATAAATTTTATTGTGCAAGGTAATTGTCTGGAGTTCTGAGAACATTTAAGAACATTTTATGAATGTCCATATGTGTCCAAAGACTAAGAAGGTGGAGCAATATCTACTAGTCATGGATCTTCAGGGAGTGGTTTATTACTTATAAATCCAAAAGAAACACAGAATACCCAGGTATTAATGTTATAAGGTATATTCTTATGTAAGTAACAGAAGGAAAATTATTTGCTGAATAAAATAATATTGATTAAGGTGGATACACTATATTTTTTAAAAAAATAAGCTTGCTGTTAGTTATGAAAAATAGAATTAATATAAAAGTAAATAGAACTTTACTTTTTTTTCCCCTGAAATTGCTCAAATTGCTGTGTTAATACAACACTAAGCATTTCTTTTGATACCATTAATCTTCTCAGTCTCATTTTCTGTGCTTATGATTTACTGGAAAAATATAAGACAAGATAGTTGGCCATTACTTAATATTTCAGATTCACCCACCATTGAAGTCAGTGGAATTTGGTATTATTCATGCAGTGCTCTAAGGAGGAAAAAAACCCAACAAACCAAACCAAGTAAGGAAATTAAAAAATTAAATACATGTATTTATTATAAAATCTAATGTAAACCTGCCCTCTTTCAGGTTAAAACCATTGCCCTTTGTACTGTCATTATCTGCTTGTATAAAAATTCCTCCCCTTCCTTTTTATAAGGCCCATTAAGTTACTGCAAGGTAGGCCTCCCTGAAGCATTTGCTTCTTCGTGGTGTTCAACACCAGCCCTCTCAGCCTGTCCTTATAGGAGATACCTTCTAACTATCTTCATGGCCTTTCTCTGAACCCTTCTCGGAAGTTCAAGTCTTTCTTGTGTTGAGGAGCCCAGAGCTGGATGCAGCACTCCAGGCAGGATCTCATGAGGGGGAGAATCATCTCCCTCAACCTGCTGGCCATGCTGCTTTTGGCAGCCCAGGATGAGGCTGGCCTTGTGGACAGTGAGCTCACACAGAGTTCTCATACCTGTACTTTCATCCTCAAGAATCCCCAAAGTCTCTCTTCTCAGGGTGCACTAAATCACTTCTCCCTGTTTGCCCTTAGGTATCTGTTTTTTCCTAACACAGACGCATCACGTTTCACTTGGGCATGCTAGAAAGCCAGCAGAAGAAGAGTGGGGTAAACCTATTGCAAATTAGACATATAAAAATTATGGTGACTTAAACTCATCTAATAACTGTAGCTCCTTTATATTAAAGTGACACATTTCTGAAGTACAATTCAACCTAATCTGAAGTGGAAGTCTTTACTGAAGGCAAATCATACAGTAAAATTCTCTATTACTTTTATTGACTCTACATGTACCTCATATAGAGACATAGCTTTTACATGACTGTCATCTATATTTGCTTTTAATGACGGAGTTGGTTTCTCAAATAAATCTGAAAGATAGGACAAAGTAGGGAAAGAATCTCTTTAGTCAACTACTGAACATTCAGACACACTTAGGCTGTTTGATAAAGATTCCACTGGCTTGGGTTACAAGTCTGCAAACTGGAAGTTGGTGAGACTGCACACAATGAGCAATGCTAAGAACACTAATGTCAAACTAGATGGCATATCCATTCAGAAGTCTAACTGCAATATATTTTATTGGAAGTAATTTTTAATAATAGGTGCTGTGATGCCCTGTTTTAATTTGCACTTGCACTACAGTGCTTCTGCAAAAGGAACTTTTAATTGCACCTTCTAAATTGCCCTATGAGGAATATGTGAATACCTAATCTTCCCATATCTTCAGTATATTAGATTCAATAGATTGCAAAGAGAAAAAAAAAAAAGGAAATTATGATCCAGGGTTGTATGTCTCTTATTACCTGCAGTTTTCTACAGTGGGGAAGTTGCTATGAAAGGCAGTAATATTAAGTTATCTTTCTATTTGGTGTAAAGGAAGTAAAGTGTAAGACATTACAGTAAGTTTCCTCCTCATTTTTGGGTAAACTAAGGTGCACTTTAGGTGATTCTGCATCAGTTAATTGACTCAAATGCCAGTTTCTCTTCTTGAGCCATATGTATTCATCTGAGTCACAGGGTCTTTGAGGTTGGAAGAGACATATGGAAATCATCTGGTCCACACCACCCTCCTGAAACAGGGCCACCTACAGACACCCAGGATCTTATCTAAACAGCTTTTTAATACCTGCTAAGAAGGACACTACAACCTCTGGGCAACCTGTACCTGTGCTCACTTGTCCTCAGAGTAAGTATTTTCAGATGTTCAGGTGGAACACCCTGAGTTTCAACCCATTATTATCTATTCTGTCACTGAGCACTAAAACTGTGAACTTCTCTTCACTCTGAGAAGTACCTATTCTCCACCTTCTTTACAGACTCCCTTCATACACATGGATGAGGTATCACCTGAGCCTCACTTCTGTAGGTTGAACAGTCCCAACTCTCCCAACCTTCCCTTATACACAGCTGCTCCATCCCCTTCATCATCTTTGAGGCCAAACTCTCATGAGAGCTTAATAAACACCAGGGAATATTTTCAGATGTACTAAATGAGTCTGATGATTCAAACACCACAAATTCTGGAGCACCCTACCACCAAAGAGGGTTTGTATTACACATATAAATAACTTAAAAGATGGTAGTCCTTCTGCATCTAAACACTTCTATTTTCTTTTTCTCGTTCTCTCTGTCTACCCAACAACTTTTACATTTTTTGTGCATCGTTATTTAACAGGTGCCATTTCAGATTTATCTTTCACATTTGATTCATTGACTTATCTTTCAATTTTTCCTCACCTTTCAATTTTGCCTTCAAGAAATAAATGCTATTATAGTGTCTTAAGCTTTCTGAATAATTTTCTCTTTGTCTCAATTCTGGCTTTGTATTTTTTTAAAAATGCAGGTCCAAAAAATATTATGATGTTGATGCAGAGGATAAAACATCCTAATTATACCTTTCAGGCTTTCACTGAATTTCCCTGAAAGGGCATATTTTCCATGTCTAAGTTCTTTTATATATATATATATGTAGGATTGAGAGTGTGAAATAACAGTCATTATACCACTTATGGTAGAAGTGAGGAGCATTGAGCTGTTACAACATTTACTTACTGTCTTTGAAGTCTTGTGGTATAAGAGCAGAATTGATGTGTGTGGTCTGTCTGGAATGGAGTTCATTTTCCTTGTAGCAGTGGGTATGTTGCTGTGCCTTGGATTTACAACTAAAACTGGGTTGATAACACAGCAGTGCTTTGGCTGCTGTTAAGCAGTGCTTGCACAGCACTGAGGTTTTCTTCCTACCAATTCATCCTTGCATCAAGAAGCCTGAGGGTGTACAGCTGCTGGGAGGAGATGGGGCAGATGGCAAATTGGCCGAAGGGATAATCTATATCATAGGGTATCAGGCTAAGGAGTAAAAGCTCAGTAAGAGGAAAAAGAAGCAAAGACATCCATGGGTGTGAATATTTGTCTTTCCAAGTAACTGTTGCACGTGCTTTTAGGGATAAATTGGCTAAACATCTACATACTCATGGGAAGTTGTGCATAAATTCCTTACTTTGCCTTTCTTGTTATTTGGTCATTTTTATTTCACTTATTAAGTTCTTTGCTTTGATTGACCACTTTTTGGCTTCTGCTCTTCAAGTTCTGTACCCATACCACTGAGTGAGCAAGCAACAGTGCTCAGCTCCTGGCCAGAATGAGCCTACTGCAGGTGAAATTGCTAAGTTCCTCATGTATATCTTCAGTGCTTGTCTAGGGGCCTCCCACATTTCATAAAAATCACAAAAAATACCTTCTGAAGAAATGCCTGAAGAAATGTCTGAAGAAAACTATGGGGTGAAGACAACTATATCAAAATCAGATTAAGAAAAAGGAAACCTTGAATTGTGGCATATTCAATGCCCTCATGCAAACCAAAATGGAAATTTTTCAATCTAAAGTGAAAAAAATGTTCCAGATACATTATTAAATAACTTATTTAAATTAATAAATTAAATTTAACTGCCACCCTAAACACTTAGTAACAAAAGTATTCCTGGTAAGAACTGTAGCAAAGCCCTCATTTACAATTGAAAAATTGTTTTAAAAACCCAAGTGCAAAATAGAAATTTGACGAGATTTCTAGAAATAGAATTTCATATAGTATCCTTTTATTGACCCTGTAACAATAATACAACAAGAACAAAAATGCACCAAAAAGGAATGCAACCCAAAAAAAAAAAAAGCAGAAATGTAACTTCCAAATAAACCTCAGATCTAGAAAAGTAAACCAAAGAAAAAAAATTAAACACATATTAATATGCAAAGCTTCATTTGTTATATCATTTTTTATAATTCCAGCAGCAAACATTTCAAGATCTTTTGGCTGTATTGCAAAGAAGAAATAGATTTCTCTCATGACTCTTTTTACCGCTATTGTTTACTGACTTAGGAATACTTAAGCATAAAATTTTATGCTTTGATGTTTTGCTTTTTTTTCTTTTTTGCAAACATAGCAGCCATTAGAAACTCTAAAATGTCAACTTGAGATAATTTAAAATTATCAAAGATTTTATTTTTTATTAAAGGCATTTTTTTAATTGTTATTCTTAAAAGAGATATAAATATCAAATGTTTGCATCTCATGAGCTAGGTAGGCCTCAACAGAGTTTAGAATTGTGATAATAACCAGAGAAGGTGTCATGAAAACTTTGCCTTAGTCTCAGCCTTGATAAAAAGTGCCATGGATTTTTCTAAGCCTAAGATTTGTAACAATCAATTTAGATATTATTGGTTTCTCAGAAGCCATGGAATGACAGATGTGCAGATTTACACTGGAGGTGAAACTATAACCTCCCATACCAAATTAACTGTAGCAGATTCTTAACTCATTGAAGCTAGGGACCACAGATAAAAAAAAAAAACAAAAACAAAAACCAAAATTACTTACTAGCACTACATAGTCTGTTGAATTAAAGCTAGGGACCACAGATAAAAAAAAAAACAAAAAACAAAAACCAAAATTACTTACTAGTACTACATAGTCTGTTGCAAAGTAATTCTTTGTTACAAGTTTTAAAATAGTTTCTGCCCTACCTAGGAGCCTTCTTCATCATGTTTCACTGATAAATGCCCTTAGGATTATGCTGTGTATTAAGTGATATCCTGCTAAAAATAGTGTGCAATCTTCTATGTGGTATGGGATTTAGCTGACCTATATTTAGGTATCTGTATGTGACCTGGATACCAATGCAACTGCTTTTGTCACTGAAGAACTGGTCAATATACTCACTGGAGTCTGGTGAAATGTTCAGTGTAGCCTAAAGCAGCCGTCCCCCTGTGATGTCTAGACTCTATAGATCTAGACTTCATCAACTGTATTGACTAGACCTCTGCTAGACACAGTAGGTGCTTATAGATTTAGACTACATAAAGACTTCCATTGTAAAACCTCTGAAGTTTGGGCAATCTACATACCACCTTACTTACAATTGTTAGTAATTCTTTATTCTCTTTTATTCTTGACTTGAGAACAACAAAAAGTGCTGGCTCTACTGCTGTGGCACAGACATCTACCACAGGAACGTGAACCAAACATTTTACATACATTTAAACTTATTAAGTTAAACTTAGGAATACTTGCTAGTTTCTGGGTCCCAATACACATTCTGCTACCTAAAGAGTTCTGCAAGAAGGCTTTATACCTATTTACTGAGTATTTAGGATTAAACTGGGACTCTTGGCACGGAACTGACAGGAATTTTTCCCTCATCAGCCTGTTCTATTCCTTTCACTTTCTATGTCAGCGGTAGCTAACTTAGGCATGCTATCATTTGTATTTTTTCTAGTTCTGCTCTTACCTTTTCCTTCTTCCTCTCTAATTTGGTCTACATTTGCATCATCCTTTCTGTATTCTGCTTCTTTATAGTACTTTCGTCTTTTCCTGAATAATTTATCTTCTGTTTTTTCCATTTTTAATTTTTTCTAGTTAAGCAATTAGTCTTTCTGTTTATTCACTATATTAATGCAGCAAAATAGAGTCCTATGGTTAAATATTAAGTCACAAATATATTACTTCCTCTTAGGAAGTAGTTTTCAGAAAGGAAAGCATACAGGATAAAAAAAAGCATGAATGATGTGCTAATCTAGATGTCATTCATTATTCCCACATGCATAGCACTTAAAGTCTGCATATTAACAATGAAAAACTAAGAGCTCAAAAGATGTGTTTGAATTTTCAGTGTTTAGTCTCTAGCATCTGCAAATTGAAAGACAAGACTCTAGACTCACTTTCCAACAAAACCTTCTGAATATTTCAGAAAAAGCATTAAAGCATCTGCTGATCATGTATGCATGTTAAGATATGTCTCTTCATGCTAATGAAAACCAATTAACTCTTAATGACTATCAAACAATTAAATGATCTAATGAGAGACTAAGTTCAAGCTCCTCTACCATGAGTACACATAATATACTGTGTTTTCAGCGACTCAGCTGCTCAGTCCATACTGTCATGCAACTTCCACCTGGCTGATTAACTGGATCCAGTGTACTCATCAATGGAGGATCAAGCACGCCAAAATGAACTCCATCCAGGAGCTGTGGAGTGTAGCAGAATCCCATGCTGAAACAAACTTTTCCAGGAGTCACATTTTGCATTTGCAGATAAACTCTCTTATACTCTTTTTCCACCTGGGAATTTTTTGAGGGCCTTTCTCTGTCACAGATGAGGAAAAAATGCCTCATCACAGTCTTCTTGTGTTTATTCTGTTGATTAAAACCTCAACAACAGAAGTCATGCTATATTACAAGATCACAATTTCATTTTAAGCAAAAGGTAAAATTCTGGCATTTGATTTCAACACATATTTGACAGTGAAATCCAAGTGCATATTTGTCTTCCTAAAGAGTTGGCTAAAAGAAAAAAGAACCCCACTCAGTTCTCAAATTTTCAGTTGTCCCGAAAATACAATATTTAAAAGATACTCTATGTATTATGTCAAAATTCTTTAATTTGTATATTGTGTAACAAAAAGTATGAAGACAAAATATTTTTATATAAAGTACAAGTATTTCAGGTGTAACTCATCGAGAGCCAAACTTGATGACAATTTTTGAGCACAAAAGTTTTTTACCACATTATGTATACCTAGAAATTTTTTTCAGTGTGGAACATTAAATCTGAGTAATTTGTTTCTGTGATTAGCACTTGTGGTTGAAAGATGGATTTAGAAGAAACACAATGGACCCCTCAGAGAAAAGAGATTCTGACATGATGAGGTCTTGCTCTTCACAGACGGAATTGGCATTGCAAGTATGCCATTGGAGTTGACAGCTCTCTAGGTATATCTGCATTCACCATTTGGGTCAGAACCTGAGGACAGACCTTAGATCTTTCAGGATCAAGCATGTGTTCCTGCATATTCACCTGCTGTTGCCATTTAAGCTTACTGACACCAAGGTTGAGAATAAAACTTTGACCATATAATTTGTGTGGACAGAATGCTGGCAGTGTCAAAGAAAAAATATGAAATCCTGGCTTTCTCACTGATACAAACACAGCCTTTTTATGAAGAACAATGTGACCAAGCACTGGAGAAGAGGCCAGAGCTCTGTCTCTTACAGACATTGTCACGCAATCCAGAAATGTAAGAGGTGTTGATGAAGGGCTGGTAATGTCAAAGATTGGGACAGGCTTTGGCTGTGTCAAATGGTTGCTATGGAACAGTGGCTCTATTAGAGAAGAGGCTGGAACTCTGGCTGTATCAGAAATGAGGATGGCACTCTGACTATGCCAGTGTCTGTCTCTGACACTTGTGTATATCAAATATAACCAGGAATGGACACCTGTGTTTTTTAAACTTGGGCATACAGATCAGACTATGTTAATATTTGCCACAGAGTTATTATTTTAGCAGGATGAATCCATACAGCAGGATGAAATTTCCAATAGATCTGTTATTTACCATGTATGCCAGTTTAAAATACAGGGTTTTTTAAAAATACTTTATAGATAGAGATTGGTCTCTGACCCTAGCAGATGAATGGCATCCACCTCTGTCTGGGATTAATACTGTTATGTGTTGCTTTATGTCAGAAATACACAAGAACCCTGGCTAGGAGCCACTCTGCTATTAATCTGTATCTCTGATATAAGACATAAACATGACTAAAATACATGCTTTCTTTTGTGTGTGGTTAAAATGGTGTGCTGATCACATCAAACATAATGAATCTATATAAATACAAACATTTATCCTAATTACCTGTTTAAGTCATAAACATGCACAAAGTTATATTAGGTAACACAAAAATCTGATTATAATAGAAAACAAGCATCTAGTGTTTGTTTTTGTAAAAGATAATAATCACTATTCAATGGAAAATAGGAATGTAATCCTACTTTTTCAGATATACATTTGAAAACATTTTCCCTGATGGATTACTTGTTCCCAGAGAGTAGCAGGATGTTCTTAAAGTGCATTGATTTTGTTATAGCACTGCACCAAAAATGCATTTATTGAAAAGTCTTAATCATGTTTCAGATTTTTTCTGAAAGTCTCTCTCAACATACATATATTATCAAAGTCTGGGTAGTCCAAAAAAAAAAGAGAAACAGAGCAGTGCTACTGAAATTATCCAAGGTTCTGATCTGGTCAAGGTGACAAAGTAGTTCTAGGCATTTTGCATGTAAAATAAAATCTATGCCCTTCATAAATTTATGAAAGCTTATGCTGCAGAAAAGATAGAACAAAATTCTTTGTAAGTCTATGACAGTTTGTAATTAAGTGAAGAAGGACAGCAAAGCAATTTATTTTGAAAAATTTAATTATCTTTTTATAGGGAAGGTGAGTGATTCTTTCTATATAAAAAATGGAGTAGGTGAGTTTTGTTTTGTTTTGGGTTTTTTGGGGGTTTTTTGTGTTTTTTGTTTTTTTTTTTTTAGTTCTGGTCCTAGAATATGATCAAACAACTATAAATATTCAAGTTATACTCAAGTGATTTTCCAAAAGTTACAGATCTTTTTGTTTATAAGTAGCAAATGTTCATGGTCATAGTTAAGAGTTGCACCAAAAGATGCAACAGCTTCATCAATTGAGCCTAGTCAGTAATTTTTCTTGAGAATCTGTGTGACAGATAATTATGAGCCCTATCTCTGTAAGATCTTGTTCTGCTCTATCCTCACTACTTGTATCAGCCAGTGTTGGACTGGCCAGAGCCCAGAGGCAGATATTACTGGGAAGAAAATAGTCTGTCTAGATGAAAGTGGAGAAAAGTTAATTTTCCCTGATGGAGGGGAGGAAAATCAAATTAAAAATTTTATGTCATTGAGCACTATCTGCTCTTCTTTTTAATTGTTGTTAAAAAAAAATTACTTCATGTGTGTAATTAACTGAAGCTTGAGAAGCTGTGGTCAGCTCTGTGTCAGATGACATTGTATCGCATTACATATACTCAAACAGACAACATTTTAAATTATAAAGAAAGCTGGATCTGCTGTACACGACGTGCCCTTTTAAAAGGCTTGATTTGTACTTTATTAATTAATTCTCTGAGGTTGTTTATATTTAGCCATCAGCTCCATCTGGGCCAGCAGCAAGATACCTCATGAAGGCACAGATAATGAGCTGTTACACTTTGATACAAATGCCTTGTGTTTTGTTATCAAAGTCTGTTTCTAAATCTGTTCAAACTTTCAGATGCAGATAAAATGTGGTACAAAAGAGTAAATATGGAAACAAATGAAATTTTTCCTTCCTTTGATAATAAAGCAATGCTGTGAAGTTGGAGGGCAACAAGGAATTCTCCCTTTCCTTGCTACCTGAAAGTCTGCGGAATTTCTTCTTCAGCAGTTCTGCATTCCTTCATTGATAGATTTAGCATTGTGCAGCACATGGCTTAAAGACTTATTAAAGGACTTTGCTAGTTACAGCCTTTTCCATCTGTGCTTAGTCCTAAGATATGCACTGTGTTCTTCTGTGTGCTTTGGAAAATACGCACAGGGTCTTTTCTAACTTCTGGAAAAAGAAAAAAAAAATCTTTTGTGTGACCCTTAAAAACCTGACTGCAGTTTGCCTTTAACATGATTTCTCAACTAAGCAGCATGACTGGGGATAGTTTTCCATGATGCATAGATTACCACAATTATCTAAAATAAAATCACATATTATGTTCACCTGTATATTCTATTAAGAAGGCATCCAATTATTTAAAATGACATTTCCCATTTATTAAGCGGTTTGTGTTCTGTTTACATAGCTGCAATGAAAATTTGGAAGGGAATAGAAAGAAACCAGTTGGAGAGGAAGTTATGGTTTTGATACTTGTTGATAGACATTTATTTTGTAAGCATTTGAAATTTAATAGTGCACACACACATACATGAAAGTATGTCTTGTCTGTTGAGCAGATAGTTCAGCTGGCAAGAGAAGACACCAGTTGTTGGATAAAATTCTTTTACCAATTAAAATTATTTGCTGCTTTGACCTGTCTAAATACAACTTGGTCAAAGGAAGACAAAATTAATTCCTAGCAGGAGATAATCAGCACAGATATTAATTTAATAGAATAAGACAGATTGATTTATTCGCTAGATATATGCAGGTTAGGTCTCTGAGCTCACATTGTCATTTAAAAACATCTCTGTCCTTATGTGCCTGTAAAGAATTATGTTCTGAAGGTTACTTGTATCCAAGGTGATTTCTTCCCCCCCCCCTCCCCCTTTCCCTGTGCCAATATATGTATGTATGGACAGACATAAAAATATTTATCTATTAAAAACTGCTTTTCAATTATCATTTTACTACTGAAAGAAATAAACATATATTGTGTAAGCAATATATATTGCTCTCACATTGTACATTTCAGTACAATTTGAATATCATAAAGGAAGAGAAAATTCTGAGGGAAATTTTACTCTATTCCTTCCTTGCTGGGGTGGCATGGGAGGGGGGGTTGTTACACTCACTAGGAAAAAAAAAAAAGGATTTAATTTTATAGAACTTTACTTTAAAAATGCCTTTCTAAGCATTTTGTTAGAAATTAAATATTGTCTGAAAATTTTAAGAATGTGCTGCAGTCTATCTTCTGACTTTCCCCCCAGCTTTATACGCTGAACATGATGCCATATTGTATGGAATATCACTTTGGCCACTTGCAGGGTCAGCTGTCCTGGCTGCCTCCCTGCCACTCCAGCTTTCTCACTGGCAGGGCATGACAAGCTAAGAAGTCCTTGACTTAATATAAACACTTCTTAAAAACAGCTAAAACATCAGTTTGCTATCAACACATTTCTCTTACAAAATCCAAAACTCACTGTACCAGTTAATAGGAAGAAAATTAGTTCTACCCAAATAACATCAGTTATTTTTGTCAATATCTCTGAAAATTCCCAGCTTCTACTTTAAAGGAACTTCAGAGATTGGGTCATGTTGAGGACGTAATGACATTGTATGGGACAGGTACCTGAAATACAATTGTGGAGCTTTGTCTGAAACATTAAGTTATACAAAACTATTTTATTCCTTTATGCCCTTGCATTCTGTTAATTATAAAAGCAAATTCAATTCATACAGTAATTATTTTGGCATTAAGGTTTAGAAGAAAAAAAGACAGGTTTTGCAATTGTATTCCAAACAGCCTAGGAGAACTATAATACCTTTGCCTCAATGAGAAATTAAACATTATTAGATCCTAGTAGGAATGTGAAAACTGTCTATATTGACCGCAGCTTTTCAGAGCCCTTCAACATTTTTTGAGAGAAAATATAATTTCATGTCTGCATCCTCTTTTCAAAGTTTTATTTCACATAATCATGGAATTGTAGAATGGTTTGGGTTGGAAGGGATGATAAAGATCATCTAGTTCCAAACCATCTGCCATGGTTTGGAACTAGATGATGAGTTAGGTACATGAGAAGGTACATCTCCCCGTAGAACAGGTTGCTCAAAGGCCCATCCATCGTGGCCACAAACACTTCCAGGGATGAGATATGAAGAATTTCTCTGGGCAACCTGTTCCATTGTTTCACCACTGTCATAGTGAAAAATTTCATAGTGTTTTAAATGAAAATTAAAAACGGCAACCTTTTTTTTTTTTTTTAATTTAGGATAAATATTTTGAAGTAATTTGGACCTTGAAAAGTGTTAGAAAAATAATGGAGGAAATTTTTTTATACATTTTTGCATCTTTAATGAGTTGAAGCATCTTTTGGCACAAAGTGAACAGTTAGCAGCGGATGAAGGGGAAGGGAAAGTTAAATGGGAGTGCCCCTTTTATTGGTGGCATTTTGTAAAATCATAACACATATGGAGTCTAAGCATGCGGAGTGGCATTTATTCAGTCTCTCTTCTATGAAGGTAACTGAAACATTGCCTTCACATTAAATACATTAATGGTTCGTCTGAAGAGTAAGGACTTTGCAGCGTAATTAAGTCAATCTCATTCTGAAGTGTTTATGCTTTGTTCACAGAGGGAGAAACTGTTTATGTACTTATTTTTGAAGCCATTATTAAGAGAAAGAAAAGTAAATGAAACTTTGAAAAATAAGCTAATTCTGTGAGGGTTTTTTGTCTTTACAAAGAAAAAAGAGTTGTATTTATTTTCTGAACTGTTTCTTTCACTGTACATTTGCCAGTGTTCATGTGTGCAGAAGTGTGAGGAATCTACAGTAACAAATGTGGCAGTTTATTTAAGTCTTTTTTTGCATTAAGAGTGGGAAAAAATGCCTAAAGGTAAAAAAGAAAACTGTGAATTAGGTCTCTGTCAAAAGGAGTTAGCTATGGAATTCATAAGGAATGCAGGATTTGACAGAAATGTAGAATGATGAAAACTTTCAGTTTATGGTATCAAAGCTTATTGACAGCACTTGCAAGCACTGCTCCAGAACGTGAATTTCTAATTGCTGCTACTGAAAAATAATTTCTACTCAATGTCTTAGTTGAGTTTACTATATTTTACTGTAAACAAATATTGATCAGGGAAACACAGAGTTTTGAAATTGGCTCTTTCCCCCTCACCCATATATTTTCATCCTTCATTAGAGATCCTTTCTAAAGGTCTATTTGCGAACTTCTTTCTTTACAAGCAAATCTTTCAATTCTAGAAGGAAATACTGTCATAATTACTGCTAATCTTGAGGCATACAAATCTCTTATACCGTGGTTTGAGTGTGAGAGAATAGTTCCTTCACTGCACAAGGTGAAATTACCAACACAGAAATTTTCAAGGAAAACAGTTCTTGTAAACAGTAATTGTCAGCGTGGGTGTTGTGCAGCACGTATCAGCCTTGTGCATAGTGATCATGTGCATGGTCATCATGGCAGGAGTGATTGAATTATATATTTAATTAGTTATTAAGTCTGTGAAGAATGAACAACAGATGAATTTACTGCCATAAAAATATAGTTTAAATTGTTGGTTTTCCCTTAGTTATTTGTTCTGTTTGAAAATAGGTCCCATCCTGACATTCAGTGCTATGCCATAATGGCTTTAAAATGTTTATCAGTGCGATTCAAGCATTCACATTTCATAATGCTCTGCTTTTATACTTACCATTAACATTAATACTTTCCAAAGAGACAAGCAGTGTAAACTAAAAATACACTATCAATATTTATACAGTTAAGAACTTTAGGGCAGTATAGGTGTAACCTTACCTCTTTATACATAAGCACAGCAAAACACATTTCACTACTATTATTATATCTCATTGGTTTAGTAAGGCTGCTATCTCATAAACTACAATTTGGCCCTACAGGCTGCAAAAGCAGGAATTCTATCTTTATGGTTATTATAGGAAGGAAGCCATTGCTTCCAATATAACTAAAATGATCAGTTCTCTAGAATTTTAACATGTTTTTTTAAAGATGAACTCTTACTATTCTTCCAATGCATATGTATCTCTGTGTGTGTACATATGATTTTGTATATCTGTGTGCCCCCTATGAGTATGTCTTTCAGTTATGAAGAAGCAATGGATTTTTGCCACTATTTCCATAATCAAGATGCTGTATTAGAAAAAGAAAAAAAAAAAAAGCAATTTTAGTGTAACAGGTTTCCTGGTTCTGCTACTAAGGACTTTAAGAACCTAATAAATCAGTCTCAATTAAAGTTTACCTTTCAGTTCATGATCAATAAGAACTAGCTGACAGTGTTCTAGTTGTATTCTGAACTGTAACGTCAGTATTTACTGGAAAGACTTGTTTTGGTAATGTTAAAATATCCTTAAACTAAGGTCTTTTCTGTTTTCACTTTGACATATTCACACTCTGTTTAGCAGGACATAAAAATGTCCTCTGGATCACAGGAGTCATGCTGATAAAATAATAATACTGCCTTGTATTGGCACTATATTTCTTATATAAGTCTATATAAACAAATGCTGTTTATAGAATAGCATCCTACTATAGTATAGTATACCTTCTGGGAAAATTCTCATTAATTTTTGTTGGGATGTGGTAATCTTTATACTAAATTTTCCCACAAGGGCTGACCAAACCATGATTTTCATTTCAGGGGTACTAATAGTTCTTGTCTTTAACTACAAATAAGCTATCACCTAGAATTTTTATCCTTCCATATAAAGCATTTGAAATTTTAGTATGGTTTTAACATGAAAAATATTGATTTCAATCTATGAAAACACATTTGAGTGTGTGAAATCATCACCGTACTATACTTACTTTTAAGAATATTACACAGGATGGAGGAATACTAGTTAATCTGCTCAAGTTTTCCTAGAGCTGGTAAATTACAATTACAATATTTATTCTCTATTTGTTCATTTATTTAGCTAGTTAGATGCTTGCAGCTACCCTGTTGTTTTTCTCTATAATTTCCTCATAAATTGGTTGAATGATTTTATGTCTTTATGCATCTTTTAGGGACCTTACTTTGTAGTTCTAAATGAGACACTTAAACATTTTTTTTTTTGTTAAAAAGTGTCTCAATAATAGCTATAATATAATGTAATTTTCTGAAAGGTTGTGAAATGTCAGTCTTGGTGATAGTGTTCAGATCAGGCATAAGAGGAGTTCACTACGATACAAAACCTAATCCAAAGTGACCTGCATGGAGATTGTGATGGATATAGGTTTAAACAGTTGTAAACCATGACTTGAGTTGCATGTTCCAGGAATTGCTACATCAAGAACCATAAAAAAGCAGTGGAGAAAACCTCTTACACAGCAGAGACACTGCCTGAGCTGTCTTTGGTGCCCCACAACTTCACACAAAACACCGCCTCTCCTATACAGTATTCATTGTAACAGGTGGAGCCCAAAAGTCATGGACTAAATGAAATCTGTGGATTTTTTCTAAGAGATTTGTGGAACTTTTATGGATATTTTACACAGGCGATACATAGAGTAAAGGAATAATATCTGTGTTGAAATTTTTTTGGATAGTGTGGTATCAGTATGTATACAGTATAGTGTCAGGATGGGAATTTGTCCTGGTTTTGACTGGGATAAAGTTAATTTTTTTCACAGTAGCTGGTATAATGTTTTGTTTGAGACATAGGGTGACAGCAATGCTGCTAAGCACTGCTCATGCAGAGTTAAAGCCTTTTCCACTTCTCATAACACCTCAATAGTGCAAAGGCTGGGGTTACACAAGGAGTGGCAAGGGAACACAGCTGGGACTGCTGACCCCAGCTGACCAAAATGGTAACCCATACCCTGTGGTGCTATGCTTAGCAATAAAAGCTGAATGAAGAAGACAGGAAAATTTTGAGTAGTGGCATTTCACTTCCTAAATCAACACTACTTGTAATGGAGCACTTCTTTCTTGGAGACGGCTTTCTTGGAGATGATAGAAGGTGGTGGTGGAATTCTTTTTTTTTTTTTATTTTTTTTTATTTTTATTTTTTTTTTGTGTTGCTTGCATGTGTGGGTTTTGCTTTACCTACTGAACTGTCTATCTCAAAATCTTGGGGGTGGGGGGTGTAGTTTTTTTTTTTTTTTTTTTTTTTTTTTTTTGTGTGTTGCTTGCATGTGTGGTTTTGCTTTACCTACTAAACTGTCTATCTCAAAATCCGTGAGTTTTGTCACATCTGATTCTCTTCCCCATCCCGCTGTGATTAGAGTGAGCAAATGACTGTGTGGTATTCAGTTGCTGGATAGGATTAAACCATTACATAATTTGAACTTCTACCACGTGTTTTTGGTTTCAGTTAGTTTTTCATATTCTCATACCCTATCTTTCATTTGCAGTTATTTATGAAGATGGTCAGGTATTTGGTTTAGGGGCCCTGGTTCCAAGTCTGATTTTGTTCCTTGTTGTCAAAGTTCTCTGAGTATCAGAAAGTTCTGAGGCCAGATGTGGATCTGTATCTGTATTTTGATAAAATCCTCAGGAGGGTATTGATTTCTGTGCTGAAAAAACACAGTCAGACTAATGAAGAATGACAGTGCAGGCTTTTTAAAAACAACGAACTAAGATAATTTAAGATAATTCAAGACAATGAATCAAACCTACTGTACAACTTCTGTATGCTTCTTTTTGAACTCTACAGAATGCCTAAATAATCTTTGAAATATAATGAATTAGAAGTGCATTTCAGACTTGTAAAAGCAGGAGTATAATGCATTAATCATTTTACTACTGTAGGAAAAGCATTGCAATCATGTTTCTTCATTTTTAAAAGTAAATTATTTATTTATTTTACATTAATCAAACCATATGCCGATATCTTTGTCTCTGGGTACATTTATACTTTAAAAACCGTCCCTAACTGGAGATACAGAGCAAGCACAAAGTTAAGTTAAATAGCTCAAGAGTAACAGCGACTAAGCCATTGCATGGAGCAAACTATTGGAGAGCTAACAGGGCAGTTGCAAGCAAGAAACAGTAATGATTGAATTTCTGTGATGAAAAAGTTGAAAATACTCATAACAGAGTACATGAAAAAGAACATGATAGATACTATTTTGAAGGGTAAAGGGTGCATGGAATATCAGCGTTGGCTGAGCTCTTCTGTGAAGGAAGGCTTGAAAAAGTATTTTCTTCACTTTAATCTCCACAGATATTAATGAGCTAGGTAACAGTACAGAAAATGTACTAATCATATTTATGGATTTTTTTTATTTATTAGGATCAAGATTTCTTAAAAATCTTAAAATCCCTATGCCAGAATAATTACTGAATATGAATATGAATATAACAATAGTTGAATCTACAAATGTTCTGACAAATGTCAGCAGGCACTAATGAATAATAAAGATAGACTTATGTAGCAAAATTCCTTTAAATAAAACTCAGTTTAAATATCAGACTTAGATCCTGGCTTTCCTGAAGCGGACCGTACTTTGTCAAAACTGCTCTACCAACCAACCTCTGCAGTCGCTTAATCGACTTTGTGGCTCTTTGTTGGACTTTCTCAAGTAAACAAAAAAAGGCAAAGAACAATCAAATAAACAGCAAAAAAAGGAAAATAGTTTCAGTGCTTGATAGTAGCAGCAGCCACCAGCCCTGTCCTCTGCCCCTAAGAGAGGTCCAAGCTTGAAATTGAATTCCAAATATTAATAATTAATAATGACTTTGGTCTAAAACTGATTGTTTATTGACAGATTTGGTCAATGATGAAGTAGTTCTGCAGATATTAAAAGTCACTCAGATTAACAAGAATCTTCAAAAAAATGTTCTTGATAGAGCTGTAAATATTACAAAGTCTGCATTATTCCCTTGTTATGGCTGTAATTTTTAACCCATCTTCATAACATTATTTAGTGGGAAATCATATCAGGAAAAATGGTAACTGAAAACAGAAAAATGTACTTGCTTGTTTTCTTCCTGACTTGCTTCAGATATTCAAAAATTTTTGGGGAGATTATCAGCTAGAAAAATGTAGAATTTTACATTGTGTAGAAATGTTTTTCAGTATTTTTCAATAATTTTTCATGCATTCCCATTACATTACATTATTGGGCAGACTTATTTCAGATAAGTTATGAACAATTATAGAAACTCATTAAATAATTATTAAGTGCTAAATTTACAAGTTGCTTATGAAAACCACCAAAAGTATACCTGTTATTGTACGCTGTCCTCTTGTAATGAATTTATTTTTATATAAGTCATGGATATTTTTTGTACCTAGTAAGCTTTAATAATTGGACATATTTGCTACCTTTAATTATTTGCTACAGAAATTTTAAACAGGGACCACTTTTAATTTTAATACATGAGGAAAATAATCATCCTTTCGTGTAAAAAATCTCTGTTGGAGCTATTTATAAATACATATGCACATATACATGTATTAAAAGGAGACTGCATTGAGTTTGCTCAAAATACATACAATATACAAAGAAAAAAATACATTATTTATTTGGAGATTATAAAAACCCTGAACATATTATTCCAGTATTTTATTAAATAGAGAAATGATATAGACGTCTATTATTAAAATTCTGAGAACTAGTCCATTCTCACTTCCACAAGTATGGAACAACAAGCTGCTATGAAGGAACACAAATATTTATTTTGCCTGCTTATATTTTTGAAAATATTTATTATTCATTTTATTATCCAACATTACTGCTGCAAAGAATAGAATTAATAACATTTTTATTTACAGTATATACCCCTCTATACTTATCACAAGTACTGGCAGTGTTGTTTATTTGGGTTAGATAGTTACATTCAGTACAGTTATTACTGGGTTTTTTGGAGGTTTTTTTTTGTTTTGTTTTGGTTTGGTTTGTTTTTTTTTTCTAAATTGGTATGTCATTTTCTTTTTTTTTGGTTTGGTTTTTTTTCTGAATTGGTATGTCCGTTTATCTAAAGTCTTAATAACATGCTTTTTAATAGTTAATTCTTTATGTGAATACTGATGGGAAATGTTCCTATTTTATTAATGCAACTAGTGACACTCAGTTACTGGTGACTAAGCAATAGCATTTCATCATTTTTATTTTTTAAAGAATTCTATCTGTGAAGCAGTAATTCATCTAGCTGCAGCCCATCAGTCTGAAAGTAACAAATTTAGTCAGAAAAACAACATAACCACTCACAACCTGTGGTTCAACTTCATTTGATAAGCCAGCTGGACCAGCTTCCCTTGAGTTTGATGTATAGCTGGTAGATACAGGAAGGAGATCTTAGGAGTCTCCAGCTAGAAATTATATTCATAATTTCAAAATTATAATCAGTGCAAAATGTACTGCTGCTTCCTAAGTAATTGGTGTTTCTACTTAAAGGAGAAGAAATGGCTCATTGCAATTCTTCAGACTTGCTTCATATTTCTAAAATAGTCTCAAATTTCACAACTTTAAGTTTTGTACAAGAACACAAGTGAAATTTTTCACTTGTATAAGAGATGTGTGAAGGAAGCTTTAGCAAAATCAGGACTTCATGCGCTTGAAAAAATCTGGATAAAAATTTACTAGTAATTGTTGACTTGTGATAAAGACAACAAGAAGAAATCTCCTTTAAGACAAACTGACTTTTATTTCTGTCAAGGCAATAATTCTATTAATCATAAAAGGTAGCACCACAGATGAAAGTTTCTCTATCATCTTCTGTACAGCACCAACAGAGAATTTTTTTCTTTGTACTTGCCTGAAACATTTGCTGCAGCAGGACAAACTGAGAGTCTCTTTCTACCATTTTTTTGCAACTGCTCATAATGTGTAAAAAACATGCTGTGAAGAAGGATGTAACACACGGACAGATGTATCCTATGGAGCAACCTACTTCTGGGTGTAAAGGTACTTGAATCTGCAGATGTTTTCTCAGAGGAGTGTTTCATCCTACATGACTAGTACTGTTCAGAGAACCTGCTGGTGTGACCTCAGTGATCCACTCTTTTGCCCTGGGCTTACTTTGACAATTGATCACCTTCTAATAATTTTCCATTATGAGGACAGAAGATCAGTAAACATAACTTGCAGAATCCAGGAACAGGAATGTTGAGCACATGATGTATGAAGGAGGAAAGCACCTACAGTGAGTATAAAGACAAACTAAGTGTTCTCCAATCCAGTGAAACTGATGTTAATTGACAGTCTGTATGTCAGAACTTCAGGAGTCTGTTCTTCAAAACAAAGCGCCCGCATTCAGGCCTAGATTTGTATGCATGAGTAAACAGGCATATAAAAAGGACAATCAACACTGTTTTTAGTACAGAGCTAGCTAGTGGACTTCTGGACTTAGTGGACTTCAACAGGAAAGCATAGATCTTAGATAAGGTGTTAGCATGCCTAACAGTAAAAGACTAAATTTTCCAAGAAGAACCTGGACAGATGTCTCTAATTATATTTCCAATCTATTTGGAGAACCACAGAACAGCTGAAGTTGGAAGGCAGCTCTGGAGGTCATCTAGTCCAGTGCCTAAACTCAGAGCAAGAGCAACTGGAGCAGGTAGCCCAGGACCATACCCATTCAAGGTTTGGCTATCCCCAAGGGCATAGACAGCTACTTTGGCAATCTGCTCCAGTGTTTGACCATTTTCACAGGGACAAAAAAAACGTGTTCACATGTAATTCTATGAGCATTTTGTTCTCCAGCCTGAACAGTCCCAGCTCTCTCAGCCTTTCCTCACATGACAGGTTCTTCAGTCCCTTAATCAATATCATGACCCTTTTCCTGGACTTCCTCAAGTGGTTCCATCTATCTCTTGTACCCATAAACACAGAATTGACTTACATAATAAGCAATTGGTCTTAGACAAAGTGTAGGCAGAATGGAAGGCAGAATGTGTCTAGAAGGATCTTGGCAGAAGTATATTTGTACTTATATATCCAATCCTATGAAGCAGGGGTAAAGACAGACTAATGAAATAGGAAGCACTAGAGTTACTGAGGCTCTGCAGCAGGAGGCCAGAGGAGGACCAGGTTATAAAAGACAAATATATAATCTAACAAGTAAAATCTTCAAGATAAAAAGGGAGAAAAAACCTCAAGAATATGTCAAATCATTGAGTGGGTTACCAGCAAAAATCCACTTAGTGGGTTAGTACTGTAGGCCCTGAGAGCTTGTAGGTAGAGCTTCTAGAAATAAATATAGGTGAACTCTGAACATCATAGAATACAGGTGTTTTCAAGATACGCAGTGGACAAGCAAATAACTCACAACCTTTCTGCTAGATTCATTTCTCATTCCATCTTTTGATTTTGATGTTAAAATTCCTTGAGATTCATATTGTGAATATAACAGTCCATGTTTATGAGTGAATTATTTGTTTTAGAACATCTTCACACCATGTGGAGATTTACCATTGTGCCTTTGGTTACTGAGACTCACTTATCAAAGAAAGAACCAGATGTTCTGTGCAGATAAATTATGTCTTCCAGCAGTGAAAACTTATAGGTTTTCCAGGTAATATAGTATTCTAAGTGGAATATATCTTAGCTAACTGCAGGTATTTGGAAGTTGGATGTCTGCAGTAGTAAGCCACGTTTATAGTTATGGTAGAAAAAATAATACTGCTGAGCACTTCCAACTGATATGTCTTGGGTGCCTGTTTCGGGATGAGATGAATTGTTCTCATGTTATGCTGGCCTTTCTGTTGACCATGACAAAAGGTGACGAACTTGAAAAAGTTAGATGTCTAGCTTTTAAACATCTCAGAATAGATATTTTATTTAAGTGCAGAGGACAAGAATGAGGAGCCCTCTTCACTCTCTATGCTGAAACAGAGCTTTATTAGATTAGAAAATGTCAGATTTGTTCAAAATGTTATATTCACAATTAAACGATACACCATGGAAAAAAATTACTTTTCTTTAGTCCATTGCCTCAAGAAAACGTGAAAGAACCTGAATACACAGGAAAAAAAAAAAGAGATTTCCAAACACCAGTTTTATGCCTATATTGGCTAAATTATTAAGACAGCTCTAAAAAATGGGAATAATACTGCTTTTTCTAGACAACAACAGCCTTTGACAGGCTTCAAAAAGACCATGATTTCTTCAAAATTCAGACTAGCCCCAGGAGAAGTAAAGGGCCTTACTGACAATGCTGACAATCATATTTCTTAAAGTTACCAATCTGATGGCATTGTGTAACTCTTTTGCTTTCACTACCTCTGAATGTGGTAATACAGAAGAAATATCTGCAAAATTGGAATTGTGTCTTTTGGTGTGGATAATCTTCCAAATGTTTCAATCATTCTCTATGCAACATATAAATACATTTAGATGCAGCAATAAAGATATCTAAGTGTTTTCCTCTACTATTCTTTTGACATTACTTTCATACTAATTAATATCCAGTCTTTTAAAATTTGTGTCTTAGTCCCTCTGTCTTTTTATTAAAGCAAAGATCTGCCCAATTGTGATCTTTTTGAGCTTTCTACTTTGTGTTCGCAAAGAAAAAACAAAATAAATTGTGTTGTTTATCTAATTTAATTGTGAAAGACATTGGAGGAAACTCAGTCATTTCATAAGAGGAGGTCAAACAACCTAGCACACTTTCTAAAACTTTGTGGAGTATAATTCTTTTAAGTTCTTTGGAATTTCAGATCTTAATGTATAACAAACACGTTTGCTAATTTAGTGAAGAGTTTGCCTTTGTTCATTCTTCATTTTGCTTACATACATATTTTTATACAGGGCACAAGTAGGTGAATCATGGTCAATGAGGCTTGAAAACTTGTTACTATACAATGTTATTTAAAATTTGCTGCATATTTCATCCACTTATACCCAGAAAACTACTATTTCTTTATATCTCACCCTTGACAAGGAAAAAACACCCAAAGCTTCCAACAAAATAACAAAACAAACAAAAAAGAAAAAAAATCCAAACAAGTTCTCTCATAACTAACTGAATATGAAAACCCCAGCAACAGCTGATACATGAAGCATTGGAACAATGAATCTCATATAGAAGTTAGTAAGAAAGGTACAGTGTCCTTGGAATAATTGAGAAATTATAAATTTGTGTGACCTGAAAAACAAAGTGAGATTTCAACTCCTTGAAAGAAAAAGTAGAGAACATCAGACAAATTCCTATGAAAAATGTGTCAGGCAAGAGAAAACTGGATAACAAACTGCGATGTAAGAAGTTATACAAAAATAAAATCCTGAAAAAGATTGAAGAAACTGGACAATCAACTGCAAACATAAATATGTGTAAGTAAGGGTAAAAATTAGTAGCTATAACCAGAAGCTAAATCTGTTTTGATTAGTTGTGACAGCAGGAATAGATGCACCTGTATTATAAGTAGACCATTAGCTGCACAAATACTGAAGTGCATATGCAAAATCATGGCTTTGTTATGCCTCCTCATTTGATCCTAGGTTAAGATAACTATGAAGACCTGGACAACAAGTCCTGCTGTATATAAGAGTCCAAGAAACTTTAAAAAAAAGGAGAAAATTTTATCACAGAGGAAGAAATTGATAAATAATGTGGAGTCTTAAAGTTCGTAACACTGTAATACATACAACTGGCCCCTGCAACCTGAAAGGCTCCTGACAAACATAATCAATACAGACACCAAGAGAAAGCATTCCCTTCCAATACCAACCCACTGCTAAAATTATACCTACTTAAATTCCCTAATATTTTAACAAAACAAAATGTTGAGAGTTCCCATTGAAAGAGTCTCGGGTCACAAACAATTTATTTTTGCAGAAGAGTCAGCAGGTTTTATACAAAGCTGCAGCATAGTGAAAAATGAAGAAACAATATATAAATGAAAAAAAAAGAAAATAATAAAGGCATAAAATCTACCTAGAAAGTTTTTAATTGTCTTTTTTGGTGATGAAGAAGCAAGTTTCTCAACATAGGAGAAAATTTCATCTTAAATAAAGTTCCCTGTTGTGGCGGATTGTAGAGATTTGTCAACAAATTTAAAAAGTGGTGCATTTATTATTTGAAATCAACACCCTTGTTATGTTTATTAGGGCCCCAACCATAGCTGTTTTGTACTGTATTGTAGAGCTTTTGTTACCTATATATAAGCTGGTTTGGGTTATTGGTGATACCTCAATTTAAATTAATGTTCAAGTAATTTAGAATTTTCTTAAAATTTAATATTTTTTGATCACTACCTAACACTGAACCTATATATAGCTAACAAAACCTGAATATATATTTCATTATAATTAATTAATTTAATTCTGCAATTCTTAATAAATTAAAATTTGACTAGAAGATGGAAAGTGATGTCTCAACTGGCAGTTAGGAAATAAAATTATGCTCCATGGACTACCTATAAAAATTGCCTTACTTTAATTGTAACAGCAAAAAAAGAGATATTTTTCTGAACAGATTAAATGCCTAACACTCTCCTCTAATACAGAATGAATTACTCTTGAGTGAGTAATAAAACATGGTGTTATAAACATTAGTGCATTACTAACTATGTATTCTCCTGCATGTCCTATAGCTTGTACTCATCTTAATAGCTGTTCAGTCAGACTTGTGCTTCTGAAGGAATCATTACAGGTCTCACAGTATAATATTTTAGTCCTCCACAAATCCTATAGGACAATGTTACCTGTGATTTAGTCTTATAGGATTACCTTACAGTCGTCTAGAAATCCCTTTAATCCATTAGAAAATCCTCAGGATTGTTTTGTAAAGGCACAAAGGGACGTAGATCTGACCAAGTCTGCTTCTTTCACAAAGAGGCTCCTTCATGGTGTAATAATCACGTCCACAATTTCATGTAATGTTGGTGACATCTACCATTTCTTTTTAATAAACTCTTTTGGTCTTATAGTTTGAATTCAAGTATGTATGTATGTATATGTGTAAAGGTTTACATTAGCACAGTTTATTGGACAATTTAAGGTGGTCTGCTCTGTGTAGGATTCTAAAATAATAATTAATTTGCCAAGTAATTGTAACTGCAGTAAGACTCAAGTTTAAATAAAAGCAATCCCTCCAATATCTAGGATCACCACCAGATTGAACCCCAACCAGGACTTCTGAGTAAATACCTTTAATGAAAATACTTGATATATTCAGCTACCATCTGTGTCTAACAGACAAAAATTATCAACAAAATAAGTCTTGGAAACATGGAAATATAGCAACAATAAGCATGTTATATATATATATATATATATGTGCATATATATATGCACACAGAAAGAGATTGGCAATTTGTTAAGAGGAGAATCATTCATATAATTAGTTGCATTTTTAAATTTACCACTGGAGAAGTTTGGAAGAGTTGGAGACTCTCTCTATATATAATGTATATGTACATATATTTTCATTTTTGGGAAGTGTCCAAGTATTAAGGGATGTAGTTTGTAAAACCTATCCGCAGTTTTGACTGTTGAAGGATTTAAAGAACAAGAAGAGGAATTTCTATAGATACAAATCCAGAAAAAGGAGAGCAAAGAAAAATACCAGCTGCTGAACTGGACAGACAACTTGGTGACAAAGACACTAAAAAACCTGAATTGCTCGATGTCTTCTTCAATCACTCTTTATTGATAGACCTGCTTCCCGCAGTCCTAGGTCCTTGCGTCTCAAGGACAAATTGGAGCTAGAAAGACTTATTTCTCCTTGAAGTAAAATAAAAGTAAGAAAATTTAAAGGTGGAAGAAGATCAGGTAATGGAACTTTTACCCAAACTGTAGGGAAGTTTACAGATCTTTAGAATGTACATCAACACATGCAGAAGAAACTGACCAATCTTTTTGTGGGGACACTTCTGCTAATATTTGAAAAAATGTGGAGGTCAGGATTTATTCCTGAAAACTGGAAGATGGCAAATAGCACATTTCTCTGCAAGAAATACAAAGAGGAGTGACTAGGGAACAGCAGGACCAACATCATCCGGTCAACTATGGGAAAGTGATGGCATAAGTAATCCTGGAAACCATTTCCAGACACATGAAAGGCAAGAAAGTGATTTGGAGCAGTCAGCATGGATTCAGCAAAGGGAAATCATATGTGACCAACCTGATAGCCTTTTTATGATGAGATGACAGCCTAGGTAAGTGAGGAGAGAGTCATAAGTGTTGTTTATTGAGACTTACTTCATGGAAATGTTTTGCACTGTCTCCCCTGCTATATTCATTGATGAAGTGATGAGATACAGGTGAGTTCTGCTTGCAGAATCTTAAAGTTATAATGGTTAACACTTTCAGTTCCTTCTTGAACATTACTTGAATTGGTAAAATTTGTTAAATTTCTGCTTCTTTAGATCTACTTTTTTAATACTTTTACTGATGTTTCTATTCCAAGTTTTACCCTAACCTTGACCATGGATGAAATAATTTTTTTAGAATACAAATTAAAAATAAAATCTTTCACGTGACTTTCTATACTATAAAAGGATCCATATAGCTCTCAAAGATAAATTATTTTTAGGTCTTCAGAAAGCATGAACACATGAACATTATAAATTTCGATTAGTCTAATGTACAATAAAGCCAGACTTGAGGGAATAAAACCAACAGTTTTTTATTTCTTCTATATGACTCAGACAATTTTCTTTTCCACTTCAGGAAACAGTTATGTTAAACATCATGAACCATGACCTTCAGGAAGAGTAAACTCTCATTTTTTCTCAGAATTGGTAGCTTTCCAACATGGGTTGATGCCCTGCTCATTGACCTGAGTTGCATCTAGAAGGACATTGCTAACCTCAGGATTTACACATCCTTCAGACTGTCTTGGCTTTTTTCTGTTGTTATTGGCTTTTTGTTTGTTTTTTTTTTTCCCCTCAAACTTTCTAAATTAAAAACCATATTACTTCCTTAAGAGAAAACCATTTTTTTAAATGAGAGCTGTCAAAACTTCCTACACATTTACAGAAAATTTTCTTCCTGTCCATGTCAAATCTCTCAAAGGGTAACTATTATAATCTGGTACGCTGGTCTCTATCAACAGTTTTCTCTTTGACTGCTTTACTTCATATCTGAAAGCTCATCAGCTTTTTCCTCTGCTCCCTTGACACCTTTAAACATATCAGGACCAATCCTAGTTTTCCAGATTTCAGATTTTTCTGACTGGACAGAATTAATGTATTTCTATTCAAGTGCCCTAGGACATGTTTCAAGATATATCTTCTGTACAGAAAACTGTGTGCATGAATGCAGGCCAGAAGCTTTCAGGTTTCCTCTGTGTTGAGTCATTCTGTTTTAGTGTCAGAGACTGAAAAATTAATGTTAATGGCTTGAACATTTTTAAGGACTTTTGCCCACTATGGCAGGTAAACATGGCTAAGGGAGAAGAGTTTGGCAAAAAAGAAAGCCAAACCCAGCATCTGTCCTGAAAATCAGGACTGGAGGGGCTTGGGGTGGGGGAGGCGTATCTACTGAGCCCAAGATTGCAACACTCACCTCCCAATAAAGAGGGGAAGAGGAGAGGTTTTGGGTGTGTGGCATTGCCTCTGGTCAAAAGGGGTGAACATCCACCCTCCCTCATAGAAGCTGGTCCAATTTCAAAGCACCCAGCCCAGGAAGGCCACACCATGGGACATTCACATGAGGGCATCAAAGACCCCTGAAGTGCTCCCCACATTCATTGCTGAAGCCTTGCAGCAGATCACTGCACGTGATTCAAAAAGATGCAACAGATCCAAAGTCTGCTGCAAGAGACTTTGTCAAGCTTCCCCTGCCCCAGGTGAGGTACCCCACCTGTCCCAAATGTACTAATCCATAGAACCCTATGTTTTGAAGAACCCTCACCACCTGGAAGACCAGAAGAAGAGGATCAATAGGCTGCCATTGACATCTATGGAATTGTGATATTTTCTATTTAATCTGTCTCTGTCACTTTCTCTCCACCTCAACACCTCTTTTTCTATTTATTTCTAACTCTCACTCTCCCTCACATTTACTGTTAAATAAAATCAATACTATTGACTTCAGCATATGGTCTCATTTGCTCCTTAAGTCAGGCAGAGACGTCTTTCTAATAATTTTAATAACTGGATCTTAACATTTTGGCAAATACAGTGTCTTCTCAGAACTTAAAATGGAAAATGAGAATCTTCAGTTTCTGGTTTTGTGAGGTTTTTAGATTTTGTTTGTCAAAATGACTGCTTTGTACAAGTGAAACATAAGTGTCTACTCAGTTACCTAAACATAGATATAAAATACCAATATTTAAGGTTTTTGTTCTGGCATTCAGATGCTATTTCTAGGAGAACATGTTTTTTCTCAGCTCTTTGGCATACTTTTAAGTCCATTAAGATAATTTGTTTTTGCTAAGGAATTTGGGTAGATATCTGATAAAGAGGATTTGGCATGTTGTCATGAATAAAAACAATATTCAGAGTTTAACAATCTTAAAAACTCAGATATATCCTATGTACATGCCATTAAAGCATGAACAGCTTGATTTTCTTGCTTGACATTTAAAAACAAATTTGAGTTTGGATTAAAAATTAATTCTTAAACTTTTAATAAAGCTTTCTTCTGAAACCATTTAAAGTAATTTTAAAGTCTATGGCAAGACTCCAAAATTACTTCAGCTTTGAATCAGGGCATAAATTGTATTGCTCATATATCTTTGACCATTTTTTCTACTGTCTGTCAGCTTTTCAGTCTGTAAGAAAGTAATTTTTCACTGTTCTTAGTGATGTTAATTCTGACCAATATTACGTTACACACAACACATGCAAGCTTTTCCTGAAGAGATGCAAAGAAGTAACAGGCCTTCATGACAGTTGACACTATCTCTGAAAGCCATATTGATTACTAAGAGAGTCAAAAAAGGATTTATTAAATTTAAAATAAAATTTAAAAACCCACTTATTGAAGTGAAATGTAATGTTTCATACAGTTACTTAGTATAAGCAGAAATTACTTTCCCTTCATAGAAAATGAAAGGGGTTTTTCCTTCCTATTAGCATTTCAATTAGAAACATTTCTACTCATTTCCTTTTTAATGAAAGTATATAAATAGCAATAGCCCTTGAGTACTGCTTTTTATCACAGAAAAAAAAAAATTTGCATTAAGAACTGTGATAAAATTTCTACATAGGAGTAGTGTAAACAGTAAACCAATAAAAATGCTTGTTTCAGTTCAGTAAATATACGTTGATTTTCATACTGATTCATATTTGTGCCCAGAATGATCCTCAACATTTTTTACTGATGCTCACTTTGAGAAGAAAATCATACATAAAACGTAATCATTCCAGACAACTTTTTTTAGGCTAACAGTGTCATATTTTTTTAAATTGCGTGGTTCTACCAAAACCAGAGAAATTAATGTAGATTCATAGAATGATAGTATTTTAAAAGAATAGAGATAGGTGTTTGGCAGAGATATTGGAGAAATTGAGACATTTTAAATTTATGAACTGAAATCTTTTGTGCAGAAGAAATAATCTAAAATGTCTGTATGTTCAATCATCCCCAGCCATTTTTGTTATTTTGGTTTTTGGTTTTTTGTTTTTTTTAATGTAAGGCAAATGTGTCTAGAGTTCAAAATAGTTTGCAGGGAAATTCTATGCTTCTGTTCATGTAATAATAAATATAAAAATAGAATAAGCTTTGTCCTTTAGTCAATAAAACCAAGTAAAAACTAGCAGCATTGCAAAAGCAAACTTACGATTCTTTAGAAAAAGTTCAACCAAGTACCTTTGCACTCAGTAATAGACAATATTAATACTAGGCAAAAAAAAAACCAAAACCACAAGACAGGAGTAAGTATTCTGAAAATGCTCTCTCTATCAAAAGAGCATCTAAAAGAGTCTTAATTGTGACTATAGCTTATTTGAAAGCATTGCTTCATCAGTCTTCAAAATAAAACAATATCAGTGCTTCTTCCAGCCATCAGAGAAATAGAGGAAGAGATCTATTCATTCTGGCTTAATCCTAGCCTACATGAGTTAGGGGATAAACACTACATTTAAAGAGAATTATTAATCAAAATCTCATGTTATACTACTTTTTTAAAATTAATAAAATACATTTTTATGAGAGAGAACTTTACAGTGTCTGTGTTACTGTGCACTGGCACAGATTGTCCAGAGAGGTTCTGGAGTCTTCTTCCCTGGAGATATTCAAGAATCATCTGGACACAATTCTATACCATGTGGTCTAGAATGATCTTGTTGTGGGTCTCATGGAAAACAGCAAACATGACTACACACTCAGCTGGTCTTGCTGCATGACAACCAAGTGCCATGACCTGCCAATGGCATAGGAGGATTCTAAAAAATATGAGCTGAAAAGCAAGTGAGCCTTTGCAGGTGAACAAATGTAACAATTTATTCAGGACTTCTATCTTCAATCTGGAAAGTATGTCTGTTTTCACTATGTTTCATTTCTGCATTAAATTAAATATCTTTAGCATAACTGTCCTGGAATTATCTGGTTTAAATTACTCTATCTTTCCTATGTTTTCAAAACCTGTCTTCTTGGCTTCATATACTAAATAAAAAATTCAGAAAAATTTTTTGTTTCTTTGTGGGGAAAAAAGAGAGAGAGGGGGAACAGATGGTGTCCCTCTCATATTTTTGTCAAAAATAGACATAAACCCCAAAGGGTTAAATTTAAAATAAATAACTGCTTATCAAATTATATAATCATGGAACAAATTATTTAATAAAATCTTTAGGTATATAAAAGTTGTAATGCATTTGCATTCACCAACACACACACACAAAAAAAAAGCTCCATGCAAGCACATTAGGACACTGCTTAATAGCATTCGTCCTTTCTCCAATAACAGGGAAAGGAAAAGCAGGATGAGAATTTGGCTTCAGCTCCTGCCTCCTTTCAACTCCCCAGCTGGAAGAGCTTCTCATTGTCCTTGAGAAACTTCTGGACTAACTCCAAGTTTCTACATACATAAGAGAAGACCAAGAACTGTAATTAGTGTTGCAATTACTGAATGAAATCAGAGTTTTGCTGAATAGCTTCCTAGTAGGTGAAGAAACAGATATGATCCTTTACGAATAGAATGAAAATCACAAGAACAGATATTATCTTCTTTCTTCCCCCAGTCCTCAAAAGGAGAGAATGTGGTAGAAGAGAGCAACTTCATAGGTACACTGCTTCAAGTCCAAGGAACCAATCCTCAGCCGAAAGATCAAGTAGCAATGTCCACTGGAATTCATTCAGAATTCATTCAGAATCCTTCTTGATTTCATCTGTATGGCATAGCACTCAACTCTGGATCTCTGCTAGATTCTGTGCAGGGCCTCTGTACCTGTGTAATATGATATTGTTTAGTACAGTTTGCTCACTTCATTGTTAAGCATAATTTTGTCATGGTGTAGCAACCCACCAAGTGTTATAATTTCATTTTTTTATCAGGAACTTGAAAGTATCCACCTCTTGCAACTTGCTGGGACATGAGAGCATATAAGAGATAGAAAAATATACATTTTGAGAAAGCGAGAAGTAGCGCTGCCTTATCACAACTGTCTTTGGAGGTGAAGCAAACTATCCACTGGATAAAGCCTACACATATTTTAAGGGAAAGGTAGCTGTTGAACTGGTGTAGGGAGCAAGTTAAAAAGTGACAAGAATGCTGGGAGTACAATAGGAATGATGAGAGTGCAGTGCACATTTTACTTTCACCCTCTTTTGTTTAGTAGGATAGATATAGCTTGAGAGACTCATTATGTTCTATTCTTGTCTGCAGCTCTGTACTTGTCTGCACCTCCATACTAGTCATACTAGTACTGAAAATACATTTTCACGACATGAAAATGCTTGGCTTCAATGTGATACTCTTTGAGGTATTATAATTGTGATATCATTATTGCTGTTGGCTGGGCAAAATACAGTCACCAATATAAATAGTTCAGTCCTAATGCTGGTTGATGTAAATCACTACAGATGAAAACACTGGCCAGAAATTAACTGCCAAACAGAGCAGATGATTTTGCTCTCATTCTGCCTTTTTGTCAGTGGGAACATATGCAGTTTTCCCAGTCCAGCTGGGAATTGACTAAATGAAAATCAGAGGAATACTGAGATTACTGCCTCTCTCTTAAATGTTTGGAATTGACCAATGCATTGAAAATATTTTAGACACAAAGAAAATGGGATCTCCATCAGTATCATGATTTGGCCAAAGGATCAGAATATTCATTATGACTGTTCACAATGAAGGGAACCAAAGTTATTTAGTCTAGCTTGTCCAAAATTAGATTAGTCTTAACTACCTGTTACAAAGGTATATAATATGTCTGTGCATGTACATACATATATGTGTATGTATATATATCTTCATAAGTGATGAAATGTGTATATACATCTTAAGCTCAGCCTTCTCTTTAAATTTTTGTACCTGAACCATGTCTAAGATCCACTGATTCCTTCTATCCAACAAACCCCACCCTAGAGACATCTATAATTTGGTGCATTGCATCATATTCACTTATTTGTTTTTAAATATTCTCAAAAGAAATTTTCCATTAATTGTACTTGGACTGATTTGATGTTAGCTGATATTCAGTGTTCCTAAAGATATTTTAAGGTCCTTTCTGGCTGTAGGACTTTACGTACATAGGAAAAAATAAACTTATTGGTGAAAGAATTAAAACTAAGTCCAAAATTGGAAAAGTATTTTCTTGGAGGGAAAAGTTAATGATAAAGGAAATTATATATTGTAGAAAATTACTGTTGTACTCACTCATCTTTTCTTTCCCTCATATATTCTGACTTGCTATTACTACGCTGTAACTCTTTTTTTCTATAATCTTTATCTTTTTTTGAACTCAAACTACTTGTAATAGAAAATACATACTCGCATATGAATTTATGTGTGTGTTTACACTGAACATCATTAATTTATGGGACTACACTGATTTATGTTCTAAAAAAGCATTTTTTTTTTAAAGTTTTACTCTTTACTAGAAGAAAAGAAGGAAGGAAAATATGGAAAGGAGGAAAGAATAGAGGAAGGAAGAAGGGAAAAAGGGGAAAAGAGGAAGAGAAAGAGAGAGGGAGGGAGGGAGTGTCGGAAGTGTCGGAAGCATCGGAAGGAAGTGTCGGAAGGAAGGAAGTGTCTGAAGGAAGTGTCAGAAGTGTTCCTGTTTCCTGTTCTTAGCTCAGTCTTTCATGTATGTGTATAACATGAGTACCAGCCATGTTACATACCATGATTTGTTTTAGGGTACTTAAACTGATCTATATGAACTAGGGCGAGTATCAGAAACAGCCTAAAGAAAAGGGCATGGAGTTCTGCATGGGAGAGCTCCTTCTCATCTGGGATTTGTAATTATATCGAAGCCTATTAATGCTGCAGAACCATGGATCATCAGACATGGATCATGTTTTGGATATGTCAAACACAGTATTTTCTTCTGATACCAAGATGTGAAATCTCTAGCACTAACATCACACATTGCTGGTTTTCACTCACAAGTCAATCCACAGACCCAAAGAATAGAAAGCTGCAAGGATGTGGCTAGTTTGTAGAGAGGTAAAAGGTGTCCAAAAAATCAATACAATTGTTCTGTGGTAGCCAGTAAATAAGGTAGTGGCCATTTCACATAAAAGTCCTTCAATTGCCCTACTCCACTGTACCTTTTGCTTGGCAGAATGAATTTTTATGTTTAGTTTAATAGCCTTTATTCTGTCACTGTAGCAGAAAATGTGCCATCTACATCTGGTACATAATGGTAAACACAATTTAAATAAGTGAGATACTATTTCTCTTTTTTAGCCATTGATCTACAAGTGATACATTATATTAATCTAAATATGATCCTTATGGGGTTTTTTTTTCCTATTTTGTGTCTGTTAAATCCTCTTTTTTCCTAGTTCCTGGAATTTATTTCTGTATTTTTTCACTGTAGCTTCCCTTTAGGTCTAAGTTCTTTTCTCTCAGTCTACTCCATTTTTTTACCATTTCTTTTTCCTTTAATTGTATTTCTTTCTTCCCCTCTTTTATTTTAATCAGGTATAGCATGGAAAGATACAGATATGAAGCTAGGAAATAGATACATTTACTCATCACTGATTCTCCATAGGATGGTAGTATTCTATAACGGAAGGAGAATTTAAATATGAAAGTGGCTAGTACTAGAGAAGACCCAAAGACAGCTGGAAAGAATATGACAACAAACACATGATTTTCTGACTTTCTTTGTGTGGTTCATTATCCCATCTGTACATGTAACGCATGTAACATGGCTTTATCAGATGTTCTATTTGATAACCACTGGCTAAGTAACAAATTCCAGAACTTTGGAGATGTGCCATATTTGATTCAATGTTGCCACTCAGTTATTTGACATGTCTGTAACTGCATAAAATTTTATTTTATGGACTGAAAATCATATGGATATCCATTCTCATTCATAATCAGACAAAGAAATATTATAACAGTTTAGACTTAATATATAATTAAATCTATTGTTTAATATTGATGGTGTATTATATTTAACCTCATTTTTTGAAAAAAAAACCAATTAAAAATCATCTAAATTTGGTTGTTTGAAAAAAAAAAAAACAATTAAAAATCATCTAAATTTGGTTAGGCAGTAGCAGTCATTCTGTGATTTACACAACGAAAAAATATTTCTTTTTCTCTGTACATTTTTAAGGGTAAGATTTGAATCCAAAGCACAATTTATTTTATGACTTTATAAGAGAACAGGACTGGTCTGGGATATAATCCACTTCATGATTCCTCAAGACCATATCCTGATTCTATGAGAAATGAAGACTTCTACTGACACCATTTTTACCTTACCAAAGGAAACCAAAATTTATGAGAAGCTTTGTTGCTCTTCTCTGGACATATTACAATTTTGATACTCTGAGGAAGATGGCCAAAGGAAAAGAAGTGAGGGGAGCTGCAGAGATCACAATTTTTTTTGAGGGCAGGACGCACTCAGAGCACTCCTACTGGAACCCAGCACTTATGGCACCTTAGCCAGGGATACCACCCACGTGTAAATGCAGTGTTTGTGGAAAAGAATGACAGAAATTGTTAGGGTTGGTTTTCTAAAAAAAGTCTGTACACTCCATACATTTTGTTACTAAGATTCACAAAGAGAGAAACTATATCATGAATCAGTAAGGAAATATGTTAAGGAGTTGTGTCTTTTGGCTGATTGATTTTGCAGTGAACTAAACTAGGGAAGGTTTAAGGGGTTCCTCTGTTTTTGTCTATTAGGGTTTTCTTTTTTCTTTATATATGTACAGACACCTCTTCAAAGGTTTACAAGGTGGATGTCTTCATCTAATTTAGTGAAGAGTCAGGAGAACAATTCAGTTACCTAAATGACTTGGTGTCAAATGCTTTTTTAGGCGCCCTAAGAGGCTTGAATTGCATGTAAGGAAGCAGAAATTTGTTCCTTTTTTTTCATAGGACAGCAAGATAAAAAATAATAAATTAAAAAAAAAACCAAACCAAAACCAGATGCATTCGCATTGACATCTAGTGTCTCTTCACTCTCAGCTGAATTCAATTGAAAGAGAAGTGAACCAAATGCAATATTCAAGGTAAAAATATCACTGGAAAAATGAGTTTTCATGGAAAGTCAGAGTGAAGGCTAAAGTACTCATTGGGGAGATAGTCTACAAATTAATTCAAATGTAGTCAAATTGAAAAAAGCAGCATACACATTTTGAAATGTTATATTACTATCAAAGTACACTTTCTTATTCTTCCCAGACAGTCCAAGATATCTCTGCTACTGCCCTCAAAATACAGTGATAGGTGAAGAGAAGGAATAAGGTAGTTATTTCCATTCACATTTACAGGTTTCTTCTTTATACATTCTTTAATACCTGCTGATTTATTGATAATAAATCTGATTAGAATGAAAATAAATAAAAAATTTAACTAATCTTAGTAAAAGTCTGCTAAATAATTTATATTTATGACAGCATAAACATTTAAATAATGAAAACATTTTTTATGTCAAAAGTAGAAATATGAAAGTGTGTTATTTGATATTGCTGCTTCTTTTATGCAGGTTCTATTTAATCTAGGAAACAGCAAATATATCAAGAGTACTTAAAACTAATACAGTGTGTGAATGAAACATTCAATTTGAAAATATAGAATTTGAAGTGAAAATGTTCTATGATTTTAGAATTTATATTAAATTATTGCAGATGATAAAGGATGCTTAAGAAATTTGAAGAATAAGAAACCTTCAAAATGATAATACAATATATCAAAAAACCTTCTCTTTAACCTAGTACTTTTATTCTTCCAAAATTTGTTAAAGATTATTTGTAAAGGAATACAAGTAGCAGGTATTTTACAACTAATATTTATCTTTATATCACATCCTAGCCTCCAGCAGTCTACATATTTGGGATTTCCCCAGGCAGAGGATTCATGTTTCAGCTTTCATTGTTTGAAAATACTGAAATGAACTTGGACTTGCAGTAATGATTAATGTACTAAAGTCTCAAGAACAACAACAAAATAAATAAATAAATAAATAAATAAATACAATCTTTTTAATTTGGATAGTGAGAACTAGGAGTAACTGAAACACAAGTGTTGAAAACCCCCACACGTATATATTATATCTGTCCTCACAATAATTATGGTTTTGTCCTTTGTCACAGCATTACTTTCAAGTAGGTCACTTTTATTTGAGAGTCTTTTAAATATTTTGGACACCTGAGATCAGGACCATGGAGTACCATGATCTCACAAGAATCCACCTAGTAGCCAACTTCCAATATGATTGCCACCCTTGCTGCAATTATTGGCAGAACTCACTTGAATGAGGTCAGACATCATTACTTAGCATGAATTCAGTTATCTCACTTTGGAATTCTTTTTTTCTGATTCCTTTTCTTGTTTAGTTCAGTGCCTTTTTGTTGTCTTGCTTACAGAATAAAATAATAGCGCTCATTAACTTCCTGCATAAAAGAGGATTCTATGTCACAGCAGCTATTATTACTGTGCTGTGGATAGTAATTTTTCCTCTGTTAAAAAACCTGTACAGAAGCATAAGATTTTACAGTATCACCTAAAGAGAGATGGAGGCAGTTTTTTTTGTTGAGTAGTAAAAACATCTTTCAAGATGTTTTTACTACTCAACAAACCCAAGACATAAGATTGGCAAAACAGACAAAAATCTTTTGCAAAACAGTAAGAAAGGAGATAATAGAGTAAATGCAGAGTAATTTTTTTTCCAGTGGTATAGAGGTGGTTTGACAGGATATGAAAATGATAAGACATTGGTAGAGAATATTAAAGGTGTTTAAGAAATGTGCTAGAGTAACATGTCCTGAGTACAACTTGGAATGGAGCTGTTTTAAAGAACCTTCAGAAGGTAACTTTTGGACAGCTTTGGACCACTGAACTGGCACTCTGGGAAACTCTGGAAAATAATAGTGCATTAAATCAGGTAGATCCTAATAAATGTATTATACTCTTCTGGCTGGGACAGGGTAAATTTCTGCAGTAGCCAGGAGGGCACATGGCTAGGATTTGAAAGTTTTTGTAGGCCCCTTCAAATTGGATGTGAGGAAAAGGGATTCTCTTCCAAGAAAATGGGTTTGCTTCCCATCAGGGAGTGTGCTGCCAGTTCCAAGCCAGGGGTAGCAGCAGGATGGTGTGGCTGCATTGGGCTCAGTCAGACTTGGTGAGCATTTTGCATGTGACTTACTTTCTTCTTGTACTGTTCATTTTCTTATCACTTTGCTTTTTCCAGTAAATTCTTCTTATCTCAGACTGTGATCTTTGCCTTTTGTGCCATGTGGAGCAGGAAGATAAGGAGGGGGAGGGTGATCCAGGCACAGAATTGTTTGAAGCATGTCAGCCCGACAACCTAAAGCAGAGGGTGCCTTTCCTAAACCACAAAATATCCCTATTGAAGGTTTAAAACTAGGCAGGGCTGACTGTCAAATATCAGCCAACCAAAAGCAGCTTTTAGTATTAGAAATTAGATATTTGAAATTTCATGCAAAAATGCATTAACTCTTATAGGAAAAAAACAAACAAACAAAAAAAAACCAAAAAGCTGATGCTACCAGAAAAGGCATTAACTGTTCTGTAATAAAATTTATGTGTATTGCAATTCAGGGAGGGTATTATGACAGGAATCTGCTGACCTATAGATATAGACATATAGAAATATATAGTATCTATGATAAAAATAAGACATCTATGGGTTCACATGAAAATTTAACAGAAATACTGTTAAAGGTCATCAAATTAAATAATTTCCAGGTGAAAATTTCACAGGTTAACAGAATGTTCGGCAGAATGTTCATAAATAAATAAAAAAAAAATAAAAAGTGCAGTTTTCAATTAGCTCAGTTTAGTAGAAATTATAGGTAAGAATACTATGGTCTTCCATGACAGAAAGTAAACACTTCATGTTAAGCCATGTAGTACCAAAGCTTGCTAAAATAATGATCATTTGTATAACTCTAAATGAGTATTAAATCAGGATGCAGTAGAATGTCCAAGCAGAGGTGAGTGTGAAAAAAGTGTTGAATGCATAAATTTGTAAGATGAGGTCAAGAGACTTGAAGTCTGAATTTGGACATAGGAAGTTAATCAAACTGAAGAATAAAAATGTGGGCTACCTCTGTCCTAATGTAAGAATCTATGATTTAGACATCTGCATCTGACTGAATGACCGTGAACACCATTTATAATTTTGATGTTCTAGGCACTTCTCAGATATCAGTATTTATTAACTAAAGTCAGTTTTACCACAAGAATACCACAAGAAAAACAATCAATAAAGCAAAAAACCCAAACAAACAAACAAAACCCCAAAACCCCACAAACAAACAAACAACAAAAAAACCCGCACTAAAAGAAAGAAAAAACGTCCAACAACAAACAACCCACACAAGCCCCCAATAAACAAAAAAAAAAACCCGCACTAAATGAAAGAAAAAACGCCCAACAACAAACAACCCACACAAGTCCCCAGACAAATAAATAAGCAAAACACAATAAAATCTCTAGGAAAATATTTGTTTATAGTGATTTATATAATATTTGATCTACAGATTATGTTTTTCATGTTGTGCATGTATCTTGATGTTCATTTTGACCCTATTTATGCTGGACATAACTGCTCGTATTGCAAAAGCTTAATTATTGTTATTACCATCCAGTAGACACTGCCATAAGTTATAGGTCAGAAGATTGTCTAATATGACCTATAGTTTGTCAGAAAAAGGTAGTGGAAAAAGGAACACAACAGCAAAAATGTGCCAAAAGCCAAAAATAAACTGGAAGGTGACTTACAAGCTTTTTAGTCTATTTTAAAACTAGTTAACCCCAAAGTCACAGAAAGAAGCCTACAAGTATCTAAGGTTGAATCCATGGACATACAAGTTTCTGCTTTTATATATATATAAAAATGCATAATTTCGAATTACCTATATACACACTTTAAATACATAAAAATTTCACTAAAAAATTATCTTCAAAATTCATATGACATCAGACCTAAAATCTTTATTGCGTTAATATTTTACTTAGATAATACATTCATGTATCTTAAAAAGAACATTTCTAATATGGCTTTGCTCCTCTTTTTTTTTTTTTCAAAACCCTTCTCATTAAGACCATACATGTTCACTGTAATGCTAAAAATGAAAAAGAAACTTAGATTTTATTGATGTAAAAATCATCTATTTGTCAGTCATATTGGGGTTGACATATTTAAGGATTTCTTGAAGCAAGAAATAAGTGACTTTAAAATGAAATTAATGTATACAGCAAATTTGGCAAAAAAAATTAAGACAGTTATATTTTATGTTTATAAATTTTTATCAAGTAATCTACTTTGTTCATTGGTTGTTAAGATTATTCCACAACTAGCTAAATAACTGTCCGATAATTTCTTTACTTCTTGTATTTCTTTACTTCTTGTATTATTAGAATACAATCATTATTATTATTATTACTATCATCTTTTTCTTACTTAATACCTTCTTACTTATTATCTTCATCATTAGTCTTATTGCTTACTTATTATCTTCTTCAGTGCTGATGTTTGCATATTGAGACATGAGTTGAATGGTTTCACCACCAAGAAAAGGTAGTTTTAAAAATAGAAACTTTTGGTGATGTAAGGATATTAGATATGATAAAGGGCTATTGAGAAATAAAGATCACCACTGAAGACCTAGTCTCCAACCAAGTTGTTATTTCACAGTAATGAATTATCATTCCTAATATGAAAATGCACCTCACTCTTGTGTCATCCCTGTTTATCCAGGTAATTTATATTGCAATTTTTAAAAAATGTTTTAAATTTTATGTCACTTTAAAGATTTCTGTTTCTTTTTTTTTTTTTTTTTACTGTTATCAGGGTGATATATGATCATCTCTGCATTTTTTAAAATTCTTCTTATAAAAATAGAAAACAAAAGAAAACTTTTCATCAAGTATGAGCTATCCTTCTGTTCATGTCTTTGTTTATTTTTGTTAAGGCTGCAATGTATTATATTTTTCAGCAGTATGAAGTGGGAGAGAAAATATTAAATTCTGATATAATTAAAATATGTCCAGAATAACTATCCATTGTCTGGCAGAAGAAAGCAAAAAAAGTGAATATAAATTATTATTTTCAAATATATAAAAGTGGTAAGTACAAACTTACCATATAGGAGGTTTGCATCGTTGAATATTCTTCTTAGTAACTTGGCAAAGGTGAAGAATGAGGTGGTTTAATTAGCAACAAAAACAGCTAAGCATATTTGGGTTAATCAGGTCTCAAGGATATTGTGAAGAACTTCAAAAGGACTTTGGTGAACAGGCAGCCTAATTCTGGATGAAATAACTTTTTTTGAAGGCAAAGTGGTGAATGTTGGAGGGAATAATATGACCTACTTGTGCATGTCTGAATTCTAAATGAACTGCAACACAAATGAAAAAAACAGACACCAACATTGATAGATCAATAAAAAGTCCTGAAGTGGAGGTCAAAACACAAATGAAATGCTTGCAAATGCATGCACAAGGATGTGCAAGCATTTGGGAAAACTTATACACCTCTTCTTATAATGCTACTATTTAAATCGGAAGAATATTACGAGCCAAAATACCATTTTTGTTTCTGGTCACACCAGCACATAGATGAAAGGAAAGAAGAAAGGAATTTCTAATTCAATCTTGATATAAAATAGAAAGATTTAATTTTTTCTGTTATTCTTAAACCAGATTTACTACTACCAGTAATGTCTGCTCTGATTCAGATGTCTATTCAGTGATCAATGGGGCTCTGAAAAAAGGAAAATGTGCTTCCCTAAGAAGCTGACAGTGACATGAATTGTTGTCAAAACTGCAAACGAAGATCCACAAAACATAGGAGTACTTTCTACACTTTTCAAAATTGGTTCCATGTCTATCTTGCCCAGGAGGAACTCATGTAAGGTGCCTTGAGTTCTGTACATCCAGCATCAGGATTCCAGCTATTACCCAATTATCTGACTATTTCTAATGGATCCAAATTCGGTCATATAATTTTGTTCAATATGAATATGCCTACTTCTTCTCACAGAGACACTGTGATCTCTTTGTTAATGTTAGTGCTACGCCTATCCTCAATGACATTAGAATACTAACTTCCTAAAAGTGCTATATCAGCAAAATTGTCAAGTAACATTTCATTGCTTTCTAACATAAGTGGTGTGACAATTATTGTGTAGCCCTAAAAGATTGATGAAGGAGTGCTGAATTTTTACAGGTTCATATGTTATTGCAAAATATGGCCATTAATGTTGTTTGTTGTTTGACACAGATGGCTTGTATTAACTGTCTGTAGTTATTTTATTTTAATTTATTATTTAGTTTTATAGTATTATAATGTTCTCTTTCATAATATGAAGACTATTAAAAAAAACCCAAAAATTGAGGCATTATTAGTAATTACTGTGAACAATGTATTTTACAGCCTTTAGTATCTCTTATATAGAAATGCTCTTAATTTTGATCATTGAAGTCATAGTTAAATACATTACTGTTCATAATATTCTCTGCTCAAAATTAAGTAAATTTCCTAAACGTAATTTCCACAACATGAAGTGCTAAAGAGGTGTTGAAAGGTCTGGAGCACAAGGAGCAGCTCAGGGAACTGGGGTTGTTTAGCTTAAAAGAAATGTCGGAGAGACCTGATTGTTCTTCATAACCAACTTGGAGTATGTAACAAAGTGGGTTGGCCTTTTCTCCCAAGTGACAAGCAATGGGACAAGAAGAAACTGTCTCAAGTTTTACCAGGGGAGGTTTAGATTGTATATTAAGATAAATTTCTTAACAGAAAAGTCTGTTAAGCATTGGAACAGTTTTTTCAGGAAAGTGGCCAAATCCCCACCCCTGGAAGTATTTCAATGACACGTAGATGTGGCACACAAAGACATTGCTTAGTGATAGAATTGTCAGTGTTAGGTTAACGGTTTAATTCAATGATCTCAAAGGTCTTTTCCAAACTAAATGATTTTATAATTCTGTGAAGTAAGTTATTTAGTTAGACCAGTAAAGAGTGGTCCTCCTATAAGGGCTACCCTTGTTTCAGTACCAGGGTGGAACCAGGTTGAAAAGGTAGAAGGGACGCTGTGCCAAGTCAAGTCAGCAAAATTTACAAACCATACCTTTCTCGTTAAACAGTGTGAATAAACCCAGAAATGCTAAGGTACAAGGCTTTTCAGCAAACCCAAATGTAACTTGTAATAAATTTAGGAAGGTTGAAAAGATTTTATAAAATCATGACTAAAAATGATACTTTAACAAAATTAAAAGGTTTTGCAGTATATTGCTGATTTTACTTATGCGTGGTACTAAAAAAATAGCCTGGTTGCTCACTGTTTTATTTTAATCTATTTCCACTTATATCTTCTAGTCTTATGTAGCATTAATTTAAATGTAAATGTTTCAGAGTTAGTGTGAAATTTTCATGTATTTTTTATACAAAAATAGAGGATTTTATCCTGATTTAAACAGGTTTTCCATTGTTGTAAAGGCAATTTCCATATTAACTTGTAGCTCTTTGTACATGCATTTGTTATTTATCTTTTTGTCAGGAAGTAGGAACAGTTTCTTAAAAACACAGTTTACTTTAATTTGGATTGCACTAGCGGAAAAATTCAGAGCAAAGGTGGTTAGCAAATTTCTGGTGAAACAATTATAATATATCAGTTTATTAAAAACAAGGGGATTTGTGTATTTTTGGTTTTTTTATAAAGTAGTACTGCTTTTTACAGTCTTTTAGTGCTTTGATTTTTTTCAGAGAAATAATGCAGCCATAAGACATAAGACAAAGACAGGTAGCCCTCAAACTTATTGATCAGATTTCATGTGTACCCAGGCTCTGTACTGAAGAGTGACTGTTTCAGGTACCAGGAGCTCAGAAAACTTCTAAACATATCTGACATCTTGTCAATTTTAGAGTTCTTCACCAACCAATTGCTCTCCAAGGGCAGTATAAGCATTATATCAATATAGAGAGATAGAGATGCATGTATTTATATACATGCAATATATATGCATATATTAAAATCTGCAATATATATTAAAGGTGGCCTAAACTTTATTATACAGTGATAGAATATGTCTAAAACCATTTCCAAATATATATCTGGAGAAGTTCTAAATAGTTGATGTCTGACTGGAAAGGGACTCCTTTATTTAAGGTAAATGTGTTGCTGTACTCTGTAGCCCTAATGGGCACACCCTGACAAAATGAGTCTTTGGTGAGAAAGGATAAATGACTCATAGTCACGAGCTAATTTGTCACATATGTAGTTAAATTTTTTGTTTTATATTTGTAAATATTGAAGATTAGTTCTGTAAGTAGAGCAGTATTTGTTTTCTTTATTACCAATTAAATTTATCAAGCAATTTATTATGCTTATTTTAGTATGTTTAGGAAGACTTTTCTGATCCAAGATATGTTGAGGTTTTGTTTTTGTTTTTTTAAGAGTATTTCATTCCAACCTAAAGATTATACAGTTGGCACAACTATAAAAGCTCAAAAGAGGAAGCATTTTGACGGGTGTAGTATAGATCATTACACTGGATCTAATCAGAACGGCTGATGTGGTAGTTTAAGGGTTTGGAGGGAAAAGTGCAGATCAGAGTAGACTATGAAGGCAAGTTTTTTTAATAAGAGAGAAGCAATAATAGACATTTGGGGGTTTTTTAGGGATATGTATGATGAGTAAATACATATATAAGCCTCACTAAAGTTCTAATTTCATGCACCAATTCAGTCTCATGTAATGAAAAGTACAGGAGAAAATATTAAAACTTTATTATCCAAAATATTTTATTTTGAAAATCTAAAATGAGCAAATAAAATCCCCCTGCAATTTAACTGGGCAAGTGACTTTAATAAGGAAAGATCAAAATTCTCACATGGTAGGGAAAAGTTGTTGTAAAAGTCAAAGAATTTCAAAACATAGAATTTGGGAATTTCAGTGTTTACCACATCTGAGACAAAGTAAACAACTATGTATTTTCCATTTATTCCTGCAAAAATTGACAGGACCAGGCCCTTGAGTTTTGAGAAATCTGAAGCAAGAAACTAAAAAATTGATTATTAATAATCTCAGAGCTAGCAAATTATACCACCAGTTCTTATTCCATTTCAAATATGACTCTGAACTGGCTCAAGTATTTTGTACTCTATATTTATAGTGCATTCTGTTTGTCCTACATTATAACACAGATCCTGGCTCTTTTACAGTAATGTTAAATGTATCAGTGTCATTTTCCATCTTTGTGAGATGAGGAAACAGAGAAACAGAAAAGAGAGTGAGAAGACCATCTAAAATTAGTATTGATGTGAGCCTTTGAAAAGACTTGCTATAAGGTTCTAAATATGAAGCAAGTTACACTTTTTCTGTTCCCATCAGCAATTAATTTCTTTGTGGTTGATATTGTTTAAGATAACCTTAGCAAGGAGTCAGTTTGAGATTGCTGAAGTGGATTCATTCATTTGGTTTAAAAAAATAATCAGACAAGCCAGAACAACTTGTTTTCTTGATGAACATGAGCCTCATAAGAACTTTTCATGTACTAGTCTTTGTCGCTTAGTACATTAAATCTTGCTTTTTCTAATATTTAGAAACTTCCTATTTCTGCAGACAGTCCAGATGATAAACTTATTTTCTCTAGAACTTGATAAAAGAAATTTCAAAGAAATGGCATGAAAAAAAGTCAGAGTAAATTAATTTAAAATTTATAATGGGCAATTTGCAGATAGTTTTTCTCTGATAGTTGCTCATATGTCTAGTGCAAAAGAAGATAAAATAGGATACAATTTTTAAATTTGCATTTTAAATGTACTAGTAAGTGATAGCTAACAGACCTCAGAGGTCAAGCCTTTATGCAGAAGAGGCATATGGCAGACTCCCTCTTAAGATTTACTTTTTCTGGTTTAACAAGCACATCAAAAGTACTGCTGTAGTATCATCATGCTGGCTGCTATGCCTGTCCTTTTGGGGTACCAACACTCTTACAATGCTCTTACCTTGCTTTTCTTCAGTGGTAACTTCGTTTTTCCTCATAATACAAGATAATTGAACATCTATCAGGAAACAGCTAACACTTTTCTAATGATGTCATGCTATTTCCTTCAATGAAATTTTAGATAAAAGATTGATATAATTTTTACTTTATGGTGCATGAGAATAGCTATTGATAGGTTTGGTAGCCAGCCATAGTCCATGTTTCTATTATCAGCATTTAACACCATTTCATGTCACCACATACTAGCAGTGGATCTTTCCATTGCAATACTCATAGCAATAAGATGCCTTAAAACACAGCAGTATGAGCATTTAATGTACTAAACTCTACTGTCGTAGCACTTAATTTCTGAATAAACACACTTTTCAGCATGGCAGTATTTAGCTCTCACCATTCATCATGATCTTTTTAATAATATCTCCCGTTGACCTGATCATCTGGACTGCCGACTGCAAACCCTCTACCATTTTGCAGCCCATTAATTTTGCAAATTTTAATTATGTCCAGTTTTGACAGCTTTAATTTTCCTGATAACCTGGAGAAGTTTTATGAAAAGGTGGCAAATTATTTAAACTAGTGCTGCAACTGGTGTACTATGTAGGATTGCAAAAATGGGAAGAGAGGAAAGCCAGAAAAAAAATAGAAAAAGGTTAAAAGTTTTCATCTGAATCTAAATGCAAGTTTACAGTTAAATAGTGACATTAGGCTGAGCCTTGAGAGAAGAGGTAGCCAGTACTTGGTGTTAGTCCCCATGACAGTATATTGTAAACATTTCTTTTCAGATCCAATTAGGCTGAGCCTTGAGAGAAGAGGTAGCCAGTAACTGGTATTAGTCCCCATGACAGTATATTGTAAACGTTTCTTTTCAGATCCACCCCCCCAGGCAATTTCTGATGTGTTGTGAGTGAAGCAAGTTAGTACACATACAACAGAGGGTTAGCTCAACTAAGCCAGAAAAAAATTAGCAAAGCTTGTTCCTCTATTTTTCTCTTGCTTCCAGTCACTGTGTACTTCATTAACAACATTCCTGAGGTTAATCAGAGCTTTTCACTTCGAACGTTTCCATCAGAGTCACCATCCCTTCTGGGGGCAATTGAACAAATCGAAAATGAGGCACTGCACTAGCATGTTTTGTAACTTTCAAACTGAGAGGAACAATATATTAACCTTCTTAAGAAAAGGAAGTGAGTACTGTTAAAATCAGGTTAAATTTATGTGGTTTGGGCATTAATCTCTTAAAAGCCAGTCTGGCTTATATCCAGCTGCTTCTGTACCATTTTGTACAGGTGACATACTTAGTTCTCATGCATCACAGAGGAAAATCAAAGCCAAAACAATGCGTACTGAAGACTTTTGATTTTGCCTTGTCATGTTCTTTTAATTCTTTGTCATTGGAAAGCTTTGTTCTAATCTTTCTTGAGAGTCTATAACCTCCAAGTTCCGTTTTTGACATCACAGCTATTTTTCTGCCAGTGCAGTTTAATATGCATAGCAACTGAAGCTTCAAAGTCATCAGCTGACAAGCTGGTGTTTGAGATATATATGTTAACTGCAAGGAAGGGGAAAAACTCCTAGTTCAAAGGAAACAGAAAATAAATGCTCTGTTAATCAAGAATGATTTAAAAAGCAACCTCTGAGTATTTAAATAATAGAATCATCCTGTTACAGTGGCAACCATGTCAATCCAAAGTGCTTTGATTTGTTTTCGTTAAACAAATGCACTTTGTCTCCTTGATTAGGTACTACAAAAATAAGTAAAAAAACCCAGCCAGTTTCACGTCTTTTATTTGAAATTAAGGATGGTTTTTAATAGACTGCTTAGAAACTGTATTAAAGATACAGTTGAGCAATTCCACTTGTACTGCATACTTACATTTTAAGGCATAAAAACGTATCAAAATGGTAGAATTAACTTTTAAAAAGTGTACAAGCATTCTCTTACAACGGTGATGGTTGCTTCCTTTCATAGAACATAACTAACATGTTTCAATGAGCAAGCAGGAAATAATCTCTGACATATTATTAAAGACAAAGTTCACTGGAAAATTACACCTCCTATTTCACATGCACTGCTTGTGCTTCCATGACCACTTCTTCCAGCCACATTGCTGGTCTTAAAAACATAGCACCAGCCCTCTGCTCAACGATATCAGGTAAGGTAAAGTCACATTCTCTTTCTATAAGCAGTTTTTCTCTGGTGACATAAAATTCTTTAAAACAGAATATGCAGTTCCTTAGTCTTCCTGATACTGATGTAGAACATAGGTTGACATAGGTTTTTTGATCTCTTCTTATTCTTCTTCTTCACAATAAAAAGGAATAAGATTACTAAATGACTATAAAATGGTCAATTATTTGATTAATGGTATTTGAGTAAAATATTATGTGGAGGATCTGTCCAAATCTCAAGTCTCTCCTGCTAAACTCCAGAAAATTCTTTAGCATTATGGCCCAAACTTTTTTTTAACCTTTAATACTTTTTACCTTTATTGTCTTTACATTTTATTTTTTGTTTTGTTTGTTGTTACTTTTTTTTTTCTAAGAAGGATTGAGTAGATTGGAACTCTTGGTTCTTCCATGAAATGAACAAGCATCCTAATTTTGGAAGTAGAAAAAGAAAAACCAGACTATTATTCCCTCTCTGGAAAATTAATAAACAAGCTGAACAGTAGAATATCTTGCCATAATCTCTTTAGTCAATATTTTTTTTGTCTCCAGTTCCTTTCTATTCTGCATTGTTGCCCACAATATCTGCTATAGACGTCAGAGATGTCTGTCAAGCCCTATAATAAAGTCAAAGAATATCTCTGTTAATTCCTTTCATCTCACTTGTATGTGAGATGAGTTTCTTCTTCTTCATTGACTTCTCCAAACCTCCAATACTTGTCAAAATTATACCTGTTCCAGCTTTCCAAGTTCTTATCTTGTACTACACCACTACTGTGCCAAGGATGATAAATTTTATCAATGTCATTATATCTGACCCACAAACGTTGTTGTGCTTCTTGCTATATTGTGTTTCATTTACCCCAGTTCATTCAGACACTATGACTTCAAGAATTTTCCTTCAGAATCTCTTTGCTGCTGTGACACTTTAGAGAAATCAGTTGATGAAGATTATCGACTTGTAACATAAACAAAAATATGCACTAATCTAGACCAATAATTAACTTTCATTTTCATAGTCTCTTATTAGGATCCTTGTTCTGTGCATGATCTTGGGAATGGAGAGCTATACTAGAAATCAAAAAACAAATTTTCTGGCTGTGATAGGATATGATCCATAAGCTGCAATTTTTAGTTAAAGTAGGTTTAATGTCAAATGGGATCACCTTTCATAGTGCAACTAGCTTTCAGCATTTACAGGTAATTACTTGTAAAGATTTTAGATGACTATTTACCTTACATTTAGTGCACATCAAGAACCACACAAAGTTTTCACGTGGGATTCAAACTCAAATACATGTTAAATTTAATCAAAATCTAGAAGGGGAAGAAAGCAAGGGCACCTTCAGAACAAGCAGGCTTTTTAAAAAAGTGGACATGAAAAATAAACTTTGCAGGTGATCCTAGAAATTGAGTCACTTCTCACTTTAGAATAAACTAGAAATCTGATGTGGAATATAAAAAATATAAATACAAAGGTCAGGAAAAGAAATAGGAAGTTTCAACACCCTAGATTTAAAGTAAAAAAAAAAAAAGAATAAAAAAGAGAGGTAAAGAAATAGTTACAACATCCAAGGCTGGCAAAATATATTACTTAATTATTGAAAGTTATAGTGGCTAAAACTGTTCACAATACAAAAAATATATCTTTGAAAGCTAAGAATCTCTGTTAGCCATTTTTATCAGTGGAATGTAACAGAATAATTTTAAAAAAGTGAAAAAAACTAAGGAAAAAATGTTAGAAGGTATTGAGCACCATAGCCTTCAAATTAGTTGAGTTGACAATGCAGTTGAAGAAAAAAAAAAAGTTTTTCTATTTTCAGTGAGTGAAATATCTAACTTAGCCCTGGATCAATGTTTGTCCTTGTAAAGAGTTGCTATTAGAAACCAGATGTACTTGATTTTATATAAACCAAAGGAAATTAATTTTTGTAAACAAGAAAATACAATTTTCAAAGTCAGTGTGGAAATAGAATTCATAATTACTCTGTTTCTGCACAACAAGAGCTTACTAGAGTAGAGACAAGTAATAGAGTGTGGTAAAAACACTGTGATTCTGAGATGTCACTAAGACAACTAAGCCTAATATTTTTGCTGAGGAGTTGATACACTTGTTGTTGGAAAATCATTCATAGCAGATGGAAAGTGGTAATTGCATCTTGCATTTAAGCTTTTATGCATCACGTTTTTACACTGCTCATATTCTGTGTAAACAGAATTCTGGCATCGCTGTGATTTGATCCTTCACCCACCTGAGGACTTTATACTATGATACACTCCATGATCATTGTTTCAGTGGTCCAGAATTCTTAAAAGTCACTCCAGGGGACAGGGTACCCTAAAACATGAGGAAAACTGCATCAAGAAAAATGCAAAACCAGCATAAAGAAGGTATCAGCAGCTCTCTGCTTACAGATTACATACACAGAAAAGATTAGATGTTTTTGTTTTAACCAGCAATTTAGAGGTTGTCTTGCCATAGTTTCTTTAATTTAAATATTTCTTACTGAAAATAAATTTTTTTTGTTTGAATTGACTATTTGTGTGTTGTTTAGAATATGAAGCTAAGTGGTATAACATGTGCAAATATTATAATATTGATTTCATAGCTCTTTAAAACAGTTTTAAAATTGAATAGCTAGAAACATTGGGGAATTTTTACTTTTAATGACAGATGTAATTATATAAAAACCATAAAGACAATCATGAATGCTAATATATGTATTGTTGCTCTTCTTTGACAGATGGAGGTAGAAGTTTTTATTCAAAAATACTGGAATTTGGCTTAAATTTTGCAATAAAAAAGAAGGTGATTAGGCTGAGTCTAAAAATGTTATTAATCTGTACTGACGTGTCAGCTGTTAAATTACATTAGATTGTATCACATGTAATCAGCTACATTAGATAGTTATTCCCTCTCACTACCTGTCCACCTAAAATATCCAACTCAAAAATAGCTGCATTCAGTCATTATGTTTGAAGCTATAATGTAATTATAGTGACTGCACATTTAAAGATATAACTTTTCTGATGAAACATTCTTACTAATAAATTATTGATCAAAATATGTCCCTTAGCATTATTTCTATTACAATGGTACTGTGGGGCAGGGGGAACTTTTTTGTGATTTCAGTTGAAATGGTCAGTAGTATTAAAATACTAATGCCCTTGAAAAGTAAACTACAGAGAAGGTTGAACTGTAGGGATCTACAGCTCTTGCTCCTAAAGGCAGATTATTTCCTACAGCATTTTTTTTTTAAGTTTTGCTTTTAAGTTTACTCTAGTGACTGTTTTTTACAGCTTTATGTTACTAACTGTTTAATTTTGGCAATTAGTCCAGACCCAATCATGAAATTAGATCCCACTGTATTTAAACATGAATGAAGGCAGAAGAAAATTTGTTTATATCTAAGCCATCTTAAAATTCAAGAGTATATTGAGCTTAACTACCTTTAGCTGTCTAAAGCTAGACTTCTGGGTTAAGCTTTGCTGTGTATGTCAAGCTGAGCTCCCTCCATGAATTCTGGAATGTGAAGCAACCCTACTTATTTAGGTACTTCTTTAGTTCAACTAGAGAGGGACCAAAGATGACTTGTTTGGAATAGATATTCACCTAACTTTTAGACAGGTAGCACTAGATAGCTCTTTCCCTAAATATGATATTTAAGATAGAGCAACTAGACACAGACAGGAACATGGGACTACAAAGAAACTCGGGCACATTAGACAAAACAAATCAGGATTGATCTCAAAACATCGTCAGCTTAATTGCTACTTTTTCCTAAGCATCGTAGTAAAAGAGAGGTGTCAACATATTGTTAAAGTGTTTTGTGCATGATTCTGTGAAACAGCAATGATGAAGGGGAATGACAAGGAAGGAATCATAAAGAATCATTATCCTCTTGTTAAATTTCTAATTATCAGAATCAGCAGTCAGTCCCTCAGTGCTGAATGAAGGAACAAAGCAGGAGTCTGTGAAAGGTATTGAAAGATAAAATACATCATTTATGTTTGACTCAGTATAAATACTAGTGAAGGAACATGGAAGAGTGCTGTAGATTGAAGTCAATGAGAGAAAATTTTATTTGTAACAGCATTCATAATGAATAAAAGTAAAACAATACGTACTTGTCAAGATAAAAAAAAAAAAAAGAAAGAGGAGTAAAAATCAAAGATACGTACTTGTCAAGATAAAAAAAAAAAAAAAAAGAGGAGTAAAAATCAAATAAGATGCTGGACTAGGTTTTAGGCATGTGGCTTCTCCCTTCTCCTTGGGCATGCTGGACATAAGAATCTGTCAGGCTAACTTGTAACCTGGGTATGAAAGACTAGAGAGCTAGCGTTAATTTGAAAAGTTTAGAATTCAATAACATTTAGTGTGGAATTCAATTTACCTAGCAGTAAACTTCATAAACATTTGCATATGGCTGGATTTCCTTTTTTGGTAACAGACAATAGCAGGCACTTTTAGGACATATTTAATCTCACCTTTAAAGAAGAAAATAAGTGAAATAGCTTAAAGAGAAGACTAGGAGCTCTGAATCTCAGCTGAAAGCTAAATATTTGCATGAAATGTCAAGAGACAGGCAAAAATTTTAGAATTCGGCACCTTTGGAGTAGAAAAACAAGCCAGGGTAAACAAATCAGAAGGACATTTTAGAATACTTTTATCCAACTTACTAAGAGGTGAAGCATACTTTCTCCTATGTGCCCGTTTTGTTTCACCAGGCTAACCACAGGCTACACTGGGTGTGCAGCTACTGTCACCTCCACTCCCCTCACACTATGTTCAGGAGAGTTACAGAGAGATTTTATTTCAAACAGCAAAGCAAGGGATGACTATCATTCCTGCTTCCCTACATATGCTATGCAAAGCCTGTAGATGACCTTCCCTGTTTTTTGCAAGGGACTAAGGATAAACCAGGCCATACTGTTTAACAGAATATGGGAACAGAAAATTTTAGTCTAAGCTGTAGGCAGTTTCAAGATTGTGATCTTCTGAAAGGAATTTGCTATCACTGAAGTCACTAAAATTTTTGATAATAGAGAATACTTCATGTTTCTTTCATTGTTTCTGTTCAGTTATCTCCTCTAAGCTTTTTATCCACATTTTTTCTTGTCTTTTGCTCACTCCTAGTCACAATGAAATTGTGGCATGCTCAGGTTCCAGGTCAAGTGTTATAATTTGGAAACTGATTACTAGGAATATTTATTGGAAGTCCATACTCCCATCTCTTGAATATATTAGTAACATATTTTGGATTTATAAAGTCAAATAAACAGTTGGTGTATATCAACAAAAAGCCAGAAAAAGAAAAAAAAATTCTTCTTTTCGAAACAGCGTCATATTTGCTCCTTATTGCTCTCTGAATTTGTCTATTTTTTCTTTTTGAACAATCTGCATTAGCTTTTTATACAGAAAAAACTTTGTTCCATAGTATCAAGATATTTATGCATATATTAAGAGTTAATATAAACAGGTTTTGAAACAAAGATCAATAGCTAAATATGCAAGAAACTCATTTTCAAAAAAACCAAGAAATATTACAAGACTGTGTGCCAGTCAACACAGAATGTCAATTTACTGTCTTGACAGCAAGGGTAATAGAAGTCTAATCCAAAAAGGAAGCAAGGTAAGAAGCTTAACCTTGCTGGAGTGTTGCTGTGATAAATACAGTCTCCTCTGCAGTTATGGCAGCTGAGCTCAGGACACCAAAAAGGAATGTTGCATTACTCTACATTTTAAAATATTTTTATTTTCTCTCTAGAGTTTTTCATAATTAAAATAAGAAAACATTACATTTTAATTAAGATTTGTTACCAGTGGTAGCCTGGTTAAGCATTTAACTATATTTAGTCTCAGATTTGTGCAAATAAAAATCTGTTATCAGAAAGTCAATTCAATACAGTGAACTTAATAAATTACTAATTTCTATTTTTTTCCTCTATTTTGAAAAATAAATAAATAAGTAATCACATTTAAAAACTCTAGAATCCTTCTAAAATCATCTCAGCTCACCCCTAATTTTTAACTATTAAGTTGGAATCCAGCATTTTCCAAATTATAACACTTGACCTGGAACCTGAGCATGCCACAATTTCATTGTGACTAGGAGTGAGCAAAAGACAAGAAAAAATGTGGATAAAAAGCTTAGAGGAGATAACTGAACAGAAACAATGAAGGAGAACAGAACAGTGAGTGGAGTATAACAGAACAAAGAGAAAGAGGGCACTGCTGTTGCCTGCAATGAGAGACATATAGATCATTATTTTTAAAAGAGGGTGAAAGAGAGGGCGAAAGAACGACCTAGAGAAGACTGACAGTGAAAGACAGGAATAAGTAAGTACAAAATATGTGTGGGACTAGAGGAAAAAAAAACATTAAAGTCCAAATTTACTCTTCATAATACATAAATTTTAAAAGGCTGCTGAATTTATCACTACAATTTAAAACTGAATATCTGTACAGTACAATTTAGAAACACGTATATCTGCATTAGTAATCCTGGGATTTCTCACTAACACTTAGGCTGTGTAACAAGGACTGGCTTGTATCCATTCTTTGATGTGCCCTTACCTTCCAATACAGAGTGGCAATGTCCAAATATGCCTCTTAGGTATGCTTCCTTACTCATGCTTCCTCCTCAGTGCTGCCTGGAAAGAACCAAAACCAGTTTTTATGAGCTGAAACGATTCTGCAGAACTTCATAGAAATTTAGCAATAAACATGATAGCTAATGTCCACTATTGTTCTTTGTTATTGTCTAATTGACCAGCACAACTTCAGCTAAAAAATCCATGAGAATCTTTCTCTGATGAATCTGCCTTGACAAAGAGATCTTTTAGCCATGATACACTGAACATTTCATATGCAAATGTAAAGTAGTAGGTCCAGGGGTATTCTAAATCTTGGTAATGTCATTAATAGGCCTATAAACTTCAGTTTTTAAAACTAAGATTTGTATCCTAACATGAATTGAAAGTTCACAGAATTAATATTTTTGTGAATAAAAAATATTTTTTCCCATATTTTAAATAAAATTCATTTTAGCATCAAAAGTACTATGACCTCAAACTCTATTGTGAGGAAATAGAAATTTTTTATATTTTGTTGCAATAGTGAAAAGTAAAGCTCCCAAGCATGAGAAAGAAGCCAAATTGTGGAAAATTGTAATAAAATATGTTACAAAATAAAATCAGTTTCTGTGGTATTCACGTTTTCTGAAAAATGCCTTCACGCAGGATTTTTCTCCTGGGAAACTGAGAAGCCTCAATGAAAAAGGAAAACAATATTATCTCATTTGCTTCTCCTGTGTTTTGCTCCTTTGGAATATGGTTGGAGATTGTTTATCCACATGAGATTGTTCCATCGGTTTCACATGAGTTGTTTTGACTTATTGGTCAATCAGGGTCAAGCTCTGTCTGGACTCTGGACAGAGTCACAAGATTCTTTATTATCTTTTAGCCTTCTGTAAGTATTCTTTCTGTATTCTTTAGTATAGTATAGTTAGTATTCTTTAATACAATATAGTATCATAAAATAATAAATTATCCTTCTGAGAACATGGAGTCAGATTCATCATTCCTTCCTGCTACGGGGGTCCCGGCAAAAAATAAGTTTCCATATTTCTGTGATATGAAATGAAATTTGCTTCATCTATTTCTCCTCAAAATACATGTCATAAGTGAAATTAGATAGGAATCCATTAACTCCTTGCGCTACAAACTGTACAAAAAATTTCCAGTGTCTGAGCAGATGCTACACTGATTTCCTCAGAGCTCTGTGTTAGTGTGCCTTGAAAACTGTTTCCCCATACAACTGACTATATCAAAGTTACCTGGCTTTAGGTTCTAAAGATACACAAGTTTTAAAGATAGTCAGTATTCTAATTTTTAAATTGTTTCCTCAAGTAGTGTCTTCCAGCAGCATAAAACTTCATCCACACCACGTTGTAGATAATTCAAGGATGCAAATAAATAAGTATTTCAGAAGAAGAAACAGAATGAATTTTCGTTTTTAGGGACTATGTTAAAGAAAACTGAATTATTTGACAAGGTAATAATTCATTGAATTAATTAGTAATATTATTTTCCTAATTAAAAACTGGAAGAGGAAACAATAACAAAATAATGCAAAATTTAAAGTAAGCAGAAGACGTGCTTTAAGAATGTTGTCTATAAAGAACAATAACAAACATTCCAAATGACAGAAACCAAGCAAATTAGGCAAAGTCCCTACTTTTATAATTTCCATTTCAGACACCTTTTCATGTTAAATATTTTTCAGTTGTTCATATTCTGGAATTTACTCTTGTGTGTATAGAAACTGGATGCATATTTGTACTTCAGTCTGATTTTTGTACTTCTGGGCCACTGCACATCAGGATTTTTCATGCCTTTCTACAGCCATCATAAGATAGATGAGATATGATTAAATAAACTCAATGTGAAAACTTGAATTAAAATTCACCAAAGGGTTAAAAACTGTGTTCTCATCACCTAGGTTTAGCCAGATAGCTCTGACAGCACTAAATTCTGCATAAGGGAGCTATTCAGTGCAAACTCAACTGTCACTACCTGTTCAGCCACTTCCATGCTGCTGTAAACTTTCACTTTCTGTTCAATATCTAAACTGGCAGATGAAAAAAACCGCTCTGATTCAGATTTTGCAATAAGACAATGCAAGTTCAAGGCGCAGCACATTCAGCTTTGTTTCAGATGACAACCTCTATTGTGGGACCTACTTGCAGGAAGTTGTATACAGAATGAAAAGTAAGATAAATCTCTTTAAATTCTGATTTGTCCACTCTCCCAGTCTCTGGCCTCCAAGTTTGCCTTCTGCTAAGCACAGCCTAGGGACATTGCCACCCATGTTACAGCCTGAGGGGATAAAGAGAATGTGACCATTTCCACAGAAGTAGTTCACATCAAAAACAAATAAGAGCCAAAAGTTTTTGACATACGTAGGCTATCAACAAAAAATTATACAATTAGCCATTCTGCAACTGGTACAAGTTGACAATTGTATTAACAGGCTGAAGAGAGAGGCCTAGTTTCAACAAGTCTCACTACTGATGCAGGAAATTAATATAGAGATGTTAAGGATACAGGTACACTTGAGTTGCTGCAACAGCCATAATGCATTCTAGTGTGGTGCAAGTGCTAACAAAAGCTAATAAGGATATTCATATCAGATCACCACAGCAGTACACAACTTCTCTACCTGCTTTTACAAGGTATGAAAAGAAATGGGTCTTGCACAATTTGTTGTCTAAGTTAATAATTAAAGTTTATATTTTTACATCTTTCCAGCCACTTTTAACACAGGAAAGATCAGATCATAAAGATTATAGGTATGTGAGTGTCAAAAATGAGGACATAAACAGATATCTCCAGGAGAAAACTTGTATAAATCATAAATGGTTTAATCTATGATGCAACTAAAATTATTCTAATGAAAGATAATTATATTTATTCCTTTTTTATGACTGAAAAAATAGTGTAAATTACAAAAACCTCACATATATGCTATGAATTCTCTTATTACCTGCATAACTGCTGCAAATTCAGAACTAATATTAATTGGCACTGCTTAGGTGACGACAATGATGAAGTTGCAGACCTATTGTAATTACTGTTAGCACCAAGATTTGCAAATTCACACAGAAAGCTGAATATCTGTATATGAATACTAATGTAGTTCTTAGCAAATCATTGTAACAAACTAAAGAGCATTCCTTCATATAAGAAACCTGATCAAACCAACTTTGATTTTGGTGTGGTTTAGGAGGGGTATTCTCTAATTTAGTGCTCCCACTAAAACTATGTGCCACTTTCTCATTTCCCTCTTTTCCTTCTCCCTCCCCCCCTGCTATGGGCTGGAGAGGAGAATCTAATCAGAGGCACCAAAGGCAAAGGTAATGGGTAGAGATAGAAGCAATTTACTGGAACAAGCAATGTGTTAAGAAAAAGCAACATTAACAGCAAATATACTAATAACAAAATTGTACAACAGAGAGAGAGATTCACATGGCAGAATGTTCCCCACAGAGCTTGCAACCCAACTGCAGCCTTGCCAGCCCAACCAGAGGAGAGCCCTTCCTTGTGGAAAGAGATTCCTTTTCCCCTGTCCCTGGTAATGAGGCGAGGTGGCATACAATAACATCTGGGTCCTAGCCATGTCCCCTTGTGACTACTGTAGAAATTTAACCTGTCCTGCCTAGAAGCAGGACAGCTTTAAAAAAAAAACAAAAAAAAAACCAACAAATTTGGGCCATAGGACCATAAGACTAAAATCAAAACAGAAAAGTAATTGGTACCTGGAAAATGACAGAAAATATGGCATAGCAATATGTGGGATGAATTTGATACAACTTGATTTTTGTGCCTTTCCTGCATAAAAGCAGGATAATTTGTTTATTTGAAAATGACCATTGATAAACTAAATTTAATGCAGCAATAAAAATTAAAAGACACTCTACCAAATAATGATAGAATACAAGAATCTAAAAAGTGTTATCCTTTGCTTGCATATTAGAATATTGAAGATCCTTTACTCCTTGTAAAGGAAATAAATATCTTTCATATTAAGTTCCGACACAGTAAAACAGTTTAAATTACTTCAACAAGGACATAGCTTCACTATTCAGTATTAAGCCATTTTTCATTTGTTTGTGTGAACTTCAGTTCAAGGTCTGCACATCGCTGATAAATTTCACAGCAGCCTTCCTTTCCTAGTCATGATGCCTTAGGCAAGGCCTGTGTGGACAAAAAAAAAAGGTTTAAAATATATACTATTTCCTAAATTTTCTTCTCTCTGCTTTTAATAAGCTACCATGCCTTGAGACTTCTAAAGCCCTCATGGCTTTCAATCCTCCTTGTGAACGTGTAGGTTATACTTAACTAAACAATACTGAAAGGTGTATCCAAGCAACAAACAAAGTTTAGATTTGCAAAAGTCAGAAACTACTACTTTTAGTACTGTATCTATCAGAACATAAAATAAACAAATCCTCTTGCCATTACTAAAATTCTTGTGTGGTATACTTGAAAATTCTGAAGACATTACACTATTATCAGACTTGAATTTAATTTTTGAAAAAAAACCAAACCAAAACCAAAACCAAAAAAACCCCAAACCAATATGCTTTGCATATATTTTCTTTTAGTTTGTATTCTAAATTGGATTGTACAACATGATCTACCAATTCTTAGAATCAATACAATACATCTGTCACTTTTTAAAAATTTATGCTTATAATCCCATTGTACACATATGCAGGAAGAAAAATAAGTGTTTAAACCAATGCAATTAATTACTCAGTAGTTCCAGTTTTATATATTCAGAAAACCTATCTCATTTTCTTCACCACGTCTTTTTATGTCTCTTACTGAGGCAAAAATCTCTGTTCTATAATGTTCCTTAAAAATAATATATATTGCAATATTTGAGTATGTTTCAGTTTTTCTTAGTTAATAGTTGAATTCATAGCCAAACATCCATCAGTACAGTAATTTAGTATAAATTCCCACACCAACAACACACTTAAGGCACATTCAGTTCACAGTTCCACAAATATCTCTTGAATTCTTTTATACCTTATTTAAAGAGAAGTAGGAGTTGAACTGACATTTGTTCAACAGATGATGTATGCAGCAGCCTACAATATGTGTTTAACAAGTACAAAGACTCTTGGAATAAACACTGTAACTTTTATTTTTAAACACTCATATTTTATGATTGGAAACAGAATTCCATAAGAGGAGGTTCAAGACAGCAATATTACAAGTGGAACTACAGACTTAACTGAAAGTTTAATTCATTTTGACAAAATTTCAGGAGTCAGCAGAGGTGATAAGATACTACAAAATATCTGTGGGCCTATCAAGGATTTCTTCCACATATTCAGTTCCTTTTATTCTAAAAAGGAGTTAATATATAGACCACAGCCATAAGTAGTGTTTTTTATTGATTACTGAAAACCTTTGTGCTCTCAGGGGTTAAAAGCCCATTTGTGACCATATGAGAAAAAAAAATGGTGTTTTCACGAATATCCTAAATTAGGAGTACATTTTTTTGTGAAGACATCTTGAGGCATCAGAGTTCAACAAGTATGTTGCTGCTTTATGGAGGCTTTACACTACAGTTGTGCAGAAAGAATCTTGTATTTAGGGTAGAATGCAGAGAAAAATATCTAGTGTCTATTTGGGGTTGAATAGGGCACAAAACCTCATCATTAAAAAAAATCCAAAAAAATGCAAGTAAACCAAAATGTCTTGCATGCAGAAAGGTTCAGGACAATGAGATAATAAAGATGATAAAATAGAATTTATCCTAGGAGTGTGTGTTGTATGCCTTGGGGTTCACTAGGAAAATTTCCCCGTAACTGGCATCAGAGAAGTCTAGGTAAAGAATGTGCCAAAGCCTATGACATCTTGAATACATTTAGATGCCTATTTTTAAAAATGCAGCAAATTATATTTTACTGAAGAAAACTAATTTTAATCAGTTTAGCAGGTCTTCTGCCTTGCTAAATTATCCAGTCATTGTTTTACCAAAAGATGAAACAAACACTGTTTTACAATACTTCAAATTAAATAGTACTTTGAATATAAACTAGCTGAGAGTCATGTTATATAAGGCTCTCTTTAGCTTGCAACAAAACTGAAAAAAATTAAATGAGAGGCAGTGATGCATAAGCTCAATATATTCGTACAAACTAGGAGTATGTTAGCTTTGCCTTGTTAAATATTTCTTAAGCAATTTTTAATTGACAACATATGTTGAACATCACATAGCAATGTGTGCAAAGCACTTTACATCTGTCATACCCTCCTGAAGCTAATCCCTCTTTCATGTGCTAGCTTTCTTTGTATTGCTGCAGGCTTTGTTTCTGTTTACTATCTTTCAAAAAGAAGGGAGAAAAAGCCAAGCTAGCTGTCAGTGAGAGCAGCTTATTTTACAACTATTCTAATTCTATTAATCTTTTGACTGGCTATCTGCTAAGAAATCATTATAACCAGGCAAAGATTTGCACAGAAAGAAAAAGTCAAATTCCATTTCTTTCAAGGTGAGTGAAATTCCATTTATTTTCAAGGCTTAACAATGGCAAATGGTGTCTGAGAAACATGGTGGCCTTCAATGATAGGTGTAACAGCATTTTTTTGGTAACAGAAGAGTGTCTAGTGTCTTCTAGCCAGATTTGTACAAAATGTTTGACACTGAGTCACACAGCACCCTTCTGTCTAAACTGGAAAGACATGGATCTTTTGGATGGACCTTTCAATAGATAAGGAATTCAGTGTGGAGAGAAAACAAAAGCTGAACACAAAAGCAAAGCAAAACAAGGAATTAATTTACTGCTTCCCATGGGCGGGCAGGTGTTTAGCCATCTCCAAGATAGCAGGGCCCCCATATATAACAGTTACGTGGGAAGAAAAACACCATCACTCCAAACATATCCTCCTTAACTCCTTTGCTTTATATACAGAGCCTATATATGATGCCCTGTGGTCTGGAATATCCCTTTGGCCAGTTTGGTTTACCTGTTCCAGTTGTGTCTCCTCCCAAACTCCCATCACCCTCAATTTCCTTGGCAGTATGAAAAGCAGAAGAGACCTTGCTTCTGTGTAAGCTTTGCTCAGCAGTAACAAAAACACCCCTATATCATCAACCTTGTGTTCAGCAAAAATCTGAAACATAGCTCCATACCAGCCTCTGTGAAGAAAATTAGTCTACCCCCACCAAAACCAGCACACTCTGTTGGAGATATTGAAAAGTCATATGGCCATGGTCCTGTGCAATGGGCTATAAGGGGGAGGTTGGACAGAGTACATAAGATAACTTGCATAGTTTTACATTAGTTAGTAAGTGAAACAGTTTTCTCATTCTGAACATAGCTGAAATATCTGAAAAATCTGGAAATAAACATCCCAAAATCAAGTCAGATTGAACTGTTTATGTCTGTGATGAGATATAGAACAAATTGGGATGGTTAAATTCACTCTCTTCATGAAAAAAAGAGCCCATTTAGCCTGGACCACATAAACAACCCTTGTTCATCAACAACTTGATTCAGAAGATAAAGGGAAGTTGCAAAAAAGCCTGATCCTTGCAAAATCTAAAGAAGATATAATTTTGTTTTCTCCAAAACACAAGGAAAAAAAATGTTGCCAACTCCCAAAGGAACTGGAATTTTAGTATAAAGGATAATTCTTCAAGTTATCCTCTTCCTCTTTCACTTATTTTATACTGCAGATGTTTTCCATCAATAGCCCAGAGAGTCAGATGTGAGTAATTCAATGTGCCATGATTAATGATAGTAGCATTAAAAAATATAGTCACTTTGTTCTTTCTAGAATGCAGAAAATTTACTACTTCTATCCTCTTTTCAAAAATAACAAAACCTGAAAAAATGCAGATGTATTTCATGCCTTCACTGTATACACATATTAATAAAACAGATGAAACCTCAATTCTGGTCATAATATTAAGGACCAATAAAACATTTTTACCAAAGCAAATATCTTTCCATACAGTATCTTAGTACAGGCATGTTTTTGTAAGACATACTCAACAAGAAAATAAAATCAATATTTTAAAGTTCTTTTAAAGTCACTTTGAACTAAAATAAAGTCTAAATAAATAAATCTGTGTACAAAAATTTGATCAAAATTATCAAAATCTTTGGATGTCCTGCTGTTAAAAAATGGAATCATTTCCATCAATTATCTATATATATTCCTTCCATCAATTATCCATATAAATTCCTTTCCAGTCTACACTGAGCTTACTTTCTTGTCTCTTACAGGAAAAGGAGAAACTATATCCATTTAAGTTCACTCAACTAAGCCCAGAGATTCTGATTTCAATTCCCTTCCCAGCAAGGCAGAAGTACACTTTTTGTCTTTACATTTTAACAAGTCATATTTCTAAGATGGTTTTTAGTAACAGTTTGTAATATTATTTCAGTGGGAAGTGTGATTTGCTTGAATAGAATTTACATTAATCCTTTCTGCATCACCTGTTGACCGAATAACACCATATGAGAAGATTTAAATATTATATGCATTCAGTTAACTTCCTGAAAAACATTTTGCACCAAATGTTAGCTGAAAATTCCATAATATATGAACTAAATAAGAAACCAAACATAATTTGTTATGATTCACAGATAAACATATATCAAGACTTTTAATATCAACTAAGAAAAACCTCAGAAAATTGCTGCCTTTACTCATTGCTACTGAAATGCAGCAAAGATTTCCTTTATTTTCAGTAAATAAGAGAATCAAAAATAAGAGGATGCTAAGATTATAAAGATGGAACATAGTCATGCAACAGAAAAACTACATTACCATGACTCTGTCTTTTTGTAGTCTTAATTTTTGACTGAATTTTTACAACAGCATGCTGTCACATTAGACACTATCAGTACCAATTTTCCCAGAAGCATTAACATAAAGGCCTTCACTCATGTTGTTCTCCAATGCATCTAATCTTTACTGTAAAATGAACTCTCTAGGTCTACCTAGTACTAATAGTTTGACTGCTGACTTTTACTAACACAACCTTAACAATCTTGTGTGTTGCTACGAATCTTCTGTTCAGATTGATAGCAAAGTTAGGGGAGACTATCTGAAAACTAAATTAATAATTTGGGTCTAGTCCAGGTCTAATAAAGGATAAACATTCCTCTTTTACTCATTGTATTACAAGAAATATAAAAAATAGAAAACAGCCCGGTGAAAACACAGATATGAAAATGGCAAGGAAAAATAAAAGAATAAGACAAATTCATTCAACCATCCAGATATTTAATAACTCTAGTAATTTCAAATCTATCTTATTAACAAACATTTAAAATTACATTATCCTAAAAACCCACAGAATCAAAATGCTGTGAAGTTAAAAGACAATCATATAGCACAGTCAAATCTAGTATCTGCATTTCCCAGCTTTGTTTATGTTTGTCTCATTAAGTGACAAATTCTTGAAATCTCTTCTAGTAGCAAATGTGGAGGGAAATGGAGGGAAAAGAAACATATCCAGGTATGGCACCAGGTTTGTTCAAAGTTCTCCTACCACATCAAATGTATGCAATGAGTTTGCAGTCACTTCTGTTTTTCAAATATATCCTACCAGTGCCAACTGACATTTTGTACAAATAGATGTACTTTTTTTCAGTGGCTTAATTAAGGGATTATTATGATTTTTCTTTGTCTTATGTAAGCTAATTCTCCTTCTCTCTCTGCTTTTCCTTGGATATCAGGCAAAAAAAAACAACTTCCATGGATGTTTGAACATTGTCCTGTTGAATGTGTTGAGAAATGTTTTTGTGCAGCTTAGTTTTAAAACTTGAGGAAGAAAGGAAGAACACTTCCCTAAAATGCACCCGAGCACCTGAGAGAAGATTATCTCTTCCGAGGCTGCTTTGAGACACTATGATCCTATGCTACATGAAACAATAAAATGTAATTTTGTACTAGATCTTCCCCAGAAAATGCAAATCATTGTTTTGGTAAATACTCTTGGAGACACAAAAGTCTTCAGACATATCCATCGGTGGCAGTGGAGAAAAAGTCCAAAAGAGGCAGAAAGAACATTTCAGAGAAGCATACAATTTCATAGGAAAAACAATGGAAAACTGGAAGGTTTATTCCATTCAAACCTTACCTTTTTAAAATAAGTTTAAAAATAAACAGAAAAGTAAAAAAGAAAAAAGGAAGAGTACAAGTTTGAAAAATCATAAGAAAATGTGTCCTTCTGCTATAGGTTATTTTTTTCAGCTTCTCAGTTGTTTGTTAGGTCATTTATGACACCAGTAATTTTCAAGACAGTTGCATCTAGATGAGGAGTAAGTCACTATTTGAAAGGAAAAAAATGTCTTGGGTACTGAATTGGAGTCCCTTGAGACTAATCAGAAAGGATTTGCTGTCATTTTGGGAAGCTCCTCCTTAAATGAATATGCCTTAGGGCAATTATCTATGAGTGTTCATGGACAAGAAGGCAAAAAATTATATGTGTTCAAATTATGAAGGAAATAGACAGAATAGGTCATGTCAATAGATGTTTCAATTTTGTTGGAAAGGTATTTTAAGTTAATTTTAAGTGTTTCAAGTTTTGGGGTCTTTTGATTTGTTTGGGGGGATTTTTTTTGTTGTTTTATTTTGTTTTGTTTTACTTGGAGGGGGAAAGAAGAAGTGAGGAGAGAGAATGAGTGAACATCTTTCCTAATAGTTATGCTCAAGATGAGGTACAGTCTCTTTATTTTATAGGGAAAGGCAATGAATAATTTTGAACATACAAGTTGTAGTTGTACTCGTTTGATTTTCTTTTTTCTCACAAAACCATTTTTCAGGAATTAGTTTCAATTGTTTTTTCATTTGATAGCAGTTTTGCATTTACAATATTTTCAGTGACAGAGGTTGTTAGTCTTCATAGGAGAGCCAGGCAGTAGAGGAATTCTTCTGTCTCATCCCACCTTTCCCTCTCACTCTCAGTACTGCCATGCCGAGCACCTCTGGTGCCCATCAGTAACATGATATTGCTGATTTCCAGTTAGTCCCATAGTATATCAGAGGCCTAAACTTGTAGGACAGTTGACACAAGACAAGGAGCAGTGTAGGGCTGAAGCTAAGAGCAACCTTACACTAAAATTATAGATCCCTTCCTGGAAAACTGCAGTGAATAAAGGAGTGTGAAGGTTTCACCATGCAACAAGATTTGTATACTGCTACTCCCTAGCAAAGCCTTATTTAAAAATACATAATGACCTGTGACCAATAAAACACACTGATGTGTTTTCATTTTTGTTGAGTGGGAGAAACTGCTAATGCTTATAAAAGCAGAAATGGCTTTCAAAAAGACTTATTATCCTGATTAACCTGATAGAAACCTCTATAAAATCAGCCTACTAGAAGCAAGGTAATAATGTGTCAATCATGTGCAAAGTCCACAGAATTTAGTACTACATTAATAACTTGTGAGGCATCATATGTACTTGTTCCAGTTAACTTTACACTTCTTGGCACAAACAAAGTAAAAATATGGAATAATAATTGCAGGTTTTTTTGTAATTATCAAATTTAATTACCCTGATGTTTCAGAACATAAATCTCTGTTACCAACTATGTCTAGTTTGTAACATCATGTATATTTATCTTTTTATTTGTGGTCCTAATTGGCTTAAAAATCTGATCCATGTCTTCAGGATCTATTTAATAATTGTAACAAATGTTATGCAATTTGAGTGAAGTGACAATTTCTCAGGCTTATGGCTTTCTTTTGGCATTACAGAATGTATCATATATGTACATAATATATCCTGGTCTGGTTTTGGCCCAAAACAAATGACACACCATGTTCTCTGCTTATGAATGAGAATATAATAATGGCTTTGGATCATTTCCAATAGATAGCCTTGTTCTATGGAAGAAAAAAACTTAAATTGGTGTACAAATTACAGTGTGCTACTTAACATCATGACTTACAAAACTGTCACTAAACTATTATACTTAGTAATACAGACATAGCCTGAGTGACCAAATAGCTAGTTTTTCTATATAAACATCCATCACATCAGTCTCAAAAGAATAATTAAACCAAAGACACTGGACTCCAAGTGGAGATTCTTTTGTCATTCACTTGAAATAAGTGAGACTCCATGTTAAAAAGTAAAAGAAAAGTAAAACAGAACTTCCTTTAAAAAATTGTTAGGTGGAGACACGTATTTCAATAATCTGGAATTTAGTTCTATCAATTCAAAGAAGTTGCGATTGTAATTCCTCAGATAAAGTTGATGATCCATATTCCATTGTGCGTTTATTTGCCATTCATGACATGTTACACAAAAATATGAAATAAATTTAGAATAATGTATTCTTCTCCAGGAGTCTAAACAACTGAAGGTGTGATGGTCCATTAATTTTAAAAAGTCAAGTTCGCCCTGCTAACATTAGATGACAAAAGTAGCTAGCTAAGATGTAACATCATTATACCAAATGGAAATTGACTTACAAGACCTTTCTACAGGGATTAAACAATTTCTCTCAACAAAGTAAACTCCAAACAGTCATGAGTTTAAAGCAGAGAAGATTTAAAATTTTATTATATTTTTCCCTTAACTGAAATATTATATTGCTTAAGGAGGCATATAAACTTTGTCTGAATATAAAGCTCACTATTACTTGGTCCACACGCGGTTTGTTTGTTGGAGTGGTATGAAATTTAAGCTCTGCTTCTGCAAGAGTTTAAACATATTCTTAATTGTAGGTACCACTCCATGGTCCAATGCTATCTGAATGAAACATGATACTCTTCAGCAGGGCTAATTGGTTCAAACCGAAGAAGGAGTTGAAGGAGGTGCTCCAGGTCCTGAAGCAGAGATTCCCCTGCAGCCTGTGAAGAGATCTACACCATAACAAAAATCTACACCACAGGCTGTAAATGGCCCCATATTAGAGCAGATAAATATTTCCAGGTAGCTACCTCTGGCAAGCATGTACTCAAATAGGTTTTCCACAGTAGTTAATAATGAGTCAATAATGAAAAAGTAAAGGTAAACCTAAAACAAAAGAGGATAGTCCAGAGAAGGTATTGTTGTAATTGCCTTTGTTTCTCATTATCCAAATCTATTTTAATTGGCAACAAATTAAATTAATCTTCTGCAAGTTGTCTTTGGTTTGCCTGTGACAGTAATTGGTGAGTGACCTCCTTGTATTTACATCAACACATAAGGAATTTAATCTTATTTTCTCCCATCCTGTTGGGGAGGAAAAGTGAGGAAGTGGTTTGGAAAGTATCTGGCGGCTAGCCAAAGTCAACCTACCACACAACAATAATGTATTTGATAATATAAAGGTTAAGGTGATACAGAACACAGATTTTAACTTTGCATTGAAGTATACAAGTGAGAATTTTAAAAAGGTGAGGGGAAAAAACTTTCATGGTTTTGAGAAATATACTCCTTTTACTAAACAAAATCTAACAGCAATTCTAAAGAGAGATATTTGGAATCAATAAACCTGCCAACTATTCTTGTGTATTTTTGTTAAAAAGGAAAGCTGGATATTTAGATGATCCCACTAAAGACAGAGCAGCAATCAAAAGAAATTTCGGTACAGCATGAAGTACTGATTCAAGCTGCAGTTTCCTATGTGAATTTCCAGAATGGGCATTTTCATGTTCCGAAGTTTTTTTTTAATATTTACACTTGTACTACCATTTTTAATTGAGGGGATTTAGATTACTAAAACTCAATGCTATGCCTGGATCAAATCCTGGTAGCATTTATCAACCATATTCTTCTTAACTGTATTCTGACATGACTTCACAATAACTTGTTTTTTTTCTCTGGTTTTTCCTATCTACTCTGTCAAGATTTTCCCCAAAAAGAAGTCTAGAGGTACAGGTCACCTGTGATCTTTGAAATACTCCAACAGACATGTTAGACAGCTGAAGAGAGCAGAATTTGTCACTTGTCAGTTAAAAGCAATAACAAATAAATAATATATTTCCAATTTCTTAAACTCTGTAATAAGTAGTTTTAGAAAATAATTGCATTATTTTAAATAGGCTCTATATATGTCCAGTGTAATCAGTTATGCTTCATTGTTATATCTAGGCTATTATAGTTATTTCATGCCGTGGGAACTAATTTTTGTTGGGAAGCTCAGAAAATAAAGGCAGGGACATGTTTGCCTAAAGAGTGTTCATTGCTTTTCACTCACAAATGCCAGAATGAAGGTGAAGCAGTGAAAGTGTAAAGAACTGACATCAAAAGAATGTAGGCATTGAAATTTACAAGGAAGGTCTCAACCAAATTTTAAATTATATTACTGCAGACAATAAGAGAGAATTGATGATGGTGCTTGTTAATTGCTTATACTACAGGGGGTCTCAGAATATCTCAAAAAAGATTGAAAGCTGTAACACAGCTTTCCCCCCCCAAAAAAAAATTTGTCTTCCATTAAAAATTTCAGTCTTCAAAACAACTTTTACACATTTGTATCTATGTGTGTGTGTGTGTGTGTATATATATATATATATATATATATATATATATATATTCATATATATGTATGCAGAAGAGAAATAGAGAGATAAATACACATATAATCATCAGCCAAAACCTGATATTTAACACAGGAAAAAGTTACATTTAGGTATGTGGGGAAAAGACCTTATTTTGCAGTCTTCTATAAACATATGATATACCTCAACTGCTATTTTACAGTTTAAAGATTCATGCTATTATTCCATTAACACACACTTTCTACCAATAAAATAGCTATAAATTTAGGGCATAATTCAGCAAGACACACTAATCCTATAGACTTAAATATGCAGTGAAATATTTTTCTGCACTAAGATAATTAATCCGTGGATTGTCTGAGAAAAAGGTGCTATGTTTCAGAATAGAACTTGGTATTTTTCTCAAGAAATACCTGATCTGTCCTACAGAACAGAGTACAAACTTCTGCATTTTCTGACATATGCAATTAGGGTTTTATGAGGTGTTTTGAGTGTCTGAAATGTGAGTTTTCATATATATAGGAGGAAGAAACCAGACAGATAATATGTCAGCTTTTGGTTTTGTACCAGCAGTGACAGTGTCACTATTAAATCACAGAAAGCTCACTTTACTCATGTCCTGGACATTAAAAACATAGTCTGATGTCTGGTGAGACTTAGTTAATTTTTTTTTTTTTTTTTTGGTAGCAGAATTCTTGTTCTCTGTATTCTGAGATAAAATGTTTCATTTTGTAAATGCAGATTCAATAAGAAGTCATGCCATGTTCCTCCATTATAAGCAGGATTAAAACATACAAAATGAGCTAGTCCACTAAGTGTGCCACTGATCTCCTAACTGCTAGCTGGGAAATATCTCCATTGTTATCCTCTCATCCTTAGTTCTGAGTGTACAAAAGTATTTAGCATAAGTAATATGTATTAAAATGTCAATAAACTGTCTGTGGTATTTGAGTCCTAGTTAGCATTTTTATTGAGCTCTTGTGTTAGCATATTCAGAAATGGACTTTTATTAATTACCAATTTAAATCCATACTTTGATACCATGGGTCATTATTAAATGGGTCATTTCAAAATTAATAGCTCTTACCAAGTGCAATACTTCAATTTCAGCAGATTTCACTGTTAGTAATTAAAGTGTGCATGTACCTCAACCTATTTATCATGGTAACCAGACAGCTTAAGATATTTACAAGATAATGTTCTTGATAAAAGACAATATTCTGCTCCATTGCTGTTTTCAATAGCATTTTTGTTTCCAATAATCTAGTCTAATTAATTGGAATCTAGTCTAATTAGCAAAAAAAACCCAAAAATAAGTTTAGATCTCAAATACAACTTAGGGAGATAAACGAGTTGAAGTCTCATCTTGCTTTCTTTTGTGTTTGTATGTGGAAATCATTGATACTGTTCAATTATTAGGGACATGTGTTACATGTCTACTACAGTTAAAGATTGTGACATTTTCAGTTAAAAATCTCAATATTTAGAGGTCATAATTTTGACTAATTATAACATGGCTAAAAGCCAAATTTAAACTTACCAAATATTTTCTAAACAGTAGTTTTTCACCAAAACAAAAAAAAAATCACGGTGTCTATGCACTAGATCATTGACTAGAAAAACTTAAAACTCTTGAATATGTTAAGAAGAATGTGGAAATTAATATTTATGCATTTTTAGATGAAAAAAGTGAAATACTGTAAAGTTGTGCTGATTTAAGTAAATGGCATTTTCAGTGGCTGGAAATTATTGTTCCAGCTGTCAAGTAGCAAGAATTCACTTCTGAAAATTACAGTTTTATATTTACTTTTGAGGAAAAAAATCTGAAGCACTTCACAGGGTCAGGCTTATAGAAATACCATTTCCCAGGAACTGGAAAAAAACCCCAAAATGTGAAAATGTGAAAATTGACTTCTATTAGAAGAGAAAAATCATTGGTGTTACTTTTTCCAAGATGAAAATCAATTCATATTTTAAACACCTAATATACCTATAATTTATTATCTTCTTTATATTCACAGAACATTTTGGCAATAGGATAAAATCTACATGATTGTTATGTGAATTCTTTATCTCCTCAGTCAGACAGTTAGTTTTTCGGGATTGTTCTGCTTCCCATGCTTTTATTTTTCTGACATTTTTTCTTCATTTGTCAATCTAGAAATATTTAGCTAAATAGGTGACGGACAAATCCTTTTAGTATTTTTTAAGATTTTTTTTTTTTTCACTCTTCTTTCTCCTACTTGACTCCACCTACTAATGTTTAAGGATGCTGCCACAATACATGGTCCTATATTTATGGCTATTTTGTACTTAGATGAATACTGCTGGTTCAGTATTAGAAACAGACTGAAGGAAAAATTCTCTATATGTCAGAAATAAATTTAAAAATTGAGAAGTCTCTACAAATCCTCCTGTCTTTCCTGCAGGGACATTAACTACAGCCTATCTTCTTTTGTTTATAATAAAAGAAGAAAACTCCAGCTACTAGCTATATAAGAAAGGTGAAATATGACTCCTTTCCATTTTAGCTACAGATGTCCTCTCTCTTTCAACTAAGATTTTAGAAGGTGAAACCCCCAACAGACAAATAGTCACTCCTGAGTGACTGATCTGAAGTTACTCCTGAGTGAATATTCACTCAAACACACTTGATTCTCTTTGATTGTGATTATTACAGAAATTAAAAACACCAGAAATATAAAACACAAGAAAGGTTCCAGAAAATGTCTTATAACACACAGACAAAATAATTAAATGCACGAAAATGTACTTCTCTTGTAAGAAAATACCATGTTCAGCTTATGACTATGTGCACAATTTAATAGATTCACTGTGCAGATGAAAGTTTAAGTTTCACTGGAATGGCTGCCATGATATGATAATCTGTACTGAAAAAACAATATCTGGTTTCACCAGATGTGGAAGGAATATTTTTGCCTGTTTCCTCCTCAAACCCTTTAGTTCTCCCAGTATAGAAATTCTACAGATAAAAAAAAAGGTCAGCCTTTCTGCAGTAACAAGTACTTAGGTTTGAATCTTCACTAATCAACATAGAAATAAGAGACATGGTAACTGTAATATAATGGTGGAGCAAAAAGACCTTTTTTTTTTTTCAGAAGTAAAGAATATTTCACAGACTTGTTAGGGTTTTGTATTTTTTACACCGTAATGGAAAATAAGATATTTTGTATCAATAACTAGTTACCTAATGGGAAAATACTAGCAAACATAAATGGTTGGTGTTCAAGGTAGCATGGTATTGTGTCATGAAAGGTATTTTTGCAGAACAAATGAACTGCCTAACAAACTTAATATAGACAGATAAGTAGTGGCATGATAAATGTTTGATGGTTAATGACACTTGAGAATAGTTATAAGTAAACAAATTGAAAGAGTAGAAAAATAATCTCAGTCAAAAATATTCTGGGAAAAAATATTAATATCAAAAATTTTAATGCACAGAGGGAACTACAATTCTAACTGTACATGCATTTTGATGGGCTTAAATTTTATTTTTAGTCAGTTAAGTGAGAGGTCTACATCTGAAATTAAGAAAAAAAATCAGCTCAGTATTACCTGAGGTCAAAAAGCCAAATTGGACATCATGAGCTCTTAAAAACAGAGAAAAGAACAGATAACATTGCTGTGTCACTAATATCTCTGTGGTATTCCAGTGTGTCGAATATTGCACTTGCTGACAGGATGGATATAACTGATATGAAGAAGGTATAAAATGTTTTCTGTAGAAGGAAAAATTAAATAGAACAAGAACCAGCAGGCTCTGCATGTTTGATAATGGTGGTAATGGTATGATAAAAGTGTATAAAACAATGACTGGCATGGAACAAATGAATAGGAAACCATTCTTCACTGTTTCTCATAGCACAGAAAGTAGGGACAACAAAAGAGATTATAAGGCAACTGGTTTAAAGCAAATCAAGGGAAGCAGAGTTTCACAGAATGCATAATTAAATTCTGGCACTCATTGCTACACGATATTTTGGATGTCAAAAGTACAAATGGGATCAAAAGTAGATTAGACAAATTCATAGTAAAAATATCCAGCAAGGTCTATTAAACACTGTGATGCAGAAGCAAAGTGTTCATTACAGAAGATCTTAAGTACTAATTGCCAAAATCTGATAATAAGCTGGTGGAAATACTACATTGACCTTTAGTAAGCATTTAGCCAAGGACAGGGAGATAACACTGGGTTAAATAAACCTCTAGTTTAACTCAATATAATTAATTTTAACTTTATTATTTTAACATTATTCTAAGAAGCATCCATTTGGTTTAAAAGGGAAAAAATTGCTCAATATTTCTTATTTTTGGTTTACATGAAGTCAGAATGGAGATGTTAAATCTTTTCTAGCCTTTTACAGCTGTCTTAGGAAGAGCCAAATTATTGTATCAGACCTATGAATGGATGAGCCAGTATTGAAAAAATAAGAACTGACTTAAACTTTCACTCAGAAGTTCCAGTGAACTGAACAGCCTTTTCAGATTCAACATGTTCAGATAATGAATTGCCATGATTCTGCACAACCTAATTCAAGACATTAGTGGAAGTTGAACAACAAAAGCAGTGCTTATATTTCTTTTCTAGATAAAAGTAGAAAATAGTGGAAATCTCATAATACATGATAATGACATATATTTACCATTATTTTTTCCCAGATCAATGAGCCTTGATTGACTTAGCTACAAGGGTGGGAGTGGATGGAAAAGAAAGGAGGGGGAACTGCATTGTTGAACTCAACTGTAGCTATAAACCATAAATGTCAGTTTTGGTTAATATTCCATATTTTAAGTAATTCTCTATGAAAAGTACATACCTACATGAACAAGGCACTAGCTGGTGGATGTTAGGTTACAGCATCTTTGCTCTTTTATCAGATCTCACAGATGTTTCTTCTTGCAGCCTTTTCTAAAAAGGGAATTCCACCTGTGAATCATTTATAAAAGGTAGATAAACTATGATTCAATTCTTAAAATATAGGATATCTCTATGTTACTCACTTATATGAGAAATTATATTTTTTTCTCATATATAAAAAACCTTTCATAATTGCATAATAAATAAAAATGTTTTGATAAATAAAAGTCAATTAATCTGCATACTGAGGATTTTAATCTAATATTATTTTCTCTTTAAAAATGCCATATATCTTTGTTTCTATTTTTAGTCTCTCTATACTTGTTTTGCACTCTGCCTCGTCTGATATAGTAGAATCCTTTTTTACTTTAGTTTGTAGATATTTATTTTTGTATTTAAATTTTTTCTACTCTCTTCCCAGTTCTGTATTAATCTTTCTGTGGATATCACTATCATAATGTTTGAGTCAGATTTTTAAGTGGGTCATATTCAAATATGTCCCATATTGAACAGAAAAATATGTCACATCCAAAGTAGTAATGCCTTGGCAACATTGGATATTTTAAGTATTTTACTTATTCATGGTAAGTTTTACTGTGTTAACTGCTAGACAACAAATTAGACCATTTAGATCCTTAATTTTATATTTAGGTTCCTGATACTTTACTAGGTTATCTTTATGGTGTGTGATCTTTACACAATACAAGAAATTTTCATTGGTAACTAATTGTGATCAGAAATTTTTCCCCTTCCAGAAAGTTATCTGCATCTTCTTAGACTGAGCTCAAGTTTGACATGGGCTTCAGTTAGGTTTTTTTTTTTGTTTGTTTGTTTGTTTGGGTTTTTTTAATTGATGAGTCCAATATGACACAAATTTTACTAAAAGCTCAAGTTTTACATGGGCTTCAGTTAGGGTTTTTTTTTTTTGTTTGTTTGTTTGTTTTTAATTTATGAGTCCAATATGACACAAATTTTACTGACGAAGTTTAGTACTTCACTGCAACATACTTATTTTTAAAATCTCTAATTCATGAGGGTTATTACAGCTACACACTCCTATTCTGAGGCACCTCCTCTAAGACACAAACAGAAATTGTCCTAAGGTTAAAGCACTGCAAAACACTTATAATTATTCTCTATGTATATAACATCCTTATTTTTTTACTTAGAAAATTCTTGTTTCTATTTTCTGTTTTCTGAAAAGAAAGGCCCATTTCCAATGCCACTGAAATCACAAGTGAATGGCTGCAGCATAAAGATTAGTAATTTAGAAACCAGTCTTATTTAACAGAATGTTTGCTCCTTCTTTAGTCTGACAGACTGCTTAGACTGATGTCACTTAAGAACTGCATTGTATTTCACTGAGCTGCAGATGAATTTATTTTGCTAAGACCACAGGCTTTTTCAGAACTAACTATTTCTATCTCAACTTCAAGGTTTTCCACTTTTATGTATTTTTTTTTTTTAAATTAGTTCTGCTGCATACAGCAAATTTTTAACTAACTATTTCTATCTCAACTTCAAGGTTTTCCACTTTTATATATATATATTTTTTTTTAAAATTAGTTCTGCTGCATACAGCAAATACTTTTTGTTTTTTTTTTTGTTCAAATCCAAGTGCAGCCTTAAACTGTTCTACCATAGCAGTATAAATCACTCTTTCATGGTCACCAAGTTTAAGAAACTGAATTTAAAATTTGCTCTCTATAGAGCAAATTGTGACCTTTATCTCAAAGAAGCACTCACTTCAGGCAGATATGATTCATTTTTTATGCAACAAACTAGAAAAGGGAAAAGTCCAACAAACTCCTTATCATAAAAATATATAGAGAAAAATATATTAGAAAATGAGAACATCAAACAACTAAATGTTGTGAAGCTAAGAACATGAGCACTTAATTTCACCATCTAATCATTTTGAGCAAGACAGTTTCCTTACCAAAACACAAGCCAGTATAAACAAATGCGTAAATTTGATCTCCCATTGTACCTTCTTAAAACCTTGTCTGTGTGCATCCCAAAATTAAGAATCATGAGATGGGATGGAGAGTGCTTAATGATCTCCTCTGCAATCTCTATACCAATGGGGAATGAAGAAAATCTGCAGACCAATTTCCTACTCTATTTTGCGTGATGTTGGTACTATTCAAGCAGCGAATCCATTAGCAGAGAGAAGCAAACTGTTAACACAAGATCCCATGAGTCTAAGAAATTCTATCTAGAAAGACAGAGAATTTGCGTTATGGAAAAAAATACCCAATCACTTCCTATAGTAACACGAAGGAAAAAGAGAATTTATTTAATCTTTTGGAAGGGAAATATCAGATTAAGATATGAAAAAAAAAGAGAGAAAAGAATTTGGACTGAAATTTGGGAAGATTACAAAGGAAAGCTGGTTTTTATTAGAAAAATTTTTATGTCTTCCAGAAAATCTGTTCAAGTCTCAGGAGTACAGGCACTTGAAACTGGAAAATAAGTTGTAAAATAATAGAAAGTATGTTTATTGACCTACATTATAGAGAGTAAGGACAAGTATTCTATTTTGCCATTGAAGTATATGGATCCCACACTTAGGTACACTTAGGTATTACAGTCCTGAATCCACACATATGCCCCAACCATGTGCATCAGCAGTAATTCTTCAGTTTCCCTGGCGTCATACTCATGTAATCTGATACCGTCAGAAAAGAGAAAGACAAATTGCATTACATTTAAATTGTGACTGGAGAACTCTCACCTGTATCCCTGTATCTTCTTCATATAAGTGGGTCTGTATAACAGGCCAAATGCAAACAACCATAGTCAGATTTCATACAGCTTCAAAACTGAATATTAGGTGAGCTCTGTGTGTCAGATTAATTAGTTGGGCCCTTCTCTAAAGTACTTGTACTGAGAGAAAGGACTTTTAGAGACTTAGAGCTGCACTGGCAACTTGCTGGGTTAACTGCAACTGGCAGCCAAGCAGATCTGACAGATATATTTTGGACTCTCACTTTCACATGGAAACCAATTAATTTGTTTCAAAAGCCGTAATTAAAAAAAAATAAAAAGAGAAATATATATCTTTCTTATCTTTTGTTTCCTAAGTAACAGTCTGCATTAACTTTGCATCAGAAAATCCATGTGCATATACACAAATTTATCAAATTTGCTTGAAGATTAAACATATATACAATCATCTAAACTGTTAACACAAGATCCCATGAGTCTAAGAAATTCTATCTAGAAAAACAGAGATTTTGCGTTATGGAAAAAAATACCCAATCGCTTCCTATAGTAACATGAAGATTAAACATATATACAATCATAAGAAAGCATGATGTGCCCAATCCTTCCTTCAGCAACAAATATTACACTGCATTTCAGTTAAAAAGTTAAATTATAGGATTTTATTAGACAATGTCAGTTTTGAAAAAATATTATTATTAGGGCACAAAAGAGTCCCAGCTGCAGATAATGAAATTTTACCCACATCCATAATTAATCAATATTTCAACCTTGCAATATATTCTGAAGTGTAAAACAATTTAAAAATAATGTATTCAAAGACTCTTATCTCTTATGTGGTCTTCCAGAAATGTATTGACTTTTCCTGAAGCTTGATTAGAAGCAATTTTCGTCTAAATAGCATTTCACAAATTAATTCTGAGTCAAATATTTCTTTTAGCACTAACAAAAAAAAAATATTTTGAAATCTCCTAGGTCTTATGAAAATAACTTCCTGTTGTTGTCTGTTACTTGTTCCTGTCCTTGCCATTTTCTGCTTTGCTGAAAGCCAGTACAGGTTTTATATGATTCCTAGCAGTAATCTCAGGTGTAAGTTTCTTGTTGTTCTTCCTTTCTGCTCTCCTCCCTTATCAGTGCTAGGAATAGGAACTTCTGTCATGGAAAGAGATGGGAATTGCAGAGAGCTAATCCACTGGCTGAGCCCTACAAGTAATTCCTGCCACATTTCAGGCTTTGCAGCTGTACCTGCACATGTGCTGACGAGCTTGAAGCAGGGTAGCAAGAGGACTGTACTTGAGGGGCAGGAACAGCACTGCTGACAGACACCAGAACAAAAGCCCAAAAATACTGTCAGTAAAAGGCAGCACACTATTCAGCATACTTCTAAGAGTACAGTAAAAGAGAGCATTATGTATAAAGGAAGATGTACTGGGGGTGAGAGTTATAAAAGTGAAATTACATGTATGTTATCAAGTATGTTCTGTGGTAAAGTTGAGCCTGTCCTGTTACTGCCTGGGACTGTGCCTGTCTCCACAGCAATCACTCCAGAGTCATTAATTCTTGGGTGGTCCAGGAAATCTCTTGGTAGTCATCTGTAAAGATGAGATGATGGATTGGATTGAGACAAAATTCTGACTTGAAACTAGATCATTAACTGAACCACTAGAATTAAGAATTTTGGACAGGTCTAAAAACAGCCTGAGGCAGTTCCAGCTGTGTCTAGTCCAATTTGTGTGCTTAGAAATGTTGATTAACACCCTGGGTGGTGTGTCCCAAAGACTCCTAGAGGTGATTTCTACTACGGAAATAATTAAATTCCATGTCAACTATAATTTTTTAATAAAAACTATTCCTGCAGACATGGTCAGGTAGATCAGTCTTTTGTATGGAATTTATTTAAGTGATGTTTTGCGAATTCTGAAGACATATTAAGAGCAAGGAATTATGTTTGTTCTAGCTCCAGCTGGTTTGAAAGAACTATGCAAAACATTTTTTCAGGAATCTTTCCTAATCCAGCTTCAGATGCTACTGCAAAGACTCTTGTAACAGCTTTCTCTTCAGACATAGAGCCCCCATCATGACCAAAGAGAGAAAAACCGTGCTGTTCTGGGGACTCAATTCCCCATGCAATGAATACCTCTGTGAAGGTCTGAAAAAATAGGTTTTTCTTTATTATCCCCATAATGTAATTGCATAATAATTATAATTTATCTACAAACCAGTAAATTAGTTTTTCTTCAGAAAATACCGCCATGACTGTCTATGAAATGAAGAAAATGTGCTACATATAGTTCTGATTTGCACCTAATATTTCTCTGACTTTAATTTTCTGCTGCAAATTACTAACTTACCAATAAATAAATGTAAGTTTATTGCTTATATTATCCTGATCTTCAAGAAATGTTTTCAGTCAACTATTTCAATTCGTGTGAGAGCAGTGCTTTCTCATCTCTTTTCAGAAAAGCTCAGTCATATCTTCTCTCAGATAAATATTACTGTCCACAATTTTTTTTTAATTCACATTACAAGAAAAGTGGAAGAAAACCTCCTCACGGTCAAAGAAGTGAAATTGAAAATACACTTATACTGGAGAAAGTCACATCATCTTCATCAAAACAGGACTAGCAGCACTTACAAGCCTATAGCAATCAAACAAATCTTCAAAGAGAATAAGAACAAAAAAATCTTTTGTGTTTGGGTCCTACAGTGCTCCCCTGGAAGTTACAGAGAATCCCAGGCTGCCACTTCATGCCAGAGCTTTCACACATCTCAGTGGCAACTGGAAATACCATCCTTCCTCTTAGAAGTTCAGGCTCTCTTAGAAGTCCTTGCCCCTGCCAGATGAAGCATCACTAGATAGAACATTGTCTTATCTTTGGGAAAGTGCTTTGTCTCAGGATCCTCATTAGTCTGTATTAGGTGGAAAGAACCACAGGGTACTTTGATAAAACATAGCAAATGTTGCAATATCTCAATTTGAAAAATATTATTAAGGAATTTAAAAGGTTATTTTTCAATAGCATCTGTGGATTAGGAAACAGGTTACTATTATTGATGAATGACCTAAGAAAATCCATTCTAAAGAGACTTTTAACTAGATTTAGAAAGAAATCAATTTAAACCATAGGATGAAAATACATCCCAGTCTGCAGACACATATTTTATATTCCCAGAATATTGATGATTGGAAATATACAGCAACAAATACTCTCCAATATGTGAATGTTGGAAGCACAAAAAGAAGATACATAAAAGATTTTAAATTGATGATACATATGACATTTTCACTTTGTCCAGATTCCTTCCAACTCATTGCTGACGTGATAAAAGGTTATTATTTAAGTTTCAGAAGAGTTTCTTTTTCATACTTGTATGCTTTAGTCCTTGGATGTTTGCCCAGTTCTCATCTCTGATTAAGTATTTTTATTTTCTGATATTATTATAGACTTCTAGAGTTCTGGAGGGTTTTTTTATTATTATGGTTAAGCTTTTAAGTTATTAAGAAAAAAAAGAGATTATACATTTATTTCCTTCTGCTAACTATCACAAAAAATATTACTCTAGAGATACCATATTGTACAGATCTGAGACTATAAGATTTCAATGCAGACTCAGCAAAGTATTATTATTTTTGGAAAAGTTTTTTACTTTCACAGCAATAAACAGACAATAATGATATTTGTGTGTCAGAGGCTGGTTTGACAAAATTTAGGAAGTGGACGCAGTTGCTCAGTTTAATTTTATTCAGCTGGTTTGAGGGTTTTTTAAACAAATTTTGATAAAATTCACATGGACTGCAAAACTAAAATCTTTGCTTAAAAAGTGGTAGTTTTACAAAGCTCTAATTTTACTATCATGCACAGAGTATAATTTTGAAAGCTATAGAGTGAAAAATAAATTCTTTTGTGATTTTAGCAATTGTGATAGTCTGGTCATGGTTATAAGTCCAGCTGAGATGAAACACCATACAGCCACTCGTTCAATATCCTCCTTTCTTCTCCCCTCACTCCTGTGGAATGGGGGGAGAATCAATGTAAAACTTGTATGTTGAGATAAAAAAGAGTTTAATAATTAAAAATAAAGCAAAAACAATAATAAAAAGAAATTGGTAAATAATAATATTGATAAGGGAAAAAACCCCAATTTATGCACACTGCAATCACCACCCACTGACCAATTCCCAAGCCCTGCTTTGTTCCCCTTCCAGGTAACTCTCCCCAGTTCACACACTGGGCATGATGTTCTGTGGTGTACAATATCCCTGTGGTCATTTCAGGTCACCTGAACCAGCTGTGCTCCCTATCAGATTCTTTTGCATTTCTCCTCACTGTCACAGCATGAGACAAGAAAAATGTCCTTCGGATAAACATAACAGCAAAATCAGTGTGTTATCGACACCATTCTCATTCTGGATCAAAAACACAGCATTGTAACAGCCATCGAGAAGAAATATACCCAGGATGTCTTCACATTTAAAATTTCATGTCAAATTAGAAAAAGTTGAAAGAGCAGACAAATGGAAACATGTGTGGACTTTGGAATGAAGACTTGAAACAGCTTGTGACAACATTCCCTTGCATGCCCTTGCAGAATCCAGGATTAAGTTACAATGCTTGCAAAACAGAACATCTTATTTCATGGGTCAGCAGATTTACAGGTGGGTGGGAAACACTTACTTTAAAAACTTCTAGTTATTTGTAATGTAGTAGAATTAATGACTGCAAATCTTGCTCAAGCACATGGCGAGTGAGGTCATACTCAGGGTAGGGCTGGTAAGAAACTTATGTATAGTATTTCTTCACTATACTTTTTTTCTTTCTTTCCTGGGCCTTTAAAAAAATAGAATTTTCATAGAAAATCTCTAATACTGCTGCTGAACTTATTCTTTGCTACAAATTTTTTTTAGATCTTTTGAAACACAAGGATTACAGGCTGTTGAAGTAAACTGGAAATATTTGATAACAGTTCTCTGGTTCCAAAACAGAAATAGTACATCTGATTACATGTGATTTGTATTGAAATAAACTGATCATAGAATCATTAAGATTTGAAGAGACCTCTAAGATGATTGAGTCAACTGTTCACCCAAAACTGCCAAAAGCAGGGCTCAGACAAGATCACAAATATTGCTACAAAATAAGAAAGAGTTCTCTTGTTCATTTATTTCTCAAAGAAATCTCTGTCTTTCCTTGACACATATAAGCACACAACTGATGATCCCTTTTCAGTCTAATACCTCTCAAATACAAGATGCCCAAAGAGAAAGGTAGGAGACACCTGCTAAAGCTGTCAATCAGTTTCAATTCAACTGAAAAAACTTTTACTTCATATGATACATAAATAACTACACAACACAAACATTGTACTAAGACACAGAGGAAGTCACAAGAAAATAATATGATAAAAATTATGACCACCATTAAATATTACTACTATGAATAATAACAACAATAATAGTTAAATTATTTAAAAATACTTTTATTTCAAGTTAATAATGATCCAGAGGAAACCCAAATCAGTACTTTTCTGAACTACTGGTTGACAAAAATTAGAAGAATATATCAAATTATATGAGAGAAAAGATGATTCTCAACTTCCTACATGTGTTATATTTTTTCTTTAGATGTCTGCTGCTGATACCTGTAAAGATAGAATAAAAAATTTAACAGAATTTTAAGAACCAAGACACATCAAAAATCTCCACTCATAAAGAAACAAGATGGTCTTTTAAACTTCCCAAAATAATTATAACCATATAACTTCACTGGGTTCATATTTAGTGTGCAATCTAAGATTCAGCTCACAATATTACTATCCCATAGTATTAAAACATATAATCTAAATTCAGAACTTGAACTCTCGCTGTCATTACTGATGGCTGACAGGCATCACTCCTACAGGACAATTTCCCCTGAGATCTTGGATGGAGAGAAAGAATCATTCTATCAAGCTGGTCATTATTTCCATTTGCAATGAAAGATAGGGCTGGCCATAACTTAGACTATAGTTCTAGTTTTTACATACCAAAATTCAAACTAAAATAATTTGAACTTTTATACATACTATCTGTGAAAAATATGTAAAACCTTTAAATTTACTTGAACTTGTGAAACACACAGTACAATTTACTCCTTTTCAGATCTGAAATGCAATACTTCAAATCTAGACTTGAAAAGAGAGAAGGAATTATTACTAGACAAAAGGGTCTCCATAGGTATGATGAACATGACAAAGGTCATATTCCAAAAGGCCTAGAGTTGGCAGGAGGTGCAGTCTCCTAAGTTCAAAGGTCACTCTCAACTTCTGTTATAGCAGGCTTCCCCAGCTATGAGATCACAAAGGCAGAATCCCGTAGCAACTTGGCATCAAGTGCTCTCTAGTCCTCCTTTTGTTAATCTGTGCACGTAGGAATAAATGTCTCAGTAATGCCAAATCCTGTGTAAGCAGGGACGCCACTGCTCCCATCCTGGTTAAAAAGACTAGTCTCCCTCAGCCTAGAACAGTGTGTAATTCTGAGGGATTCTATGTGATTAAACTTGTCCAACTTATCGCTTTTCAGGAAAGAGAGTAGGATTAAAATAAAGGGATAGCATTTACCTTAATCAGGAATGAACAGAAGTGGATAAGCATCATATTTTCTATCATTCTACCTACCACTGTTCGATATATTTGTCTTTATGTAAGCTGTGTTAAGACAAATCAAACTGAAAACTAGTAAAAACAAATGCAGTTTTATAAGATGTGAAACTAGTAGATAGAACTTTGGACCATGAGATGGGATGTTGCTTTTCAAAGCATTTAAATTTATCTTCATTTTTTTGTTCCACTTATAAGGACTATATCTAAACTCTTTCTTCTCACAGCAGACAGAATACCAGCCAGCAGGCTAAAGTATTTATCTTTCTAGGTTGCTTTTCTTCAAAATATACTTTGTCTTCACCTGAAGCACCAGATTCTGATTCCTCCAAGAGAAAGGACAATAATCTCTAAGGCACTGGTGCTCTTGAAAGAGTAGCTCGTTTGTTTGAGATATACGGTATGAGAGGGCTTAGAATGTCAAACAAATCAATGTATTGAGACAGATTTTGATCTTGCTGTTTTCTTTATTCCTATGGAACTGCAGGATACTTCATAATATACATACTAAGAAAAAATAAGAAATAATTTTCCATAGGAAACCTATCATTGTAAAAACACATGGGACACAATTAACTTCTGTCCAAGAGAAGAAAAGAGGTTAACAACTATGGTTTACTCTCAGTTCTTAGCTGTACTAGCTAGTGTATTACTTTACACATGTAGTTCTTTATTGTTTGACATCTTGTACACAAAATGTTCTCACAGACTCCTCCACACATACAAACCATAGAATTATACCATAGAGAAGGTGTAAAGAAATTTCTGTGTAAATACCTATGCATGAAAATGAGAGAAATTGATTTCACAGTCTTGCTACTGTTGATTTCACAGTCCCACTACTGTAGATACAAAAACTTTCTGCAGTTTAATCTCTCATTTTCTCTCTCAAAATATACATAGGAAGCATCCATATGTAAATTATAATGCACCATTTTCTTTTATCATTTCCCTTTATATAGTTTGTAATTATAAATATTCACAGAGGTGATTGAATATTTAATTTTTTTAACAAGAAAAAATTGAAAACAGGGATTTTTTTAAACTTTCAACCATCTTGCTTATTGTTTTGATGGCAATAACTTGACATTCCAATTCAAAATCCCAATGACAAAATTAATAAATTTTCTTACAGTATTTGAGATTGTCAATAGGTGCCTTTGTTTGTCTAACATTGGGCCTTTATTTGAAGACATTTGTTTAAATTTCCACAATAAACAATAAAAGACATAGGTATATATTGAGTGAAATCTCTGTATGCCCATCACCATGACACTGGACGTCCCCAGCCACTTGTAAGGAATATACAAAAAAAAGCTCAAATGCACTGATGTCTTCAAAGTTTATTGAGTTAGTTTCTCAGACTTTATATTCCAAATTGGGTTGAAGCCATGTTATGCTTCCTCCATGCTGATGTGCACAGTTTAGGAAGGACAGTTTATTTAAATTTCTTGATTAACTAAGGAAAGGCCATTTTAAAACCACTCAAATTACTTAGCCCTTTATATAAAACAAAATTCACCCTCTGGTTCATTTTTTAAGAAGTTTAGCTTTCTTTGTAGCAGCTGTGGTTACTCCTTGTGTTTGTTTCTGAGCCTAGTGAGCACATTGCCTGTGCTCATCCCTGACAAGTCATTTTCTTTTAAAGGGATTTGTTGATTAGTCACACATGGTGAGGTTTGAGATAACATTTCTCTGTAAGTAACTATGCAGTGATTACTGATTTTGTTCAGTTGATGACATTGACATTAAGTTGGATCCCTGAAAAATCACATATCTATCCTCTTTTCTCTTTGCAACAATTAACTTAGGAAGTAAATTTAATTTATTTTCATATTGGTAAAAACATACGCCTTTTGTATAAGATTCAGGGCTACAATTTAACTTTAGAGAAATTGCCAAATACCAAAACTGCATTTTATTCTCCATTGTGATGTATAATACTATTTTCTTCATGTTGCAGATGTATATACCATTGCTACTACTTTTTCAATTTTACTCAGGTTGGGACTTCACTTAATCTACTGAATACTGAAGACAAGCCAGTGCCCCAGTGGATCAGTTTATCTGTGCGTTATGTATGTAGAAAGAAAGCTAACATAATAAAATTGTTGAAGCATGCAAGCTAAGGCTGAAATCTTCAGAGTTTCAGCTCATCTGAGACTTAGTTAAAGCTGATGGATTAGTAGTGAAGTATTAATAAGATAAGTGCTATTTGTCACTGTTGTTTGTATATAATGTTGAAGAAAGTCTGTTAACAAAAGTGCTTTCCAATTATTGTTAGACCATGCCATAGTCTTGTGCTATAATAAACAGTCTGTTTCTCCAACTTTTAGCAATTTATAACAATTTCAAATGCACATAAAACACAAAATTGCATGAAATGGTCCAAGTACTTCCTCAGATAATGAGTAAAACAGTGAATTGTAGTATATAACATAAAATGCATTTATAACAAAGAATAAAACAAAAAGCATTTAAATGGTTGGATTACTTGAGGTTAAGGCTACTGTTACCAATAAGTAAACTTTAATCTTCTGATTACATCTAAAAGAAGTGCAGTGAAAACAAACTGTGTTTTTAAGGTTTCCAAATTCCCTGCAAATTATCAATTTCTGAAGAGCTGGGTTATGTGCATTTGCCATATGCCTGTGTGGAACAGGCATAAGAAGCTTGTTAGCATATTCAGCTACTGTCTGTTGAACAGGTTTGTCTCAGTGGTTTTGTGTAGCTGTAGAAATAGAAGTCAAAATTTAGCTTGGCCATGCTAGGCCTTGTGTGAATCCACTGGTACCACACAGATCTGTTTAAGCTAAAACATATCCCACTGCTCAGCTAGACTGCTGTGCTGAGAGTAATATTTCTTACAGTTCTAAGTCCAGCTTGTTTGGAGCTATCTGTGTATGCTTTCTTTAGGGTAATGTGTTGACATGCAGGTGTGTCTTCAAACATCGACAGCACAACCATTATGCTGCTGGGTATTTTTTATATTCCTTTAAGTTTGTACAATTATGTGTCTTTCAGGGTATGCCAAACATTTCTTTTGGTTTTTCCTTCTTACTGGTAATATTTCCTGAACACAGAAAAACAGTGGGAAGTTATGGAGGGTTGTCATGCTCACAGTTTATATCTGTATTTATGTCTAGTTCATATCTTGTTTGCTTGGTTTATTGGTTTTTTTGGAGGGTTTTGTTTTTGTTTTTTTTTTATTAACATTGCTGTCTCTTGGTGTTTTCATGGCTAACACACTAGAATCTCTGGAATGAGAAAGATCATCTCCATGGAAGAAAAACTTTGTGGGCAGAGAGAGGGTAAGAAGGAATAAGGATTTTTCAGACATGATGGCAGACAATCCTTTCCTTGGAGAGTCAGATGCAACTGGGTGGATTATTTGAGGCCTGAAAAAACCAAAAGAAAATCATGTACTAAGAACAAATCTGACAGAAAGGACTTGACCTAAAAGGCCACCATAAGGAGATTACAGACTTTTCTAAAAATGTCTAAATTTTTTTCTGTCTCATTCTGCTCTTAAAATGTTCTTTCCTTCTAGTGCTTACAAATTCCTACGTAGTCTATGAAATCCACGGTTTTGGAAAGTACAGTTGTAAACTTACAAAAAGCCTTTCTATATTTATGAAGCTCACCATTTCAAATTTGCAAGCAGATCCCCCTCAAAATACTGACCAACTTGGAAAACTGACAGAAGAAACATTCAGCCATACTTGACCATCCAGGAAACTACCGAAAAGGAAACGTATATAGATGGCATATAAACAAGATTCATACTATCTAAAAGTTATTTCTCTTTTAGCAGTGTAATATTTTAGCTAGTTTCAGGGGGATAAAAACCCAAAACAACTGATCTGTAAGCATTTCAGACAGTAATATAAAGTATTCAATACTTGAAGTTCCTGGTGAAAATTGTGGAGGTCCTGTGCCCTCAGGCATAAATATGTATAATCTCACAAAGCTAAACTCAAGTGGACTATATTCCAAAGCCTTCAAGAATGAAACATATGAATAATTCTCACATTAATGATGACTTAACATTGGAAAAAGAAACCTTTCTGTCACTACAAGTATTGGGTGAACAGACAACAAACACTGGAAAAATTACTGAGATCTTCATTGTATGATTGGATTCAGCTGAAAGAACTAGTCACTAGTTACAGCATGGACTGGATAACCTCCTCTTTTTTCCTTCCAGAGTGACTTTGACCTTATGATAGAGGGGTTAAATGGTAAAAAACAGTGGTTAGCCACAGACTTAAGATCAAAACACAGACCAAGTGTTCACACCTGGTTAAAACTAATTGAAGAGAAACTATACACCATCAATAATTTTACAAAGGCATAATGGTATGATGTAATTCAGAACTGATTACAAATATTTACATCAAAATTCTGTTTAATATTTAATAAAATATAATTATTGAATTTAAATATATAAGAGATTTTATTAATATTAAGGAATAAAAATATATTACAATTTGCAATATTTGATAATACATTAAAATATTTGAAGAAGCTTACTTCTGGATAAAAGCAGGATTTTTATTTCAATAGTAAAAAAATAAATCAGGGGGCCTTCAGCTACATGATGCAGGTATCAAAAACTCAAAGAAAATTTTTTTGTTGAGTTCCCATTCTCCAGACAGTATGCTTTTCTCTCCAGTGACACAAAGGCATGTTTACATTAATCTAATATATAAGTGCCATTCAGAAAAGTGTTGGGAATTACATAGGGAAGTTAAATATCTGTTCTATTTTCACACTTCCCATCAGTATTTTTGTCACTCCAAGATTTTGGGATGATGCACCTTAGGAAGGTTTAGGCAGCTCTGACCAAAAAAAAAAAAAAAAAAAAAAAGTAGACTAAAAGATGTCTGCCAACTGTTAAGGGGAGATTGGGAGTGGTGGTCACTGGAACAGAACTACCTTGCTCATGGAAATGTGATCTAAACTTACTTGATTAACAGGGTGGTACATGTGGGTGGATAACAATTCCTTTCCTCAAAAACAAATGTCCACAGAAGCCAGCTTACTCTAGATCAGCATAAGACCCAGAAGCATATGGCACTTGCTCCTTCCTCTCAGTTGATGTGTCAGGTCCATAGATGGAAAATCAATTTTGCAGTCTCCAGCTTCCACTTTTTGGATGTCCACCTATAGTGTCTCCCTAAAAGTCTGTTGTTCAAACATTTATGACATTAGTTTGTTGGCATTAGTTGTCTACTCCTTTACTAAGCACATACCATCAGGATGTCCTTTTGATCATTCTTCTTCAACATGCGATGAACATCAGAAAAATCTCTCAGTTAAAACTTTAAATGTTGATAATCAAAGTTAGCTATATAAAAGATAGTTGCCAGATTTTCAGAGGTTTTCTGGGCTTTTAGGCCTCATTATCATTAATTGGGTCAGAATTGCACAGTACTTGTGAAAAGTCAGGCTGCACAATACTTGTGACAGAATATGGCCTCAATTTCCTAATTTTAGACACAGCAATATGGCAAACTATGCCTGTAAGCATTTCTGACAGTTCATAGTTGCAATTCATAGAGTTGTTCTACAGTTCTAAGGTCACTATGGAATGTTGTACATTTAAGTTTGCTTAGATTATTTACTCTATTAGTGTCTTATGGTATTAATCCTAGTCAGTGCCATACAGACAGAATTGATGACTACTTATGAGGTCATAACTGCAACATTGCCAGTTGATAAAGGTTAGAAGCATTAGAGCTTATTTTTCCTGTAGGACACAGCATGCTAGAATTTAATTGTAATCTTGCTTCATTACCCATCACATTCCCTATTAAATAGCACAATGATTGTCTTTATGTCTTTATTTCTCACATCCTAAATTATTGCCATTTGGGATCATAAAAAAATCATTCCTACATAGTTGAATGCATTACTTTACACTGAAAATTATTTTTTTCTAATTACTTAGGAATTTATAGTTAGGATCCCGATTGAAGGACTGTCAACCTTACTTTAGGGATTTTTATAGCAATTTGAGGAGATTTAACTGTATATTATATTTCACCCCCAAAAAAGGAACAGCTGGCCTATTTATGTACATCAGCAAATGTCAGCTCCTTTAGAAAATTAAGAGCTTACTGCATCATTATCATCCCCAAAATAACCAGTAGCTAGTAGAGACAGAATTTCATGTTTTCTACTGCTTGGAGTAGGTCTTTTCCACTTTATCAACATTAAGAAGTATTGTCATTATTTTTAATAGTAATAATATGCATTAGATTAACAAGAACCTGTCTTAGAGTGCTGGAATGAGTGTCAAGCTAGACTTCATTGCCAAATCCAAATAGCTTCTGTCAAAGTAAGTGCACTTGTGTCTGAAGAGGAGCATGTCTACTTCCTTAAGGTTTATTTTGTTGCCAGAGGTGTTGATTTAAATTAATTGCTCTGTTTAGACAATTAGCTTTGCAACTTTTTTACAAGGAAAAGGGTTTATGGGTGACTCCAATTAAAAGTCTTTGCATCACATAATTACACTTAAAACATTGTAAGCATTTTTATCACTAAATATATGATCCATAAATGGGTCACTTATTATTGTTTCACCTGCTCATTACACAAGAAATTTCAAACCAGCTGGACTTTCCCCTGGTTGTGACTTAAGGCACTAGGCACGTCTATACAATTTCACCTTAGACCTGAAAGACTTGTTGCTTCTAATAGATTCATTTCAATGAAAAATGTGACATGTCTATCTATAACTTAAATTTAGCTTTTATGCTTATGAAATAGAACTCTGGTTTTTGTATGTTGGTTTGTTTAGGTTTTTTTTAACCACTACTGTTAACATTTTAATTTTTTTTTAAAAAACCCAAACTGACGATTACTTGCATATAAAGTTTGGCATATACAGAATAGCAGTAATAAAATTTCATTTTGTGTCATATTTCTAATTTGTACTTTCAACAAGAATTTTGCTACTTAAAATAATGAACAGTCATGTGATTTTGGTATTTAGCTATTCGCTTATATTCTGCTAAACAACATGAAGAAAAAAATGTAGCCTTATTATTTAAAGAAGACTGTAACTGAGTGAATTCTGATATATATTAATCACATATCTCTTCTATTAATAAATTGTATTTCTTAAAGCATATCAAGATATCTATTGCGATCTTTATTTTGTCATTTTTTTCAATAACCATGACAAATGAGCCTATTTGATTTTACATAGGCACAAAAATTTAAATATATATGAGTCAATCTTCTAATTTGGATGTTGAAACTAATGTTTCAAAATAAGAAGCAATGTCTTTATAATCATGAAATAATCCTTTTGCTACAAGTGTGCTAGTTTTATAATTTTCACTTGTGATTATAGCTAGCAGACATATGTTAAATTAATTTTACAAACCCAGAAAATACGAATTTGAATTCTAGTCAAGACAGTGAAATCAGGATCTGTTTTATTTTCTTAAGTAATGCTGCCCATCTTCACAGTGCTGGAAAGCCATATCCAACCAATAAGTCCATACAAACATTTTACATTAGTCTCTTTCCTCTCTGCAGGCACAATACTGTCTGGTTGTTCAATTGTTTGTTTTTTTTTCTTTTTCTCCACTCTTTTACAGGTACAGAAAATAAGAAGGAGTTGGTATCCTTGGGAGCATTATGGCAAGCAGTCATGTGGATTAGGGAACTGAAGGTGTTTGGCACTGAGCACTTCAGAAAATCAAGCCTCTAGTTTATGGCTAGTTTATGTGACTAAATGACATACAGGAAGATAGCTATGTGAGATGCAGTAGAATGCTAAAATAATCATGGTTGCTTTGCAGTATTGCAGGGTAATAAAAGCAACTGCCTCTAACCTGAATGATTTTCACAGCTTTCCATTTAGTGCCTAAGAAAGTTGCTCTTTTATTTGCATTGATCCAGCATTCAGAATTTCTGAATGTGAAGGTCACCTTTTCCTGAATGAAACTGACACCCTATTACAAATATCAAACTCAAACCAAACAGTTGGAAGGGATAGTTTTTTGCAAACCTTCAAAACCTCTCCAGCTATTGAAGTGTTTTCCCCACACACCTGCATTCGACCTTTTGTTTGGCAACTTTCATGAAATGTTAAGTAAGTCTATTTGCTTAGACTGCTCCTATATTTGCAAACTAAATAAGGGCAGGATTCATGCACTGACCTGAGACAACTGATACAGCTTAATTGTTCTGTCTATGGCTTGGCTTTAGCCTGCAACATCTAGCATGTTCCCAAATGTTCTGAAACAGCTGAAGGACAGTTTGCCTCAAAAAACACTCCTGGTAAGCTGTTTTGATGTGGACAGCTTACTTTGGAGCATCAAAGAAGGTAGCCATTTGGACACCAGCTATGTTAAGTCATTTGTTCTCATAACCAGAGAACAGTTCCTGGACCATCGTATTTTTTAGGAGAGCTTTTTTTTCAAATAAAAGCTTTGATAGTTTTATGGATGAATTTCCCCACTCAGCACCTAACTGCTGCTCCACAAAGACACTGAGGGCACCATGCCCAAGTCTCTTGCCAAGAGAACTGGGATGATATTCAGAGCTGGGATGAAGAGTGGATGAAGGGAACAAAGTCTATGTGGAAGGAGGGGTTGACATAAAAATACACCCCCCTCAGTCAAAGCGTAGCCCTGTCCATTTATCTACCAAGCTGCCTGCTGTACTCAAAGAGATGAAGTGGTGCAATGAGACACAGCAGAGGACAAGAACAGTTTCTGTGCCTACTGGAACAACAGATGGACCCAGCTTCATTGTTACTCTGTTTGCCACCACACCGCTATTTACCTTTGTCTCCATCTGTTCTTTCTTGTCATGAGCTTATGTTGTAAGTGCTCTGGATCAGCAACTGCATCTTGCCAGGCTCAGTGGGATCCTGATTGCTGCCTGGAGACAGGCTGTTAGGCTATACATTCAAAAGAGAAATTTATGCCACAGCTACTTAGTGAAATTTATACTGTGCAGTCCAGACAGTGTCTTGTGTGTTTTTGGGTAGAACTTGGTGTTAAACAATGGAGGCCGACACACACAAATAATACCCAGCAATAATTTAAATAGTAAGAATAAATCTAGGGGAAAATGGAAACTAAGAATGTAGTCACCAGACTCCCAGCTTCAGAGAACATTTAAATCTATATGAGATTCATATCTGTCTCCTGCAGAGATTAAGGCCAAGAGCATGACCAGAGACCTAATATATTTCTAAATAAGTTTGGAAAAAAGGGATAAGCTAGTGATACCACTCATTTTCTCTGATAATTCAGTAATAGAGCACTTTGCTCGTGATACAGGACCGCTAATTTCAAATTCGTTTTTCTGGCTTGGTAGATATGAAGATGTATCTCCAGCTACAATCACTAGGCAGCTGGGTATTCAGAGATGAGATTCAATCACACTTACTAACCCAGCACTAAGTGAAAAGACAGTATTTTCTGGCACCAAGAAAAACTGAAAAACAGTGAATGTAGGTTTGACTCTATAACATCATGGCATGGCAGACAGCTTGAATTTGGCAGATCTGAGGTTCTGTCTCCACTGTGCAATTTTATGTTGGATCCCACTGCATATATCCTACACAATAATGGCAAAAGGAATTGAGACTCCTAAGGCATATTATGTAAAATACATTAACAAATAGGCTATAGGGAGATCACAACAGAATACTATTGACAGTGCAACAGTATCCCTTTTCTTACTTCATTATGAAAAAAACCAGAGTGAATAAAGTTCCACTTGAGTGCTTGAACACTCAGAGATATAAAAATATTTAATGAAGTATCAATTAAAATTCATAATCTAATTCTTCCACCCATGCGAAACTTCAACATACAAAGTGAGACAAAGAAAAGTGTTTTGGAGCAGAAAGGATGGGTTAATGATGTTCATGCTACACACAGAAACATAGAATTCTAGCCTTCCTTCATTCATTATGGTTTTAAATCTTATCACTTTAAACCAATTCCTCCACAAATAAATGATGAACACAGTGACTTTTAATTTTTTGCATATGCACTGTAAGAAAAATAAAATCAGATTTAAAGAAATAACAAGAATGCATTACTACAACAAAAGTTATTTGAAGCTGCCTGTCATCTGCTATAAATATTTATATTGATATGTTTCCGAATATATGAAATGATAAATAATTCAAAGCCATCAAAAAACATGATTTCCTCAACATTTCTCCTTCATATTCCCATGTCTTGTGTATCAATTAGATACTCTCATCACTTAAAGATAAGAACAATATATGCAGATTCAATTGATTTTTTAGTGGAAGTGAATGAGATCATGAGTTTCCTTTACAATGTAATCCCAAACATATCCCTGTTTGACCAGCTCTCAATCTTCTCTTCTGGCTAAATCCATGTTCTATCCTTCAGCTTTATGGTGACTGTGAAGTCCTAATAACCTCCCCCCTGCTCTTTCTTGTTCTTACAGTGTTTTCTGTCTTTTTCCATCTGCTCCTATGCTCCTATTCTGTATCTCTCTTTCCTCAAACACTTCTTTCTAGTTTGGGGTAGTTCTTGATTTGCTCTACTTCCTTGGCAGTAATAGATGAACGACTGAAAATCTAGTGAGACAGAGCATACCTTCTACAGGAGTAGATTAGAGATCTCTGAATAAGCTCCATTGAGACAACAGTTTAAATTCCAGTAGCAGTTTAGCAGATTATTTTTTATTCATACTGCAACTATTTAACAGTGAATCAAGTGGTCATGCTCAGTCAAAGCATGAAACCCGAAAGATTTTTACTATAATGAGTGAAGTGTTTAGAAAATTAGTTCTGTGAGGAGGAGGTGAAGGAACTGGGGTTGCTTAGTCCAGAGAAAAGGAGGCTCAGAGGAGACCATGCTGCTCTCCACAGCTAGCTGAAAGGAGGCCGTAGCAAAGGGAGGCAGTGGGGGAAATCTCTTTCCTGAGCTAATTTGTAATAGCACAAGAACAAACTGCTTCAAGTTGTACCAGGAGAGTTTTAGATTGGGTATTAGAAAAAGATTTTCTCACTGAAAGGGTCAACAAGCATTGGAACCTTCTGTTGGGGGATGGTGGTGGCCATCCCAGGAGGTTTCTAAAAGATGTGTAGATGTGATGCCTAGGAACATGGCTTAGTGGTGGCCTTGGCCGTGTTATATTAATGGTTGTATTCACTTTTTGTACTGGTTTTACTGATCTTTTCCTACCTGACTCTATGATTCTATGAAACTTCTAGGGAATAAGGTTGACACAACCAGTTACATGAGCAGGGAAGTGAAGAATATTAACTCTTTGAGCAACAATTAGGTTTTAAAAAGAATATTCTATGTTTAGCATAGCCTTAAATTGCAAAACATTTACCTGTTAAGAGGTTAGATTAAAAAAAAATGACACATATAAAAAAAAGCTGGCATGAAAACAAAGGTGTTTTTGTCAAAATTATCCTGGAAAAATTATTACAATAGAGTAGCTTAAAAATATTCATTGCAGAAGGTGATAACAAATAAGAACAGGAAAATCAATATGCCCATAATGATAACCTATTTTGTGAGGTGGTATCCTTGGCTCAGATTGGCAACAGATCAATCCTAGCTCAGGATATACAAGCAAAATAAGGTTTTATTATTCCATGAGAAATAAATGTGAAATGAAGTTTGTGGGTCTACCCAGGCTCATTTCCAGAGTCTTGATAAGTATTTCAGTGACACAGTCATCTGCCGTCAGACATTAGCTTCTAAGTACTAAAGATACTTTAAGAATATCATAAAGTCATGTTGAATACCAAATCAGTGAACAGCATACACAGAAGCACACATTCCCCAAAAAGTATTACCAGAACCTTATTACCTGTTGAAAATTCATGCAGCCTATCTTAAAAAGAAAACATGCACTATAGCTGTCAGCTGGAAGACTGGGCATGTCTAATATATGCAGGATTCAAGAGCTACTTAAGAACAATTCTGAAGAAGATTTCAAAAGCTGAAGTTTTAAGCCTTACTTGTTAATGGAAGTAACTAGCAGAACAAAAAATGCAATTATATCTCTAGTGAACTTCTGTTTTGGTACCTGAACATGATTTGGTGCTGTGTGAATGGAAAAGACATACATTTACAATTTTCACTTGGAGAAGTACAACTGGCTAAATGTTTATAATACAGCAGCATTTGATGAATGTGAAGTCAAATGCTATGCAGTCTGCACTGGAAATTACGGAAATAAAATCTGAATGAATGCTATGACAGCAAATGCAAACTAATGCAAAGTTTGTTTAGAACTTAGAATCCAATAAAACAAATTAAACAGTAAAATATGAATAGCAACTATGGGAGTAACAGAAAGTATATTGAATGTGAGGAATGCATCAGCAAGGCTGAATTTAAAAATCCTCAACTGAGAATGGGTATTGTAATCCAGTGCAAATGTTCAAAAATATTATTCTACATTTCTGTTTAAAAATTATCCATTTCTTCTAACTCATTCCCATAAATCATTACTTTATTCCTTAGTACAGAAAAAGGATCCTGAAATGTTTCTTTTAATAATTTTGCTCAAGACTAATCATTTAAAGAGCTTTTTTTTTTTTTATGAAGGTGACAGTATACCAGGAGGGTTTCCTTTGTCCCCTTACTATCATCATGTATATAGTTTGGTCTGTGTTTTAAGGATAAAAATATTCTTCATGGATAAAGTTCACCTAAAACTTAATAAAATAAAGGCTTAAGAAACTAAATAATCCTTAGCTGCCAGATGATAATCTTGTTTTCAGAATCACCTAACTCTGTAGGCACACAGGTGTCTCTGAATATCTACAGTTATTTGCCCACATACACAAACATATGTTGTGGGAAATATGAAGGCAATTCAGGATAATGTAGGCAGCTGCTTAATCTCCCTTAACTCTCTGGGGCAGATGATGATAACAGCCTTAAGCACAGGAAATCAGATCAGGATTTAAGGTCTGTTCAGATGACAGTTAACACCTATAGGTTCCTTATTTGAGGAGAGAGCCCTGAAACACAGGTCAAAGCAGCAATAAGAATAAAATAAAATAAAAATTACTTGAACAGCGAGACATGAGTGAAGTTCTTGCAATGCAAATTAATAGAAGCTACTACCCTAGCTGCAGGTAGTCTCAATCATAACACCTCCCTGTGGCATATTCTGGCTGAGAACCCTCTTCACTCTTTCAAATGCAGCATGCAGCCCAGGAATGCAGGAATCATCAGATCATTGAGACAGTACTATATTGTGGGGGGTCATGACATGCAGCTGGAAAGAAAGACACTTAGGGTTTTGGTAGTTGGTTGCTTAATTTTTTAGCTTGGACTAATTATATATTTTGTACTTTGTGGATTTTTTTAAGGATCAATAATCTGCATTATCCTAAGATAGATGCTAAATTTATTTTCACCATCTTACCTTCCAACCTCTGTTGGAATTTTGTGGTTTCAGCATTGTAGAAACTCACCTCTAAAGCCATTTCTCTTTTTCTTACTGTTATTATAGCCTAGTGTCATAATACTGTCATGCAATATGGGACATAAAGGCTGACATCAGCTCAGACTGATAAGTCTCTTATGTGTCTTATCATCATGACTGGCTGTTTTGATGACTAAGCTGAGAGTCAGGAAATGGGGATTATTGTTTTCTTTCTGGAAAAGAAGCTCACTGTCTTCTATCAGAAAGATATTCATTGCAGATGGACAACCACACCAGATATGTAAACATGACCACCAAAGATTTCTTATTTCTTCCAGTGCAACAAAGTGCATAACACCAGCACAGAGAAATAACCATCTAGTTTCCACTGACTCTTAGGTGGATGGGAACCTTCAAGTCTATTTATACTTTTCTGAAGTACGCACCATATGTTGAGGTGTGTACATTGGATTCAAGGATTCAAAATCAAAGGTGAGGACATTTTAAATAAGAATGGTCCACCAGTCACTGATTATAGGGATGGGACATAGTATCTGTATTGGAGAGGGGAAATATTATCCAGTTACTTCTCTAACATTTTGGGTTAGTAGTTCTTATGGGCATCAAGGAGGAGAAGAAACAATTGCTGCAAAAATATTTTAAGAGTAGGATTAAGTCAAGTGCATAAAACTAACAAAAATGCTTGAGGCATTGGAGCCCTTTCCTCTCACACGCAATAACTATAGTCATAGAGACCTGTAACTCTCTCTTTTTCTGTGCCTTATTGGTTTTGAAGAGAAATAAAGAAAGAGTACTAAATTTTGAGGGAAGTAAGACAGAAGTCACTCATTAATGACAGCAACTTTTTTTCCCCTTGTTTTTTTATTTTTTTGCTTTTTAAAAAAGGTTAAAATCATACTCTTTATGTTTTGAATAAGAGTGTGCAAAAGACACAATAGAGTACCACTTAACAAGCCTCTCATCTTTTGCAAAAACATACCTGACTAATCTGAGTCACTGAGGATTGAACATGGTCTTGTCTAAATCAGTTCCAGTGCAAGTAATAGCATGTCATCCTTGCTGGGAAGTCAAAGAAAAATCAAAGGGTTTTGTTGGACTTTATTTTTTTTGTTTTATCTATTTGGGGTTCTTTTGGGTTTGATTTGGCTTTTTTGTTTGTATGCTTGTTTGTTTTCCTTATGGGGATGCAGGGGAGAAGGTATGTGTCAATTGACTCATGATTGAGCACACATTTCCAAGTTGAGCCAAGATGAGACTTTAATTATATTCCCACTATGATTAATAGGATTTGCTGGGTAAAAAACACCTTCAAATGCCAAAGCTGCCCAAGCTGTGGGAATCTATAAATATTTAGATGATTAAGAGATGAGCACCAAATTAAAGGGCTCTAACTGATGAGTGTCTAAATAAGATTTTTTCAAAGAGTTGGATTTTTAGAAGCTGCTGAGTGCCCACCCTCAGAAAATCTGTTTTTTCAGTGTATTCTTGGGGCTTTGATTGACAAGCTGGCTAAGACTGGGGTGGCTGAAAAGGTTACTGTGTCCCTCATCCCTGCTGTTCTAGAGTCAGATCCTGAACCAACGCAGATGAACACTGTCAGCTCAGCCTCTTCAGTTGACTAACAAGCGACATGTTCAGGTGAACAAGTCAGACAGAGGAAGTGGTAATGGTTTTCACTTTCCCAGCCCACACTACTTCTTCCCCTACATTGGGGAATGCGTAAGAAACTAAATTTTCTAAGGGTGAACATTCAGGAAATTCTGAGCTCCTTTCGGGAATGTTGTTTGGGTAGTGAAATTTGTGGATACTAAGCAAAAATCATAGGTGCTACAATCTCAGACTATAAATCTAAAAGATTGCTTCCTAAAATCCTTATTTTAGATTGGACAGTCTGCACTAACACCTCTGTAAGACAGTTTTCCTTACTGTATCACCATTTACACAAAGAAAGTATTTTTCAAGAACTGTCTTAGTAAATTTTTTTAAACACCTTAAGTGCTATGGACCTTGGTAGCAGGTCTTTGTTACTGTATTTTCTATATATTTTATTATTAAATTTTTAACATAATTTTATATATATATATATATATATATATATATAAATACATAAACATATATATTTACTCTATATTTTTGTGGCAATCTTCATCATGTTCTTCTATTATTTCCATATTTTGGTTTAGCCTGTCTATTAAAGGGGTATAAAGTTTTCTGTAAGGAAAAAATTGCTTAGTGAGCAGCAGAAGCAGAATGAGGTAAAACTTTTAATTTTATGAATCTGCAAAGAGCACAGAGAACTGAAGTGCCTACCTCTCAGTAAGTAGCCCAGACTGTTCAAACTTCAAACATCCATAGATTTTCACATCCAGGGCCAGTGACTAGATTTATGATCCTTCCCTATGTTGAATGAACTCTGGGACTGCACAAATAAGTTTTAAAAACTTGTAAATTCCATAAGAAAGAGATCCTCTGTTGCAGACCAGACACTAGAAGACACTCTACCTCATCCAAACAATGAAACTTCCTGACTCTGAAAAGAAGAATGTGATAATCTTTAAAAGTGCTTCTCCTTCCACACCTAACTAATTTTCAGATAAAACTATGGAGCTGTGCTCATACTATTTCCAAATATTTGTCTTATTTTGGTTTATTTTTCTCTTGCACTTTTACCGCCCTTCAAAATCAGTCCTGATGCTGCATTTTAGAAGATATGTGAATGGAATAATCTTTGCCAGCACTTTGGTCCTCTAATTTGTCCAGTCTTACAAAGGGATATGGACATTCAGGGACACAGTTATTTGCTAGCGCAGAAGTCCAAGAATTTTGTTGTCCCTGGCCTTCACTCAGAACAGAGGGGAGTAAGAATACATCTAGAGGGGGTTCAAGATTTCTTGTAGGGAAAGATGGCCTGGACTCCAATCCAGAATATTGCTGTCCAATCCACAGAGTTGCTGTTTTGTGACAGAAGTGTTTTGATATAGAGAAATATCTTTCCAACCATTTAACTGATAGGTCTATGTTTTTTCATAAAGATGGCTAATTCAGCAAAGAATGGATTTTGGTTTCAGAGATACATAGGGTTTAAACATGTATTATTCTCTTTCAAATTACACTTTATAGCATATTATACCCTGAGAGAAATTATTCATAAATGGCACTAATGAGTGTCAAGCTGCATTGCAAGGCATTTTGAAAATTGTCCTATTAATTAATGGAGTAATTAAGCTTTTGTCAGTGACATATCATATTTCTGACAGAAATAGATGGCCTGTGTAAGTCTGTGCTAGGCAGTTATCCAGACAGCCACTGTGTTTAATGAATGGCAGCAATTTAGTCCAGGTTTATGGTGATGGGACCACCTGCATAGGGGGAGCTGGCAACCTGCATACACAAACAGCACTCTGCACTTTTCCTCAGTAAAATCATCTTAGTTCTAAATTGATGTAGCCCTCCCTAGGATGACACATTAGCTTTTTGCCATTAAACCATAAGTACTGTTTCTCCAAGCTTTTGTGACAAAAATGTCAATTAACTTTCAACTTTCATTTCCATTTAATTTTGTATTCTCCTTCTATTTGCATATTAATGTGAACATGGTGCAGAACTGTTAGATTAAAATACCTTGCTAAGGCTAATAGCATGTAATGCATACTTATTGACTGTAATAGTTATGAAAACATAAAACTTTTAGAAAAATAGATTTTCAGGTTTCCATCTCCTTCAGGAAAATATTTTTTCAGACACTTCTCCCATCAACTACCACCCAAATACACTGGGTGGGTGATATGCAAATGTAAACACTAAAAATGGGAAAAAGAGCAGGAAAAATGCTTATGTGCATATGAACACAAAAAATAATAACATATATATGTGTATATATACTTTTATTCCCTTAGTGACAGAGCTCTATTAATTCGAATAATAATTTATAGCCTGCTTTCATTTAACAAGATCTTAGAATTGTATCCAGAAGCAAAAGGGCATGAAAGGGGAAAACTGCATTGGTGGACTGATTTTATTTCTATGTGGTTACACAGTCCATATGCTTAGATTTATGAGTTGCACATCTTAGAACACATCTGAGTATTTTCAAATGTAGATGAGCAAAATTATTGAGCCAGCACTGACATAAAATATCCACTGTCTTGCTTGGCATAAAAAGCAACTAGCTAGCTTCAGCACAGCAATCAGTGCAGTTAAACACTGATTTGTGGGTGACCACTCCATCAGTGCACTTCTTGCAAGCACAATACTCACAGTAGAATGGCAGAGAATGTTCTTTTGCTGATCAGTTCCAAATTCTGACTCACCCTCCACCCCAATTCCAATTTAAAATTGCTAAAATTCTGAATTTTGTCAGTTTCATGAGGCTGCTAAATTCGGCACAATCTAGACACTCAGGACTGCACAGCATAATTGACATGCATAAAGTATGAAACTCTCTTAAATTTAAAATATTGAGCCAAACCTACTCCTGATATACCTAATTGAAACAATTAGACTCATAGCAATGATTAAATTGTACAAGAGAGATAACAATAACTAAGTATCAGTGTATGTGAAATAACTGCTGTGTGGTCCCATTCAAAACACGTGAGTCTGGACTGAAATTTCATTTGTCTGCTGCAAAAAAATGAATACATGAAAGATGATGCCAGACTTGAAGCATGTATGACCCTCCTGAGGTAAAGAAGACAGCTTGAATATAGGCTCCCAGGACAACTCTGCTGTCCTGAAAGACTCTGGATTTTGACTGCTTATATTTCATTTGTCAGAGGTTTTAGAACATTCTTTCAAGTATTCCCAACCTCACTTTGGGAGGTTTGGTAAGTGTCCAATACATTTAAATTAAAATGGTGATTCATTACAATGTTTAAGACACAGAGTTACTTTGTCATAAATTATAGGTAATCTGCACTCTTACATTAGCTCAATTACCAGTAATAGAGTTTTAATGCAGTACTTACATGGTGTTAGAGAGAAATCTGCGACACTACTAGATTTATCTCAAGGAGGAAATGAAAACTAAATTGGAAAGGCTGGTACAGGAGAAATGCTGATGGAGCACCAGGGAATGGAAGTGGGGATAGAAAGTCATGTCAGTGACATGAAATGGAGAAAGATAGAGTAAATATAAGAAATAAGATTAAAAAACACCGTGTGAAGGAAAAATGTAGCGTGCTAAAGACACTTGAAGAAAGAGAAACAAACCAATGGAAAGTGACAGGGCAGAAAGGATACTAAAAGGGGGGAAAATAAGGAGAATGAAAAGAGTGAGAAGATCAGTTACATGTAAGTGGCCTGCTTCTAAATAAACTATGAATAACAACATTATAAATGTATATATATAACAAAATATAGATAACAAAAAAATATATAACAACAATAAATATAACAGAAAACACAGAAAGAAAACACTGATTGTTTTCTCCTGAAAAACTCAGATTGAGATAGAGAATGCTGAAGTCAGTTTCTAATGATTCTCGGTTAGTCCCTAACTTTAGGTACCTCCGCAACTGTTGAGTACTTTTAGCCAGGGTCTAATAGAATCTAATTTTTGCAAAATCAGAGTGCTACTATTTTAATAAAATATCTATCAGGTTGAAATCTGTTAATATTTCACTCAAGCTAGAATCATACTTCTGTTCTTTAGACATAGTTCCATACATTTATGAACTGGTCTTTTGAGATGAAGACGGAAGGACATGAATTGGGACACCCACATAGCTAGAAATTTAATCACATTGTTATTTTGGTTTTAAATTAATTGGAGTGCAGATGTACCAGTTCCTTATGAAAAAGAGGACAAAGAAATATAGTTGAAAATAACATCTGTTTTCAAAACTCGCATACATTCTTCTCTCCCTTATGAAATGAAACAGAAAAAAAAGTGTTTGGAAAATCATCACAGAAAAAAAACCAACCAAAAACAAAAGCCAAAACATAGGCCAAAACAAACAAACAAACAAACAAACAAAAATAAACAGGCAAAACATAAAACTTTCAGAATCAAAAATGCAGGCCTGCCTCCAGGGGAAAAAAAAAAATCCTGGAATCTGAAAAACCCAGTCAATATTCCTGCTGTATCATACTTTACTACATGATTAATTTAGAATGACATACAAAAGGCTCATTAAACAGCCTTTAATGAGGTTATTCATCTGTAATATAAAAGACTGAGATTGAAATCTTTCATCTGTCTCAGATAGCCCAAGGACATGATTTATGTGTGGTGTTTTCTCCCCAGCTTACTCTGATCACAAGGTTATTTGTAACCCTGAGATCCTGTACCTGCTCTCTGTTTGACCAGAAATTTCATAATCTGAGAAGCTTTCTGACTGAAAGTTCTGTAAAAATGTTATATTTCCACCACCAAGTTCCACAGTCATAGTAAATGGCTGTCTGATACCAAGACCATGACAAGTGTCATGTCACTTTTTTTAGGTCAATCTCCTTTATTGTTCCACTAAATTGCCTATACTCTGACTCATCCAGGCCTTTTTGCAGCTTTAGAATCTTCAATTATTTCTAAAACGTCTTTTTATTTTCCCTTCAAGTAACAAGTGACCACATCATGTAAAGCTTTTAGAGATTTCTGGAGTCAAATCGCCTACTATTTGCAAAATTATTTTTTAGCAAAACAGCTGTAGAAATTTAAGTACTCTCTTATATACTTTAATACTATGAATCAGTGGTAGAAACAATAATACTATCTTTTTTGTTGTCTTGCTTTATGTTTTTAAATGTAGTGGAAGAGGAAAACAAAAGAAAGACATAAAATATATAAATCTTAGAAAAAATTCTTCTTTGATAAGACATTTTGCAATGCTTCTAGCTTAATATGCATCACACAACACCTTGTTATAAATAAAAATAATAATAATTAAAAAAAAACTAACCGACCAATCAAAACAAAACAAAGCTAAACAACCAAACACTACCTGAACATCTTTGTTTTTCTTTGGGTTACATATAATGTAAACCATATTTACTGGGGAATTCATAGTTTTCTGTAATTTCTGAATTACTACTATAAGAGACTTTAACATATCAAAAAAAGTTCTTCTGGTGAGTAAAAGCAATAATGAAAAAGACTCATATGAGAACAAACCACTTGCCATGTGATCTTTTCATTGTTTATTAGAAACAATTAATATTCCTGAATAAAAATAAGGAGCGTATTAGTAGTAAACCAGTGTCATTTTTACAATGCAATGATTTCTGAAAACATCTGTGCTGATTTCAGCTGAGGTGGAGCTGGCTTTCTTCAGAAATCGATGTCTTTTTTAGTGTAATGCATTTAAAATGGGCCACAGTACACTGAAAGCTATGGTGCTAGATTGATGGCAGCAAAATGTGTAAGTTCAGACTTTGTTGTGCACAGACCCTTCAAATAAAAGCCACTCAGGAAAATGGGTTGGTGACTAAGATTACTTTGCTCCCTGGTTCTTCAGTTATGCAAAAAAATATAAACACATTGTTTTGGACTAGCATTGAAACAGTGCATAAGCAAAGCTGAAAGCCTAATGGACTTTGAAAGTCTCTCTATCTTTTGTTCACAGAGTTGAATTTCTAAGCTGAAAAGTAGAAAATGTGCCTGAAATGAAGGGATCTAGAAGAAGGTTCTTGCTTGCTGCTAAGTGTTTTTGTGAGGTACAGAGTACTTTCTGTAATGAGAGAGACACTTCATTTAGTTCTGTTTTATGCCATAAATGCTTCACTTATTTTCACTATTTCTAAAGTTTGGAGTATGGGGAAACAAACCCTCAGGCACTGAATGTATATGATTCCTTAAAGTTCTTAAAATCTTTTAAAGTTCTGTAAAATTAAGTTGCTAGATGAGTTTATCTTCTCAAGATAAATCCTGTAAATAACAGGAAGGACATACAAAACGAAGCTGAATATTTTAGATCTACTAATTTAGGTAATGCATGCAGATCTGCACACTGCTCACAAACATGCTGCATTTCATTTTTATTCTTCCCATAAATCTCAAGCACAAAGTTGCACTGTGAAGCACAAGTAAGCAAATACATCTTGCTATAGTAGGTGCTTTGAATGCCGTCATGAGAGATGTTCTCCCACAGAGGACCAATTTTTCCTCAAGACTGAATTGATGGGATGGTTTTATAGCTCTTGCGAAATGGCTGAGACTATAAAATGTCTTAAAAGTTTTCTTAATTACCTCAGTAATCAAATGCTTAACACTAATATGATGGTATTAATACAGTATAGAAGTCAAATGACATTGCAGTTATATGAGATAATTTACCTGACTCTTGAATTATACTTTTGATTATGCATTACTGTTAGTCCATCTTAAAAAACCTGCACACAATCAAAGGTCTTAGTTTATAAGTATCAAACATATTGAAAAAATTGCTCAACAAAATATGTGGTTGCTGCCATAATTTGATCGTTGATATTCCAGTTTTACTAATTTCTTCAAATTTTGTTTAACAAAGATCCTATACTATGCTTATGGTAACCTACTTCTGCCAATTTTCTAACTTACCAGTAATTCTTAATTTAGTAAATTAAGTAAAAGGACAGTGCTCCATTTAAGCATTAGATGCATTCATATGCACCTTGTTTGCAGACTTTCTGGATGTGGTGTATTCCTCCTCTTTGAACATAATCAAAACTGGACATTTTATTTTATTTACTTTTTTCTTTATTCTGCTCTCTTATTTTTGAAATTTTTTATAGTTATGACTTGTGAAGCTTTCTCCCCTTCAATTTTTTCTAGTTGTTTATCACCTCTCTCTATCATTCAGACTCTTTTACAGCTCTCTAGGCTTTTACTGCTTCCAGTAATAAGTCTGTTTTCCCTAAAATCACTAACTTGAAAAAGCAAATATGCATACTAAAAATAAACTGGGGGAAGAGCTTACCTCTTTGGGCATGCACTTATTTATGTCCTTAAAAGTGAATCTGCCTTCACAGTGGCTGAAACTCTAGCATGAGCCACAGAGAATCACTACAAAGCTGGTATTCCTGGATATAACATATTGATACTTTTGGACCAAATACTGGTTTTTTTTCTGCAGATATATTAATTTACCAAGAGAAAAACCCACACAAACAAAGCCAAACATAGATATATACACACATGGCATTCATTAGTAGACATGTCTACAGTTATTTTAACAATGACAAGGAACTGGAAAGTGATTGACAATCTGAAATGGCAAAGACTAGTCTATAATTAGTTGGTGAACAATTTTCTCTGTAGTAGACTTGACTCAGAGCAAACAATCTGGTGTAACTCTAAAAGGAATCTGATAGTGAGCTATCAGTTCAACAGTATGCTTGTTCTTTGGCCCTCATTCAGGGCCTGTTTTCACCAGGATGAAAACGTAGATAATACATACCTGGGATATGAAGTTCCCTTAGTCATGAGGAGCATGGTTTTAAATCTACTCTCCAGCAACCCAAATTAAACCCCCAACCTTTGTCTACCTCTTGGACAAATCTGGACTATGTGGAAAAACCAACTTTAATTTATTTATCTGTTTTTCTACAGAATAACTTAAAGATTTTTTATCATTGTTAATTAACATTGTACACATGCATGCATATGCACACACATATACCACAAACACAAAAGTGTGTACAGAAAAATGTAGACTTTCAATTGTTGATCAAAATTCAAGATTCCAGGCTACTCTAGGGATATTGGGAATGAAGAAGTGTTTTGTGGGGTCAAGCATTAACAGATGTTATGGATAGCGAGACTTATCTAACTAAATGTGAAGGTCCTTACTGGATCTGGCAGTTGGTCTTTTTTCATGACTAGTGGAGGGCAATAAACATTGCTAAAATGTGGGTAATTCTAAAGAAAACATTTGAAATATATCATTAGTACCTTTCCCTATAAGTGACTAATTCTCTCCCTTTCCTGTGAGAAGAGGTTGAGGTGATTGGCTCAGATATGGCAACATATTTTTGTGAGTAATGAACTCTATATGCACTGTAAGAGTAAGGAAAGTAAGATGTCTTTATTAACAACTTTGATATGTTTTTTACAATTGTCTCAATTTGAAGATTTAATATTCTTTAACAGTGTTTAAAAACTGCTTTACTTCCATTGCTTACTAAAATGGGGGGAGATGGGAGAAGTGGGAAAAAGAAGGTGCAATGCTTCTTGTTATTTAATGCTAAAAGCTTGAAAGTGGACTGCTTGAAACTTGAAAGGGCATAGAACTGTCCAACATGACCTGTCTCATGCAGCAGAAGAAGAATTCAATTCTTTCAGAAATTAATACATTAATAGTGTTAGAGCTATCAGCATTATTTCTTCACATTAACCACGACTAAGCAGATATGATGTATCCTGAGAAAGCTTATGGGAGAAATTTTCTAACTCATATAATTTGCAGTGTACAACTGTACCTAATTGTTCAAAATATATGCAATAAAATATTGTTTTCTGTCCCTAAATATTTTTTTAAAAAATCTACATTTTCAAGTGCAATTTAAAAAAATATACAAGAGCAATCCTTTCATATTTCTACAGTAACTGATTAGGGATCACTTTCTCCTGGCAAATAAAAATCAAAACTCTCATTGCTACTAAAAGCATAAAGAGTAATTCCATTAGCTCTGATACTTGCTAATTCAGAATCCTTACAAATAATATTATATTTTAATTTTAACTCACTTAGACAGTAGTGGACAGATTCTGATGCTCAAGCTTGGAGCAGGTACTGACACAGGCAAATCAGGATAATTAATTTTGTTTTTGTCTAGATGTTCTGTTAGTCAGGGAAAATATTCCTTTTTACTGAATGTGGAAAGATGTTTGACTTCTATGGTATGTTCAGCACAACATATTTGGTTCCCAGACCTGGATAAAGTCTTCAGTGATCGAGCACAAAGCTGCCCAGTAGGCATCCTCAAGCAGCACTCATTACATGTTTTGCACATCACAGGATAATATTATCATAGAATAGTTTGGATTGGAAAGGACCTTAAAGATGATCTAGTTTCAACCCCTTTGCAATCAACAGGGGTACCTTCCACAAGACCAGGTTGATAAAAGCCCCGTCAAGCTTGACCTTCCACATTTCCAGTGATGGGACATCTACAGCTTCTCTGGGCAACCTGTTCCAATATCTCACCACCCACACAGTAAAGAATTTCTCCCTCATATTTAATCTAAACCTTCCCTCTCTCAGTTTAAAGACACTGACCCTTGACCTGTCAATACATGCTCTTGGAATAAGTCGCTTTCCAGCTCTCTTGTAGGCCCCTTTGAAATACTGGAATGCTGTTTAAGGTCTCTCCAGATACTTCTCTTCTCCACACTGAACAACCCAACCATCTCAGCCTCCTTCATTGGAGTGGTGTACCTCTTCTTGACTTCCACCAATAGCTCCAGTGGAATGAGATCTGGCTATCTGAATAAATTTTGCAAAGACTGCTTCATTTTCTGTAATATTGTTCACAAACATGTATTTGCACTACAAAAGATGCTGATAGAATTGGTTGGCCTGTAACTCATCTCTGGTCCGTTTCCAGAGGAAGGGGAATCTTTCACTTCCACAGCTATCCATCAAGTTCAAAATAAATCTCATAGTCTTTGACATGCTAAGGATCCAGTCATTTAACCTAGAGACAATATGTATGCAGACAACAAAACCCAAACATGCAAAACAAACAAAACTCTCCTTATTATAAGTAGGTAGACAATCACATTTTAAATCAGATTTCATATAGGTTTTTGTGTAATCTGTACTCCAAGTTGAATTAAACCAGTTTTATTCTGGTCAGCGGTTACATTTGTACAAAGTAAACAGTTCCTTCCTTTCTGATCCTTTGTGCATTTCCTTGGATCCTTCTTCTCTTGACAGCTATTTTTATCTTAATTGAGTGTAAAGTTTTAAACTCCAAATCACTGCACAGGAGGTTAGCCAAAACTCATTAGTAATGTTATTGCCTATCTGTAGTTACCGCTCTATCTTTTCTGTTTGCCCATAAAGTCAGGAGTCTTTTTCTTCTCTATTTTTAAATTTGTTTTTAACACCCATTGTAGCAAGTCTGCTTTTCCAAGGTGTTGATAAGGATCTTTAGAGGTGAATCATACAAGACAGGTAAAGGTGATATGATAGTCTATTATCTTGCTCCAGATTTATACATTTTTACAGTTCAATAAGATATAACTCCAGAGATTTTTTAAGAGAAAGCAGTTATACTTAAATAGAGACATCTTTCCTTACTTAGACATTTGATTTGCTCTTTTGGTTTTCTACCTTCTGCCTGCAATCTATATATGTCACCATAACCTGATAGATGTGGCATTTCTTCAGACTTTGCTCAGCATTAACAGCAAGTTACTGTTCCTACAGTTTACCTGTACTGTCATTGTAGAAAACATCACAAGGTCTGTCTACCTAGGCCTCATGGAAGGCCAGCCTGCCTTTATCTTTGTTTTGCCCCTGGATGAGCTCTTTAAAAAGCAGAAATGAATTTTGTATCCCATGAGTCTAATTCTAAAATTAAGACTTAAGGTTATAGTCACAGAGTTTATAAAGTTGCTTAGACCTAAGTAGTTCAAAAGCTTTTGAAGATATATTAAATGTCCAACCAAATAGTTTCCTTATGTAATATTCTATTCATATTTCAATAGCAGTACAATGAATATACCCTTTATTGTGAATCTTAAAAAGTCTTTTTTTATGCATCGAGCCCTTTTTCAACAGTTTGTTTTCACTATTTATAGCTGTCACATACACATATATGTTTGTATGTGTGCACGTATAAACATTTACAGAGCTTTTGCCCTGTAACAAAAGACAGACTTAATTTACCACAGGCCAACTGCTTTAATTCTCTAGCTTTGTCAAAAAAACCTTTCAGAGCAGAGAAGCAGTGGTTTACAAGCCTCTACAAGACTCACTTGTTTTGCTTTCAGTAATTGTACAGAGGTTAGATATAAATTCTTGAAAACTAGTAGCCCTTACTGTTTCCTCACTGCCTGAAGATTCAGAGTTTGACCCTGTGTTGGTTTTCAAACTCTGCCCAACTTCCTTTATCATACCTAGCCATTATATTTTTCTGGTTCAGATTAACAAAGCTAGAAGAATTAAACAGGATGTATATTCGAATCTACTAAGTGAGGTGATGTCTGTCTAGACTTTCAATATCAGTTGCTGAAGATATCTGACTTTCCTCATGTCTTTCAACAGTTATTCTTCTCTCAGGTCTCTAGGTTCTGTTATATCAGTCGCATGTAACCTCACAGTTGTAGCTACTTCCTTCTTAATAGAAATCTTTCTTACTCTAATCTCCACTGCCCTGAATCTTTCAACTTCAATACTCTTTCTGTCATACTGTTTGTGGCAAAAACATCATGTCACAGACAGAAAAAAAGGCATTGCTGCCAGCTCTCTTTTTAGTGAGTCTACTCAACCTAACCTCAGACAACAAGAGTCCTACAGGGCAACCTATTCCATTTATTTTCCTAAACAGTAGCAGTCAGCCCTTGCTGTGCACACAAACTCGGCAGCTGCTTCTTCTAGAGCCTATCATAACTCATGTCTATCTACTAACTTTACCCAACATAAGCTAACTAATATGCTTATCACTTTCAATGTGAGGAGTCACTGCACAGTTGCAAAAACTCACTTAAAATGCTTTTGCAGTTATCCTAATGCAATTTGCAGCCCCTCATTGACTCACAGAGGCCCCTTGAGTATGACCTTTAATGAGCACATCTAAATTAGGTCAGACCAGTTATACCCTAAGAGTGTCACTCTTTTTCCATTAGCAATAAAAGGAATTTAGGATGAGCTTAAACATGGCCAGTGTCAACACCCTGTGTTCTATTCAGTTGCCTACATATGGGCCACTGTCTTCTGCCTGGGATTCAAAGTTTCTACAATTAGAAACTGCTACTCCTGGATGGTACAAGACTTCTACAATATACTGTGCCATATCTGCCAGCCTGAGTTTATGGCTCTATTGCATAAACTAAATTAAGCATTTTTGTTTATGTGAAAAAAAGAATCTGCTAAAAATGTTATTTAAACTGCTCCAGTGTATCTCTCCTGGTCAAAGCTCCTAGTCTCCTTAATGTCCCCTGTGTAATTTCTATTAATCTTATGGGGATGAGTCAGGTACCCTTGAGCTCCTCATACAGTACCAAATGCCACATTTCAGTAAGCAAATCAAGATCTGAATGGGATTCAATATGAAATTAAGGTATCCTAACTTATAAGTGAGGAAAACCACTTAATTTAGGTGTCTAAATGCAGGTATCTGCACTGAGGTTGATGCCTAGATTTCCATTACTCTCCCCAGAGATCTTGAACATAATTCATGATATCTATGGCAATCTGGGAGTTTTGTGCAAGAAAATGTCCATGGGATAAGATGAACTTACACAAGAATTAAGGTCTACTTATAAAGATTTGCAGTGGAAGCTGGAGGTTAGCCAGTATGCCAGATTTCAAAACAGCACTAATTTTCTATGTGTGTGTGTGTGTGTGGTGAAACTTTACAGCCCTCAAATCAATAAAATCACATAGCCTAAATATGAGTCTGAAAAGCTGAAGCCACAAACTGAATCAAAATCTTAAACTAAATGTTATTAGTCTTCTTAAAAGTGATTATTTGGGTGTTTAATTAACTGACTGATAAAATTATTAAGAAGTCAAAGAAATATGATTCCTGTATTTATTAGCAGTTATATAGAATGGGGAATGATCTCAGGAAAGTAAAACAGTGAATTAAAGTTTTTGTGTTGAAACAAAAATTTATAAAAGTGATTTTCATATAAACTATTTAAAGGGCACCAGAGCAGAGAAAAGTTCTCTTAATCCTTGTTTTCTTTAGCGAATAATGAACCGGTTTCAATTTTTTTTTTCACAAGAAGATAATTAGTTGCTGTAAATAAGCACCAGATTTCTTGCAGGTCTGTCAGTTTAATATGGTTCATAATATTTCTTTAGTGTATGTTTTACTTTAATCACATTTCCAATGCTTTTGGCATTGTATTACTTTATTCCAGATTTATAGCAACTAAAAAACTCCAGAGCTTAAGGATACTGTAGGGATCTGAAAAATATATCTTAAAAACTTGTTTCTTCTGCAATAATTAAAAAGCTAACACATCTTCCCTGTGGAGACATTGAGGAATCTTAAATCTCTTTTGCCTTTTTGCTTATTAAATTTAAGTACATAACATCCTCCATGGTTGATTCTGGGCATTTGAAGACATGCTATTCAGCTGAACCAAAGGTACAGCTACGTCAAATTCTCCACAGTGAAAATAAAAAACATTGAAGCTGATAAACCTTTACTCATTTTTCCTAATACAGATCAAAGAGTAGGATCCCTTTTTATGTTTCCAATATTTATATTGTAAGAATAATCAGAACTTCATTTTTAAACACTCCTTTTCAAATTATCTGACCTAATACAGAAAACAAAGTATCTTCTGTTTATATTATTTCTTCTCGTTGGTATTTTGAATATTTTTTGCTGATGTCTCAGAAAATACTGGCACTAAATATAGCTACAAAGCAAAGACAGAATTTAACTAAAGCAAAAAAGGAAAGTTTTCATAACCAAGAGAAGAGGCACTACCTTACCTCTTCATATTCCTGAAGGGAAGGGGATAAAGATTACAAATGTAATAGGGGAGTTTCTTTTGAAACATCACTAGGAGAAAAGAAGCTTAATTTAAAAAAAAAAGCCAAACCATAAAACAAAACAAAACAAACCTCCCCCAAAACAGCAACAACAAACAACAACAACAACACCCCAAAAAAACCCAAAACAAACTCCACAAGGTTGCAGCTGTCCCAGCTTATTTTTTTTCCCTATGCTCCTCCTAACAAGGATATCTGAGTGGTTTGGGAACTTATTCATTATGTAACAAAGAATGGCGCTTTTTCAGAGCTTTGAAATTTCATAATCCTTAGGGCTTATCTCAAGAGTAATTAACCTCTGTGGCAAATAGCCAGATAAAACTCCATAAATCTCCCAGAATCTTCAACCTAGAAACAAATTTATTTTTTCTTCTTTTGAGGAAAATGAAAAGCAATCTTAACTTTTAATTTAAGTGACAGCAGAGTAATACAGGAAATTTTTTTTATTATCCACACATTTCTACTATTGAAGTAAATATTCTTGAATCCCTAATTGTAAGATTAAATAACATAGACAGAAAACTTTTGAGTAAGTTCTTAAAATGTCACAGTAGGAACAACATTTTTATAAGGTGAGGGGGGAAAATAGCATCCTTCTTTCTCTGGATATTGTAAAGACAGAAACTCAAAGAAAAATTACTGATATCCAGATGAAGAGCAAAATGCAACCCTGAATAGCAATCCTTGAACTTTTATATATTTCATATTGGCACATTAAGGAATGTGTTTAAAATCATTAATGTCTTAAACCATTAATTTTAGTGGAAGTTGCCATCTCTATATTGGTTTTGCTTGGCCTGATTTTTGCTTTTGGGCCACAGGGGTGGCTTCTGTGAGATGCTGCTGGAAGTTTCTATGTCCTGCAGAGCTGATCTCTGAAGGCTCTGAAGATGGACTGCTGCTGGCCAAGGTTGGGCCAATGAGAGAGGCTGGTAACGCCTCTGTGATAAAATATTTAAGATGAAATCAAAACAAAGGTTGTTGTGAAATTATAATTTTCCACACAGAGAACAAAGGAGTGAGAGCAAGCGACAGGAGCAATTCTGCAGACATCAACATGAGTGGAGAAGGAGGAGGAGGAGGTGCTCCAGGCATCAGAGCTGAGACTCCTCTGCAGACCGTGGTGAAGACCATGGTGAAGCAGATGTGCCCCTGCAGCCCATGGGGTCCATAAGGGATGCAAAGATCCACCCACAGCCCATGGGGGAGCCCACACTGGAGCAAGTGGATGCCTGGGAGGAAGTTGCAATCCTGTGGGAGACCTGTGGAGAGCGGGGCCCTGCTCCCATGATGGAGCATCCTGTCCTTGGAGGACTGCTCCCTGTGGAAGAGTGACCCACACCACAGCAGTCGTGGGAAGATTGCCCATGGGAGGGACTCACACTGCAGCAGTTTGCAGGGAGCTGTTGCTGTAATCATGTCACTGTCATTCACATGCCCTGACATATCTCCCAGGACTTTAGCAGGCACAGAGTAAGGTTGAAATAGGAATCCAGTTTATTGTAGTCATACACCAACTAGAGAGGACAGTGAGAACACTTCAACAATTGAAAATTGGTATAGGATTTGTAAATCTGCACCTCACCATGTGTACTTCACAATTAGCAGTCAGTGGCAATGTACACAAACTCTTCCATTCTTTGCTTTATCATTCCTACTGATTAGCCATTGATTTCTCTTAAGCAAATGCAGTTAAAGTCTTTCCTTTTGAACTGAACATGAGGTAAAAAAAGAGTTGCTGTGGTGGGGACAAGTGAAGGATGAAATATCATTTGGGCCTTTTGAATCTACCTTTGAAATGTTCTGTTTTCTAAAATGTTTTCTGTTTACTTCTCCTTGCCTCCCTGTAAACTCTTAGTATTTCCCTCAAGTCAGTTCTGATTTTCATTTGTATTATCACAGAACTGAGTCAACTCATTCAAACTTTGGAAAAAACTACACAGTCAATGGAGAAAAGAAATCAAACAGGAAATATTTTTCTGTTAGTTTACTGAATTGTATATATTCTGGAAAGGGTGTAAAGAACTCTATATTTTTTGACAGAAAGACAGCCTAGCTGTGACAGAACCAAATAGAGAAGGACAGAGGATAAGCAAGGTCAGGAGGATAATTCCAACAGTTCAGCCATAACATGCAAATGCAGCCTAACATTCACTGAATGAGAGGAGAAAGATTAAAAGAAAAAAAAAAAGAAATAAAAATGAAAGTGTTTATAGATATTTTGCACTAGAAAAATATAAATGCAGAAGAGGGGTGTGAAGATACATAAAATAGCTATAGCAAAGTCTTTATAACCAATTTACATGTAATAAAATATGACCAGATGGAAAAGTTGAAATTTTTAACATGTTCAACACAAGCTATGGTTCCATTGGTGGATAAAAAGTTCTGAACAGTTGCACAGACCTGAAAAAACCCAAACTACTTAAGTTTTGCCAAAAGGGAAATGCATAAAATTCTGGAATAACTCAATTCAATTTATGAAATAAATATAATTTACTGTAAGTGTGTTGGATTAGTTTTTTGTTGTGGGATGGTGTTTATTTTTGTTGTTGCTTGTTTGTTTTCTTTTTATTTATTTTTAATATTAACATAAGCTTATTTTGTATAGGAAAAAATAATTAAATTTTCAGATAGAGACATGAGTTTTGGAAATACAAATTTCCTCCATTCATGCTCTTTATCCTTCTCTTAGACCTGATACTCTTTGCCATGAAAGCAAGTGTGTATGGGGTTTTTAATTTGCTTCAAATATAAATATATGAATATCGTATCTTCTAGCTAAGGTGGGATCTGAAGGTTTTCACAGTTTCTAGGATGTGAAAGATCATAGACAATCTCTAGTCCAACAATGAACCAAACTCTTAGGGAGATCAGTTTATGGTCTTCACATTTTTCAAGACCTATAATTTTGTCAGAACCTGATGAATCTCAACTTAAAAACTTTGTAAACTCGAGGCAAAGAACTTAGAAGTAGTACCATTGCTTAATAATAAAGTTTAATTATAAAGGAAAAGAATCAAAGTAAAATTAAAAAAAAAAACACAAAAAAAAATCAAAAACTTTTGAACCCCAAACAACTTGTTTAACAGATGGCTCTGCTAATTTGAAAGTTAAGAGCATACGGTATCTCTCAACTGCCCCTCATTAGAAAAGACAGTCCTCTTTCTAGACCCAAATCTCACACCAACCTACTCAAACCTGCTGTTCTCATATATATTACTGTAAATTATTTACATCAGATAAGAAAAATAATGAAAACAGGACTGTTTAAAAATGACATTTATTTACTGGAAAGACTGAATTTCCAAAACCTCTCAGAGTCCTACAACTTGTCTTCCAGCACATAAGTGATGGTCAGGCACCCAAAAGAAATCAGAATTGACCAATTCTTCTTATTCTCACTTTGAATTAGTGGCCACACAGGATCTTTACCTCTGATCCATTTCATAAGAGTTGTACTGATATGACCTAACTTAACTATTTGTAGTATGGATGCCTATGTCTGAGCCAATCACAATACATTTCTTCCATGCACAGTCACAACAGAAGGATACCTCTAAGTGCACAGTTCAACTGGATTGGTTTAGATTACTTCAGGATGCTAAGAACTGTACCCAAGAAGTACCCATTCTCTACTTTGATCAGTCACACAGATTAGTGTGACTGGCTCAGTTGTAAATATTTACACTGCAGACAAGGAAAGTTAGGTGCCTGGGCATCAGTCAGTTTGTGGTAAGCAATTTTTTTCATTTGCATGACTTCTCTATCTTGGATTTTATTTCTCTTTGGGTTTTTTTTTTTTCTTTTCACTACAAATTAGTAGTAGCAGTACCAGTAGTCATATAACTACTGCTGCTTTACTACTATTATAGAATTTTTAAACTGTTCTTATCTCATGATTTTTCTCACTCTAACCCTTCAAATTATTTATACTCCATCCTTCTAGAAGCCTCCTTCTGTGTGGTGCCTAGTTGTTGTTGGGGGTTAAGCCATAACAGGTTAATGTACACACACACACACACATATACATATATATATATATATATATAATTTTGTCTCCTGAAACACCCAGTCAATAACATTGAACCAAGTATACCGTAAGATTTTTTAGGTGATATTTTCCTTTCTGCTTTTCCTGTTTTGAAGCATGTTTTATCATGAGCTAAAACACAGGTTGTCAATCTGAGAGACTTTTGTCCTGTCTTGTTGTAGACTCAGCTTCTGTACTAAAAGAATGAAGCTAACACACCACTACATCTGACCATATGAGAAGCAGTAAGCAGGTTCATGTATTTTCTGTGAGGCTTTTTCTTCCATAATATACACTTTGTCTATGCAGAGCTCTTATATGGAAAGACATGTTTCAGATTAACACATCAAAATACAAATTCTTCAGATATATTAGAATGCTGGTCATTTCATATTTAATAGCCTGATTCAGGGTGTAAATAATTTATCTAAAAATTAAATCAGGCATTAATCACTTATCTATTTAATGGCAGACATTTGAAGGGTTTTCTTTGTCAGAATTGTGTCCTTTGGCAGACAGACATGTTGCATTACATAGGCATATAAAACATTAATGCTGCTGTAGTGTAAGCTGCTAGAAGACAAAACAATGGCAGAAGGAAAGAAAATACGAGTTGCAGCAGAAATTAGCCTGAGGAAGCTGGAGTGATCCAGTTGTGTTGCTAACTGCAGAAGGATAGGGAAACACTGAGTTACTGCTCAAGTGATAAGGCTAGAGACAGACTTTCTAGGATTGGTGTTGTACACATCACCTATGTATACAAAGCTCAGCAATGATAAGGACATAAAAGGCATTACACCAGCAATTTTAAAATTTCAGCTAAACCAGTATTATTTTTCTCCCAGAAGCAGCCCAAAACAAAATAATATGGAAAATATCAACAAACCTGGTATTTCCATTGACTATTTCCTTAGTTTTCAACACCTTGTACTGAGATTTATGCTGCATGAGAATGAGATGGCTTATGCAATCTATAACCTTCAGAGGACTTCCCTTTTCTGAAAATATTTGACCTTCACTTGTATCAATTTCAGCTTTAACAGCCACAGTTTCCCTTACTTTTCCCCTTTCTTTTTCCCTTAGTTTTTCCTCTTTCTGATGTAATCAGAAGAAACAAGTCATTTTGGGAAAACAAACAACCCAACCCAACTCAAACAAACAAACAAAAAATATCCAACCAAACAGTCAAACACTGGCTTCAACTGATAGTTCAACCTTGTTCCACTACAGAAATAAGGAGTAGAGAGCTGATTCCTCATCACATTTTTATGCCACTGATGATTTTGTAGTTATCCATCTTCTTCAGTTGCCCATTTTCCAGAGTGACGAGATGTAACTTTGAAGTTGTGTTTAAGGAAGCCATTCCATACATCTGATCATCCTTCACTCCCTTCTGTGAATCTTTTCCCTTTCTGCTGCACCTGTGTGGAGAAGAAGGGATCATCACTGCAGAGTGTATGAAAGGTACTAATATACGGTATAATTGTATTAAGTGGAGAGATAACATACTACCAGGTAATACATACTACTACTGCATAATTTTTATTATTAAAGAGATTCTAAGCTTTAAGGTTTGCAGTGTTCATAGAATAATTCTTAGTTCTCTAGTGATAAAATTTCATTAATATGGTGCACCTCAAAAATGTATTAATAACAGAGACTATAATAAATTATTGCATGAACAGTGTATATTTTACTTGATAGAAAAATTAACCAAGAACATTTAAAATATTGCTACAACTTTACTGTGCTTACTTAGGATGAATGAAGAACTAAAATAAGGTTAAATTTGACCTACAATGAATAACAATTAATGCAATCATGTAATATCTTAAGATGTTGGGAGCAAAAGCAAAACAAGAAAAGTTAATAGGGGAAAATAAAGTAACAGAAAGTTCACTTTACCAAGTAAGAGTGTAACAAGATTCTTATTGAGAATCGAATTTAGTGTACACTATTAATGGCAACTCTATTCTTTGTAATCTCCGTGTTTTCTGTATTACTCTTATGATGTTATTTTATTTTATTTATGATTCTATATTTTCTCTCTCTTTTTTTTTTTTTTGGTTCTCAACTGGATGTTTTTCATTTGATTCTCCTCTCCTTCTTCATCGCTGTTCATATGCATACCACAGATCTCACCTCTTCAAATACTGTGTTTTGAATTATGTATTAGATGTCTTTGCACCTGTTTGTGTATTGATACCTTGGCATCCTTTTACATATCTGCACCTCTCCCACGTGTATTCCATTTTGGTAATGCTTTGACCTTTTCTGACTTATGTGCTCTTCCATTCTCATTTTGTCTTTAACAAGTTTTCTCTCCCCCTTTCTACTCTAGATATGTAATATGCTTTATACTCCCCATCATTTGTTGTTCAACAAATTTTCTAATGAGAAAATTTCCTCAGAACTGATATTAATTTGGTTTGAGCCATTTATAATTTCAATATTTGTTGTATTAATCTTTTTGTCTCTCTTAGCACAAGATTCTCTTATTTATAAATACATTAAAAGTGTAAGCAAGCAAAAACCAGAAGATTGTAAACAGTTTTGGGTCTCTGCCACATCAAAATATGCTATAAAAAAAGCATAATCAAAAAAGTATTGTCAGAAATCTGTAAACATTAAATAAGGAAGGGGAGGTTTATATTTATTTTATTTTACTGTATTTTTACTGAATATGGGAAGAATCCTGACATTCCACAAAGAGGCTCTTGTGACAGGTTTCACTTGATAATGGATATAGACCAAAGAAGATGAAAACTGAGCCAAAAAGAAAAATTTGTTAAGAAATTTAAAATAAATTAATATGTTTTAAGTATTGGTCTGCTAAAAGTGCAGAAACTTTATACTGAATGCAAATTGGTCCAATAAATTTGACGTTTAGTAATATCTCTTTGCTGCCACTGAAAGTAAAAGCAACAGGCAGTAGAGCCAGATCCTGTAAAAAACTAAGGAATATTGCTAATTAAAGCAATTCAAATTGCTTTTACACTGGTCACCCTGTATAAGTGGTCTCAAACATGGAGATCATGAAAAATTTATACAGATGTATTGTTTTGAAGCCAAACATATCCTTAACAGTGAACTACAGAAAGCAAGAGCAAAGAGTAGTTTAGAGGCAAACTATAAATTAACACACTGGAAAAATTACTAGATTTAAATGAAAAAAAAAGTTTTTAGGCTGCTGTTGTTATAGTCTACAGGCAAATGATGAAAGTAAAATCTTGCTTAGCTTTGTTTTCCAAAATATTTGTGTTACCAGGGAATAGCCTTTTTCTAGGCTGTATGTATTCAGGAAAATTACTTTTTCAAAGAGATAGCACTTTAAAATGTAGGCCTGATAAAAAAAATTAAAATAATGCCCTCATAAGGAAGAGTAAATGTTCTTTTAAAGCAGTATCCTGTGTTCAGATGAGACCAGTTGCAGATGCTTCAGGAAAGATTGTAAGAAAAAGAGTCTGTGTTCTTTCTACTCTTGCATCACATCCATATCTAAAGGGTGCACCTGGACCACCTTTCTACGGTCGGGAATCATAATCAAGGTCAATGTAGTTGATCACTGTTAAGCTATGCAGTGTTTTACTCCTATTGTTTTTAAGGGTCATCTTAACTTTGCTGCTTCACTCATGTATAGATCTCATTTTCCTCCACTTGAATTTCAACATTCTTCTGAAAGTTTTTACCTGTATTCAGGCTTCACTCTATGTCAAGGAGTTTACTTGATTGCTTAATCTGGGAAATTTTCTTGGGTTTGTTCTGTACTATTTAATGGAACGAAAAATAAATTGGCAGACTGTATAGGGAACATGCCACTTTTCTGTATCAACTCTATAACCATCAGAAGGGGGTTGCACATAACATCTCCCACAAGCTGTCACCATCTTCTTATTATTTATCATCACAATATCTTCCTCTTGTCCTTATCACAAAAGATTGTTTCCTATGCTGTTTTACAGTTACCAAAACCATCTGAATTTGGGGTATTTTAGCAAAGTCTCAGACACATACACACAATCTTTGAAGAGTCTCTCATGTCATTTATGATTTTTAGAAACACATTAAATCAATGTAAAGCAAAACTGTGCATAACAGCAGTATAAATTTTATTATACATGAATAAAATTCTGTTAACATCTGAACAATAATGTAATCAGTTGCCTCATGAGAAACAAAATGCACCGTTATTTACCAACATTACTGAATTAAACACTGAAATTTTTTCAGCTAACTATTTTAAGATAAATGACTTTTAAAATTTTTGAGAAAAAAAGAAATACTGGGATCTTGAAGGATACTTGCAAAATTTTTGCTCCAGTTGACCTATTTTCAAAACAACCTGTTTCAACTAATTGTTACATTGCTTAGTATATTGTTTTGATTTCTTACAACTGAACTAGACTTTCATTTATATATACAGGTAAATACACGTATGACTATATAAAGGCATAGAAATACATGCAGAAATGCTTGTGAGAGTGTGTGTGTGAAGAGCATCTATATCTATAACACTGTGTATGTCCATGTCTGTGTGTACATTTATGTAAAACTTCTTTTGACCTTTGTCTCATCCACTGAATTCCCTGCAACTGTACGTGGGAAACAAGGACTCCCTGCTGACCATCACAGAAGATGGGGGTAATGGTGTCAGGTACAGAGATGAGAACAGGTTGGCTTTGTGGTTGCATGGGGGTAGACATACTGTGCTGCCAACAATGGAGTGGGCAAAGAAATGTCTGAAGCAAGAAATAGTCTGCAACCAGCCTCCTAGAAGGAAAAGTCAGCTGCTTTTTCCCTACCAACCAGAACTTTGAAGCACTGATATCTAAGACTAATTCACTAAGTCTTTTTAAAGCAGCCCCTATGAAAAATGAGAGAATTAAGCTCACAAAAATATTTCTGATTACTGTATCAGTCCACAAAAGCCACATATTTCAAGATTTAATGGATACTGATTTCAATACAGCTGAAAAGCCAGAAGAGATTCTTGAGACAAAATATTAGTTAAAAGAAGTGAATTTGGTGCAATAGTCTTGCTATTTTAGTAACATGTATACCTTGCAGACATATAACTGCTTCTATAGATACACATATACAAAAATGAAGTTACTTGTGCAAGGCAAAGGGGGAAGAAATAATTTGTTAATTGGTTGTAGTTAAAAAGTTTAAATCATGTCATATGCACTAATTTTCCTAGAGTGGATCAAAAGTAATAAAAATCTGAAAAGGCACAAATGAAAACTCAGATCTTAAAAGTAAGTTACCTATACAGCCTAACAAATGAATCATGTGTCACTGGTAATATTGTATTTTTTTTTAATGTGCATCATATTCTTTTAAAGGCAATTATATTTAAAAGTATTATTTTTCTGATAATCACACGAATAATGCTAATCTCATTAGTTTCTCAATCTCTGTTGGCACCTGATGATGGAAAGTGAAAGCAGAACTGACTCCCTTGCATATGTTTTACAATCATTGTCTCTCAAATATTAGTAGCACAGACCATTTGCCCAGATACTTGATACATACACAGTCTTTTCTGTTAGTGACTGGTTCTAGGGCTGGGCTACATCCATTCAGTTCTGTGTTCTTCCTTTCCTGCAACATATTCTGTGAAACCCTGTGGACATTCTGCAAATTATTGTGCTGCATAAACTGAACTTTATCTCATCTCCAGTTAATTAAATCAATAGCAAGTCCTGTGTTTGGCACAAGAAATACTGATGGGCTTTGACTGACAGCATCAGCTTTATAAAGCACCACAGCGTAAGGATTTGTATGGCAAGTGAGTTCCTTTTCCTTCTCTTCATCACAATTGCTGACATTTTGGCTATATCTAGGGGGTGACATGATTCAGACAGGGCAGTAGCATGGAATTTAATAAGAAAGTAAGAAGGTTTTGCCTGTGACTGAAAGCCCCTAGTGAGAGCTGTGGTGTGTAAACAGCCTTGCTGCTGCTAACATGTTGGAAAAAATTTAAATTTAGCAAAAAGAACAAAATTATACTTTTAAAAACACCTTTATAAAGAAACCTAGGTGTCTAAAAATGCAGTGTAATAATGATATTTTTTCCTGTAAATCTCAGAAATTCATTATTAATTGCCCTTGTATATAACAATATGGAGATATAACATATATATATATGTGTGTGTATATATATATGTAAATATGTATATATATCTATTCAGACTTGCAAAAGTGAAATAATGTGCAGATTGCATCCATTCCCCAGGAGATGCACTACAGCTATTTTTCCTAGACACAAGAAAATTACTTTGAAATACGAAGCTATAAAATTATCTTTTACAAAATAAAATTTTTTATATATATATATATATATATATATATATATATGTTCCAGCTAGAAATAATAGGATGGAAGCAGAAAGTAATATGAGAAAGTAATATGCATATATTATTTTTCCCATACCACACATGTCTCTTAGGATCTTGGAAAAATAAAAAAAAAAAGAAAAAATTGACTTGATAAAAAAGTTTACAAAAGAAAAAATCATAATTTAAGTATGCTGGGTACAAAGGTATTGTCATCACCCATGGCAGTACCAGAGGTCTCAAAGACTGCATGAAGGACTGTTTAAATTGAATTAGCTGGACTGAAGAAACAATAGGTATTTTTTTCTTCTTATATATTTTATTGTGTGCAATACTTCTGCTTTTAATGCTTACAGAAGAAAACAATATTCTTTTAAAATGAGTGTTCAACTATCTTTAACCAAAGTTTTGTGATGCTCCCATTAAAAGATCCTATTTTCATTAGGTGCTAAACAATATAATTTAATATTTAACCTCTTTTATTCTGTGTCAGATGCTTTTCTTAGACTGATTTTATTTGTTTGCAGTTTCTGGAAAGATTTTATCCTAAGTAGCCCAGATTTTTCTCTCAGCCTAAAAGAAAAGATTGTTCAAATATAAATAATTTTTAAGTCACCATGAAATTTTCTTTGATAACCCCATTTCTCTAAACTTCAAAGCAAACTATTTGTTGACTAACATTTCTGCATTAACTTCTTTTTTAATTGTTATTATTTTCGTACTGCAAGTTTAAATGATATCACAATTTATAATGAAAGAGACTTTTGAAAATTTGAAAGCTGAATTTTAGAAGTCCACTATTTCTCAAAACACCTAGGGCTTTCTTGACCATGCTTGTAGCAAAAATAAAGAGATTTCATTAATAGAGCTTTGGAATATACTGTAAACTACAGAGATGCAGTCTGTTCATGCCTTTCCACAAAACACTTGGTTATGTGTCCTCCAACCAGGAAAGGGTAGGAGGTGCCAGTCTCTTTCATATCACTTCTATGTTTTTCCAGACAAGAAGGACAGGAAGTAAGTGTGTGTTTACTCCAGTGACCATGAGGCCACAAGGCATTGATCCATAGGCAGCAGGGAAGCTGTAGACACCCAGCTGAAAAGATAAAGCCTTAAGTCTTCTGTCATACAGAAAGAAGGTATTAGACAAGGAATTTTGAAAAATTATGCTTTCTAAAATGGGGTCTGAAAGTGGAGAAGAAATCATATGAAAGAGTTGGGACTAAGATATGGTCTCAATATTAACAAAAAAAAAAAAAGAGGAAATTCGAAAGCATAGAGTAGCATCACATATTCCATAAGAAAGGACATTAATTAGAACTATAAAAAACCCCCACACACCCTGCCAATAGACAAATTTTTCCCAAAAAAAGATTGTTCCAAGACATCCTGCAAAAACGGTGGATTTTTTTTTTATGCACGATGGGAACAAAGAAAGAAGAAAAAAAATGCTGAATTGGAAATGAAATGACACTGAAAAAGTGACATATTCAGGAAGAAATGTGCTATTCCCATACAGTTCTTCTAAGCCTATTCCCATACTGTACAGAACTCCACAGTTCTTTTTAATCCAATTTAATTTGGATGATTAAGTATATTGAAATAGCAACTGGAATGTAGTAAAAGCAGACTGTCAGTCATATTTTCTCTGTCTCCCTAAGAAAAGGAGGAACTGACGGATAAAAGGACACCACAGAAGCATGTGTGGGAGCTGGGAGAGTAGGAACGCTCAGAAGGGAGATGAAAGGACGGCGGAGGTTGGGCACACAGACTCAGCTGCAGGCGCAGGGCCCTGCTCCTGGCAGCACTGACTCTCCAGCTGGGCTATGGTACTGTGAGCTGCAGCAGCTACAAGAAAGCTGTCTGATCCTTTCCCCACAGGAATCTTCCTCAGGATACCTGAGGACCATAAAACAATCCGGGGGAAGACTTGCTGTACTGCTTTGGTCCTTATAATATTTTGTCTTACTGCTGATCTTACACCTGAGACTGTCCACTCTGCCTCTACTTAGCTTTTTCAGGACATGGAAAAACGATTTCTTTCAGACACCTCCTTTTTACCCTCACTAGCTTTATGAAAATCATTAGTGAAATGAGCTCAAATACATTTTTCCTAGGGACCCTCTCGAGGAACCTGCCGTCCCCCTTTGCCCTGTAAATACAATAATTATCAATATAGATATACAGATTAAGCTAATACTTTTTTTTTTTTTTTTTTTTTTTTTAATATTCAATTCCTGTGTGCTATTTGATGGAAATTTAGGCTATGCTGCAGCACTGCTTGTGAGCCAGCATCTTATTTCTTGTGAGTAAAATTCCTGTGATGTCTCTGGTAAAAGCTTTTGTCACAGGTGATAGGGGTAAGGGCGCAATGGGAATACAAACCTGCTGCAATTTGCCTAAAATGCAGAAACATCTGCTTGAGTCATGAGTGGCTTGTTGGCTGAATTCAGCAGAGGAAATTCTGGCAATTAATCTGAAGTGTCACTATATTCAATAGAAATTGTTGCAGAGGGCTTCTGGGGACATAAAGGTAGCTCTGGTGACCAAAGATTGCATATGTTTCTGTGGTTTATTCATTTTTAAAGACTTCACTGCACTCAAATAGTAAACTTTTTCTGAAAATAAAGTCTGCTTAGTGACTTTCTCCATAAATGGTGACCTACTTTGTGAAAATAGGTATGTCAGGATGAATATGGAAACTTTTAAAGATTCATATACGTACAAATTAGAGTTTATGGGAAAAGTTATTAATTTGTTAAAGGAATGGGCTCTGCGAGAATAAAATTTATTCTGCTTGGTACCAATGTTGCCCTTTGGACTAATTTTTCTATACAAACCCAAACAAAGACACCCAAGTTTCTATACAAACTTCTGTTTTTTCTGCCTCTTTCAAAATAATATTCCACATTGAGATCATACTTCAGTCACTGGACAAATACAAAAGCTTTTTAAAACTATTACAGGAATATCTCCTAATATGAAATACAATAAAAATTATGAAGTACACAAATTAATTCATGTATTATATATGAGCAACAGATTTTTCTAAAATTTCAGTTTCTCAATTTTTCCAACCTATTGTGAAGTATACATCACGTATCTCAATATTGTTATCTGTATCCACCCAGATGACTGATTCAAAACCCACTCTAAAAAGTAAAATTGATCTAAATGGATTTTGGGTCAGACCCGAACAGACTTCCAGATCACAAATTATTTCAACCCTTTAATTATTTTTTTAAAAATACCTTTACAAATGAAGCTTACCAACAGAACAATCCTGATAATATTGTATTGCTTTGATAGATTGTCATGGTTTGAGGATGGCACAATGCCAGTGCCCCCATGAAAATACACTTTCCCTAGTGGCTTCTGTGAGATGTGATCAGGAACAGAGCAAAGTAGGCTCCAACTCAGGAATAAAGGAAACAAACTTTATTAACTACAGCATCTAAAAAGGAACAGATACATCACTAAGAATGAAAACCCTCCAAATACATTCCTCCTCCTCCCCCCTTTTCCTCCACACCATGAAATAACACCATAGATTTCCACCCCATCACCATCTCTCAGATAATCAACTTTCAGTCCATCATCACCCCTCAAAAAATTAACTCTCAAGTCCATCGAGGGAGAGAGAGTCCACCCTTGCACCACAGGCTTCCCCCGGGAACACAATTGAAATCTCTTGTGTTTCCGTGTCACTTGTGGCATTGCCCGGAGAACATCGGCCCTCGTGACTTCTTCCCCTCCATGTCCAGTGCTCTCAACACTGCACATGGACCAGGACTGCCTTTCCCCTTTTAAGGATGCCCCGCCCAGTTCCAATAAAAGCAGCAGTCTCTCAACTTCGGGACACCAGTCCCTACAAATTTCACCCCATGGGGCAGAAGGGCTTCGTGAACAGAGATCTTCCTTTCCATTGAAGATACAGGGCATCTCACACCCTCCTCAGCCGTCTCTGTTCCCGCCACTGCTTCACTGTACTCTGGCTTCAAGGCATTGCCTCCCCCTAAATGCAGTCTCTGTGTCAAAGGAAAAATATGGGTCTGTCCATGGCCATACAAATAAGAGTCCAGCCTAAGGCTACTCCATCGTCTCCTCCCACTTCTTTGGATATCTCTCACATGCACCAACTTTCATCACACCGGCTCATTCCTTCACGCTTCATCTCTCTCTCCTCATTCAGATTCAGGAGGATCAGTATTTGTAAGGTTTCCATTATTCTACCAAGGGGTTAAAATCTTTGCCCCTGTCTGCCCAGAACTCCCACAGTGGCCAGGAACCTTCTCGCAACGCATCCCCCACTTCTGGCCGGCTGTGCTGCCAGTCCATGATATTGACTTTCAAGGTTCAAGGAATCACAGGCACTGGCTCGCTCTCTCTATCTCCCAGGGTGTGTGTCTGTGGCGGGTGGAGGGCCTGATGCTTCTCAGGGCTCCTCCACCCTTCCATCTTGCAAGGCCTTCACCCCCCTCCTCTGCCCGAGGCTCCAGCCTACCTCACCCGGCCCATGGCTTCCCTCCCACCCCCAGCCCCAGCTGGGCAGGGGAGCTCTGAGCGCCTTCACCGACCGGAACCAAGAGAGAGTTCTCCTGGGAGTTCTTGCTTTTAACCCCCTGTGTTCTCAGAGGCGGTCCATACCTTCAGTGGCCAAACCAGGTGCCAATATCCAAATCCAAGCACTGATTGGTTTGACCACAACCTCCCAAAAAACTCACTTCCTTCTTAACCTACGGCATAGATCAAATATTTATGAGTTAATTTTGCTCTGTTTTTATCTCTCTAAAAAACTTTCAATTCAACCATGCTGCTACTGCAAATATATATATATATATTTTTTATTTCAGCTATTCTTGTGACAAAGCAAATTCTAGAAGACTTACAATTTTTCTATCCAGTTAATCTATGGAATAGCTTACCCTAATGTAGTTAAAGCAATAATAATAAGCAGATATTTCAACTAATTGGAAAGGTCTGTTTACATGGAAAAATAGAAGAAGAAACTTTGAAGATACCAATATTTATCTGTTTTATGACTGGCTTATTTGTTGGCTTATTTGATTGGCTTTTTTTTTTCTGAAGGACATTCTATAAAGTGGTGGACTACCAAAAACAGCATTAAACTTTGAAGCAGGGAGAGCAAATATGTTACAAGGTTTTACTCTGCTTCAGTTCTTCTATATACTACAACTAACATCTATAAGCTTAAACATACTCCAGAAAAATTCTTCATGCAAAGCAATTATGAATATTTCTGTAAGTTTAAAAGTTGCATTTTAAAGTGAATAAGCAAAGGTGGAATTTGTCCAAAACCAACACATACAACAGACACAAACTGTGGTTTTAAATCAGGCTTTGTGACCATTATAAGTGACACAGAAATCTCATTCAGTGGGAAAATTAAAACACTGAATACTCAATTTCTCCCACACCGTTACAAGTAAAGAAGTTAAGATAACCTGTCATTGTACTCCTATGTTTTGAATACCTTGAAAGATGTGAACCTATTCCCTTTGCAACATTACACAATGCCATGTAATGTATTTTCAGAAATGTGGACATGACTTGTTTATAATATAATTATAATCCAATTTTAAAAGAAACCAAAATGCTCATATTTTTTTCCTACAGAAATGCTTTGTTAAACAAGTCTTTAAATTTTTAAAAATGGTACTAATCTCTTTTACATTCAATATCGGTTTTCAAGTTTTCAAGCAATTGAGTTTTCCTTGTAGCTATTTTAAAATCTTGTTTCTTTCATTACAATCCTAAATTGAATCATCAATACCTTAAGTTATTAAAGATTTGGGGAAAGCAGAGAGGAATGTTAGGAGAGCATTATACCTGGAAGTCAGCCAGGTCGGATATGTGAGAGCCATCCAGACTCCTGAAATTAATGCTATTATTGAGTGTTTTTTAACAATCAGAGAAGTTTATGAAACACCAGCCTCATACTTGTATCGACATCATAATTCCAAAAAAAGAAAAAATATATTCTAACATCTGGAAACAGGACTGGTGAACTCTCCACTGAAATTCTGTTCTTTACTGGATAATCAATCATACTCGGAGGAGATAGCAGCAAAGATGGGGCAACCCTGGATGTAGGGGCAACTTTGGATGGGGCAACCGTGGATGTAGGATGAGAGGCTGGAGAACAGCCCTGCAGAAAGGGACCTGGGTGTCCTGGTGGATGGAAGCCTGGAGTACAGACTGAGTACAGACCTCATTGCAGTCTACAACTACCTCATGAGGAGGAGGAGAGGAGCAGATATAAATCTCTTTGCTGTTGTGACCAGCCACAGGTCTTAAGGAAATGTCCTGAAGCTGTGTCAGGGGAGGTTCAGGTTGGATATCAGGAAAAGGTTCTTCACCCAGAGGAGATTGGGCACCAGAACAGGCTCCCCAGAGAAGTGGTCATACCCATCAAGCCTGGCAGAGTTCGAAAGCATTTGGACAATGCTCCCAGGCAAGTGGTGTGATTCTTGGGGTGTCCTGAGCAAGGCAAGGGGTTGGACTTAGAGACCCTCCTCCAACTCAGGATATTTTATAATTCTATAACTCTGAGACTGATACAATACATTTGACAGATTTCAAATTCCTGATTCCAGTTTTCATAACTCTCATATTTATCTGAAGTAGACCATCCAAACTATACTTTCTCTTTTGCCTCTAAAGCACTGGAGTGGAAGGCATGTTGTTCCAAAGACAAACATTTCTATTATGAACCTTACCACAGGCAGCAGGTTTGTTCATGTCAGATTTGTTCACACCATAAACATACTTGATAGGTGACATTTATTTTTATGTAAAATAAATACTTTGATTAATTCATCTGTGTTTACCTGCAATGAGTTGTGTTGGCTATTTCCTGCCTCAGGAGCTGATGTTTGTAGAAATATATCAGTCACATGCTAGCATCTCAAACTCCACACTCTTGTATAAATACAACATATATATGCAGACCAAAATCTAAAAAAACTCCCATCTTCTGAAAAATGTTCCACACAAATGCATAAAAATGAAAAAAAAAAAAAAGTGGCTATTTGAGGTCCTTTATTCATTGCCTTGCTTTTCTTAAAATGAAAGATTGGTTTGGTTCTATATTTACTTTTATTTCAATATAGTTCTATCTCAGATCCCTGCATCATCCAAAATTGACCATCTTTGAACATTATCAAGCAAATCTGTCTAGCAAAAAGATAGAAGTTATAAAACAAGCATAATTCTGTCAGGCTTCAAGATTCATCAACAAATAACAATAAAAACAAATTGTAAAAGCAATTTTTTATCAAACCATACCATCTAGATGCCTTTGTCAGTGTTAAAAGTGATTTTTAATCTCAGTGGAATTTGGCTTAATATAACAAAAAGTTATCTATCTTTAAAAAAAAAAATCTATAAAAATGAAATTTAAAAACCTTAAATAATACAAAAGAAAAAAATACATTGCAAGTTGTTTATGACTTTCTTTAACTTTAGCCTAAAGACCTTAAGACTTGGTTCTAATGACTGTCTGTCATTAGACAGACATTCATTAGAACCAACTAACCAGGAACTGAAAATGAATAAATTTAGTAAGGGTTTGTGTATCTCCTCTTGCTAGCTATGGTGAGTATGACACTACAAAAAATTACTTGTTTCCAACAGTTTACAAAATAAGTCAGTCAAGTTTAACAAACATTGTGATGCACAGTTACTTATCAATGTCCTAATAGTTGGTCCATTGAAAGAAAATTTACTTTGAGCAACATCAGTAAAGATAGTAAAATCTGATCTGAACACTAACAAAGTTTTTTTCATGGAAAGGTTTCCCTTACCAAAGAGATGTGGTTTATCCAAAGCTTGCCTGCAATATTCTCTATGTAGTAGAGCCAAATCTTATTATATTGTTAATTAATCATTTTATGCCACCCTTGGTTACTCAGCTATGTAATTTAATTAAACCAAGTCAATTTCTATGGATTATTTTAAATAAAAAATTGCATAGCTATTTAATGACCAATCTTTTGTTCTCTGTGATTGGTAAATAAATATCTATCCAGTTGCATGCTCACTGTTCTCCCATTAGGATCAGGAGGAGAATCAGAATGGCAGAAGTGGGAAAATTCAAGGGTCAAGAGAATTTAACAGCTGAAGGAAAAAAAAAGAAGTAAACATTTCATCAAGTGAGTCAAGAAGACTCAAGAATCAAGAAGGTGATCAATGCCGAGTCAGTATATGAGCAATGGCTGCCTTGGAAAAATTCCCACAGATTTACTGCTGAGCATGGGGTTTCATTGCATCCACTATCACTTTGGTCATGTTGGGTCAGCTCTCCCAGTTGTCTCTTTCCAACTCTTGTGCAACCCCTGGCTACTGGCCAGAGTAGGAAACAGAGAAGATCTTGATGCTACATAAACACTGCTCTCTAAAAGATGAAACATTGTTATCAATGTTATTGTTATGTTCTATTATAACATACATATTGTTATGTTATAACTGTTGTCAAAACAGTTTTGGTCCTAAATATAAATCACAGCACTATATGGGCTGTGTAATGCACCACTCTGCTTGGTGAGTTCAGGGGAAGGTAGTTGTATCTTCCCTGGGCAGTATATAGGAGAAACAACAAAATTGTCAGGAGGTTAAAAAAAACAAACCACTTTTACTCACAAACTTTAGAATATTCCAATGGAATAAGCCACTTGGCAAAGTTTAATGTAGCAAGCTTTAACTTGTTCAGACACAACAAGGGATTTAAACAGCTATCAATTGTCATTTTTCTTGGTCCAGCTTATTGTGTATTTTGGGAAGAAAAAGTGAAGAGAAAGAGAATGAGGAAAGAGAAAGAAAGAAGAAGGGAAAGAAGAAGCAAAAGAGAAAGAAGAAGGAGTTAGAAAGGTAGCCACCACATTGTGCAGTCCCAGCAGCTTTTAAATCCAGGGTAGTGGAGAGCACCTCATAGCACAAATTTATGCTGATATCAGCACTAAAGTCTTGTGCCTGCATTTCACACAGAGTCAGAATGTTCCCAGCTGGCCCTTGCAGCCAACCACCCCCATTACTACGGTGATCATTGCTGACTTTTCCAATGCTCACTCACCTCAGTGCAGCGCAAGAAGGCTCAGGGGTGCCAGGGGCAGCAGAGCGCCGGCCCACCTATGGCTGAGCTTACCGTGTTCCCCACCACCTCCAAACTGATTGTTTTGAGCCAGTCAGCCTCTCCTCCAGTCTCCTGCAGACTGTTAAACAAAAGTGAGCTCCGTGCCAGCCAAAGTCAGCATTTTCCCATTTCAAAATGAGCAGCTAGGTAAGTCATTTGGGCCACGGTCGCTTAATCAAACAAAAAGGCTCAAATTTATACTCTGTGTAGTTAAATGTTTCATTTTATTAGATAGTTAAAGAGTTCTGCTGTGTTTTTTTCTAAACATTGAAGCACTGTCATGAGAAAATAACTTTTTGCCATAACAGTGCCATGAGGGAAAGTCCCATTTATAACTATTCTGCCAGTGCTTAAAGAGAGTAAAAGTAATAATATATAACTATAGAAACAGGTTATAGACAGTTGAAATTATAATAATTTTTTCAAGGAAAAATCTTGTTTCGACTAATTTAAATGCATTTTAAACAACATATGTATTCAGAATATTCTGCACCTTTAACAAAAATTTTGCATTAAATTCAAAGAGAATTTTAAGTATAGAAAAATGTTGATGTTTCGGTTTGTTTGATATTGAATCATTGAATTGATGTTTTCAAATATCAATTTAACACAAATATGTGTGCTCATAATTAGTTATTAATACATTGCTAAAGAGTCATCTTGTAGTCATCAGTAAAATGTGTAATCCTCCAAAGAAATATGTGCATTTAACAGCCACAACTGCCTAGCATTTAATTAAAGGACTACAAAACTGAGATTTAAGTAATGAGCAAAGAGTCTTAATCAGTTTTTGGTTTATGGACACAGCTTGAATAGAGTTTGGGGGGAAAAAGAGAGAAAGAAGTAGGTATTAAGACCAAGGTTGAAGCATAAATTGCATCACAACAGATGTTAAGCCTCTTTTCTGGGTTATTTGGGGCAGACACTAGGAAAGAATTAATTGCACTGGAGAGAATGAAGCACATAGATTAAATATCAAGTTGTATTTTCTGAGAAAATGCTAGGGATTATAGTATCCTGTGACTGAAAATGGGAAGGATTTGAAGCATATGTCTGTGAAGCAATTTGTGATAAAACTTCTGTAGTTTGAACCAAATTCAAAATTTCATTTGATAAATTTAGTTTGATAAATTACTATAGAGACAGGAATTAAGATCTCCTAATTCATACCTTTATCAAGAGACAACTCTCTGTGTATATATTTACAGATTGATTATGCTGAGCAGTAGAAGAGAGATTATTGTAAAGGACTGACCTTGTCTGAAGGCCAGATGTCCACCAAGCCACTCTATCACTCCCCCTTCTGAGTTGGACAGAGGAGAAAGGAAGATGGAAAACAACTTATTGGTTAAGATAAAGAAGTTTTCTAAGGAGAAAAGAAAAAATTACGTGTGCAAGCAAAGTGAAAAAAAAAAATAAAATTCTATTATTTACGAGTAATGCCTTCCTAGGAAGCAGAGCTTCAACATTTATAATGGTTGCTCAGAAAGGCAAATATTGTAATTAGAAATGCACCCCTCTTCCTCCTCCTTTTCTTAGGTTTTTTATCTGACCTGATGTCATATTCTATGGAATATCCCTTTTGTCACTATGGGTCAATTGCACTAGTTGTGTCCCCTCCCAGGAATTCCCACCTCCATCCTACTGGTAGGGTGCAGAATGCAGGGGAAGCAGCACTGATTCTGTGCCAGCGCTGCTCAGCAGTAGCCAAGGCACTGGGGTTTTACCCACACCTTTCCTACCAATACTGAGCACAGCACTGTAAGGGCTGCTGTGAGAAAATGGACTCCATCTCAGACAGATCCAGTAAAACTATCCATGACACACAGTCTGCCACATATACTTGAGGACTATTTTGATAAATCTCACCAATTGACTTGATTGGTGTTAATTCATTTACATTCTTAGAGGAAGAAAACTTCTAACTTTGAATTGCATGACATTTGCATGACATAAACATTTTTCAGACAAGGAAAAGGCTGACTTCTGGACATGAATCCCCCACATTTTAATGGCTTGTAATTTCAAGTATTATGTGTGGAGAGAGACCACAGAATCACAAGAAAAAAAGAAAAATGGTTGGAAGGATTGTCTGGTGATTGTTTACAATCCAGCTCCCCCTTGAAGGAATGATAGTTTAAAATCTTAAATAAGAACATTCAAAACATTTTCAGTCAAGTTTTATATATCTCCAAGGGTATAAATTCCACACTCTATGTGTTCTGCTACTTAACAGCTGTCATTGCAGCTAAACGTTGCTAATGCGCAGTGTGAATTTCCTTTGTTGTGACTTTTTTTTTTTTTTTGACCTTTGCCTTTCTGTACCGGTTTTAAGATAGAGTTAATATCTTCACAATAGTTACTGTAGTGTTACTTTGGATTTGTTCTGGAAACTGTTTTTGACAACACTGAGACATTTTAACTATTGCTGAGTGTTTACACAGCCTCAAGGTTTTTTCTGCTTCTCACCCCACTAGTGAGGAGGCTGGGGGTACACAAGAATCTGGGAGGGAACACAGCTGGAACTGCCAACCCCAACTGACCAGGGGGATATTCCATACTATATGGCATCATCCTCATCAATAAAAAACCTGGGGAACATTCAGAGCACTTTTTCTTTTGAAGTAACTGTCATGTGATGAAGCCCTGCTTTCCTGAGATGCCTGAACACTTCCCTACTGATGGGAAGCAGTGAATGAATTCTTTTTTCTGCTTTCCTTGTGAGCATGGCTTTTGCTTTACCTAGTAAACTATCTTCATCTCAGGAGTTTTCACAGTTAGTCTTCTGATTCTCTCCCCCTTCCCATAAGTGGGAGGTGACTGACTGGCTGAACTGTGTTTAGTTGCTGGCTGAAGTTAAAAAAGACAGTGCTATGCACAACATGGAGCTCAAAAGGTTCAAGATAATGACAGATTTTAATGGAATTTGCTGGATCATGAACATGAGCATAAACAGCAGGATAATTTTTACCATTTTCAAACAAGTTGAAGAATATTTAGTTAAGATATTTTTCATTAACTTCTCTGCAATAACGGGAAAATACAAAAAACAAAAATGAAATTTAAAAATGTCCACAAAGAACTAAAGGAAGCCTTCAATGAGTTTCAAAGCCTTTTAAGTAACATAAATTTGTTTTTGAAATAATATAAAAATGACATTAGGCATAGTTACTGCTGTTGTGCTATGCACCTGGGATTAATTTATATAATAGGTGGGCAGGCAAGCTTGTTAAGCAATTTGTACATTTAGAATTTAGTAATCAAATCCTCAAGTAACCTGATAATCTCTTTTATTAATGTGCAACAAACAAAAGATCATGAAAAAATTAATAAAGGAAAATTGCACTGGGGATTACCATGTTAATAGTATACAATGCCAAATATAATAAGAAGTAGACTTTTTTTTTTATTAAGTACTAAATACAAATAGAAAAGAAGACAGAATATTATGACTGTTTCTGTCTGGCAAAGAGCATGAGGTTTATTAGTAAGCTACAAAATGAGCAGCTAAAGTTTGAATATAACATCTACACAAATTTTGGTAAAATAACTTTTCTTTCTCTTCATAAACCTGATTTTTTTCATAAAGAATTGGTTTTACTTTGTTCATGGTTTTTATTACATTTGAAGCAGCAGGTTTAGGGTGTTTTTTAATGACCAGATATGGAACATTTAGAATATTCTGCTCCTGGCCTTGAAAAAAATGACCACTAATATTCTTCTAGTTAAACCTGTGCAAGTAGTTCTTGCTGTGGTGTGTAGTAGAAGAAAAGTTACCTCCTTCAGGCACAGCCTCATTGAAATGCTGTGAATATATAAGGCTGACACTTCTGCTTCAAACCAACCCAGAACTGTGAAGCAGGCATCATAGAAGGAGAGTAAAATATTTCTATAAGCTTGTGAGGGAGGAATACAAAACTTGCTCTAAATATAGGCAGCATTTTCTGCAGTTATGAAGCTATAAATGGAGTTATGCAAAAGGATGGTGGGGTGGTAGGGACACGATAAAATTTTAGGAATTGTGACTAGGGCTCTGTGTCTGTAATGTTTTCTGTCAAGAATATAATAATAAGTGCACACTAGTTATCTGCTTAGGTGTTTTCACATTGAGTTTTAAAATAAGTTAGAAAGTTTATGCACAATTTAGCAATTTCTTATCGGGGGATCTAGAGGAACAGCATGATTTCAATAAGTGGCAATAACTGCTACTTTGCAGTCAGCAATCTCGATGGCAGTATGCTACCATTCTGTTCTTCATCCCCAGAGGCCAAGTCTGTACAGTGTCCTGCTGTAATCAGCAAATTACCCGAACACCTCAGAAGGGCCATAGACTCATTTGTTTTAGATATTGCTTTTCTTCCTCCAAACAGAAAAACCTGTTTGGTCACTGCTGGAAATAGCCAATAATTTAAAATTCATCAAAATCAAATACTGTGTGTGGCCTAAAAGACTGTGATTCTCTTGAATACGTTTAGCCTAGTGAATCATGTCCAGTTACCTATATCATTCTTCCATAAATAGTCCTTTGCTATGTGGTCTGCACACAGATCATCTTGATCTTTTGTTTCACTGTAGTAAGTGAAAAACATCAATAACAGAAAAAGAAATAGACCATAAAATAAAGACAAATATCTTTTGCTTTGAACAACTGCATCACAAGGTATATGTGTCTGGTGAATAAGAAAGTGAAGAGGAAATCATCTTCCAACCTCCAGATTTCTGGTCTGGATTAAGGTCAAATCACCACTTTTCAAAGTTTTTTACTGCACATAAAAGCACAAGCATTGACCATTGGATTCTTACCATTTTGTGCACTTCCTCCTCTCTCTCTCTGTTGCAGTTTTAGGTCTAGATGATGAATTTTTCTCAGGACAGTGAGGTCTAGAAAGTATTTCTAGACCTCACTGTCCTGAGAAAAAGTCAGAAATCAGGAATCTCTTCCTGTAAAAGAAATTCCATATCTATATCTCTGTCTTGTGGATTTAGTTTAAAATAGTATACTCATGAGCAAAGTTCCAAAGCAGAAAGAGGAGAAAATACCATTTCTAGCAAAACAGTCCTTCCTTCCTTCCTTCCTTCCTTCCTTCCTTCCTTCCTTCCTTCCTTCCTTCCTTCCCCTCAAATGTCACACTTGTCAAATGTCATTATTCGTTCCATGAACTAAGTAGAGCCCAAAATGGCAAAATAATATTGTGTCTGAATTGGTTAAAGGACAAAGCAACTCAGTTTTACATTTGATAGCTGCTGTGTACATAGGCAGTCCCTCAGCATTTTTTACAGCATATACAAAGAAAAGAATGACCTTTGAAAGACATGGCTTCAGTGGAAAATAGATGCTAATTCTATTTTTCACAAAATAGCCACTAATTTTGAAATGCTTTCATAATATGGACACTCAGTAATTCTAAATTCAAAACTGATTAAAAAGCTAGATTTTTATTCCCTTGCAGTGATTACTTTGCCATTTCTTTACAGTCCAGATTGGTTTGGGGTTTTTTCTGAATGTCATATTTACACCTGAAGTTAATTTTATAGAATTGTATGTGTCAAAAATGTTTTTTCTATTTAAATGTCAATTCTGGGTTTTTTTTACTATATCAGAAATATTTAAATCTGGTTGTTTGTGTCTATGATGGGCTGGTTATTTTATGCAAATATCTATATTTTCTCTGCAAAGTTTTTAGGACCCATCAGTTGAAATTTGCTCATTCAAACTGAAAACTGACTTCATGTTATTTTGGTTTAAGTTTGTTTTGGATTGTATGCACTATCAAAAGAAAATAAGAATTTTCTTGTGAAAATTTTGGATGGGGAGAAATCACTTATACACCTCTATTGTTATGTAGAATGCAATTATACGTAAATACCAACATAAAACTTCACCTTTTCCGTGCTCATTTTCTATCTTTGTTCTGTCTTTCTACTAGTCTCAGCACAATTTTTTTTTATTTAATACAGGAAAAAAACCACATTTATAATAACACACAAGTGTGGTCTTAACCTTTCTAAAAGTGGGTGTGAACAAACTGTCATAGCCCTAAATAGAAAATAACCTAGACAATGCACCACTTAAGGATACATATGACAACTGCCCTTGACCCAGGAATTTTTTCATGATTTCTGCTACACATTTGAAAGTCTTTTAAAAAATATTTGCTGTCAAATTCTTCTGCAGTATATCTACCTCAAAGGGGCAAAAGGATCTTTGGACAGGGGTTCTCAGGGCTCACTGAAAGAGCTTTAAACTAGATTTGAAGGGCAAAAACTAAAAATTAGGTTCACTACATATAAATCTGGTGATGACATGATAATATTTGAGGAATGGTGTGTGAGATCTTTCAGTCTGACACCTCAGTAGAGGTAGGGGATGGAGATCGATATGCCATTAAATATGCAAGAATTATTGATGTGTTAGAAATCATGGATGCACCTGGGAGTGATCCCAGGAATCAAGGCTTCTTGCCCCCAAAAGATCAATAGCACAACTGAAATGCATCTACCCTTTGCACACAACATGGGCAACAATGAGGAGAAGTTGGAAGCCATTGCATAGCGGTAAAAAAATGATGATATAGTGGGACAGAGTGGGATGAGTTGCACAACTGGAGTTGCAGTAATGGGTGGCTATAAACTCATCAGAAGGCATTGCCAAGGAAGGAGAAACAGGCAGCCCTCTATGTTAGAGCATGCTTTGATTGACTGGAACTTTATGATGTTTACAATAGGATTGGGTATTGATAAGGATAAAGGGGAAGGTCAACAAGGCAGATATCATGGTGGGAGTCTGTTATAGACCTAACCAAGATGAAGAGGCAGATGAAATATGGTATAAGCAGCTGGGAGAAGTCTCATGATAGCTAGATTTTGTTCTTGTGTGAAAATTCAGTTTAGCAGATGTCTGCAGGAAATCACATGGGTTAGTCTAGGATGTTCCTAGAGTATGTGAAAGGTAGATCCTGACATAGCTGCAGAGTGCTGTGAGATATCCCACTGGACCTGCATTTGAGAACAAAGAAAGACTAGTGGGTGATGTGGTGGTTGGAGGCTATCCTGGGCACAGTGATGACAAAATGATAGAACTTTCACTTCTCAAAGTAGTGAGGAAGGGGGTCAGCAAACCCCCCTGTTCTTGGACTTCTGGAGGGCAGGTTTTGACCTGTTTGGGTTTTTACCCTTGGGACAGAGTCCTGAAGGGCAAAGAGATAGCTGGACATTTTTCAAGAAGAGGATCGCAGAGGCCATCCCCATGTGCCAAAAGACCAGGCAGCAAGATAGAATATCAGCCTGGCTGATTAGAGTGCATTAGCTTGAACTCCAGGACAAAAATTGTGTTCAAGGATGTTGTAGAAGTTATGCAGGGAGGTAATTAGAATGGAAAAAGCCCAACTAGAAATTAAACTGGCTACTGCCATGAAACACAGTAAAAATGTTTTTGTATATACATTAGCAACAACAACAACAACAAAAAAAAAATCTAAGGAAAATCTTTATTTCATTCAAAGGGAAACAAAATGACAAAAGATGATGAAAATTCTGAGGCACTTAATGCCTTCTCTGCCTCAGTCTTTAATAGTAATACCAGCTGTTCCCCAGGTACCCAGCCGCTTGAGTCAGAACATGGGGATTGGGAGCTGAACACAGGGATGGGGAGCTGAATGAAACCCCCATAATCCAAGGACAAATGGTCAGCAATCTGCTACATGACTTAGACACACACAAATCTATGGTGCCAGGTAGAATCCACCCACAGATATTCAGAGGTCTGACAGAAGTACTCACAGAGCCACTTTCCATCATTTACCATCAGGCCTGCCTAACAAGAGAGATCCCAGTTTCCGAGAAGTCAAAAGGAGTCTCAGAGCAGCTGTTACTGCTCCTTACAACCACCTAAAGAGACTCTTCTCCAAGATAACAAGTGATAAGACAAGAGGAACAGCCTGAAGTTGCACTAGGGTAGATTTAAATTGGCTATTAGAAAACATTTTTTCATGGAAAGGATTGTCAAGCATTAGAACAGGCTGCCCAGGGAAATGGTTGAGTTCCCATCCTTGGAGGTATTTAAAATATGTAGAGGGACAATTAGGGGCACTTAGGGACATAGTTTAGCAGTGGACTTAGCAGTGCTGGGTTAATGGTTGGACTTCATGACCTTAGGGGTCTTTTCCAATCTAAATTATTCTATGATTCTACAAATTTGACCAATTGCACCGAGGTCAAGGAGGCTGCAGCCTCTGAAACATTGTGTCAGATGTGTTGTTTAGAACCTTTGAAAATCTGTCACATTAGATCTTTGTCAATAGTACTGGCTTTACTAGAAGTAAAGGCTGGTTATTCTGTTATCAGGGATGGAATTCTCGGGATTATCAAGCAGGGAAAATTCATTGCCTTACACTGCTCATTTATTTGGTAAGTATATTTTTGTTTTTGTTTTACAATTATTCATAATAACTTTTAAGTGTTCTGTAGTATATTTTGAAAAAGTAATATAATGTTAATAACTTAAAAGTATAGTACACCTTTTTCTATGAATTTTTTTATTAGGAAGATTTAATTTTGGATATGAATTGAAAAAATGACAGCCCTCTGAAATACAAAATAAGTCATTGTATTAACAGTTTTGCAAAGTTTGCCTTCTATTTGGCCATATTATTTTTTATTTTTTGGTATATATTTGGGAAGCATGATTATTCTTTTGTCATGTGCTGGCTAGTGCACAGAGAGTCAAACAGGCCCTCATTGAAGGGCAAAGAAGGCTGGTTTATGTCTGGGAGCAAATGAGTGTGCTCAGTTGGAAAGAACTTCTGAAGTGCATCATGCAGCAAACCATTCTTGGCTGAAGAGACCCCAAAGGTCTATCTCTCAGGAGAGCTGTCCAATATTAGATGATAATACCTGCATTTATTTTGCCTTGGTTAAACATATAGATGTTAGATTTTGAAGCCTGAGTGGGTCACTTTTGCCTGTCTTAAAATCAATGGGAAGGAAAAAACCCAATTAAACCAAACCCATTTCATCTGAGGAAATGCATTAAAACAGATGAATTATTTTTTCTGCCGAATCTGCCCCTTTCAATGCATTTACAAAGAAACTCAAAGTATTTAGGAATGATTATGGCAACTGAGGTTAGAGAATGCATATTCCATTTTTTGCTATGGAATTCAAAATGTAGAGGGAAGTCTGGGATTGTAATCCATGCTCTCAAACACGGTGCCTCACATTAAGTTTGAAAGCCTGATGCCTTGTCAAGGAACCTCATTGAAAATTTTAGAGTGCTCACTTCCATTTGAGAACTTTAAGATGCGATCTAGTATATATTTTGAGGTCTGCAGACCTTAAGAGATCTGGACCTACTGTAGAGTCTAGCAAAAGGCCACAAATATGTTTGAGGGACTGAAGCATCTGTCCTATGAGAAAAAATAGAGAGAGATGGAACTATTTAGCCTAGATCACCTCCGGGATAGCTCATCAATATACATGAATACAAGACAGATGGGTGCAAAGAGAATGGAGCCAGGCTCTTCTCAGTAGTGACAGTAACAGGAACCAGAGACAATGAGCACAAACTGAAACATTGGAGGTTCCATCTTAGCATCAGAAAACATTTTTTTTTTACTGTGAGTGTGACTAAGCACTGGCAAAAGTTACCCAGAGATGTTATTGTGTCCATATCCTTGGAGATATTAAAAAAAAATCTGAACATAAAAATCTAAGCAAGGGAGTTTAGGTGGCCATGCTTGAGTAAGGTGGTTTAACAAGAGATCTCTTTCAGATTCAATAATTCTGTTCGTCTGTGATATGAAAGGCAGATCTTGACATTAAAATATCATACCTTATAAGAAAAACAAAAAAAAATTACTCCATTCCTTGAAGAATTTTAATCTTTTATGTAAATTAGAAGTATGCAGATCATGTAAACATTACTTTGGAAAGATAATCTAAGACTGTGCTGGAAATGCTGATAACTAATGGTGTGAAGGATTCTAGAATACTTTTGAGTTTTTTGCAAGATTTGGGGAGGGGGCTGGAAAGTGAGTGTTCTGAACACAATTATGGCCATCCCTAACATCTATTTCCCTCTTGATCTCAATGTCACAAATCTTTGTGGACATGGGCAAAAAAATCAAGCAATCAATAGCTTGTGGCATAGCAGTGTCAATACAGCTAGAGCTGGTTAGTGATTGCTTTAGAATTTACTAAATATAGCACAGTGCAGTGGCTAGGTAGTGAAAAAGACCTAAGTGCCAAGCTTCTCATCTCAGGGAAATTGCTTAGGGTTTTTTTATGGTTGATTTTCTTTTAAAGGAAATCGGACACTGTTCAGGGCACCTACCTCTAAATTCATACCACTCAAGTTCAGAAATTTAAGTGGCTTGTCTAAGCTAACAGTTCAGTTGCCTTAGGTTTCTGCTCTGTAGCTTCTATTGCCACTTACAGCTTCCATTTCAACACTTTGTTTTTAGTTAGGTTAACCTTAGCAACACTGATAGATGCCGTGTCTCTCATTCAGTGTAAAAAAACCGCATCACCCTGTCTACATCCTTTATAGCTGAAACCGTAATATCTGTTGGCTGTAAAAAGATACAGACAGAGCTGGAGTAAGAGTTATCTGTGTTTTCCTATACTTTGCTACAAAGAGAGGCTTACTGTGATCTGGCGATAAACTTAGATGTGCAGGAGTGACTGGACTAAAGCCCTCTGTGTGAGAAAGAAACAGCAAGCTGCAATAAAAAAAACACAGAGGGGAGCAATATACAGAGATACACAGACACAAAAATATTGTTTTCAGTGTCAATGCAACATAGAGCTTTTTGAGCTAAGTGTTAGAACTATGCTGAAAAGAGCTAGAAATTCTGAGAAAGGAAAATGTAAAGAGCAGTGGCATTTTGTTTTCTCATTGATTCTAGCCTTTTGTGATTCTGTCTTCAGTGAAAGAAGATGTTATATATTCCTTATATAACTTTGGGACATCTCACTCTGCAAAATACTCCAAAATATTGCTGCCATTATCTCATACTGGCCAATCACTTACATTTGAAAACTACTTAGAGGTAAATGGGAGATGAGGTTGCTGGTTTTTTTTCTTTTTCATAACATTCTTAAAACTTGACATTATAGAATTCAAAATCTCCTTAATTTTATGACAATAAGCTAACGCCCTACTTTCTCATTAAGACACTGAAAAGGAGACATCTGATGGCCAAGTTGTTTTAATGTAAGATATATCTTTTTATAGCAGATGTGTCAGGCATATTGAATTATCTCAATATGGTTGCATCTTTATATTACCATAAAAGGAAAACAAAAAAGATGGAAATTAATGCATATTTTGTTTCCCTGCTTTTATATTTTAAAATTTTCTATTAAAAAAGAAGAAAATATTAAGAAATATTATTAAATGCTTGCCACACTTCATTCAGATTATGACAAAGTCAGCTCAAAATATTGCAATTCTTGCACTGATTTTAGTGAAATTTGGATCAAAATTTGCTTCTGAATGAAACAGGTAAGGAACATGAAGTAAAAAATAAAGTCAATCCTGAATGAAACATCCTTAGAGATGAAAGTAGCCTTGGGAGTAATTGTCTGTGAAACAAACTGAACAATGAAAATGTGGTTATAAAACTTTTTGAAAATAAGTAATGAAATTATCTTTTATCTTGGTGTGTAATATAGAACTAGTATGAGTATTATTATTAATAAAGGCAACACACAGTTACTAAGAATGCATTGTAAGCAGTCATATAAATAACAAGCCCATGACAGATTATTCATTATGATTTGGAAAAGAGCACAGACACAGGTCAGAAAGATTTAAATAACTTCTACAAAAATCATATCAGCATTTCTATATTTTCCAAAATCACATAAAATTATTAAAACTTTGCTTCCTTTTCCTGTTATTTTGAAATTTTCCTTTAGAAAATATTTTTTCCAAACAAATACATTATGCAAACATCTAGTTCCCATAAAAACAATCTCATTAAAAATAGTTCATAAATAATATTTGATTTTTATGACTAAATCCTGTCTTGAAAAGCATAGACACACATTCTGACCTTCTATGGTCACACTTGTTTTTCTGACCTGTTTTTCTTGTCCCCTTTGTTTTCCAGAAGTGCCACTGGTAAATCACTGCTGCTCAATGTGCTGAAGAAAAGCTGGCTTTCTCACCATGTGTTGTTTACACTGGTAAAGTGTGCATTAGACAGCAATTTCTTCCATCTATTACAGTATATTTGGCATTGCTCAGACTGGGAAGGTAAAAATCCCTTTATTTTTATATTTTCCTTACTAATCTTAACACCCAGAATCACTCTTATTTTTATGAGAGTGAATTGAAAACAACTCAGGAATTAATGTGAACATATATTAGAGTGGGAGGAATGTCAGTTTCTGAGTTAAGTGTATCAGGTGATACATGTCAATTATAGCAAGCATTTTCTTCAGGGAAAAGGAAGAGCTGTATCAGTAGTCTGATAGCAGACTGAAGCTGAAGCAGTCCATGTAGAAAATCTCTTTGTTTGGTGGTGTTGGGTTATCTTTATAGATGTGTATGTACATGGCAATGATCTTGGTAATTTCTTTGGAAAAAATTGTAGAAGAGTAGATCTAAATTTTGTGGAGATTGAGTATAGCAATAACTAGGCTTTTGAAGGTAACTGCTGTTTTTTTCTCATTTTCTTTCTATTTTTGTTTCTTTTTCATAGTTCTAAAACAAATTAAGAACCGGAACTTCACTTCAAACACATCTGCTGTATTATCTAACCTCAAAACTAAGCTTAGGCTGGAAAATAATAAGCAATTTTTGAATCAGATTTCACCTGATGTATTTCTGGGTATAATGTCAGAATGTCTCTGCAGTTCATCTCATTCTACTGCTGAACTCAGAAACACGTTCAATCTGCACAGTCATATCTCCCTCTGTCCTTAGAGAGATCCTTGATGAAAGTACTATCCCCTAGATGAGGGCGTGCAGGCAATAATTCCAGGGGTCAAGTAGGCATGTGTTGTGGTTTAATCCATCTGACAGCTAAACCACACAGCCATTTGCTTATTCTCCTCCAGTTAGATAGTAGACAGAATAAAAAAAATTAAAAAAAAAAAAGTGATGCTTTTGTAGGTTGAGATAAAGACACTTTATGGACACAAAAAGAAGGCAAAATAATTAAAATTGTAAAAGAATACACACACACACACTAAGAGATGCACAATCCAATTTGCCACCAATTACTGACTAAGCAGTGTGTTACCACTCACTGGCCAACTCCCTGCAGTTTTATTGTTCAGCATGGCTTTCTACACTATGGAATATTCCTTTGTGTCAGCTGTCCTGGCTACGCTCCCTCACAAATTCTTTTGCACTCCCAGCCCTCTTGTTGACTGGGCAGCGTAAGAGGCTGAAAAGTCTTAATTTAGTGAAAGCACCTCTCAGCAGCAACTAAAACATCAGTGCTTGTTATCAACAATTATTATCATCCTAAGTCCAAAACACAGGACTTTACCAGCTGCTAGGAAAATTAATGAAGCCCAAACCAGGACAGCCTGCGTGTCTCCTACTACTTCTAGAAGCTTCTGTTTCCTTTCCTATGTCCCTCATGCTTAGCAAAATGTCATTCAGCTTCACTTATCCATGAATAAGAAAACAGTCATTCTTCTTGATCCCACTGAAGCCTCAGAAAAATACTAATATGTCACTAATGGAGTTTTCTTGTTACCCGTTCAGATTTCCATCTTCAACAGCACTTCAGCAACTGAATGCACATCCATTAGTCACCTTGAATTCCTGTTAAGAGTTGTGTACTCCATTAACCCACAAAACATTCTCTTCTCTTCTCTGAACAAATGTTATTAAACAGAGTTGCAAGAAAAGTGCCTCTAGTACACTGACCATGTAAGAGAGTGTGCCCTCCCTGCACTTCTTATCTTCACAGTGGTTTTATGACATGGAGGGAACACAAATCACAAATCTTTGGTAAAAGCCAATTGCACTCTTGACTGAAAAGTAAGCAATAAGAAAATCTATCTACACAAAAGATAAGGGCTACTGTGCCAGGTCTTTCAGATTCTTTCAGTAGGTAAATTAATTGAGCACGGGTAGGAGATATTTGTAAAGATATATACATCCGTGGGTAACTGCTAAACCTTTTCATTTAAGAAATAGAACCTCATGAAGAGCTTGCACAAGACTTTCTAACCATAGGTGAGTATTCCCAGGATTATGTGACTGATGAAACAAAAATCTTGTGTGATTCCTTCATTAACATTGCAGTGAACACAGCTTAGTATGTTTCCAAACAAGCTGGCAATGTTCGAAGCCCAGCTGGAATTCCATATCTATAGATATGTACCAAGCTAGGCAACCCACTCACATCCTGGGTGTTGGCAGCTGGGGCTGCAGGGTTGTCTCTGTGAGGGGCTGCCAGGGTTGTCCTGTGCCATACACAAATGGCTCCTGCAGCTCCAGGTGACCCACTGGAGAGCATGGCTGAGCCTGGAGCCAGGGCAGTGGCTCCTTGGGGAAAGGGCAGAAAACTGAGAAAGAGGAGGCAGAATAGTCAAGCTCAATAGTGAAGCTGAGCCTGTGAAGAAACAGTATTTAGGGGGAAGGCATTTTTTATTTTGTTATTGTTTTTCACTGTCCCGTCTCTTATAAATTGTCAACAAATTAAATTAATCTTTCCCAAGTTGAGTCAGTTTTGTCCATGACAGTGATGGTTGCAGGTGATCTCCCTGCCCTTGTCTTAGCCCATGAACTTTTTCATCTTATTTTTTTCCCCTTCTGTATCCAGCTGAAGAGGGAGAGTGAGACAGTGGCTGGGTGGACATCTGGTAGCCGGACAAGGTCAACCCACAACACATTCCACTAAACGGAAGAAAAATGGACAAAACATGTTTGTTGTTTTAAGGAACTTTATTGAGAAGTGTAGCAAGTATAATAAATGCAGTAACAAAAAGATGTCATTGTTCTTCATTTACACTTTTTTTTAAAGAATAAAAAAAATAACTTGAATAAAAGGTGCCATTTTCTCTGCAAGTGATAATGGTCTAACATGGATTCTAATTATTTTGCTTGTTTATAAATATTTTCTTCCCTTGCCATTTATAAGATACTGCATCAGTCTTTTCAGTTCCCTTTGGTTTTTCCTACTGCAATATTGCTGTATTTGGTTTGTGTGGCCAGGTTTTGGCAGTGGAGGCACTGGAGGGGTGTCTCCTCTGAGGAGCTGCCAGAGGCTTCTCCTCTGTGCAGTAAAGTCAATGCCAGCCAGCTCCAAGTCTGACCTGCTGGTCAAAGCTCCAAGGCCAAACCTGCTAACAGTGGCGGGAATACCTCTGCCATAACAGATTTAAGAAGCAAACTAAACCCTGCAATTACAGCCAGAGAGAGGAGTGAGAATGTATAAAGCTGCCTTTCAGACGCCCAGGTCAGGTAGGAAAGCAAGGGATGATGTGCTCCAGGCACTGGAGTTGAGATTCCTAAGCAGCCCGTGGTACAGCCCATGGTAAGGCAGCTCAGCTGTGCCCCTGCAGCCCATGGAGGTTCACAATGCAGCAGAGATCCACCAGCTGCCCATGGAGGACCTCAGGCCAGAACAAATGGATGACTGAAGGAGGCTGTGGCACTGTGGGAAGCCCTTGCTGGAGCAGATATCTGGCTGGAGCCGTAGACTTTTGGAGAGAAGAGTCTATGCTGCTGGAAGGACATGTGACCTTGCAGAGGATCCATGCTGGAGCAGAGGAAGAGAAAGGATTCATCCCCCAGGAGAAGAAGAATTGGCACATGTGATGAACTGACTGCAGTCCCCATTGCCTGTTCCCCTGCCTTGGGGTGAGAAGGCAGAGAAAACTGGGAGTAAAGTTAAGCATGGGAGGAAGAGCAGGATGGGGAAAGTGTGTTTTTAAGAATTTTTTTTCTCTTATTATCCTACTCTGATTTTATTGGTAATAAGTGAAATAAATTTTTCCCCAAATAAGGTTTGTTTTGCCCATGATGGTAACTGGTGAGAGATCCAGCCCTGTCTGCCCTTTTGCTGTATTTCTCTCCCCTGTCCAGCTGAGGAGTGAACTAATAGAGCAGCTTGGTGGGCACTTGGTATCCAGACAAGGTCAGCCCACTACAACCTTTCTGGTTTTTTCACATAATTCCTTCTACTTAATAAGGAATAATATAATATATTAATTAAAAATATACATGTATGATTGAAGCCCAAAAGATTATGAATTTTGATATGATTATGAAGAAATTCTGTATTTGTTTCTCCATGCTGGATAGGTGGCAGATATGAAAACACTGCTATTTATGTCAAAACATTAGCAAGGAAAGACTTGCAAAGACGACATCAGAGTGGTGATATGCCACAAAGCACTTCAGTCTCAAAAAAGACACCAAAAGAACCATTCAAGGATTAAAGACAGTTTGAATATAAACAAGTTTATTATTGAAGTATCAATTACTGCATGCATCAAAACAACTAAATAAGGGTTACACTACAAATGGTAACATCAAAGCAAAAGATAGCTCTAATTTTTGTTGAATACTAGCATGAAAAAACATTTTAATGGAGCCTGTTTATCAGTTCCTGTATTTTCTTCTAAGAAGCTTCTTTATCCCCCATGGTAATAGCTGCTGAGTGTCATGAACATTTTGAGTGATGTCTTATTCAAGATGGAGAAAAAAGGTTTAGGCAGAACCGTGTGCCTCTGTAAAATGGAACTTTAGGAACTTTATTGGTTTTAATTGTAAAGTTTGTAATATAATGCATCTGTATGTAGACAGTACATATGTGTGTGCCTGTGTATACATATTTATATATACATAGCCAATGTGTCCGTGCACAAATTTTAATTAAAAAAATCATTATACTTTGAAGACATATATGCAGACAGGGTGCTCACTTCAGAAATTAATAATCTGTAAACCAGATTGGAAATCCCTTTATCAGGATACCTTTACCATGCACATAACCCATCCCATTAATCTCAACAGAGATGCCTGTCTCTGTAACTGTACTTCAAGCGAGTCAGGACTTGCCTGCTTGGCATTAAGGATGCACTTGTCATGTCATCTGTGTTACATTTTATACGAGAGGGAATGCAATTTGACCTTTATTTTCTTAGTCTTTGAGAATAAATTAACATTAAATTTAAAAGATAAATGGCATTGCCATTATAGGTTATGCTGAAAAGATTTTTCATCTATGTCAACTTGCTAAATACTATTTGTGCATAATACCAGCACATAAACTCACACAAGTCTTGCTTTCATTCCATATTCAGACTAGATTCTAAGTAATGTGATTATAATGCATTCTGTGGAAAAATGCTTTCATCTAAAGCAAAATAAAATTAATATTGATCAATGATCAATACCTGACAATGATCAATACCTGACAATGACATACCTGATAATCAAAAGCAAAATCAGAAATGAAGGGTAATATCAATTAACAAACTTAAGTTGTCAGTTAATTGGATTTTCTTTCTCCCAGCTCCAATTATTGTTGTTCATAAGAAGCCTCTAGACCTTATCAAACTTTACATGTCAAGTTCACTGGTTTTATTTTCTAAGACAGACTTGTTTATTTCACAGATCATGCCTGATCCCATGGGAATTTCTATCTTAAATGACTAAAGCGTACCATATGTATTAGAGACATCCATACTTTGGAAGTCAAAGTGAGTTGATGTAATTCCCATTCAGCTGTGTTCTGGTACTGTCTTTAACTGTCAAAATTTTTGGAATGTACTTGTTTGTTGACTGACACTTCCATGTATCTGTTTTTTAACCTGCCATTATAAAGTTTATCTCATTCACCTGTGAGTAGTATGATTTTGGACCTTTTTTTCTTATGAGTTATGACAACATTTCCACAGTTCCGCTTCTCTTTCCAGTATTTATCTTTTATCACTCATAACAGAGATTCTCATAACTGCCAAGGGGTGTCTGTTTTGTTTGTATTGTTGAATTCACTCTCTAGGAAATACTGAGATAGATGGGTGCAAATCCATAAGAAAATCAAACAATTGCTAATTCCAGTTAATTAAGTGATATCAAAAGAAAAAAAAAATAGGGATAATGCTGTTCCATTAGTATATTTGCATTCATTTAATGTAGATGTGAAATTTGAAAGTCAGACTTTTTAAATTGGCTGGTCCTAGTTCTGCCTAAACTGCTGTGTGAGTTCAAGCAACTCACAAGACTGCTGAGTGTCGATATTTATGTAAAGGAGAAAATGGTGCTCATGAACTTATGTGATATCTGTACTGTGCTTTGACTAAGTAATTATTTAAAATGCTTTGAGAGTCTACTTGAAAATGTCTTTGTTTATGGAAGCTTTGGCTTCTCATTCCTTTTCTCTAGATGTGTGGTGTTTTCTCTACTTTGGAGTTCTGTATTATACAGTATATAAAGAGACTTTACCATCTTATACTGCGCAAATATTGAGAAGGCAGAAGTCATACTTAAGTACCCAACACATAGAAAGGAAAATATTTAAATATGGTTTGGCAGCAGTGCATATGTTATTTGTCCTCTTTCAGTGAGAGGATCTCCTTCACAAAGTAGAATAAAATTCAGTTTTACAGATTTGCCATATTTTCTGACAAACTGTACCTGTAATAATGAACAGTACATATTTAGCTTTTGTGATATGCAGAAATTGTCTGTGAACACTAATTTTCCATAAAAAGATACCCCAGATGATAACAATTTACCATAAATATAAACAAAAGCAAGTAGTTGTAATAGAATATCTTGAAAATTATTTGAAAAAGAAAAGTCTTTGCACCTGATCCTACACTTTAAGCTTTGCTTTTATTACTGTAAAGATAAAATTCTTTCTTGTACTTACATTATAACATACCACTTGCATTTAGCTTGTAAAACTGTAAAAAGGCTATAGTAGTCCTTATTAAATTAATTAACATATAAAGATAAGATGCCACCTACTTCAGTATGGCTGAATTTCAATACTGATATTTTGGAAAACAAAAGACTCTATTAATGTCTTTAATTCTATTACTTTAAATCAGTTTCAATATAAGACTGATTTCCATTATTGCACTTTTAAAAAACAAAACTAGTATAATAACTAAGTAAACACTGCAAGTCAAGTCTAAAACATTGCGGAGTTATCTAATGGAAAAAAAAGGGGGGGGAGAAATTAATATTGATAAGATTTTCAGTGCATTTTTTCCACTGATAAATAATTAAATAGAATTCCATAGAAAATATTTTATTCTAAAACAATACAATAAAAACAAAACCCCACAATGAAAGAAAACTAAATAACTTTAGCTGTGATCACCTGACAATATTCTCCCTGTCTTACCTCTTGTTCATTAACATCTATATTTCCTGACTAAGTTTAAAGTGCCTAATTATAGGACCTATATTTAAAAGACAAACAAACAAACCTAAATTCAAACCCAAGCCAAGAAAAGGATCATCAGACATTTTATTCTTTTTCAGTCTGTAGGGAGACAGGAACTTTCATAAGGTTTGCAGGTATGCCAGTATAAAACCTGAAATACCTTCTGAAGGTATTAAACCCCAACTAAGTCCATTCACTACTAAGAAATCTACCAGAAAAATGTTCCTAAATTTACATACTGTACATTAACATATAAAGTTGGATGGGCTTAACCTAGACTCTGATAATGAACTCCATTACATTTTTAATAGTTAATTTAATATTAGTCGAATAGAAGAATATTCAGTAACATTTGATAGCTTCATAATGTTGGGAGAATTGGGCCTTTCTTATAGGCTGTTACTGTACAGACCAGAACATACATGTCACAGTGGCCATCTTTTTCAGTGTTCTTTTACAAATACCTAAGCCCAAAACCAAGTCATTAACCAAACCACACTTGTTTATGCCCCCCTACCTTCACAAATAATAATAATTCTCAACTCTCTGTCCCAAAATGCCAACATTTATGTACTTTGTTTTTAGACATATTTGAACAAAAAAATTCCATGAATTTTCATTTTCCTTTTCCAAGAGTCCATTTATTTCTACCTTGGTTTTAGTTTAATTAAAGGAATGCAAACTGTCCTTTAAAATGTCTAAAGAATAACAAGCAATAAACAAATGATCTCACATAAAATCTGGCAACCTGCGTTCCCTTTAAATTTTTTTTGTTATTTTTCTGTCTGTTTAAGAAGTAAACATTATTTATAAGTGATAAATTATAAATAATAAAGTGATCTGCTGAAAGAGCAGGGAATCATTTCAACCCAGTCTTGTAAACTATAGTACAGAAGATTACAATTTTTTGTAGTTAATATACAAAAACTGTAGAAAGGAAGAGCTGGCCTTCAACTTCATATAGGCATGAACTTTTTCTGAAAATTAACAATGGGTGTAAAAAATATTAAATTGTAATTCATAATAAGTAATGCTTTTCTTTTGTATACCTTGCCCTTAATTTTTACATCTTTAATTTGCACATGAAAAACTTAACAAAGATCTGGTCCTATAATTTTTGTGTATAAATTCACAATTCCTACAGAGTCTGTATTATAAAGGTACACAGGGTAAATTTGTGCTTTCCTACAAAATGTTTTGTTCTGTTCAGTAGGAAAACATCAACAACAAACACCAGAAGCCTCAGTAAGCATGCACATCTCCCCAGCCCGATTTATGCACTGAAGCCAATGTAAAATCTACAAATGAGAACATAGAAAGAAAATATGCCATAGAACAGATCCTCACGTGGTGTAAACTGTCATTTCTTTGCTGAAGTAACTAGAGTATGATGTTTTTCACCAGCTGAGGGTCTTCCCCCAGTATTCTGTACCTTCTTCAACAGGAAAACAAGCATTGATCACACTGTGAACAGCTCTAATTGAATGTTTCTTTGCTTTTGAATGTAACACCAGCACAAAAAACAAAACAACAGTGAAGACTCAAATATATTCCCCTTTCTTTTCACTAGGATTAGTAGATAGATTGCAGCAGATGTATAGAAATACTTTGGAAAATTATTTATGAGGTGGTCAAAACTAATGATAAAGCTTAAAGTAGGCTTATCCTTTTTTCGTCAGCATTTTTTGGTATGTGCTTATTTTCAAGCATGTGTATTCCATTGAAATCAATAGAATAAGCCTGTTTTTAAAGTTGGAGGAAACTGTATACCTGTTATCCTAAAATTGATCCTATATAATGATTCCAAAGTTTTTGCTAAAATTTTGGCTGCAACTTAGTTTTCTTTTTTGCAGTATTGACTAGTTAGTTAATTTTCCATGATGGTGTCAATTTTATGTATACTTTATGCAGAGGTAGAAAATTGATGCAAAAACAGACTAATTGTTCATTTTCAGACAATATGGGATTTCCATAGCTTTGTATTTCCTTACATGCATTCACCACAATTGCAATTTTCCATCATCCTTACTTAGCATTGTTATATATAAAACATATATTTAATATACGGAATTTTATAAAATATTATTGATCCTTCTTAAATTGTTCTGAGACCAGTGTAAATCTCCTTTAGGCATTCTTTCTTTTCTTTGTCTAAAACATACCTCTTTGTCTGGGACAATTTGTAAAATTATGGTTCAGGGAAACATTTTTACCAAAGCAACTGATGTTTTCAGGTCAGCTCGCAAAAATAAAAACCAAAAATCTTTCTTCATTCAATGTCTTCAATTAATACATTTTACCTGCTAATATTCATGGATATTTTTACCAAAATTTTTCATTTTCTATGTGTTCCAAGTACTCCAAGCTTCTTAACATTGCAACAATGACATGATGCTGGGATTATTTTATGTAGGTGCAGATGGAGAATGCAGATGGAGGTGCAGAATGTAGATGTAGATGCATCCACATGTATATTTCTTCAGCTTTTGCTACTCCTGAAATTGAACTTGATTTCTTTTCTGCATGGGCAGGAGGGAAAAAATAATAAGTGATTTGAAAAGAAACACGTATACACGTACATTACATTGAGTAATTTACTAGCATGTTGATATGGTCTCTACTCAGGTTTGATCAAGCTCTACAGCTGCAGAGCACAAATTTCACCCCACATCCTGAAATATTCTGTTTATTGCAACACAGTAGCCATCATTGCTCCAAGAAGGAAATATGTAACTTCTATACAGAGATAGAAGTTGTTACAGTTTTTTAAAATGGGCTTTTCTAAAGCTATTTGACTAACCATGCAAAATACCACAGTGAAGAAATTTTACATTTGCCTTAGTGGTAGTAGTCATCCAAAGAATTTATCCTAGACTGCCTTGTCTCTGGATTCGTCCCTAAAAACCAGACTGAAACAGTCCCAAGCTTCTTAGCAGATGAAATAGCTGGGTATATGAACCCTGACCCTGAAACAATTTTTCAGATAGATTTTATTGAAAACTTATTGGCATAGCTCAAGGACTGTGGCTTTTGTTAGTCAAAGAACATTTTGCTTAATTTCTTTCCATTTAATTTTCCTTTAGTATCATTCTTTCAGAGCTCACTGAAACCTTGTAGTTCACAGGGCACAATCTGCGCAGGTATGAGTGACAGCTATAGAATCAATTCCCACTTTACAAGAACAGTTGTCTTTCTCAGAACTAGTTTTCTTCTTGTGTTACCATGACATTCAGGATCACATGTATGAAAGCTGTTTCCCACTTGAAAAAAGGTGTCCTTCATGATGGATCTTACTTCTAATTTCACTGCAGCCTGTATTGGGTGACCTTGAAGACTTGCTGCAAAGCCCATCTGTTTGTTGAAGCTTTCCTTTAAAAAAAAAAAAAAAAAAAAAAAAAAAAAAAAAAAAAAGTGATTTGATTGGCAGACTGATTAAAATTACCTATGAGTAAAGTTAGGACCTGTTGTTTCAGTGGTAACAAAATTACAGTAGGTACAAAAGAAAAGAGAGGAAGATTTACAGACCTCTTTAAAGCTTCTTAATTTTTTATTTCTTTTAAATTATTCTATTGTTTACTGTACGTATGGAGCATGGAATAGGCATTGTAAGCAAATCTGAGTTAGCAGCACCATCATTTTAGAACAGATTGACAATGTCCACTTCAAGGTGTCTTTGTCTTTTTTTCTATTGCCTCTTTGTTTTAGAACTAAGACATCTTATTCTACCTGAATGGTCTAAATTAAAAGAAATCCTTAAACTCTGGAATTTTGGGTTATTATGATTTGACCCAGCTGTCCATCACTCTTCTTCATCAAAGTCTTTACAGCAGATAAGGTACCCTGATGGTCTCTTTGTTAGGAACAAAACTCTAAGCCACAATTTCATGTTAAAAGATAAAAGGAAGTACACATTTAATTTTTGTGGGGAGATATTTCCCACATAAGGTTTACAGCTTCCTACAATATATTCATTCTTTTCTTTATTTGGACTCTTGAATCCGTGGATTGTTTTGCAGTCTTAAGGAAAAAAGTGTCTCTCTGCATTTATTTTCAAGTAGCAGTGACCCATATGCGAGTCAATTTGGAAGGCTTTGTTCATCACAAGTTCTATTTTAATCTTCTTTTACCATTTTTTGGGAGAAAGAATAACAGTTTTAATTTCTTTCCTACTCCTTTTCTTTTGTTGTTTTCAATTCCAAGCTCAGCCAAGAAGATTCTCCCTTTAAAAATATGTATAATTTAACATATCTGTGTGACTCACTACACTGAAGCAAGAATCTATCCACTCAGGTTACAGAGTACATATGAACAGGAAATTACTAGGTCATTTTTTAACAAACTAAGAAGAGGATCTTTAATGTTTAGAGCCATTTCCAGTTTTCCCAAGGGCTTTATTTATGTAATAAAGATTTTGCAGATTTATTTTACAAAGCTCTAAGTACCCCCCTTGCTGCATACTCACATAGTAACAAGATAGCATAGCACAAATAGCTGACACTCCCTCACTGCCTTGTGGCAAATGACATCACACCATTGTAGGAAGAAATGCTGTGCGTATTTGTTAATTTGAAGACTATGCATGGACTTTAGCGAATCTAAGAAAGAAGATTTAAACAGCTGGGCAGGGACATGGACACATTATTAGCAAAAGTCTTAGCAACCAGACAGAGCAGAGATTCGGAGACCTAAATGTTCTAACAAAAACTATGAATACTCTTCCATAGCACAGACATGCCTTTATTCTGAACAGAGTGTACTTGCTGTATAAGCTATAATTACCTGTAACCTTCAAGATTCCCTTTAGCTTTATATCTTAGGTCTTCAAACCTCTCTAAAAGCTTTGTCTATCACATTAACATTTGTTAGGTATAACATATCCTTGCATTGAAACCATTTTTGGAGAGAATGTCAAATTATTCCCCTTATATTTTTCCCATTCTAATACAGATAGACTAAAGGCATTAGCCAGAGTGTTACAACTCACTTTATTACATAGACAAGAGAATGCATTCAGAAATCAGAAACAGGTAAAAAAATTATGCGTAGAATGTTAGCTGAAAAAGCACCTGCTTAGGAAACAGTATCTTGACCAGAAAAACAAACACACAAACAAACGAACAAACACACACCCTTTAAAAAAAATCACACAGACCTCAGTATACTTTATATGAAGTTCTTTAACACACAAACAATACTTTTACTTACTTTTAAGTTTACATAAAATTTAAATTTAAATTCCTCTTGAAGAAAGCCATATTCTGAAAGTCTGTAGTTTATTTAGCTGTACAATGTATGAATCAAACAAAACTATATTACTAGAAAAGCTGAATTACCTTATCTTCAGACAACTATAAGTACTAAAAATTGAGAAAAATATTAGAATCATGGAACTTCCCAGGTTGAAAGGGGCTAGAAAGATCAATCCTATGGCCCAAACTCTCTTGAAAAAGGGATCTTATTGTATGATAAGGCAAAAAAACTTGTTATATCCTGTGCAAAAAGTAGTGTTCCTTGAAATATTTAGAGATCTTCAACCAAAGGAGACTATAAGAAGGATGCACTGAAAAACAATCTCGTGTAATTCAGAAAATTTCCTGCTTTCTCATACCTCACAGTGCAATTGGTCTCATCCGTCTATTGAGGTCGTCTTAAAGATGCGTAGTTTTGGTGGACAATTTATACACCTCACTCTTATATTTCTGAACATGAATGTATTAAAGTTTCAGTTGCTTACAAAGTAACAAATTGCACTATTTGAGAGGCCCTCAGTATCTGAGGCAATCACTTGAGACTGTACTTAAAGCTATTGAAACTTACAAACAACTGCCAAATAGCTCAAATCTGCTTGTCAAAAGTATCAGGACTATGAACTAAATAACAAAATGGACACATAGCACCTGACTGGCAGTTTTAACTTTGAAACATTTATTTGTACTGTCTAACAGAAGTTTATTTCACTAGTAATAATTGCATTTGTATCTGTAACTGATTTCTAAATTTGCAAAAATATCTGTACATCAGTTTGGGTTTTTTCACCTAAATTTTAATATTGAATGCAATACATTGCAATTGTACATTGTAATTTTCTTCTAGTTATTTGCTAGCCAAACACTATTAAAATTAATACGGTTTTGGCAACTGACAATGGATAAAACACTGGGAACAGAAACAATTTTGGGTTTACCTTCATTATTATTTTGTCAGTCTGATAAGTAAATATTAGGCATAAACATTTTAGAAATATGAGACATAGGCATTTGTAGATTACTTTTAATGTTTTATTTACTTTAACAAAACTACATATTTTCCTACAGCAGTAATGAGTCAGGAAAATTTCAGATACTTTCATTCTCCTATCTTTTAAAAAACATACAAATTTCAGGGCATGCTATCATCCTGTTACTTAAAGAACTTCTGTGTTGCAGGAATGTCTTTCACAGTCAGACCCTGAAATGGTCATTCATGCTTTTGTTATTTCAAAATTAGATTTTTGCAATTTCCTATTGGCTGCTTGCCCAATAGGATGCTGTATAAACTCCAGCTGGTTCAGGATGCAGTTGCCAGGTTTCTGTTCTAAAAGGGACAATCCAAGCATATTTCACTCTTTTTGAAATCTTTGCTCAGATTGCTGGTTAGAGAAAATATTGATTATCAAGTAGCCTTTCACATTTTCCAGCAGAAACATGACATTAGTCTAATGCACTGATTCAATATTTTATTTTAAGACCTTGCCTATGAAACAATACCCAATGAGGAAAACATCCATGTTGACCAAGGTCAACTTGCAAATTTTAGTGAACTCTTATGCAGTATCAGTAACACTATTTTTCTCACTTAATGTAAATGATCCAAAGTTTCAATATCAATTTTTACATAGAACTACTCATTTGTGTAGATGGATTGTCACGGGTTTTCACTAGCTGAGAATCTGGGCCTTGGTTTTAATATATTTTTTTAAATTGCATTTTGTGATTGATTGAACTGAATACAGGGTCAGAGGTTTTGACATTTTCACTCAGGTTTATGATCTAATTCGCACTTTGGACTGAGACTCTGCAAGCAAATGATTTCTGTTTGAGTTCATCGCAGAAGAAATTCTCAGATAAAAAATAAATTCAAAAGAGGAAAAAATATTGACTTTTTCTATGGTAGCTTACACTAGTTGACGAAGCTTGACATACTTCTCAGCTTTTTCAAATTGAACAAACTTCATTTCAGATATAAGGGACATCTGGAAAAATTTAATGTGTTACTGAAATTGCATTAAAACATACAACAAAAAAAAAAAAAAAGACAGAGACATCTAGTAATTAAGAAACTTAAATTACTTCCAATACAAATGAATCCTATTTTTAAAGTTCATGAAACGTGGTTCAATTATAAGTCAATCTACCAAAATGAATAAACTACTGAGTTCTTAAACTGTCTTTCTTACAATGGTCCCACATATTGAAAACTGATTTTAATTCTGTGGTTAATTTTTTTGTTTGTTTGTTTGTTTGTTTTGTTGTTATTTTTTTGTTGGGGTTGTTTTTTGTTGATTTTTTTTTGTTTGTTTGTTTGTTTTTTTATGAGCAGGAGTGGATAAGTAGTATGTCCACCTGGAGCCCTGAGTTCCATCAGGTGCTGCCTCCTGGAGCAGTGGTTTGTAAGATTATGTACTTTGAATGCTGCAGGTATTTTTAGAGCAAATTTTCAAAAGCATTAAACTTCCTAGCAGAGGTGACTGGTGTCATTTCCAGAAAGCCTCAAAGATGCTAAGGGCAGCCTACAGAAGGGAACTGAGAAGCTCAACTACGCTCCTGAAATACTGATGCCAAGAAGTGATCTTTAACATTAAGCCAAATGGTCTGTAATGCCTCATGTTCGCAAGGCTATAGCCTTGTACATCACAGATTTCCTCTGGGTCCAGCATGCAGATCCAATGGGTCTATTATTGTTATTTTTCTAATCTTTTCAGTGCCTTCAGTTTCACTTGTCATGATAGTGAGGGCTGTGTGGCCCACAGAGCAGCCAGTATGGGACTGGGTGCTCCCAAGACAATGAATGCTCTGCAGCGAGTGTGGAGCTGCACAAGGGTGGCAAAAAACATGACATCTCAGATAGACAGGAGAGAAGGAGCTATGGATTTGTGCATGCTTTGTACTGAATTTACTTTCAGGATGAGGGTAACATGCCATACATCACCTTATATCCATTGTCAGCCTAAACCATGGTCCCAGTTCTTAAATTAGTTTAACTTCTGAGATATCCAGATAATTCAGAACAGGGTTTGGTTTTGGTATGGGGTTCACCCTCTTTCTCTCTCTCATTATGTTATTTATGAACTCATTTATGGTTATTCAATTTTGGCACTTGAAATACGAGTAGTTGCCTGTTCTGTATGCAAGAACTTGATATTGCTTTTAATTTTCACAGCTCTCTAAAACTGTCCTATTATTTTTGCTGCCCTGTTTTGCTGAAATTAATCTGGGGTAAAAAAACCCAAAGAATAAAATGGGCTCCCTCTGAGTACTTAATTTTCTTTGTGTTGTGATTAGAGAGGAATTCTTTTCAGGAGAGGATTATAATCACTTGTTTCAAAACAGATTTTTAAAGACAAAACCTCAGCAATAAATTAAAATGACACTGTTACATAGTTCATTGCACACTATTACAATATCTTGCACTGCTGGTTTACAGGATCTCAGATACTAAATACGTATTCAAAAGGGGACAAGTAGATTGTTGATTCTTGTCAACAAGACAAGACATAAAAAATATACATAAAAATGGCATATATTGTTAATAGCATTCATTTCTCTAGGCAAATTACCAGTATCAGTTTTATTTACATCCGATGAAACTCTCATTCTGTTTAATATTCCACAATAAATTACACCATGTTCTTTAGTAGTATTATTGTAGTGAATTTGAATTAGAGAAATGAACAGGCTTTTCACTATTTTCTGCATACTGACAATAAAGAATCTCTGATATTATTCCCTGCTGGCAGAAAAGATGAAATTTATTCCTTCTTCTGTTTTTATTTTAAATTTCTAAGAAGGAGAGTGAAAACAGAAGATGCATTATTTCACTACTTTCTGTACATTTTTCATAATAATTTAAACAAAGAAAAATATTACTTATGAAAGTGAAAAGCAGAATGTCTACTAAAGGATAAAAAGTGTTAATTAAGCTAAATAAAATATATAATTGAAGACATAAATTGAGAACAAAACATGGTGTGGAAATATTATTCTTACTAGAAACAGTAAATGTGGCAAATTAAGATTGCACTTAAAATATTCTGTCTGTTTGCTTCACACATAAAACTGAGAATGCAGCAAATACATAATTTTTTTCATAGTGTTCAGTAGTAGTGGTATATATTTATAAATCATACATTAGAATTGAATCAGATAGTCTGACTATTTTAGGGTAACAACTACATATAAATGACTATACTGAATATTTGGAATTGAAACAAAGGTAAAAAGATGCTACTAAAACTGCAAAAAAGAAATGGATTTTTTATGTTTTCCATTATGGAAATACGGATTACCAAAGGGGAAAATATATAGATATACTGAATGGGTAGTTTCAGTTTTTCCAGGTTTTGATAGCTAAAGTGTAAACAAATCTATTCGGAAAGGGATATAGCTATTTAGGGCCTTAATTAGGTGATTATATGCAAAATTTAAACTGAAATGTTCTCTTAAAATTTTTTTTAAACTGAAATATATTTACAATTAATGTATTTTTAGTGTGTTTCAATAGAGGAGGGATTCAGAGTACTGCATTAGGAAGCAGTAAATACGATATTGGGTCTGACTTTTTACTAATTTTTAAAGTAATAATTTCCATATATTCTGAATTACTTTTGGTTCTTCCCAAAATATATTCCCAAATCAGGTTCTTTTATAGAGTTGAATTAGGAATAAGAAAGACTTCAAGACTTGTGGAAAAAAAAAAATCAGACTAGATGATAGCAGTTATCTTTTTAGCCTTATATTTTTTCATTTTTTTTAAATACCAGAGACAATTAAAAGTGGTTTTCATCTCACCTAAAGTTGCACTTTAACTGTCTATATCTGAGCTAGAAATCCTTAGTAGTTGCACAATTGAGAAAAAAAGGTGTGTTTCAGGACAGTCCATTTTATCTTCTTCTGAAATGGCTAATTCTCTACAGAGACTGTAAAGAATTGTAGGGCCGCTAATTCAAATGCAAGCATCCATTTTCTAGGATTCACATTTATTTACTCTCTTAAACCTCTGTAAAAAAATGAATTAGAAATACTAGAATAAGAATTTCTAGAGTCTTCTGGGGTTTTTTTCATCTTATTAACTGTTTTCAGAGGAACGAACTCAGACATTCACAGAAGGCCATATCACAGACTTTTGTTTATCTCTCTCTCATCTGTTACTCCAGCTATCTGAAACTGGAGAATTCTGCTTACAGCATTCTTAAAAAGATAACAATTATCAGCCTAGTTTAGGAACTACAAGTGCAGATCTTGACATGTATATAAACAAACAAAAAATATAGCTGTACCTATACTTAGCTCATTTTTTTTCAATGCATAGAAAGTACTGACAGCCTTTATTTCCTTTTAGCACCATGTTATTTTTAGCCACAGATAATTCACATGATGTTTGGCTGATTTTATGGTCTTGGCTTTTTTCCTCAGGTGTACATCTTTAAAAGAAAACTGTTGGGGTCTTATTTGCATTTTAGTTTGGTTTTTTTTTTTTTCTTTCTATTTAAATCTTCATTTTCATTCATGATTCATATCAGTTTATTTGGGTTTTTTTTCCAGGAAAGTTGGCTAAATGAACAACAGTTCTTCTAGGTGAATAAAAAATAAATTCCTTCCTCTTGCAATATTATGAGCATTAAAGTGGTCAGAAAACAATTTATTATCCTTACATTTGTCCTTGAATTGGTCAGTTTCACAGAGGCTGACAAAGACACCAAAATTGTATATACACTATTTTGGTGCAACACTCATTTTTATTTGGGCATTACACAAAACCCTCAACTTTGCCATGTAGCACCTAAATGCTTGATATTAGTCCTTTGTTTCTACCCTCTCATTTTATGGTAATTATAACATTAATTTTAGACCTCTGAGAAATCATTTAGGAAAATTCTATAGAAATGAATATCAATGTAATAGTTTTATCACCTAAAACATATGTTATCCTCAGTCTTAAAGTATTCATTTTAACCTGTAATCATCATGGTTCAGAATGACATGGAAATGCTCACTAGGAAGCTGTTAAATTATAGTCAGACACCTTACAAATGTAATGAAGTATCTCTTAGACTGATATCAGAACTATTAGTCATATGGAGAATGAATTTTTTTTTTCTATTAAAAACAACAAAATTATTAGTAGTAGGAAAAAAAAAGTTTTTAAATAAAATACTTTGACAAGAAATTAAGCAAAAATAAAACTTTCAAAAGAGTAGTGGAAGTAAAATATAGTATGGAAAATTGGTAGAACTACTTAAATACGTACTTTGTGCATGCCTTTTGAATGGGAATTTATACTGTCTTTTCAGGTGTATCATTTTAAAATACAATGAACTGTATAGATAATACTTAAACCTGATTTCACTGCTGAGAATATAAGGTTCAAGTTGAAGCACATCTAAACCATCAGTATGTATATATAGGTGTATGCTTTGTCAAAAAGATACAGATACAGATTAAGAATAATATACAAATAACTGTGATAATTCTCAGCTGGTGTGGAGAGCAGCTGCAAGCATTTGAAGACAATCAGACATCATCACCAGTTTGCATTCCGGCCAGCTGTACTCCATGTGTGTCACATTTATCCATATCTCTCTATCTCTAATCTCTCTATCAATCTCTGCCTATCTACAAAGGGCAATCAAGAAAGGAGTCACTTTTTATTAATGAAATTTCCATCATTTGTAAAAAACATAATATTAAAAAAAATTACTTTTTTAAAGTAAATAGAAGAAAGAAAGAAAGAAAGAAAGAAAGAAAGAAAGAAAGAAAGAAAGAAAGAAAGAAAGAAAGAAAGAAAGAAAGAAAGAAAGAAAGAAAGAATATGGCTTAGAGACCAGAATTTTCACTGCCAGTTTGGAGCCTAGATATTCTTATTGTGTTCTGTGCAATAAAATACTTTTTGGTCAGTCACAGAGGATAAATCTTCAACTCAGACATAACTCTACATCAATTGAGGACTTTTCTCTTCTTTATTTTTCCATTAGTAACTCAGATAAAGAAGAGCTTTATTGGCTGAGAGGTATTTTTATTTGTGGAGAGAAGCTCCATTGTTCTGGGGTATTTCTTTCCCAAAGAGTTAGAGAATTAAAACCTAGCTTATAGAATTTAGTTCATCTCTGGATTATTTGCTATCTTCCATCTCACTATTACATCATGTGTAGAGCTATAACTGAAATGATACTGGGGGCTTGTCATCTTGCACTAGGAAACCTAATCCCATATTTACCTTTAATTGTGCTCTGACATCTATTAGTTTCAAGATTCTAAACTAGGTCTTCTCTGCCCAAGGTAGCTAATTAAAAGTATCTAGATACTGCACGCGCACAGAAAGCTACTGAATAATACATGAAGATTGACTGAAGTCAATTTCTTTACATTTTTATCTTTTATTCATTTAGAATTTTCCAAGAAACAAGGTTTGTTAAGGCAAAAAGAAGCTGAAAACATATACTATTAAATTTTTTTCATTCATTGTACCAGGCATTGGACACACACTGTTTTTATTTTGATACATTGATTTTTTAAGCAATAGTATAAGGCATCCTTGTGATATTTTCCTTCACAATGCAGATCACTTGCCTTCAAGAAAAAATTAAGCAAATTAAAATAGAGACAATTTTAGCTTAAAATTAGGAATTATCTTTTTTTGCTACTGTTGTTGCTTGAATTTGGGGTTTTTTTCAAAAAGAAAACTTTGGTTTTTGCAATGCCTCTCAATGAATTTTTCAGTCTTTTATGTCTTTGAGCTGGTAATATTTTAAAGACATAATTTTTATATTAAGCCTATCCGTTAGCTGAGTGTAGACAACAGAGAGTTTTGCCAATTCACAATATATTGTGAAAGAGTCCAAATTTAAGCACATTTATTTTTCATGTAGTGTAAACTTTAAGTTCTCACCTATCAGAGGACCAACTTATGCTTCCTACACTTCACTTACAGAAACATCAGCACTCCTGCTTTTAAGAGATGTGATTCATGGCAGTGTAGTTTAGAATTTATCAGCAAATATTAAATTCACCTTTTTGAATATATTTAGTGTGTTCTGAGCCAGGTTACTGGACTGATTACATATTAGATTGCAAGCAGAATTTTCAAGTTAACCCACTGTTAAACAAATCTGAAAAGCAACTGTATTTTTTTTTACATTCATATGGGATTTGATATTTTTGGCTGATGGTAACATGTATTGATGAAGACTGAAAGTTAAAAAATGCCTTTAGTATGTTAATTTCTGGTTTTGTTTGTTTACTTGGACTTTAGAGAGGAAAGCTCATATGCAAAAGATTACATTTTATAATATACCTTTTTTTCAATTAATAACTGCTTTTTCAGAAATAACAAGTGGAAATAACAAGACTGACTAAGGTTGTTATTAGAGCAATATAATTTTGCTTTAAAATTCTGGTCCATTTTTTACCAGTGGACTAAGCATTCAACGGAGCACTGTGATGACTATGGCTGATATAATTAGATAATGCAAACTTCTGAAATGATAAATACAGCAACTATTATTGATTAGCATAATCCTAACCATGATCAGTTGTGATTATCACTTCAATGTGAGCATTGCTAAAAATATGTAGTGTAGAACACATTATTTTAATATTGTAGGTAGCCATTATGTTGATTATGAATTTTGCAATCTTGGAAGAATTTGAATCAAGATATGGCAGTGTTCTAAATGGTGCCAAGGTCATCAGCTGACACAATTTATTCTGATGGCATTTACTATATAACCAGAAAGATTGTGCTATCATAATGGTGTATTTGGCCTGAAAATATGGAGTTCTGAGGACATAGTTTTTAACTTAAAAAAACAAACAATGCCCGAAGAGAAGAGAATGCAAACAACCCCCAAAACCAAATAAAATTCCCTATTATTTCACAAGAGTTCCATTTTGAGCACATTTAAAGAAAGGTCTTACATTTCAATTAGTATCCCCAAGAATGAATGAAAAAAAACCCCAGAAAATAAAAATCTGATTAGGGGAGGAGTCAGCTGAACCTGGATTCTGTTCTTTCATTCTGACGCATAGCATAGGCTTTATATTATCTTACTTTAGACATGTAAAGTATAGATACCTACACAGAAACATAAACTTTCTTTACAGGTAAGGGAAAAATGTAGAACTCATGAACGGAAATAATTCCATCTAATATCGCTATTTAGTCATACGAATAACATCTTTACCAGCACCTACTTCTCTACACAAGGTTGAGGGAGCCACAAGGGACCAGCTGAGATATCCACAATGACTGTGTATTATCTAAAATTAAATAAAATCTATCATACATAATATGTTTTGTGCAAGGTATTTTAAACCATATTTTGTTTCATGTGTAAATAGCTGTAAAATAAGCATTGGAGTATGTGCTCAGAAATGACACTGTGAGGATTCATGAATGCATGGTGTGAAGGGGTTTAGCATTTAAGGATGAGTGCTCTTCCTTTGTACTGAATACACTGAAACACTTAGGTTTTCCAGCAGTCATTACTATGAAAAATACTTGCAGTCTTGAAGGCATACACTAAATTTTGCATTTTTGATATACTATTTGCCTTTCTCATTTTAATGTGTGACTTACGGTTAGAGTCATACCTAAACTTAAAAAGGCTTTTTACACATGATTAATTTCATTAGCTGAATTAGGAAATCTATGCAGATGTTCCTTTTTTTCTGCTGCTTTAAATGAAAAGTTCAAGTAGAAAAATTATAATGACATCTTCACATTTTTGTAAATGTATTTGCATGCAGTTTTATCTAAAAATTAATTTTGCATTGTAGACACATCTTAGCTAGTACTGATGTACGGTGTTCAATTCTCAGCACAATTACATTTTAAAAAATATTGATGCATTAATGTATACAGATGGCATTCTAGGTAAACAAGAAAAAAGTTTAATTAAGCACTGAATATGTTTCGAAATAATACCTGTTTACTTTCAGATTTCATTTATAGATACAATAACTATATTTTTAATCATGCAGCAGTGAAATATTGTTCTATAGATTATAACACAATACTGAAGCAAACATACACTGTAAGATGCATCTAATTTATTCATACTGCTGACATCTAGGAAACCTAATGATGCCAATGTTCTTTCTGGTTTTCACCAAATTTCTTTGTTTGCTAACTTTTCAGTATCAACACAATTTCACATTTATAAGTCAAAAAAGGAATAATATATTGCATTCAAAATGAGTCCAAAATGTAGTTGACAAGTATAACAGATAAATTAGCATAAAGAAGAGTTTTGAAGGTCAAAAAAGTGAAAATTTTCTTTCTGCAACTTTTGCTAGGTTCATCGTGCATGAAATAATTTGTTAGTCATTAAATGAGCTATTTTTGATATCAGATTAAAAAACATGGTCAACGTAGTGCTATAGGGCTCTGAAGACTTCTTGTTAACATTTGTTATCTGTCAAGATACATTATATAACTAAACAAAGGTATCACATATGACTATGCAGGTGTTTAGACAGATACACGGATGGGTAGATAGTTTGATGGATTGGTCAAAGATAGAGGGTGGTGTGTGTTTGTATGTATGTACCTATATCTTAATATCCCAATGCCCCCTCAAATTCTACTGGTGAAAAAAAAAAAAACCAACCAAAAAACCAACAAACAAGAATGTGACATTTCATTGAAGTCACACTGCTAGATTCTAGGACCTATGTAATAGTACATCATGCGTATGTACAGGGCAGGCAACATTTTTTCCCCCTGTGTTTAATCCAAAAAGTTTTCTCAAAAGACCTAGTGATATTTCAAAAAGCTCTCAGGAAGGTTCTTCTTAAGCACTGTACTTAAATTCTATCTACCAAATACATTCTGAAATTTCTCCCTACATACCTTATTTAAAACTGAGATCTGACTAGATGCTTAGCAGCTGCAATAACAATATTTTCCATAAAGACCTGGAAAAGTAAGAAGCATTTAATATTTACATAAAACCATCTCTGCTTCACCTTCAGTATCAAAAACCACAACAAAAATATCAAGGAAAAGAAATTAAATATAAACTGACACACTTTGTTTAACTCTTATTGATGACATTTCTCATTTTCTAGTTATCCAGAAATAGTTTTGAACACATGCAAATCTTTCAGGCTTAAGCTTTTTTACGTGAGAAGCCATACCCATTCCATAATCTGTCTATTATCTATATTCTTTCTAGTTTGTGAGGTGTCATTGTTTAAGCCCAGCAAAAAACAAATCAAGCCTCATCCAGCCACTTGCTCCCTCCCCCACCAGTCAGATAAGGGAGAGTATCAGGAGTGAAAGAGGGAGAAAATTCCTGGGTTAAGAGTTTGACAGTTTAATAGGGAAAGCAGAATCCATGCACACAAACAAAGCAAAACAAGGAGTTAGTTAACTGCTTCTCCTGGGCAGGCAGAGGTTCAGCTATCTTTCAGAGAGCAGTGGTCCATAACACATAACAGTGACTTGAGAAGACAAACACCACAACTCCAAATGTCCCATACTTTTTCTTTTTTTCCCCCTCCACTTTATATACTAGGCATGACATCATCTGGTCTGGAATATCCCTTTAGTCAGTTTGGATCAGATGTCCTGACTGTATCTCCTCCCAACCTTCCATGCATCCCCAATTTCCTTGTCAGCTTGGCAGTATGAAAAGCAGAAAACACCTTGGCTCTGTGTAAGCCCTGCTCAGCAATAACAAAAACATCTCCATACTATCAAACCTGTGTTCAGTACAGATCTAAAACACAGTTCCATACTAGCCACTGGGCAGGAAATTAACTCCATCCAAGCCAAAACCAGCATATGAAACTATACAGAACTTTACATTTCACATGCAGGCTCTGTCCAGTTTCCCTAAATTCAGGTTTTCTTTCCATAGTCACATATTGTTTCTGAATTTAAGTGGATAGAGTTGCAAAGATGAGCCTTCAAATAAAATAATTGACATTATCAATTGGGTTCAGTTTTTCCTGAATACAAAATGCTATGTGAAAGCTGTCAAGTTGGAATGTAAAGTTAAGAACACCCTTAATGTGGGTAAATATTTATATCCGTGTGTTTTGTTACCTTTGCCAAATTCATATATATATGGCTATTATTATTGCCACATAAAAAGCATTGTAAATGTAAGCCATATGTAAAGTTCAACTACTTGATAAAGCTTACTCCAAATTAATTTTATTGGTACCTTTTGGGAAGACAGAGAAAGAATAAATGTAGAAGAAAATGCAAAGTATCTCTGATTGCAGGGGATTTTTTTATATGTATAGAGATATTGTACAAAGAAACAGAAATGAGTTTAAAGAGGAGTTTTTGTAGGGTTTATTTTAGAGAGTATTTTCTTTGAGGTTATTTTTATATGTATGAATAGCTCATTTCACTGTTGAATTTGGGATAAATGAAATGCAAATGTTGCTTGTAGTGATATTTTTGATGTTGTTTTACAGCAGGTGAGCAGTAATTACATTTCCATCTGTGCCATTTTTCTTTTCTGTGTGCATACTGAACTTGCCTTACAAGTTGTTCCATCCTTTTAAGAAATATTGCTTAAAAGAACTACCATTCAAATGGACTGATGGGATAACAGATGGTTTTTACTCTTATCTGAAAAAAAAAAATAATTCAACTGTAGGCAAGTCAATTAGACTGAAGTTTCCAGTAAGGCTTTTCAAGGGTAAAACTTCAGATCCTTTGAAATCTGTTTACAATTATCTAGGAGTGGTAGTCTGGATCATCTTATACAACAATGCCTAGGTGTTCTGGGTCACCTCTACATTGCTCTGCTTCAAGGAGTAACTCCTGGCTTTCAAGACCAAGTAATAGAGCATGACTCACATCCATGCAGAAAGCCCCCTCCACAGGTGGCTGATTGTGTGCCATACATACTAGATGGTCAGAGACTTTCTTTTGCATACATGGCCCCAAACTATATATACTTATTACAGAAATTGGAAGTTGAAATCATATCTGATATGACATAGGGATTGAGTCTCAGTTTGCCAGAATTTCCACTGCCCAAAAATGAGGATTTAAAGCACATGCCATGGTGTATACCAAAAGTGTGGCATTGGAGTCAGTGAGAAAGGATAGGTTGGATTCCATCTACACAGGGACCCTCAGCCAATGCAGATGTATCATTGGCCAGAGAGCTGGATGGGGCTAAGGCCTCAATGAATCACATGTGTAATTGGAGCTCCTATAAAAGCAGCTGGAGGAACAAACTCGAGGATGTTTTGTCACATGAAGATTTGGTGTGTGTGTGCCATCCCAGTCTCCGACCATTGATCCCAAAGACATGTGGATACTAAACATAATAAAAAAAGACATTTTTGAGTGTATTCAAATATTATAGACAAGCTAAGATTAAATTGGAAGCCATGTAGTGTCATGCTTAAAGCTTACTGAGAGCTGGAAGCAATTAAACATTAATTAAACATATTCTCCACAGAGGCTTTGTTTCAGGAAGAACTAGCTGGTTTAAATAAGATCAGTTTGTTTTTAGGACTTTTTCAATCATGTAAGGAAAATGGTTTACACTTTCAAACAAAATGCCCAGCCACGGGTGTAATGCTAAAATTATCTTCTCCTCCTTTTTCAGTAAGTATCAGTTCCCAGAAGGGAATTCAATATTTCTTTAATTCAGAGGAAAGAGCTAAAATACACTCTTAACTATGCTAACATTTGTCTGCCTGCTAATTTTCAGTCTTCTTCATATAGATCTTCCAGATTACACTTCAGAGAAACCTCTGATATTCAGAGATTTACACCAAAAAAAAAGGCTTGTAGAAAACTTTTGTATAATATTTCATTACTACGTATAAACATTATTAAATGTTTAATATTTTGATGTTGCAGTACCTAAGTTAAATGTTTCTTCTCATAATGACTTCAGCAGCTTTTTTGAATTAAAAATATCTACATTATGACCATAAGTCTAGTTTATCCAGAACTTTGTCTTCCTACCAACAAGTAAAACAAATATTGTATCACTCCAATAGGGTAATTTCAAGGTCTTCATATGATATATAAAATTTAAAACCACAAGCAATATCATAAAATATTAGCAATAAAATAGCAAACTTAGCCAAGAACCACTGCTTTAAAATCTCCTTTGGCCTTTTCCACGCAAAGTAGCAACAATCTTCCTATTAACATAGGCAAGACATTGTCTGCAGAATTACAGTTCTATGAGCAATTTTATAGAGAGATGTATGGATGTATGCCAAGTTCACCAGACTTCCTAAGTTTACAGTACTGTCACTTCCCAGATCAATTTCTTTGAACTGTCCAAAAGCCTCCTTCCTGTTCATTGGGATACAGGGTACTCCAAGTCACCTTTTGACAACACAGAATGAGATTTTTATTTAAACAGCAAAAATAAAATTATACCAGAATTAGAGCACAGTAAAATACAATTACTTGTGGTCACGTACCAATAGATTTCTCACATGTAATTTTTAACAAAATTGATAATAGGAGATAGTGTTTTATACTAAGACTTACAAGATTTGGATTTCAAATATTAAAAAGTGTTTTCTTTGACCTATATAAGTACTAGTTTTGTGGTTTAGCCACAGGTGACAACTCAGTCTTACTCTGTCACTTCCTCACTCCCTAAAGTGGAATGGGAAAGAGAATCAGAAGGTAACAGTGATAAAACTTATGGGTTGAGACAAATCCAGTTTAATAGGTACAGCAAAATCTGTGTGCTCAGGCAAAGCAAAGCATGAAATTCAATCATAACTTCCCATGGGCACCCATCTCCAGGAAAGCAGGGCTTGTTCACATGCAACAGTCACTTGGGAAAGCAAATACCTTCACTCCAAATAGTCTCCTCTTCTTCCCCCACTTTATGTGCTGAGCATGATGCCATGTCCTATGGGGTCAGCTGTCCCTTCTGTGTCCCCTCCCAAAGTCTTGTGCAACCCAGATGCCTTGCTGGTGGTGTCAGGTGAGAGGCAGAAAAAGCCTTGGACCTGTGTAAGCACTGCTCAGCAATATCTAAAACATCCTTGCATTATCACAGTTTTCAGCAAATCTCCAAGCCATATCCTCATACCAGCTACTATGAAGAAAATTAACTATTCCAGACAAAACCAGAAAAAATAGAATATATTTTCACTGGCCAGATTCCATCAAAATTCCTAATTGCTCATGTAGAAGCTTTCTAATGTACACCATTTTGCTAGTGGCAGTGGTAAAAAAGTCAATGTCCATCAGATATAGTCCAATTTGATAAAGAGGCTACTTCCCTTTTATTATGCAAAACTATAGCCACATTCAAAACATCAGAGTAAATAAATTAAATATACACACATATTTTCCTTGCATATCAAAATATTTCCAACCTATTTGCTCATTATTTACACATTTTGTCTGAGTAAAAACAAGATACTTTAACACACAATGAAAAATTTCCCTCAGTATGAAATATTGTGGAGTTAGTAATAAGTTATTATTGGTTCCTAAAAACCAATAACTGCAGGAGTAATATATAGGTGTGTCATGACAAGAAAAAACCTCCAAAACTTCTAAGAATTTGTTGAAAAAAATAGTGTATTATTTATATAGATATAAAAAATCTCTGGTATTTTCAGCTTTATTCTTGAAGCCAACTATAAGAATACTAAATGTAACATAGAGCAGAAGGCCCATGTACAACACATAGTATACACCTAGGTATTTTTCCATGTGTTTTTATGGAGATTTTAGGCCATATGGAAAATTGGTTGGATTAGAATTCATTACTCTATTTGCTTTTTGTGAGAATAAAATAAATAAATTATATGTAAGTATGTCAAACTGATTCCTAAAAATGCAATTCCACACTAATCTGAAACCACAGGATTTTGAAAATTGTGGCTTTTTGTCACCTGCTTACAAATAGCCAATGAAATTGTAAAAAGATGTTAAATGGTGCAATACAGGAGTTTTTTGAAGTTCAATAAGCCTGGCCAGAGATTGATTGCTTTAGGAAGTATTTTCTCTGTGGTAATTATTATTTAATATCATATTTTTTTCCAAATAATATCTAAACAAAATAAAATTAATTGGAGAAAAAATTATGAACAGTGAACTTAAGTTTGTGATATAATAGTACAAACTTGCATAAAAGGGAAGGTTTTCTGTGAACTCATACTAAGCAATTACTGAAACTGAGAGGAGTTTTGCTGACAATTATAAAGTAATGCACACAGAATCCAAAATCCTTACATTAGGCACAGAATTAATTCAACTGAACTGCAGCATAACCTCCAGCTGATCTTGGGGCTTTTTAATACCTCTTCTGTCTGCCTAGATATTGCAAGAAAACATCTTTAATGAGTAGGCAAAGCTAACATACACACAGATATAGATTGATATAATGTAGGATTTTTTTTTAATCAGAACCGTCTTATGAACTTTACATATTTTGTAGAAGAGTACCATTCTACAAGAGCCTACTTATTGTGGAAAATACACAAAAGTAGCACTACAACACCAGAAATAATTGCAAAGGGTTGCCATTTAAAATATTTATACTGTAGAAAGGTGCATGAAAAAAATCTTGCTTACTCTGCTATTTTCACAAGAATATTTTCACACTTGTCTTTCTCATCACAATAATTGTAACAGCAAAAAATGGGTTGATTCCTGGAATAAAATTCTCAGACTTGAAAAAAACAGTGGAAAACCAGGATGCAGAGACCTGGGTGTTACAATCTTGGATTGTCACATCCAAGAAAGGAGAAAACAGAACCCTGAAATATTTAAATTTAAGAATGGAAAATTGTGTCCACAGATATTAAATCTATAACCATATCTTTTAACCTACACAAAAACTACCACTGATTTTTTTGGGGTTTTTTTTCCCAATAAATGCTATACTTGGAAAACCATTACTAGATAAAACAACCTGCTTTCCTCTTCTAGATCAAGAAAAGAATGCTATTTACATACTGACAAATTCTTTTTATATAATTTTCATGGCTCATATTCCAGGTTTCTCTGGTTTGTCTACAAAATCATCAAAATTAGAAGCAACAAGCAAGCAAGCAAGCACAAGCCCTTAGGGTAGAACTTCTGTATCATTTTACAAACAATATTGCAGATAACACATTTTGGTAAAAGCTTCTAAGCTTTTTTTTTTTTTTTTTTTTTTTTGTACATGCTCTGCTGGAGATCCTAACATCTTCCTGTTGTATTTCTCTTGACTGACATATTAATGAACATTTGCAACCTATTCATTTGGGTTTTCCTGTCCAAGTATAATGCTTTTACCTTTGTGTTATAATACTGCCTATATAGCACTCCATTATTGACTTCTTTTATTATCTTCCAGTATTTGCTAATTATGGTGTTACAAGGGTGACTTCTGTGAGAAGCTACTAGAGGATTTCTCCATGCCCAGCAGAGCCAGTGCCAGATGGCTTCAAGACAGACCAGCCACTGGCCAAGGCTGAGTCAGTCAGGAATGACAGAAACACCTCTGTGATTTAAGAAGAAAAGGGTTATTGCACAGAAGCAAATGCAGCCAGAGAAGAACAGAGTGAGAACATGTGAGATGAATCTCTGTGCAGACACCAAGGTCAGTGGAGAAAGAGGGGGAGGAAGTGGTCCCAGCACCAGAGTGGAGATCCCCTGCAGTTCATGGTGCAGACTAAGGTGAAGAAGCTGTGCTCCTGCAGCCCAAGGAGATCAATGACAGTGCAAAGATCCACCTGCAGCCCACAGAGGAGACCCAGCCTGGAGCGGGTGGATACCTGGACAAGGGCTGGGAACCAATGGGAAACCTATCCTGGAGCAGGCTCCTGGCAGGGACCTGCAGTTCTGTGGAGAGAGGAGCCTACACTGGAGAAGGTTTCGTATTAGGACTTGTGAACATGTGCTGGAACCATGCCCGTTCTTGAAGGACTGCATCCTGTGTAAATGTGACCCATGTTGGAAAAGTTTGTTGCGAACCATTAGCCACGGGATGGACTCACACTGGACAAATTTGTTGAAGACTGCGTCACATGCCACAGACCCTACTCTGGAACAGAGGAAAGGTGCTTCTCCTTAAGCAACAGCAGGAACAACCTGTGATGAACTGACTGTAACTCTCGTTCCTTGTGTCCCTGTGCTGCTTGGGGAGAGGAAGTAGAGCTTGCAAAGGAGGTAGCGGTGGGGGTGAGGTGTCTTTGATATTTATTTTACTTCTCATTGTCCTTCTCTGATTTCTTTTAGTTATAAATGCAATTAATATCCCCAAGTGTTGTCTTGCACCCATGGTGAGTATTTGGTGAGTGATCTCTCCCTGTTCTTGAGGAAGTAGAGCTTGCAAAGGAGGTAGGGGGGTGGGTGAGGTGTCTTTGATATTTATTTTACTTCTCATTGTCCTTCTCTGATTTCTTTTAGTTATAAATACAATTAATATCCCCAAGTGTTGTCTTTCACCCATGATGGTATTTGGTGAGTGATGTCTCCCTGTTCTTATCTCAACTCATGAATTTTTTACTATATTTCCTCTATTCTATCCACTTATGGAGGGGAGTGATAGAGCAACTTCGGTGGGTTTCTGCAATCAAGCCAGGGTCAACACATTATGTGATCCTAAGACAGATCATACCCTATCTTTTCACTTATCCCCAGACAAGTTACCATAGTCAAGGAGGAAAATGAAGCTAATTTACATGACCAAAGCAAAGACCTTTTGCACTCATAAAAATAGAAGTGGGGAACCAATTTTGGTTCAAATTTCCATCCTAAAAAAACTCTCAACCTTGACCACCTTCGCTTACATCATCAGTGACTATCACTGTAGGCATTAACACTATCAGCTTTCTGGCATTGCACATTCACAGCTAATTTGGAATGCACTTTTTAAAGACTAACTGCTTTGAATAACAGCATGTATGGTCTTAATGAATGTGTACTGAAGTTTGGTTTCAAATTTCAGAATTTGATTGGTTTTTCAGTTTCCTAAATAATTTCATTGCATGGATCTGTGATTCCTTAATAGTTGGAGAAATATCTATATATACCCACACATGTAAGTATAAGTATACTTATTTATGCTCAGTTGTAAAATTTAACATTACTTTTTGGTAAGCTGATACTATTTTTTTCCTTTATTTTTTTTTAAATCATATTGCTACTCTCCACATATTAAAACTGACTGATAAATATTTTTGTAAAATCCCTCATTTCTTTCTACTTTGTGAAGTAAAAGATCGGAGTGACAAATTCTAATCAACAACATCGTTTTCTATCTATTAATCAGTTTTTAAAATGATGTTTAATGTTTCTGTGCTTTCTATCTCAAGCATGGATTTTACAGCATCATTTCTTTACTACACATGTTATCATATTAAAAATGTTCTTAAGTGCTGCTGATTTCACAGTAAATGAGAAAAGGTTTCAAAATCTTGACAGACTTGCTTGTCAGGTATAATACATTTACAAGAAAAGGCAAATGTTATAGAAAAGTAAAGTAATCTTCAAAATAAGTTTCCAGCAATGAGTTTTTAAGAAGGTTTTCTTTGAGATGTTCCTTGAAATATTTTACTACTTTGCTTCCCCTGATACAATCTTTTTTTTAGAACTAAATTTATACTTCTTGAAGATAGCTAAAGATGCAAGTATTCCATTTTAGAAATTGTAATTTGGATGTAACAAAGGAGTCGTATTTAAATCAGCTTTGTGTCATCCTCTTATCATAACTTGCACCTCATTTCACTAGAAAGACCACATCATATTTGGGATCCAGAAATGCTATGGCACTGCAGTATATAATTTTGAGTAAAAGAGACAAAGCAGTTCTCACTTTTCCCAACATAACTACACAATACAAACTTCCAAATAAAAAAAAAAAACCATTGAATTATCAGATTGTTAAAATTAATTAATAACTAATTCATAATGAAATACTCTTTCCTAATACTCTATTGCAGTACTAATTTAGAAAAGTGACAGCAGATAACACAGAGTTGTTTCCTTAGCAAAAGTAAAAACATGAAGGTTTTGAAAAATTAGATAAACTGTTATTTTCAGACAGGAAGAATTAAAGGCTAAATGTACATGTGACATTTATTAGCTGTAAAATTTTGCTGTCTGAAAATAAGGAAATTATTACAACAATGATTATTACACTTCTTTTTTTCTGGTCCTTTTTGTCTCCTATATATATACATAAATGCTCTTTCATAATGATAAAATTCGACGTATCAGTAATCATAAAACTTGTAAGTTGTAAATATGTACAATTAACCAAACATACACTCCTCTTAAAAATACTACATAAAGTTAAACATACTGTATGTTTTATTAAAACTAAAACTATTTTTATTTCAGTTTAGTCATACAGTGCACAAGTATTCCCTTTTACATTAAATTAAACAAAAAAAAATATTAGAGGAGTAAATTCTTCATATTTACAGGCATTCGGTTCTCAGGACAGAACTAAATCTAATTTAAGAAAAATCAGCATAACTTTAGGATATATTTCAATTTGGCTAAAATGTCTTTCAGGAAAAAAGAAATCTTTAAAATTATGTTATAGTTCTAAATACATATATTTGAACATTTACGTAGGTTTCTATCTGTTGGTGTTTGAATTCTGCAATATATTTAACAGTTTAAAATATATGCAATTTTAAACAAAAACAAATATTAAATTCAAGGTTAGATTCAATATTAACAATGGGGCATTTTCTGCTTAGCAATGAAATTAAGTCTATCTGTGCTTGGCAAATTGGAAGAAGATCAGTGGAAAATTGTATTGTCTCTCTGCCAATATCTGGAATAAAGAGATAACTTTCAGCTTTATACCGTATTTCTTACTCTGTTAAGAAAATGTACCTGGTCTCATGCATCTTCACCCAACAGGTCAGATGTTTATCAGAATCATCTCCTTTCTTTTTTAAAAGTCTTCACATATGATTATGATTTAATTGCAGAGAAAGCAATCTTGATTGTGAGTATAATAACAAACAGCCCTTGAGGCTGCAATGTTGATGCCACCTAGAGTACTACACAACTGAGAATACTAAGGTGGGTTATTTTGCTACTCCTCCTCCAATTTCAGTGATGTTACTGTGTTTTTCAAAGCATGGTCTGCTGTGTATTTCTTGGTGACTGAGAAATGAACAAATTACTATGTCCAATTTATTTATTTTTTTCTTTAGTGATACTGATATCAATATTTGAGCTATTAACTCCAGATTTCCTTCCTAACCAAAACACAAACAAACTTTTTTTTTTAATTATGTAAGCTAAAACTATTTTAGACTTCTTCATACAGATGAGATGACTCATTACTTAAAAAACAGCTATTGCTTTCAACTGATCCTGGAGGAAGTATACAGTAATTATCACAAATACAAACATTTAAAATTGTTGAAGATTAAGCTCTGACAAACTATCAGGTAATAGAAAAACTACTCATATAGTTTTATGATATAACTTTTCTTTTTAAGACAATTAATTTTTTTTCCTTTTTTTGAGAACTACTAATATAAAATGACCCAACCTATTTTCTCATAATCTCTGCTGTATTTTAACTCTTAGTAGTTCATATATTTGATCATCTTGTTTGCAAACTCCATTCGTTAAACCATTCAACACTTTAAAGAGACAAGATGTATAAATATATTGTTGAATTCAGTCGTACATAAAGTCCTTAAGAGACTTAAAATGTTTTCTTAATTTTCACATTTCCTTTACATTTTCTATTGCTTATGTATTCATTTCTCTAGGTCTGTATCACTATCTCACATCATAGAAAGACAGAAAATTCCTTTGCTGTTTAAGGGGGTTTTATATCTCCTGCTCACCCATTTTCCTCTCCAAGGTATCTGGGGTAGTTTCCAAGTTCATTAAGTAAATTCATGCATATCCAAAACACAATGTGCTACCCCCAGTCTTTAGTAAATAAGTAAATCTACAAAAATATTTTCTTGCAATAAAAATTTAATGAAATTTTATCACTGGGAAATTTTTAAAAGCAATAAAAATTTTAACAACATTTTTTTAATCAATGCCTGCATTTTTGTTTTATTTTATGCCTTTATGTTACCTTTTCTTCCTTACTGCCTACAGCAAGGCATAAAGTTCAATGAGATATTAAAAAAAATATTATTCTGTGAAGGCTGCAATAGTTCACAGGACTATATGAGTTCTTTCACCTCCAAGTCATAGGCTAGAATGCAGCAGAGGCTGATAAGGGACTGAAAGGTCACCATCTGGCAGCTGCTCTAAAGGTGCAGTACAAGTCACCAGCAGAAGTCAAATCCCAGTGGACAAACATCTCTAACACAGAAATCATCAAAACACCTGGTGTTCATTGGCAGTCTCTGATAACCGAATAAAGATTGACATGAAGATGCAATTACATTCTCCTCTTTAGGTGCACCCCCATGGACCAGAGTTGAGATACATGAGTTAGTATCAGTGAATAACTGACTGCAGATGTATCTGCTTGTGGCGATAAGAAAATCATTTCAATTTGTATGGCTGTCACAAGCTAATATGCTTTTTAAAATCTTTTCTAAAGGAATAATTACTTCCCCTTTAAAAAATAATTCTGTTATTCTCTGCAACAGGTAAACATTGGCAGTGGCACAAATTCTATGATCACAGTACTCCTTTCTTTCTTTTGTACTCAGGTATATGCAGGGATGTATTTGAATGGAAATTTTTATAATTCAGCATTACATTGTGCTAATGCTAGTGTGTGAAATACACTTCTGAAGGGATGATTCTTTAAGTATACTTGCAGGTTTGTCCTTGAACAGTTGATTGGCTCCGAACTCTTGTTTTTTCTACTAGATGTTTTCTTACATTCCTTCTTAATTTTGACTGGCTTCATCATTTCAGTTCCACATTTTCTCCATTGCTTCTACTTCCACTGGTTATTATTGAGGATTGGATGGCTTACCTTCCTCCTTAATACTTAGATTGCTGGTGCAGCTTAGATAGTTGGTTAATAAACACTCTGTGATTAATAAAAGGGAAGGGAAAAATGACAGCTCTGAAAAATTCCTGTAGACAGTAGTCCTTACACACATCATCCGGCTTTCAGTAAAACATGCTTCCTTAGAGGCTGTATTTTGGGATTTTGAGAGACAAAATCATTAAACGCTCCATTTCATGTGAGTTTTCCTGTGTACATATAAAATTAAGGCACTGTGTGATTACATATCAAGGTATTATGAACATGCATGAGAAATAGGAATTTGGTTTTTTCACACTTTATCTAAAGGCTCTTCATCAACTTCATACAAGCATATTTTTTATTATGTAGTGTTATAAACTGCCTGAAAGAGGCTCCCTTTTTGCTCCATTTTTCCTTTCAACATCCCATTCATTAAGGATAACATAAAAAAGGGTTCACCATTTATTAGTGTATTATGATGAATAAGCCAAAAGAAAAATCTGAATTCAGAGACTTTTTATTTCTTATATTTGCCATCTATCCTGGTTTTGGGATTTGTCCTTTTGTTCTCAGAGATTTTCAAGGCTAAAAATCTCTCTTTCTTCAGAAATTATTTCCATTGTTCTGTCACAGCCCTTTGATTTTTTTAAGTGTTGACATCTTCTGTTACCTGGTAACTTCTAATCAAGGTGAGGGTATAGAAAGAGCACTGAGACCAGTATCTCTTCTGCCATCTCATGTCCCATTTATTCAACATTAAATGAAAATGTGTTTCCTTAGATAGACGGTTTATTTTTCATTTCCTCTCACTTAAAATATATTATCACTACAAAAAGCTCTTTGAACCTAGAAAAATGTTAATTACAAGCAGATAACCTCTGACATACAACTTGACTAGAAAAATATACATCTGCATGTGAACAGTTTTATTCCCAAAGGGTATGTTTCATGTCTTTGCTAACAAAGTCTGCCAGAATGTAATTTGCAGCTGGTCTGAACCATAAATCTATTCCTACTTATGAACCATTTTCTTATTACTTAAAATTCTAATATATTCCATCTAATCTATGTAACTTATAGTGTCTGGGTTTCCAAGACCACAGAGTTAAATGCTTGAATGTAATACAGCAGGAACAACCAGTTGCTTTGGAAATGGATGTAAAATTTGATATCTGGATCTGAGTTTCAGCTCTATCACAGATTTTTTTTTCATGATTGGAAAATCACTTAAACTTTAAAGTGTATTTTGATCCTAACATCCACTGATGTCACCCAAATGAATTAACATGTTAAAATCAGAGAATTTAGTGTGAGAATGAATAGTGACGATTTTTGTTAAAGAAAAAGATTCTACGCAGGCATGTGTCAGGCTTTGATGTTAGTATAGACTAGAAAAAAACAGCCATAGTAATTAAAATAATTCTTGGGAATCAACACATTCAGGTGGCCTTTTTGGCAAATTTCTATGGTTTCAAACACTAGTAATTAAAATTATAGATGTAGTAATTCCTAGAAATATGTAATGGCTTAAAACATGTAAATCATATTTTCTATTTCAGCAGTTATATTCAGAGAAGGTGTCATGTAGGTACATTATAAAATTTTCATTCAGATAACAACCTCAGACAAATTTTAATTCGCAACCAAAACCACTGGACAAAACTATAATTTCTAATAATATTTGCACTGTGCCTGTTGGACATGTTGGACACAGACAAGGATGATGGTCAAAGTGAGCATTCACAATGGAATCACAGATTAGTCTGAGTGGTAAAGGACCAACAAGGATCATCTCTGCAGTGAATGGCCCACACTGTGATCAAAACCACAACCTCAGCATTTTCAACACCATGCTTTAACCATCCGAGCTAATCTCAGGAGGTTTCACTCATGGAAGCTTCTTATTCAGGGGTAGCAGCAGATTGTGTCACTCCACCCGAAAGCTGAAGGGACAGTAAGCAAAAACACACTCACACTGGGTTAGTGGGAGGGTACTCAGTGCCAGGAGTTTTTGTGAGTGACATCCAAGTACCCAGGGAATGCATCCCTCATTCACAGGGAAAGTATTTCAGTCACTCTCTTTGGTGGGGATAAAAAGCAGAGGCATCTTTTTAAAAGACCACTACTCAACAATTGTGCCAGATGTCTACAGTAGAATTCCCAAAGCCATGTAGAAAACCAACTTATTTTATTATATCTTTACTAGACTGAAACTCAGACTAATTTTGTTTAGGAAACTTAAAATTAACTTGAAACCAATGATTAGTTTCACGACACTTTAGCATAGAACTTTTTCTTCTCTTAGCTTGCCACAGATTGTTCTATTTAATTTTATTCCAGGGGAAAAAAAAAAGTAAATATTTTAGTGTATTAAAACACTAGCATGGAATAGTCTCTTGAAATTCTTGGGAAATCAGTTCTAGAAAGCTCCCAGGAGCAAGATGTACTTTTGTGCTATCATTCATTATATTAATGGAATACATAGAAAAAAGATACTCTAACTGCAATAGAAATGAAACCCTTTCTTAAATTTGACTTTAATAGAAATTTTATTTAAATTAAACTCACCACAAAACCCATTTAATAGGACTACAAATTCTAAACTTTAATAAAATGAATAAAATTATTAAAATCCACTCATCAAGAATGAGCATACATACATAGGTGATCTAAACATATCCCCATCTCCAGTCACGAAATTTTTGATGTTTCTTTTCATGAAACGTGTTTTCACATTTTTTCTATTTTCACCTCATTGAAAACTTAAAAAAACTTCAAAAAGTTCCAGTCACACATTTTTTGTCTTAGAATACACTAATTTTTTTCAAAGTTACTAAGTTTGCATTATTTTTATTCACTAAAAAATGTTAATGTACTAACTAAATACTCAAATTTTAATGTTTAATGTTTTTAACAGTACTTAAAATCCCAATAAAAAAGAAAAAATTGAAAATAATCTGCCAAAAAAAGAAAAAAGGAGCTGAAGCTTCTAATTAACATGAGTTGGTTTCGCTGGCAAGTAAGGCAATAAGCTAGGGAATTTGTTAAGTCAATGATGATACTGTTCATTAAAACTACAGCAGTTAGGAAAAAGCTGGCAGTTCATGAAGGCTTTGTCTAATTTAAATTTTCATATTTTCATTCTTCTTTAATTTTACTTTAATGTGATGAGGTCTGGCATGCTCAAAACTTTCACACTATTCTGGAAACAGTCTGTAGGGGATATAAAACTAATGATCCAAATCGAAAGGAGTATCTCTTAAGTGAGAGCATAAGTCAAGCCAAAACACATTATTACTACCCTGTATATATTATATGCTGAAAGGGTCAAGTTACTCTAAAGTACTGGCATAGACAGAAAGTATGGATTTTTATTTTTTTTTGGTCATCTGGCTAATTTATGGTAAATTTGATATGAAAAGGCCTACTTACCATATTATATGGAAGTATTGAAAACATATACTAAAGAAGGTATTTCAAGGCATTTGACTTAATAGAATACTTTTAAATTACTTCTAAACTTGTTTAGCTCATAGCGGTAGACATGGAAAATCTTTTCTGCAGATACAGAATGTAAATAGCATACTGAAAAGAAGCTGTGGTTGAGGCAGAAGTTCTGAAAACTAGAAACTAGGGTGATTATGAAGCCTTGTCAAATATAAAAATCCTAAGATGACCTATCCTGGGTTGGCCATGTATGTTTAGAAGTCAGTAAGGATTAATACATTAATGCATGGGCATTGCCTCTGAAAGTGTGTAGCCTTGAGGAGTGAGAGAGAGAGAAAGCAAGAAGAGCTATCTGACAAGACCTGTCTGCCCCACTGTAAAATCAGCACCTACCTTGTGATTTATTCCATTTTTTCAAGTGAGCAAGTGTCATAAACAGCAATGTGAGGTTTCAAACTTCCTACAGGTTGTTATGTTTTGGTTTGCTCGTATGGTAACACAGAGTAAATGGGGGAAAAATTCCATTTTTTCAAGTGAGCAAGTGTCATAAACAGCAATGTGAGGTTTCAAACTTCTACAGGTTGTTATGTTTTGGTCTGCTCGTATGGTAACACATAGTAAATGGGGGAAAATTTGATCTATTATTATTCTGTCCTCTGCGGTTGTCTTGATTCCATAAAGCAACAGTTAATTATTCCTGTAGCAGTTTGCCTTTACTGATACAGAATTTCCTTCCTAAATCATAAAATCATAGAATAGTTTGGTTTTCAAGGGACCTTTGTCACCATCCACTCAGTAGAGGGTTCATTATAAATTCTCATCAGGGTGAACAAAGACATCAGTCCAGGAGCCAGGGAATTCCTATGCTTTTACTATACAGCTGCTTTAACTCCAACAAACAGCTCACTGTTTAGTTTCCAGCTAATAAGCCTTTAATTTCTACAACACACTTTAACAAGCCCCTGGTCCTCACAAAAAACCTCAGTACCGAGTAAGGGGTAGAATATGACAGCTGCAATTTGCCAAGACAAAAAATGAGAGAAATGAAGGTGGAAAATGGAGAAAGACAAGAAAAGATCACCAGTGCATAGCTCCTATGTTGGTCCTGCATATAATTTTTCAGATCTTGGGTCAATGAAGAAAAAGAGAGAGACAGAGAAAGAGAGGGAAAAAGGAGATGGCAGGGACTGACACACATAATTATCTCACTATTGACAAGGTTAAGGGTTGTTGGGTTTTTTGTTAGATTTTTTTGCTTGTTCTTCCTAGCTAATTTATGAATATAGTAAAAACTCCTAACAGAAAATACTCAGGTAAAATTTCTAATATGAAATCTGGTCATCTATCCTTAGGCTTAACTTCCAATCTTTTCACCATAAGACTAACATTTCCTAAGAATTTTTTTTCTCCTTAAAAGAATTTATGTCAAAAAACCTCCAAGAAACAGTGTCAGTTTTTGTTTTCAAGTACATTAGATTAATTTGTCTGCATAAACACACATTTCTTACACAATCTGTAATAGATTTGTTGATGAATCTGACCCAAATAGGATTGGATTTAAAAAGTAGCCTACTTTTCCTTTTAAAATACCTAAAGGTAGACATCTCTGTATTTTATCAGAAGACAGAAAAATGACTAGACCATAGTGACTCTCCAGAGAAAATTCAAATTTGCTGATTTGATCAGCGTGGCAATAATGTATAGATAACCATCTGCTTGCTTAGATGAATTCAGGGAGCTTCACTCAGACCCATCTAATGAGATTGGAATGTAAGAATCTGTAAACTTTAAATCAGAGAATGGCCTGGGTTTCAGAAGCAGACAGTCAGAATCCAATTCTAATGTTGAATAATCAATATCCACATAGTAGATCGATAGTACCTATATACCTGCATCTGAGCTGAAATTTAAATATGTTGAATCTAGCAATGCTGCTGTATAAATCATGGAGTTGGCATTCTGTAAAATCTCCCAATGGCTGTGATACTCTGTGCTAGAGTAAGGACTTCAAAATTTGGCTTGCTGCGATCATAAAACAGACAGCTCATAGTCATAGAAGCCAGAACAGTAATATCCTAGAAGCCAAGCATATTGCATGAGCAATGGGCAGATTCATAATGGCTTATTCTTTACAGAAGCAAACGCTAGTAGACTTCGACTTTCTGGTACAAGTTTCAAAAGATGAAGTCATGCAAAAGCTTAATTCTGTAAATTTGTTAAACTGCAGAATGATAAATCTGCCTTAAATGGCTTCTTCATCACCAAGGAACTTAACTTCTTCAGACAATGTGAGCCTAGTAATTTTTCTAGTGTCAATAAAAAATAAAAAAACCCTAACCAACAAACCAAACAACCACGAAAAATACTCCCAAACCCTCTGACTCTATAATACCATCTTTAACACCAGCTATGTTCACTTCAGCACACGTAAACTGAATCACATTGTTGACAATATGTAAGGTGAATGTCGTATCACAAGCTAGATAGTCTATTTTTTCCTCTTTCTTGTATCTTCAGAAAGGATAAAGAAGAAAAAATAGAAGTAAAAAAAATTCTGCATTTCATAAAGTAGATCAAAGTTATCTCTTGTCTCAACCTTTAGATTTCTTTTTCCTTACAATGGCAGTTTAGAGAAAACATTTAGATTTTGCTGACCAACTGGGGAATCACATACTTAAGACTTTTTAGAAGATGACACAAAGAGAAAATGATTTACCAACAGAGGGCCCTGAAATCCAATTAGTGCAGAATGAGTAATCAGAAATGACATCCCAGATATAAATCTGATATATTAATTGAACCAGCATGGGAACTATGTAAATAAAAATAATCTATTTATTATGTGTTACCACAGGGAATAAAAAAGAAAAACAGAGATCATGAGTTCTTTCAGCAATTAATTACTTATCATTAGGAGTAAAGATTTGTGAAGTGAAAATCTCAGGAGCAGTAGACCGCTAAAATCTGTATGTTAAATGCCACTAGATGCCTGATTATTTCTTTGCAATTGCCTATGTCCTTGCAATATTTTTATAACATCTCAGTGGGAAGCACAAGATTAAAAATATGGAGAGTGTGAATTTTCCATTTAATTTCATTCATCTTTCATCATTGTACAAAAATTATGAAACTATTGCCAAGTCACTGAACAGCGAGGAAAACCAGGTGATGACACAGCAGTAAGCAAACAGCAAACTTTTGGAAATGTGCAGCCTAAGAAACATTAAGGTACATTATTGTTATTTATAGCTTATTTAAGAGGAAAGACAGTCAAAACTAAATGATTTGCAGTAAATATTGTTTATACAAAGAAAATCTTTCATTGCTAGTATTTGTCTATAGCATTCAAAAAATACCTGTTAATAAAAATGCATTTGATAATAAATAAAAAGAAATGTGTTTAAGGTCAGTCAAGGTCTTCTTTCAGATAGTGATGAAATACACTTGACAGTGTAATAACACATCAAAAATTAGAAAGGGGTCAAACATTAGAAGATATACACCAATATTTGTGTTCACTTAAAATACCATCCGCTGAAACTATGGACAGTCATGATTTAAAAGCAGATTTTTGTTTCCACTGCATTTTCCTTTGTTTTTCTTTCACACTGGTGTGAAAATATCACCCAAATGAAAAGAAAGAGATTCAAATGAACTAGTACAGTCGATTAGTTTAACTGTGGTTGTGCCAAAAACATAAATGCCAATCAGGTATTTTGACTGCAGTGCAGTTTTTGAAAGTGATCTCTCTTTTTAAGTTGAAAGAAAATTTCTGATTTGGCTGATCTATTGATCAGATCTGATATGGAAAATGACCTTTTTAGGTCATTTAGTCTATTTGACTCCTAGATCAGCATCACTTCCTAGAAAATATTTTTGAGATGAAAAATTATAGTGAGGTTATGCTGTTGATAATTCATACCCTTTTTTTTTTATTATGGCCCCTAGTGACTTGATCCCTGCACAGGTTCCTAGGTTATTGCGACTGTAAGATACTCACCAGTTGCTTAGAAGTCATCTTCATTCATACTTTATGCTGAATGTGTCAGCATCTTTATAGGCAGACAAAAAATATTGGCATTGTAGAGGGGCTCCCTGCTCTTCTGCATGCTCTGTTCTTCAAAAGGCACAGGCTTCAAACAGCAGATTAGGTTAAATTCTGACAGGTATTTTCAGCAACATCACTCTTGTCACAGTGAACCATATTTAGACATATTTTGACAATATTTCCAACTTCACAGTTAAATCATCATGATTGTTTATTTATCTTCCAGGTGCCATGCAATATCTGTAACCAAGGATGCTAGCACACCTGTAACTTACCAGGCCTCTCAGTATGAGTCCTTTATTGTTTTCAGATTCTAGATCCTGCAGTAACATACTTAGAATTAAATAGTTGCAACCAGACCCTGTGTTCTTTTATTCCACTCACATTAAAGTGCTGGCTTATCTTTAAAGAGGTCTTTTTGGTCCTAAAGTCTTTTACCAATATAAATTGCAAGATTGAAGACTTCTTTGAAATAATTCTAAGAGGGATATATGTTGGTAAACTAAGGGCTTTAAGGCATTTTATAATCAAGGTTAAATGCCAAAAGAACTTTTGTTCTAGAGAATTAGGAGGGTGCACAGGAAAATTTCAGGATCATTCATTTGCCTGATGAACAAGCAAAAAAAAGTATATCACAAAGTATTTTCATTTAATCACAGGAAGGGTTGAGGAAGAAGGGACCTCTGGAACCCATCTGCTTTAGCCACCCTGCTCAAGCAAGGCCACCTGAAGCCAGTTTCCCAGGATGATATCTAAACAGCTTTGGAATAGCTCCAAGGCTGGCTACTCTATAACCTTTCTGGGCAACCAGTTTCAGAGCTCAGACACCCTCATAGTGAAAAGTATGTTTCCTTCTGATGTTCAGAAGGAACATCCTGTGATTCAGTTTGTTTTCATTGTGTCTGGTCTTGTCACTGAGCACTGCTGAGAAGCGTCTGATTCTGTCCTATCTTCACCTTCCCTCAAAGTATTTATATACCAAGTCCCCCTGAGCCTTCTCTCTTCTAAGTTAAGTAGCTCCAGCTCTTTCAGTGTTTCCTCATAAAAAAAGTTGCTTCAGCACATTTATCATCTTTGTGGACCTTCCTTGAACTCCCTCCAGCATGTTCATGGTGCTCTTGTCTGGTACAGTACTTCAGCTATGGCCCCATCAGTGCTGACTAGTGTGGAAGAACCACTTGCCTCAGCCCTGCTGGAAATACTTTGCTTACTGCAACCTCAGATATAATGAGCTTTCTTTATGGCAAGGGAAGTGTGCTGGCTCCTGTTAAACTTGTTATCCACCTCCCAAAAGATCTTTTCTGCAAATATCCTTTCTAGACCTCTGCCCCACAAAATATGGTGCCTGAGGTTGTTCCCCTCCCCCATGCTTACTGCAACCTCAGATATAATGAGCTTTCTTTATGGCAAGGGAAGTGTGCTGGCTCCTGTTAAACTTGTTATCCACCTCCCAAAAGATCTTTTCTGCAAATATCCTTTCTAGATCTCTGCCCCACAAAATATGGTGCCTCCCCCGTGGTGAAGGATTTTGCATTTCCTGTTGAACTTCATGAGATTCTTTCAGCCTCTTTCTCCAACCTATTGACATCTTTCTGGATGTCAACATAACCTTGTAACACATCAGCCACTTCTCCAAATTTGATGGCAGCAGCAAACATTCTGAAGGTAGATGGTGTCCCATCACCCAGATAATTTTTGAAGATCCTGAACTAAACTGGGCCAGGCTCCCAGAGAGTAGTACATGTATTTTTATCTGGATTTGAGTAAGAATTTTGGTACTGTCTTTACAGCATTCTTCTGGACAAGTTACCCAGCTGTGGGAAGGGGATTTCAGGTGCACTGGGTTTTCTTCCAGAAATCTGGCTGAAGGGCAGAACTTGAAGGTATACTTTTTAATGTTTGGCTTTTGTTAGGAGCATTTGGTTCATTCACATTGGTCTCCTGGTATTTTTGCCTTATTTCTTGTCTGTTAAGAAAAACTGCTCTTGAGGTCAGATATTTTTGTGACCTTGTAGGACTTTAAACACTGTGGCATGGTGTAGAATATTCATTCAATCATTCCTCTTTTATTCTTTCTTAAAAAAAGATTGCATTTTATATGGTATGAGGTCTGGTTTTCTGTCAACATGTTCATCTTTTAGGAGAATAAAATGAAAAGACACAATGAAATATATTGATTCAGGTCACTTGGATATTGCATCTCTGTGTGGCTACAGTCCTCAAGAGAGTAATTATTTAAATGACTCATAAGCCTTTTCTCTTCTATGGGCCAAATTTTGTAACTGGACAACTCATATTAATTCTCTTTGATAGTCATGAAGCTTAATTTTAAGTTCTCTTGTTGAACCAAAAAGGCTCTTCCTTTCTAACTTCTATCATAGGAGAATGTTGCATGAGTCTAAATGAATCCTGAAAGATTGCAAGAAACTACAATATGTTGAAGGTCTTGATCAGAAATCAAGCTTTCAATTTTATTTTTTCTACTGGAAAACTAAGCTAAAGATATCCGAAAAATGTATATAGCAGTACAGCTGTAGTATACCTGTCCTATTTGTGAAGAACTCGTGGTTAAACAAGTTGAAGTGGAACAGATATTTTCAGATATTAGAAATCAGATTATGGAGTGTGTTTCTTCACTTAAAATATTATATCTCCCCTCCCTCTGTTCTAGCCTCTTAGTCTTCATATCTCATATGGGGATTTTCAATTTAAAATACCCAATAGTATCCCTATTAATATAACAACAGCATATGATTACTGTTGTGGATGACCATGCCTCATAAGATCAAATGTATTTTGATAGACATAGAGAAAAAGACACAATTAGTCTTGCTTTTAGGCTATTAGGCTTTTTTCTTCTTGAAAATCCTTGCTTATAATCCAACTGTACTGAAGCATTGACATCAAACTAAACAAGTTACAGTGATTATTATAAATAATATTACTCATTATTTACTATCACAGGTAGTAAATTTAAGACATCAGTTTATGGAAACATACTGTCTCAGAATAGTACCTTTTTTATGTAGCAGGTGTGGTCATATTGTTGTACTGACTTCATGCAGAAAATATTTTTTGTGAAGACTTTTTTTGCTTTTGTAGTCATGTGAATAGCTTACTGGGGTTTTTTTGGTATTTTGGTTTGGGGGCTTTTTTTTGAGAAATAACAGATGTTTTTTAAAATGGTCTTTAGAAACTTGAACAAAGGAACCCAGGTAGAGTCCATGACTCTAAAAGAGTTCTTTTAAGAACAGAATTTCTACCTGTTTCCTTAGAGATTTTTGGGTGAGTTATACAAACCCCACAGGTTTCAGCAATAGTAAAAATTTAATTTAGACCATTCTTTGCCCTCTTTCTCCTGGCCTTTATTTACTACTCAAAGTAGTGCAGATCTCTACAGATTCATATACATTATTATAATATGTTGTCTGCGGGATGCAAAGGAAATCAGAGCACAGAAAACATTAATATAAGTACTGTATGAAGGGAGAGACAAGGTGGGAGCTTACTTTCAATACAGTTCATATTGGTTATTACTAATAATAATTAGCTTTAATAATTTTAATAATAATTAACCAAAAAAGATAACATTTAGCCACTCAATATCCCTATGAAGTCATAGATTGTTTTAAAACTGATTATGGGTTTTCCAAAGCAAGAGCAGCAGTACCAGGATTTTGTGGTTTGTGTGTATCTCTAATATTAATGTTTTACTCCAAATTACAAGCTCTTCACGTATCTTGTGAAAATCAAATTGTTTAGAAATTTTGACTGACTTGAGAATTCTGTCAATCAAAGTCAACTGCAAACAGAATTGCTGGGTCTCTTAGGTTCATGATGGCATCTAAAAAGTCTACGTGATAAGAGCATAATACCACTGGATCTATTGAAATTGTCTCTACTAGAATTTGAACATAATAGATTAACATATGTTCATATGTAACTATTAATATTGTATATGGGAACCTAAAAAGAACATAAATTTACCATATTATAGCAATAAATAGATCATTTTACTTTTTCTTATTATCACAGAATATCCAGTCAACTGGAGCATTCATATTCTTTTTTTGATGTACATGAAAATTAAATCTTAATAATAATAATTACAATAATTAGGGTCATATGGTACTGACCATCCAAATTATAATGGGCCCTCCAAATTACAACCTATTGTTTGTAGACCATATACTTTTTCTGTCACTGTCTGTTGTACACTAAACTTATAAATTTCTTTCCTAGCTAAAATGCAAATTTATATTTGGTGATAAGCTTTTGCACAGCCTCAAATTTTAGGACTTAAATATAAGATTTAGGATGTCTGCCTGTATCATGATTATTGGAAGCAATGTTTAATAAATAGGATGTTAATTACTTCATTTTACACATAGTGAAATACTTCAGAAGAGGATTACACTATTTCTAAACTTAATAAACTCTGTTAGAATAAATATTTTCAAGGACTTGCTACAGAATACTTATCTTTGTTCTAAACATTTGTTGTATTATTATCACTTGAGCTCATTTTCTCCAACAGCTATATAATGAGTTGTTTTATTGTCTCACTTTTGTCTATGCTAGGCACTTGTTTGTCCCAAAGGAAGAATACAAAATTGACAAAAGAAATTCACAGTCCCACAAGTTGGATATTCTTGTCAGTATGATGACTCCTCACTAGAGTTATATGGAATGAGCTCTGAAGTACTGAAAGAGTAGAAATTACAAAAAACAGCCATTCAAAAGAATTTTGTACTTTGCGGTATGACTATTGAAAACTGAACTGTATTCTTGAAATAGGTTTTCCTCAGAGACTTCTTTATACTTGAATATAGTAATTTGTCTCATTCATTAAACTTGAGGGAGAAACTTATTGAAGATGCAACATTTTCAAGTGTTCTAATTTTCCCAAGGTCAGTTTAGGAGATAAAAGGAATTAAAGCATATACTGTGACATGCTGCTTGATTACATTTTTAACATCTCATCAGTGTTCTTTAGTGACTTACATTTTTCATTATCTGTTCTTCTTAAAGTTATAGCTCCTGTTGTTTGCCTTCCATACTTTGAGACTTTGCTTAATTATATTTAGATTCAGTCAGAGACAAGGTGTAGGAAAGGTGAATTAAAAAACATTTCCTGATAATAATGAAGACATGATCTACGCTGCCTCTCTTGACATGTCTGCTCATATATTCATACAAAATGGTCCAGAGATATATAGTTGGCGGGCAAAAAATATGGTTAGCAGTACTTTTTTTTTCTCTGTGCTGTAATCCCATGGCTTTCCACAGATGAAAGTGATGAATTACTATCAACCAAGACAGCTTTTTGATGTGTCCTCTTGTACATGAAAAACTGGGCTGAGACCACCTGAAGTCATTTCTCTAGAGATTTTGAACAAGTATAAAAAATGGTTTTGTTTTGGACTAGGTAGGCCTCAGAAATGAAAATGCCAGTATGTCGAGGACAACACATCAATCTAATTTGCTACCTGCATTCCCAATCCTATTCTATCCCTACTGAAACTGCTGCACAATATGTGTTACAACAGTAACCATATTCTACTACTAAGCTGTAGCTCTTTTCAGGAAGTGAGAGTTTTTCTTTTTGAAAAAGCTTTGATTGCAAAGGCTGTAGGTGCAAAAAACTAGTGAAATGCTCATTTAGTAATTTTAAAGTGATGCAGGGAGCCTATTTAATTAGAGGAGAGAGACATAATGGGGTGAGAAGTTATATTTAAATCACTTTATTCCATCAAATAGCATTCTTCTCATTTTTTTACTAAAGAACAGTTCAATATTTTACAGTGGGATTATTCTGCTCTGTTATTTCTCTGTTTAATAAGACAAGAACAAAGTCAAATGTTAGAAGCAAGAGGTTTGGGAAGCAAGAGGTTTGGGAAAGGTGTGGTTACATGTAAATATTGTTTCTTCTTCCTTTCATCCATCTGAATGACAAGAATGATTTCTGGTACTTTCTGATTACAGTAGACACACTGAAATTAGGATTTTCCAAAGCACACAGGGTCATACAGAAAAGAAATTTCTAGAGTACAGAAAAGAAAATTCTGGAGTACAGAAAGTTTACATAATTTCTGACTTCTGTATAAGGATTCTTTAGATAACAGCAGCATTTCCACACTTTTTTTCTTTTTTTTTTACTTCTTCAAGAAATAGTAAAATCCTAAACATCCTTTATTTAAATGTGATTCTAAAATTCTTCACTTTTTGAGTGTATGGCAGAATTCATCAAGCACTGTGAGTGGAGTGTCAATATACAGATACAACTCATGATCAGTTCTAACAAACTTCTGCATCTCTGTTAATTTCATTTTTTAAGCAACTTCAGTATATTGAAGGTACTATTACTCTTTAGGATTAATAACAATTTGAGTTATTTAATCTATGATTGTTTCTATGTGTGGTTGTACAAGGTGAGATGTAATGTCTCATTAATAGTGTGGACACAAATTTTAACTTGAAGTACTTTACATTAATTCAGCCCCACTAAAATGAAGTTATAGAAATTTATGTTTTATACAAACTTTGATCTGCACCATAATATATAAAAAATATTTGACAAGTTTACATTTTATCAGTATTTCCTGGTATCATAACTTAGCTATCCAAAAATACTGCAATCAATTTCTGAAAAACAATATTAGAAATAAGAATATGTACATTTGATACAGCTTGGGCTAAAGTTAGACCAGATGAATTTAATCATATCCATCCACTGAGGAAATATTGATCTTTGCTGAGGTGAATACGACAATTTCCAAGAGAATGAGTATTGGCTCCAAATTTTAGCCTTGGGGGAAAACATTTCTTCATCTTCACAGAAATACAAAGATCACATGCAGTTGAGCTTGTTTGTATCTATCATAAAGATTAATACCAAGACTTTGTGGGAGATCCTACACAACAAGATATTCTAGAAAGCATGGCACACATGCACATTGCAGCATGAATTGCACTTCTAAGGAAGAATTTCTTGCAATTAATTGAAGGTTCTTCTGAGAGTAAAATGGAAACTATTGATAAACTATATGAGTTGTACAATATGAACAATAATTTTAAGTCAAATAATTTATAGATTGTCTGTATAAATATACTGTAAAATGCAATTGCAAAATAGGAAGATGTTAAAAACAGGCTTTATGTCACAATATTGCTTCCAGCTAATGAAGACAAAAATCATCCTTTTTTTATTGAAAGTTATAATTGTGACAACTGGATACCTAAAGAATTTTAATCAAAGAAATTAAATTACATAACATCTGTACTTTTCCTATAACTTCTAGAATGAATGGGTTGTAGTCCTAGCTTGCCCAAGTGAGTATATCCATGGCAAAGCACATTACCTTTACAGATATTCATGCACAGAGCTAAGCAATGAAACATAGCTCTGGTAAAAGAGATGTGTTTAGTTAGAAAGCTTATTAGTGAATTTACTATGAAGAACAGAATCTCTTAAAATCCTGTACAGAATCTAAGCTGATAAATAAAGTTAAATCTAAGCTGAGATATAAAGGTAAACAAGAAGACTCTATATCCATTGAACTGCTAAAAAATCCTTTCTCATCTGCACCCCATTGGAGCTACTTATTTACAAGAACTTGCCATTTCAGTTCAGACTCCTTATTATCCATAAATATGTTTCTGCACATGTCTAGATTTTAAAATAAAAAATAATAATTATTAAAGTTTGAAAAACAATCCAATGTTATTATTAAAAATTTCCCTGCAGACAAATGCTAGACATATACCTTGAGCTGCTTTAAGTCATATAGCAGGTTGCACAGGTTGCATTTTTTTACTTGAAAAATCTCCTGCAAGCCTACAGTTGTGTTTTGGCTTTGTTTAAGGCTGTGGTAATCAGTGTCCTTGGAAATTAAAATATTTATGTATATCTGCTTGATGAACAGCCATTGCCCTCATGCACCCAAGCACATCCAAATTCTACAGATAATATGGGGGTTGCATCTAAGATCAGGCTTCTCCTATAAAGGAGGCAAAATGTCAGAGTGTATTCACAGTAATGTTACTCTGTTGCCTGAGACAATTTAAGTCTCTATCTTTCTCTGCCCTAGAGACAGTTTTAACTATCAAGCTAACATGTTGATATATTTTTTCTAGTTAAAGCCCTTTTTTATGAGGCAATGGGTTGATCTTGTATGCAGCTGAGATGCCACAACATCAGTCAGAGTTCAAAATATTCAGCAGCTGACAGCAGATACTCAGAAACTTTCCAACTGGGACAGAATTTCAGTTCCTGTTTACAGAAATGGCTGTGTGAGTAAAACCAAATTACTAGTCATACAAAACAAGCAATTTTCTTTCTGTGAAAAATAGATACAAATAGGAACCAAATATGAAATCACTTCTGTGTATGCACCCCTGGGTCTGTATTCTCTGAGTTAAACTGCTTGAATTACATAGGACCTAGATTGGGTGAAAGAGTTTATTTCTTCAGATGAGATTTAAAATTTCCATTGAGAACACAGGTAATCTAGTTATCTGATTCACAAGTATATTATTCATTTGATCAAACTACTGTAGGCTAAAGGATACACATAATAAATTTATAGACAGTCACACATCTTCATAGCTCACTGAGTTCACATCTTTCCTTTAATATTCAACTCAGCCACTGAACCTTTCCTTTCATATTCAACTCAGCCACTGAACCTATATATGAGCTGAATTATTGTCTTTCTTATTTTGAAATGTACCAAAGACTAGAGTCTTATACAACTACGATAGTTGTGGATTTGTGTCCCCTGTCACATTCCACAGAGTAGCTTCCAGTACAAAGGAAGCTTGGTAAATAATTTTAATAATTATTGTATGCACAACAGACCTCATCTAGGACTCACTGAGCCTGCAGCACAGGAACATATTTCCATTGCCTAGTTAATACTCTACATTGTTGTTCGCAGCATCTAAGGTCCCATTAAAGGCTTCTTAGAACCATTAATTTCCCACATAAATAAAGTTGTAGTATGTCTTGCCCTTCTGCTTTGAAGATAACCTTCCTGAAAGAGACTCAAAATTCAATAAGATAAGAAGTCCTGCTGAAATCAATGGAAGTAAGAAGTAACTAAGTCATAATAGGCTTATTAACATTCCACTTAATCAGTAAATGCTGATAAATATTTATTTAAAAATATGTAAAGGAAAAAATCATTACAAATTTGAGTTTAAAAAAAAAAAAAGTAAAACCAGGAAAAAATCCTTACATGTGAACAGAAGATTAAAATGGCTGCTCTCTGTCCAATCTGAAATGTAAGAAATACATCTTTTTCATTAGTTCAAAGGAGAGATGCACTCCTGCAGATGTGGGAAGAGTATGGAAGAATGAAGCTTAAAATGAGGCATTTCAGGCAGGACAAGGTGTGAAAATTGAGACCTGAAGGTAAAAAATTGTAAATAATGTCAAATGTCAGCCAGAAAAAAAAAAAAAAAGAAAAAAAAATTGTGTAGAATTGTAGAATTAGAAATTAAAACATATGATGGTGCATCTTAACTGAACCAGATACCCCATTTTCACACCATATACTACAGACTTCAAGTACTCCAATGAAGCATTTCTAAATTCTAACTGGCCCCCCATACCCTCAATCCCAACTATCCTGACTTGGGAAAACGGGGTAAGAACTGTAGCCCTTTCCTGAGTACCAGCTGTAGCAGCAAGCAAACACCTGCAAAGCAATAATTATCAACAGCTTCAAGAATGATCCATGCAGGAGAAGACTACTTGAGAATATATAGTTGCTTTCCTTCCCAACAGCCTTCAGTGAAGCTATATATAAACCCAAAACTTGCTGTATGCTAGGAGGGCAGCTAGTCAGAAGGTCTGAATTATGCACTGGGACAAAACAAGGAGTTTCAGAAAACGAGAAGGTATCAAATTTATCGGTTTGAAAATTTGGCTATAACTCCCACTTACTAAATATAAAAAATGCAATAACATCAGACAATGAGTCTGATCCAATTGCCCAGGAAATCAATGAGTGTCTTTCTTGTGGCTTCAGCAGAACTGGCACTTGTCCAACATCCTCTCACTTTATTGATTTTAATCCTATTCCTTCTTTCCCCTCCCTCACTTTTCACCTTCAACAACTTTTCTTCTGTTCTGCACCTTCTTCTGCTGGCAAGAAGTATTATATTTATACGAAGCTCTAAGTTCTTTGGATTTAAACTAATCATGATAATGTGCTAAATGGAAAGGTTGTGTTTTGAATACTTATTTAGTTATGGCTGGGAAAAATTTCATGAACAAACATTTCAAATTATAAATAAAATGCAGCTATAAAATTATAATTTGAAAAAAAAGGTATGCAAATACTTCATGCATTAAAATAAACCTCTAGTCTTAAAAAGTTTAGGCCTGTTTCTGTGATTGAAAGAAGAACGCTGCAGTTAATTTCTTGAAAAAACTCTAAGGCTGAGATTATTTCAACATATTGAATACTTGAATTAGTATCACATAAACCACTTTGGAAGATATCCAACCGCTAAGTAACAAAGGAATTTGCTAGAAATCTGAAACTGTATGCCTTATAATTACCAAATATCAAATCCTTGAGAGGAAAAAGCTAACTCATTCAGAGTAAAAATAACCCATTCATTCTAAAGGAAACAGTCTAGATGATAAAAATCTTCACATACTACTGAAATATAAAGAAAGAAGTCTGGATATTTTGAACACAATCCACACTATATTTTAAATTAATTGTGCAGGTAACTATTTAAAACTTAAAATATATCAACTTAAAGATGAAAGTTAGTTAAGATGGCAAAGGGCCCATGAGGGGAAGCTGTATGAGTTGTTGCTGTGATCACTTGTTCTGTTCAGCTTGGAGAAGAGGAGACTGAGGGGAGACCTCATTGCAGTTACAGCTTCTTCAGTGGGGGAAGAGGAGGGGAAGACACTGATCTCTTCTCTGTGGTGATCATTGGCAGGCTTTGAGGGAATGGCCTGAAGCTGTGTCAGGGGAAGTTTAGGCTGGATATCAGAAAAAGGTTTTTCACACAGAAGAGGCTGGGCACTGGAACAGGCTCCCCAGGTCACAGCACCAGCCGAACGGAGTTCAAGCAGTGTTTGGGGCCAGTGCTCTCAGGCATATGGTGTGACTCTTGGGGAGAGTTCTTTGCAAGGCCAGGGCTTGGATTTGATGATCCTTTAGGGTTCCTTCCAACTCAGCATATTCCGTGATTCTGTAAGCCTTTAAAGAAAAAAATCTTTATTTAAAAAAAAAAAAAAAAAAAAAACAAGAAAAAAGCAAACCATCTCATTACTAAAGGTACAAACCTTTTGAGCACAGAATCAAATGGATTCTGAGCATACTACTGCAATAAAACAATATATATAAATTATTATAATTTAAGTCTCAATACATACTGTTTATCTTCCAAGGCAGTTTCTTGCAAAAAAATTTTTACCATACATCTACACATGAGTATATTTTTGGCAGTTTATCTCATTAAATATTCTACTTTTTATTAGTAAGAAATATTAGGTTAGTAAAGAAATGCCTTCATTCTACCTAAAGAATTACTAGCATAACATTGGTAGAATATTTTAGTATGGATTTATTCCAGTTTAAGTGCAAGGAAAATTTATCTGTTATATTAATATTACACTCTATTCATCCATTAAAAGCCAAATTCTTACTAAGATATTTACAAAATACATGTCCTACAAGTTAATGTAAGTACATTATAAACTACGATAAATTATTTTTAATTATAAAAAATGTTCAATAGCTCTTTGGCTTACTTCAACAGCTGATCTTATTTCTTTTACTTTTCAATTTATTGGAAAAGTGAATTGATTATGAGATTAGGTTATGGACAATTTCCTTCATATTAAAATCTTTATACCACCAGAAGGAGAAATAATCAAGACCAAACTCTAACATACATTGTAAATAATAACTTTATAGTCCAAACTTCTTTAGCAGGTCTTGCTTGTTTCAATTTCCTGATTATTTTTCAATAATTTGAAATGTCTGAAAGAAAAAATAACAAGAACAACAAAAAAACTAAAGAAGAAAACATATCTAACAATATTAGAATTAAGAAATCTTTGAGAAATGTAGCAGATCTATGAACTAGCTATGAACAAAAGGAGACATTAAGGTGATTTAGGGACTGCAAGTGATAAAAGATCAGTTTTGGCAAGTTTTTGTAACAGAAGAAATTGAAGAGATATCTACCAGGTATCAGTACAATTAAACACATTGAGGAAAGCAGTAATGAATAGCTGTTTTAAAAGACACACAAATTGTGAGGTTGGTGACTAACACAAATCTTGTTACTTCTATTTTCTTTGTTCTGTTCTAAACCATTTAACATCTCTTTAGTGTTCATTTCATCCAGTAATGCTAACTCTTCACAGTTTATGAGCCATGGCCATAATCCATATTCTTCCTGCTAAGGAAGTAAAAACCTGTCTGCCAACAAATTATCTAACCCTGCTTGCACACACACACACATTTGGGGCTTAGTTATCATTGCTCACTTAGGGTTTGTATGGCATTTCATAAGCATGTGTTTACCAAGATTAATACTAATTTGAATTATCCCATCTACTTTATAATTCATAAAATTCTTTAACTGGTTGGAGATTTTAAGTGCCACTGCTGATTGTATTGTTTAATATGGATTTGATCTAAAATCCAATTAGAAAAAGCAGCAAAAGCATCTCTACAATAATTATGCCATTGTTTTCCATTCTTTATTAATATTTCAGTTTTAATCCATATCTATAATTTTAATTTAAACTAGAAGTAAGCTACATAATCAGCAGAACTGGGAACATGTTCAAGGCCAGACTGAATGTACCCATATCTGTGTTGCTAAATAAAGAGATAGCCAAGGAGCAATATCATAGATTGTACCTCTGTATTACTTAACATGAATAATTTTTAGATCTCTCATCTCTGCACACTCCACCTGGATGTCTCAAGAGGTATCTTCAGGCAGAACTCAAGGTAGTCATTGCTCATGAACTGCTGTTGAATGGCACTATGATTATGGCTGTATAGGGAAGATTTCCTCTGTCCAAAACAGTATTCCAGCAACATCCTAAGGATTTGCACTCTCATGTTCTCTCATACAACATTGTTGCACAGGTAGCAGCTACCCTAAAAGCCACTGAAGAAAACCATTCATCATTATTTCAGAAGTTATGACCTATGATTAAAAAAAAATAAAGTCACAATTACCTCTCTGGACCACAGGCTCAGCCTCTAAGTCCAGCAGAGGTCCAGGAACACATGATCAATAGCAAGTCTGTGAAAATTTTGTAAAAACCGATGGGTGTCAACAGTGTGACAGTAAAGCAGCTTGTACCCCTAGGCTTTGGAGACGAGGAGTCCCTGAATCACTATTGTTTGGCTTCACAATACTGTAAAACACTGACATCTGACTTGTGCTTGTAAGGTACCCAACTGTGGCAGTCAGCTCATTTCTACGGTGTTATTTCTATGAAGGGGTTGATATAGTGTCCCAGTTCTCATTTGCATCCATCTTCCTTCCACATTGTAACACTGGAGACTCACATTAGTACTGCATATGCAACAGAAGGCAACAGAAATATAGGACCCAAAACAAAAGACATGTCAAATCTACTTGAAAATATGGATATATTTCATAATGTTAACCTGTACTAACTTCATTGATATGTCTGTCCATACAGTTTGGTCCATACTTTATCGGTGTTACTGTCAATATTTCTCTCACAGGGCCATTTACACGGCCAGCCACTTATAAGAGGTTAGGCTTTGGATAAGGCTCTCATTTGGAGCAAAATCAAACACACTAATTAAAAAACAGACTGAGTTTTCTTCTTCCAGAAACCATGTAGCCCTAGCTAGAGCAAGGGCTCACAAATCTCCCTCATGGTAAAAACTAGCCAGTGCACCACCTGGGACGAAGAAAGAATTACTGCACTTGACAGAAGAGATGCAATACTCAGCAAAGCACTGTGTAAGCAGGAGTTACATATGCACTGAAATTTTCCATACTGAATCAACTAAACAGAAAGGAATTACTCAATTTTGCAACTTTGCACCACTGGAAAAAAAAAAAAAAAGTAAATCCAGTCAGAGTTAGTCCTCTTTATTTGTACAGTCTTCCTATAAATCCTGACAAGCCCCCTGATGCCTTGGACATTGAATTTATCATTTCATCTTACCACATTTCATCATGAGGTACTTGTTATTGTGGATCATATGCATGATCATATTTTCCTGGGAAGGGAAAGGACAACTTGGCATCTTAGAATACTCAGATTATCATATTAATTAAAACTGGAGATGCAGAGCTGCATCTAGAAGATATTGTTACTTGCAAACATTTTCTTAAACACAATGATAAACCTGATTGATTACAGTTTATGATAGCAATAATCTCTGCAATACCATTAATTAGCACAGTTAATGACTAATTTGCTGGAGCTTTAACTGCCTTTGGCTTTCCCTCAAGCTGTTCCAAACTGGCCATTAACTGCTGGTTACAATTGATTTCTCAGGGCTCTATTTAAAAGAAATTTTATTTCAATTCAGCACCCACAGAGTCTAATCTTGATCTGGTAAACAAAAAACATTCTCTACCTTAGCAACCGACCTCTTGCTTCTCATTCTCTTTGTATATAATTTCAGGGATATATAGGGATGTAAGCTTTGTGCTTGAGGGATAAAGCAAAAAATGAAAGCTCTGCTATTCTTTAAACAAAATTTTCAAGTGGTAGGGATACCCAAAAAGGAAGAGAACTCTATTGACATCTGGTGGGGGAAAAAAAAAAAAAAAGACAAATTAAATGCTCCAGCAAGCCAAATTTTAGCTTATTTGTTTGCATATACTGGTTTTTGTGTTTGGAAACTTGTGTTTCTTCTAATAGCCTAATGCAAAGAGTAATTTCTAATGTTAACGCTGCACAAGAATAATTGCCATTGAAATGTATGCAAACAAAGTGGACATTTTACCAAAGAAAAAAGGTCTCTGTAACAGAGTCCAAAACCTACTGCCCTTATTAAAAAAAATCTACAAGACAGTGAGTTTAAGAGGTATTTTTAACTTGAGAAAAAATAGTGTACTGAAGAATAACTTGTATTTTACAAGACCATTGTTTTATAGTGCTTTTTGATTTCTTGATAAGAATTTATAAACAATGGGAATAGCTAGTAAAGCTGCTAGCAGAGCAAGGCAGGGAGAAAAATGATGAGCAAGTAACATTACAAGGATCAGTGAGGGATTGTCACGATGAACAATGCAGGTCACATCACCATAAGGTCAGCAGTAGGGCTTCACTACCCAGCAAGATTGAACAATCCCAACTGTGAGGTATATGTTGCTGGGGAAGCAAAGAAAGAAATAGTTGACTTAGGAATTACCTTATTATAAGAGAGGTTCATGATAAATACAGCAGTTAGGAGCTGTATGATATCCTGCTTATGCTCTCTTACATTTTCCTTTTATCCCTCAAATAACCTGTTCTTTGTTAAGTTAAAACTTCATGTATGTGAATGAGTAAAAAATAAAAACTGACTATTCACCAGAAAGTATGTTTTCCAGGGTTTAAGTATAAGGTTTTAGCCTGTAAAAGAAAAAATGAGATTAGCCTGTCTATTTGATTCCGAATAAGGTCTGATTGAAGTGTTATAGAGAATTCAAATCTGTAATGACCATTCTACTTGAAAGAAGTAACCTTATGTCATTGTTTATTTTTCAGCTTTCTATTAGAGAATCCTTCTTTCCAGCATCTTTATATACATTTTTCCTTCTAATTTATTGGCTCCCTTAAAGTATTAAAATGTTTCTTTCTTTCTCCACTGAAACTAAAATAACCACCTTTCCACCTATGCCTCAATTTTTCAAACAAGTGCTTAGATGACTGATTCCGTAGACCTCTGGCTGTACACAGGATTCCCTGTGAACAGCAACAAAGACACCTCACTCTTATTCTTTACACCTTTCATTGAACCTTAATCTGTGGCCTAAATGAAATGGGATAAAAATTGTGTAGTGGGAAACTCTGCCTACATCTTTGAGCTTTAACCAGATTTATCTCCTGTTTTCTTGGTCCCTTTCCTTTCAGTGATCTCTTTGTTTGGATCTTCATGCATCAGTCACACAGTTTGAACGTGGAAACTGACTGTTCCATATTAGTTTAGCTGGTGACAGAATGGCATCCTGAGTCATGAATGGAGTTTCTTGGTAAACTTGCAGAACGAAGTTAAAGAAATAATGAAAAACTCTTCCACCTGTAAGACACAAAAAGCATGGAAAGGAAAACCACCATTATAAAGTGAAACATATAACTCCATGTAAATAATTCCATTATACATTCCATTACACATCGTGTTGTGCAGGTTTTGGTTTTGTTTTTTCACATTGAATTCCATGACAGAAAACATCCTACAGCTAACAAAAAACCAACAACCCCCCCCCCCAAAAAAAAAAACCACAAAAAAACCCCACTAAAAAGCAAACAAACAAACAAAAATAAAACCAACAAACTCCCCCCCCCCAAAAAAAAAAACCACAAAAAAACCCCACTAAAAAACAAACAAACAAAAAAAAAAGATTAAACAGGAAGCATTAGATTTCAAGTTTTTCAAGTTCTACATTAAGAATGATATTATGAAAATAAAATTGACATGAAATACATTAGTAACTTAGTAACACAGTAACTGTTTTCAGTGATATACCAGATTGCCAAAATTTTATTTATATTGATTTCCTTTTTATGTTTAAAAAAAATATATAATCAAAGAAAAATTTCTACTGCGTTATAATTACTCTGCAGGATGTCTATATTTACAAGTCTATGTGTACATGGACAAAAGATTTCAAATCCAATACTTTCAGAATTAAAAATCTGCATTTGTTCACTAGATGATTGACACACACATATAGACACAGAGGGACTGATTGAACTGACTGACAGTACCACCATGAACAGAAGACTTGTCTCAAGAAAAGCACACTGATATTAGCTCTTGTTTATTTGAGCTCCAGTTCAAGACTTACAGTATTGAGATAGCTCTGTCAAAGTCTTGTCACTCACTCTTCAGTGCAAAGTACCTCTCCTGTTCTTGTTCTCCCAGACAATATTCTGGTCTATTTATTTGTTATCTATTGCCTTGACAGCTCCAGCCTTCTCCCATACAGCTTCTTCACCATCTTTTGTCCATTTTTCCCAAAGTACTGAAATGAAATACATCACTCTATTCTGGAAAATTAACATTAACTTGGTGTCCTCTAAACTTTTCATCACCATCTTAATCACATTTATGTATAGTCAGATGGATTCTCCATAATATTACTTCATGTCTGATTTCTAATTATTTTCTTAAATATGCTCTGAACATTCACCTGTTCTTTACCTTCTGAATGTTTCTGAATCCTTTATTCATTTCAGACAATTTTATGTTGTTGATTTTTTACTTTAGCGTGAAATAATTTTCCAGTTCCCATTCACTAAGCAAAGCCTTTCTTTTTTCTCTTGCACACCTTTTGCTAAAAATCCACAAAGACAGATCACATCTTCATTTAAAAGTTGACAGTCTTCTTTGTCTTCTTCTATTTATAAATGGACATCTTGAGTCAATTTGGACAAGTTTCTTAGGATCAGTTCCAAAGAAGATCACAAGCAAATATTCACTTAGGACTTGACAGGTAGTACAGTGGAAACAAAAATCTGAGTACCCTAAAAAGTGTATCAGTAGCTTTAAGCTACATCTACACTACGTTATTGAATTTTTCCAGATCCGATAGCTGATATTGAGGCTCTCAGGCATTAAATGTATTTGTGTGTGTCTGTCCCTATCACTGAATTCTTTCATCTTCCAAAACAACAAAACAGACCCAAAATAATAACTAAGAATGTCTGTAGCATGCCATAACTCCTGAACCATACTCAGAAATTATTTGGAAGAGTGCTAATTGACTCAAGACAAATTGTCAAGGCTCACTATAAAACTGTAAAATCAAATTAAATAGATGCTGAAGTTCCAGAGCATGAATACATTCCTTAGAACAGTTTATTTACGAATATAAACATAGAAAAAGACATCTCAACATATGATGTATCCAGCACACATTCTCTACAGTGGCCAGTTTGAAATGTTAAACGCAGGGTGAATCTTGAAACCTGTTTAATGGTTTTATCTTCAAATATGCCTTGGTATAATTTCTGCTTGTTTTTTGTTTGGTGGTTTTGTTTTTGTTTTTTTTTTGTTTGGTTTTTCTGGTTCTTTTTTTTGTTTTGTTTTGTTTTTTGTTTTTTTTATTTATTTTAAATTTATGCCTTCAAAGACCTTTTGCTAGAAGGGACACAAATCTCTATTTCAAACTGCTCCATATTATCCAGCCATCTGATGAAGGTGTCCCCTTTCTTGCAAACAAACCATTAAAGCATAAAGGAAGAGCATTATTATGAATAAAGCATATGAAGGTGATCTGAACTCTATCACCCACTTTAAATACTATCATATTAAATACTATTATATTACACAGAAAACACATTTCCAGTAATACTCAGATCATGCTAATCTACCAGATTAATGAAGTACACTGTTTTATGAACATTTTTTCACCAAAAAGAATCTTCTGAATTGAAATATGATTTCAGTAACAGAACTAGTCAATGATCTTTTGCAGAAGAAACGTATATCCTCAAGGTTAATGACTTTTGAATGGAAGTGGGAAATTAAGATTTTAACTTCCTACTTTCAGGAGGATCATGAGACTAAACCTTTATCATCCATGTCTCAATCAACATTCTAGCATCTGGACATCTGCATAAATTTGGAGATTGCTATACATTTTCAGAATGTGTCTGTCAGGCATGTTTGAGAGTGCCAACTCTAACATCTGCCTCAGGGAACAGAGCCAAACAAAGAATAATTTCTCAGTCTCAACTGGATTTAGGTTTATGTATCACAACACTCCATAAGGCAGAAGAATGCCTTGGCAAGGTTAGGAGCATAATTCTGTGTTTATGTAATTTTACGGTTAAAAAAAATAAGCTTCACCAGAGAAAATCAGCGGTAAATGAGGTCTTTCTTTCCTCCAGGTATTATTTGTCATTCTGAATTTTTTTATTGTGTCAAATCACTGCAAAAATAGCTAGAATCCACCTCATATGATTAGATTTTTTTTTCCCTATTGCACCATTTTTATCACTAATTTGTCAATTATGAGAATAAAGCCTTAAGTTCTGCTTTTCAGTTCAAGTCCTTCCCTATTTTAATTTTTATATTACTTGTAGTTTTTTTCTATTGGAGACATAGTGTGATTATCTTGGACTTTTAGTCTATGATGTTGAAATAACAGATAAGTAATAACTTAGAATCTATTTTTTAAGTCACCAGTCGAAATTTTAATTAATTTGCTGGGGAAACCATTAACTTTTCATTTCCTGGTGTTATTTCTAGTCAAAAGAATTCCAAGCCTCTTCACTTTTACTCTTTCCTACCTCTAAAAATAATGTTCTTTATCAACATTCTAGGAGTCAAAGTTTTCAGGTGCCAGGAGATCAAGCTTCAACTCAAGTGAAAGGCAGCAAAAGCTAGAAGTTAGGCATCAGGTATCAAGAAAGCAATCACCGGGTGTCAGACAGAATCAGTCAGCATGCAGTTTGATATAAAGATCTAAAAAGATGGAGTTACTCCTTAAGAAATGTATCTCAAATTTGGTATATTTTTAAATTAAATTTTAGCCTTATTTCCTGCTCAAACTAGGATTGCATTAAGTTTGTGTGTGTGTTATGTCAGATTGTTTGTTATCATCAAATGCTTTTGAAGAAAATTACTTTCAACTGTATTTGACAAAAGGTCAGTAATCTCAGATACACTGAGTTCCTCAAGCTTCATAGTAAAGGGTAACCAAGTAGAAGAGAAAAGCCTGTAAGTTTTCCTGTTCTTAAAGAGCTGAAATGTGAGTTCAACAGGGCTTGAAGAAAATCACAGAAAAAGCTGTATAGAGAGATATCACAGAAGACAAAACTACTAGAAGACTTTTTAAATTACTCTCACATTTAACTAGTTTTCAGAACTGCACTAGTAAATTTATCAGGATCACAACATGAGCTCTAACACTCGTGCCTTGCTATCTATGATTTTTAATTGTTAACATGATTTTTTGCATAGTTTTGACTTCAGACAGTTTGTTAGACTTTTCTTCAGGTATAGTTTCTTGGGTAGTGCAGTCTAACAACCATTCCAAATAGGTACTGTGGCATCTGAGGGTGGCAGAATTTTGCAAGTGAGTGAAGTTATGCCAAATCAACCACCCAGGCAGAACTTGAGAAAAGTAGCTAGTACTGCTTAACTTTCTAGTATAGATATACAACCCCAAAATTGCAGACTTTTATTTCTTGACAGATTTCAAGAAGTAAGTGTTCAGCTGCTAAGCACTTTGAGAACTTCCAAAACACTTATTGAGGGCAGAGAGCTTTTTAATTTGTTGCTTTACACTTGTGCTTTTTTTGAAAACCTGTCTAAATTTGAAGGGGTTGACCTTCTTTTCACACAGTTGCCAACCTGTTCAAATAATGGCATATATGGAGAGAATTAGATTCGATTGTTTTGCCCCAGAAGAGCTTCCTCACCAGCACATGACAGTCCTCACTATGGGTTCAGTGTCTTCTTACTTTCTGGCTGAAGCTGTATAGAAAAGAATGCAAGATTCACTGAAGTAGGGAAAAAACATAATTTTGCATGCAAACTAGGGTGATACAGGAAAAAAGAAAGAAAAAAATAAAATAGCTGTTTCAGAAATTGTCAAACTTTCTGTTAGCGTCTATATAAATAAATTTTAGAGTAACTATTTAGAACATGCATAACAGTTCAAGACTTTTCTTTTCCCAGCAAGATTTTCCACCACTGCCTAGTCAGATAAAACAGATATAGCCATATGGTTAACCTATTCCCATATGGAATGTGATTTTAAATACTTTTAAGTGAGGAAAAGAAATTAATTTGCCCCTTCTACCAGCTGGGTGGCTCTTCTAACTGTCTCATTCTTACAGAAAAGAGAACGCTTTCTTCCAGCTTAGTTTAATGAAAATAACACCAGAAAAATCTTTGTTTGCAGTCCACTTCTGTCACTATGCTAAGCTAACAGTGAAAACTATTTTTGTATCTAACATAGCAATATTTTGGAAGAGAAATTTCTTGCTTTGTGTTTTGATTGAACTGAGTTACAAAGTAATCTCTGAACTGCTGATCTATAATAAAACTGGCACAGTTCTAGGCATGCACAAAAGAATAAGAGTTTAATAGTTTTAAAGTAAAGGGATCCTGAGTGTCTATAATATAGGCAGGCAAAGAGTTAGAGGAAAGTTAAATAGTAATTTTTAGAACCACAGTTTTAAAAATGAGTTTGTAATTTTTCACTCTGTTCTCATTGTAAGTTACAGAATTTGGGGGCAGGGGGTTTGGGTTTTTTGAAATTAATCTGACAAACAAAGTTTCATTTCTGGCTGATGCAGCTGAGTATTGCCATTATGATTGATGAAGTTCAAGTCAAAGTCTGTTACATTTTTCCTCCACTCCAGTTCAAAAAGATATTTAAAAACACCTGTAGATTTTAAGATTTTATCAAAAGAGCTGTTGCAGACACCTGTGCCTAATCAATGCTGAATATAAGTCTGAAATATTGTTCAGTTCATTACATTTGAAATTTACAGAAAATGAACCATTGCATTGCAAACTACTTGGGTGTTAGCTTCAGAGATTCCATCATATAATTCTTTGCGGTGGCAAGATCTACAGTTCTTAACAAGACAGAATTAAAATACTCTGCTGAAGATCATCCTGTTTCTCTGGTGAGATATATACAAATTTCCTAAAGATATGAGCTTTTTTCCTCACATTACTGGCTTTTCACAATTTCATACAAGATTTGCCAGTGAACCTAGGAATGTCTTTGCTAGCATTTTGAATCTGTATAAAAATAGTCAGGGAACATTAAGAAAATAAGATGTAATTGCATCCTGAATTGAGAAGCAATGGAAAGAATGACTGTATAATTACAGTGTTGAGAGAGAAGGTCTGGCAGATACGAATGCCATCTGAAAGACACCAAGAAGAGACTTGATGAAAGTCCTATCTTTTGTGCAGTCCTAGCAATTACCACAAAATGCTGAGGTGAGCTGAATGAGAAGGTTCTACGTCATTCAAGGAGAATATAGCATGATTGCTCAGCCATCCCTTACGAGAGGTAGAGGTGAAATGGTGTGTATCAGAAAGTCATAAAGATTGATAGCATCTGCTGCTTCCAAATGTATCTATCTGCATGCAAACCACTTGCAGTGTGAACTGATGGAAAACAAATTCTGTTTGCCCAGGGAAGGTGCTTTAGTAGGCTTAATTTCCATAGCCCATTTACCCCATTGCCCATAGATGAGGCAAGAATGTCCAAGAGAAATCAGCTGGGTCATGATAAAAATTCAAAGCCACAAAACTGAATAGAAAGAGATTATTAGCTACATTGCAGTAAGCAAACAGTAAAGTCTTAAATGATCAATACTTGACAAGAGGCATGTCACAAACTTCATGTATAGGTCAGGCACACACAAAATTTTTCAAGCAAATCGACTGACTTCTGGACAAGGCACAAAAAATGTCACTTTTTATCTCTCAGTTGATATTTTTCTCACAGAGTAAAAAAATAAAAAAAAATCACCACCCTCAGAGATTTGATCGAAAAGATAGTCACTCCTGACACCAGTTTAACGGGAAAAAACTGCAATCAAGTGGAAATTTTTGTCACTACCTTAATCTCTGATTTGTAGAAGGTTGTGCTTTGGGATATTTGGTATGTCTGAGAATTGCCACCAAAGAGCCCTTCTGTTCTTTAATCGCTGCACTAAATCTTAACAAACGTGAGCATGAAAACTATTGTGCTGTACTTGTGAGGCATATATCAAAGTTATATTTTTAAAGCTTGGAAAGGCAGTTGAATCATGCATGCTCTTTATGGAGCTCTGATCAGGCTGATAAAGGCAGTTCAGCTTCAATAAACGCTTTTTAAGTGAATGTTTTGGAAAGCGAATAGAAAATTCAAAGCTCAAACTGTTGCCTAACTGCTCCCATAGCACTTTGATCACTTCTCTGCTGACATTTTGTTAAAAATGTCTTGTTTTTATTAAAATGTTGGGATCTGGGGATTTAGAAATTTAAGTGTAGTCACTGAAAAAATAATATACAGTAAAAACTGAGTAACATAACTTATTAAGTACTTTGTACACATTTCTTAAAAAAGAAAACTTTTTCCCTGTGGGGTCAAACACAGCTTTGCACTTCTCTGAAAAAAAGTTCATATTGTTAAAGCAAGACGAGTGCAGAAGATAAATCAAACAGCACTGCTTTGCCTGAGGCAAAACCTCCCTCAAGTTATAAGACTTTGCTATGAAAAAATGTAGACATCCAATAATTTAAAAATTAATAACATATAAAAAACATCATAAATGGAGAGTGTGAAATCTCTGTGTCATGCTTCTATTAAACATTTATGTCAGATTATTTTCTGTTGAAGGACATCAAGGACAAGCTGTCATAATTACCTTACTTTTCTCATTACGCAGAATACATCTATCTATCTATCTATCTATCTATCTATCTATCTATCTATCTACCACAGTACAAAGTTCCTTCTTTCTCAGATTTTAGAGCTTTTATAACAATAGGTGATTTTTACAAGATAAATTGCAGTGTATGACCATGGATGCAAAGTAGGAATTAAATCTTCATTCCATACTAGACATGCTGGAACTTGAATGTGATCTGGAGTCAAAGGCAGCCAAATGGTTTGCCACAATTGATATCACTAATGCATTTTTCTCTATCCCTCTGGAGGCAAAGTGCAGAACATTGTTTGCTTTCACTTGGAAGGGTGTCCAGTATACCTAGAATCAGCTGCCCCAGGAGTGAAAACCTGACAGGGATGAGCTCCACTATCTGGCACAGACTGATTCAGACTGCACGAAGTGAAGTTCCAAAACACCTGCAATATACTGATGATATCAATGACTAGGGAAATACAACAGAAGTTTTTGAGAAACGGACGAAAATAGCCCAAATTCTGTGCAGGAGATACAGTTTTTGGGAATAAAATGGCAGGATGGACAAGATCATGTGCCTATTGAGGTGGCTAACAGCCCATTTGGACAGGATCAGCCACACAAAATATGCTCTGCTCTGAAGCTGGGGAGCATGCTCTCACATGAAAAATCTGGCAAAGAACATCGGAAGAAAACCAGGGTCAACCATTAGGGTTTTGGAGCCAGGGAAATCAAGGATCAGAAGCCTGCTACATTCCAACAACAAAAAAAAGAGAAAATAACAGGCTGTCAGAGGGTTTGATCTACCTCAGAAGTTGTTGGGACAGAAGCATGTCTCCTCTTGGCACTGTGATTTCCCATGTCACACTGGGTGGTCAGAGGAAACATCCCCTCAACATATCACGTGAGCAGTGCTACATGGAGTCGTGGCAGCACTGATTATACAATGAATCCAAATGCGAAAATCCAATTTACTAAGAATTCTGGAAGAGCTTATGGACTGGCCAAAAGGCTGAGATTTTGGAGCATTGACAGAGAAGGTGACTGAGATGAGATAAGGATACCAAGATTGGAATACCTCAGGTAGACCTAGACTGGGAGTGAAAGGTTGGGCTATTTATAGCCCAATGGGCCCATGGAAGATCAGGACATCTAGGAAGGGATGCAGCATACACATGGGCTTGTGATTGAGGGAGAGAAGGTATCACACGTTGTCCACCAATGTGAAACGTGCTGCCATCAAGCTTGCCACATCAGTGAAATCTCCTTGGAATAGGGAGTGTGGCTGGGTTTCCTACGTGGTAAGGCTGGCAAATTGACTACCTTGTACCACTGTCATGAACATACCAAGGTGAGAGAGCTACATACACACCATGGTGGAGGCAACAACTGGCCAACTGGAAACTTACTTTGTAAGCTATGCCACTGCTCAAAACACCATCATAGGCCTTAAGAGATATATTTTGTGGCAACAGGGTACCCCAAGGAGAATTGAATCCGACAATGGGACTCATTTTTGAACTAACTTCTAAACTCTTGGGCAAAGAAAAATGGCATTGAGTGGACATATTACATTCCTCATCACCCGCAAGCCTCTGGAAAGACTGAGAGATATAATAGATTGCTGAAGGCTATGTAAGGAATGTTAGGTAATGAGACATAGCCTTGGGAGTAAACTTAGCAGAAGCCACTTGGCTGGCAGACCCTAGGGGATCTGCTAACCGCCCTGGTCCTGCCCAAACTAAACCCCTACACACCATGGGAAGAGATAAGGTACTACACTACAAGGGAAAATGGCAGGGGAAGTCTGTGTGGATTTCTCCTCCCATGAGAAAAGGAAAACTCACTTGTGGGATATTCTTTGCCTAAGGACCAGGTTGCACTTTGTGGGTAATGTAGAAGGACAGGGAGACCTGGTGTGTGACTCTAGGTTTAACCTTGGGGGGGGAAATAATCGGTAATGTATGTTGCAAGAAGTAGAGTAGTAAGAATGATGTGAACCAATGAAAAATTAATTTTAGGCCCAAGTCAAAGATCTGGAGGGCTGGAGAAAGCCCATAAAATGAGAAAATAATTTTTTTCTTTTTGAAAGGACGGGGGGTAATAGTTAAGGAAAATATACAAAATCTGTACAAACCTGTATGTTGAGGCAAGGGAGGACTCCTCTCTTTCCCTGATGGATTTGAGAGTTGATTATTTGAGGGGTGGTGAATCTGTGGAGAAAAGGGAGGGGGAGGAGGAATGTATTTGGAAGGTTTTCATTCTTAGCTTGGTATGTGTTCCTTTCTAGATTTGTAATGAATAAAGTGTATTTTTCCCTCCATCCCTCAATGGGAGCCTGCTTTGTTCTGTTCTCAAGTCACATCTCACAGCAACCATTTTGGAAATATACCCTTCATGGGAGCCCTGGCATTGTGCCAGGGTCAAACCATGACAGTTGGATATAGAAATGGTTTAAGGATGCAGTTTAAGTTGTATGTGTTAGTAAGAAGAGATTTCACTAATGGTAAATAAATACAATGGAACAGTTAGAAGATATATAAATTATGTGGCATCTGAGTATGATGCAAATAACATGGAATAAGGGTTGGGGATTGTACTCTGGAGACAGAGCTTGTTTTCCCACAGCGGCCCTCACAGTGCTGTGCTTTGCATTGGTAGCAGGAAAGGTGTTAATAACACACCAGTTTTGGCTCTGGCTGAGCAGCACTGGCACAGCATCAGCGATGTCTCTCAACATTCACCCCACATCAAGAGGTGGGCGTGGGCAAGGTCTAGGGAGGGGACCCACCTAGGCCAGCTGACCCAAATTGAACAAAGGGGTATTGCATACCACATGACGTCAGCTCAGATATAAAGCCAAGGGAAGGAGAAGGAATGGGGTGCACTCATTTTTTACAGTGTTTGCCTTCCAAAGCAACCACTATGCACGCTGAAACCCTGCTTCTTGGAAATGCCTTGCTGATGGCAAGAAGAGAATAAACTTTTTTTTTCTCTTTGCTTATGAACACACAAATTTTCTCTTTTGTTTTAGTAAACTACCTTGCCTCAACTTATGAGTTGTTTTCCATCTTATTTTATCCCCACTGTCCATCTGGAAAGGGAAATGGGAGAGTTGCTCGATGGTCATCTGGCATCCAGGCAAGGTCAACACACCACACCACTACATTAAAGTTACTCAGAATCTAATATATTTAAATGGCATTAAACATAAATAATAACAATGGGTTATGGAATCCAAGTACTTTAGTTCTTAGTGCTTAGTAAATGTGACTTATTAAATATATTACTATCCATCAAGCAGTGAAAATTGCTATTTTTTCTCTTTTGTACCATTTGCTAGGATGCTGAAGCACAAGAGATATCCTGCTATTGGAAAGGAGAGCAGATTTTATGAGAACAAAGACCAAAAAATACTAAAGAATTGACAATTCATAGTGGATTGACATGGAAGATTTTCTTTCCTGGAATGAAATGTAATAGAGGGGAAGATACTGAGATTCTATAGATCTCTGCTAATGTAGCTTCATTATCTTGCATTTGGAATCTTATTAGAGATGGGAAAGATTTAAGGAAGAGATGTTTATCTTCAAAATGTATCAAATTTCCAAGAAGTTTAATGGGAGTAAAATGGATTTTCATTTTGAGACTGTATGTCCAGGAAAAAGTCAGCATTCCCTTAAATAAATAAATACATTAAAAAATAGGTGGATAAATATATCCTGCCATGGATGTCAGCCTTCTATCACATCTGTGTTTTGCTTTATGAAATTATTTGTTGTCACTTCTCTTTATTGATTCCCCAGCATATACTTTTAATTGTATTAACCTAATTAGGTTGATTTTTTTTTTCTTTTCAATATCAGTGATTATCTTGATTGGTGAAAAGATATGAGTTAGCAACTTATTTCTTACATATACATCATGATTTACTGAGGTATACAAAATAAATTTAAAAACCCAATGAAATGAAAATCTCCTATTAAGAATATAAAATTTTATACCACCAGTGTTTTTGAGTTTTCTGCTTTGTTTTCTATCTTTCCATGCAAACTTTAGGTTTCTAAGTACAACTTCTACATCCTTTTCACATTGATGAACAATTCTTAATCTTTGTTTTACAGCAACACCCTAAAGGAGCAGAGGAAATTAATGTTTTGTTCATTATGATAAGTAGATAATTTTGTTCCTTTGGCTTAGACAATATATTAAATTTAAATGTCCTGTGCAGATGCATACTATTTATTTTCATAGACAAATTTTGAAAAAAATTCTTAGAGGGTAAATTCAGCACTTAAACATTACTTTGCTTCAGCATATCTTCAGTATTCCTCTTCCAGCATAAAACCAAGTTTAGCCTAGTGGCCTCCTTCCACAAAAATACTCTCCACACCCCACATTCTCCATACTCTGCCATGGGTTGTACATCTGCAAACACAACAGATAACATTACCAGATAGGTGGTGCTATGATTCTGTGTATCAAAGGGCAGACTTCAGCCATAAAAGCTGACAGTAAGCACCTCTTCACATTTTATTCTGAAAAGCAACTGGCATTTTTCCCCTCTATGCTCTGAGGGAGCTCACAGAATAATAGGTGAAACGTCAAGAATAATTAAGAAAAATGATGGTGTTATATAGCAGCACAAGAAATTCATCTTTTCTGCTGTGATCTTCCTGCCCACCTTCTCTTCTGCTTTTAAATGTCATCTCTGTTCTCAAATTATTTAGGATAGGCCTTGAGAGAGGATAGAATATTTTTTAGGTAATTTAACACACTCTTTGGGTTGAATTTCTAATGCCTATTTTTCTTCATAACCCTCCAGACAAAAAGGTTTCTTTTAATTCCTTTTCTGTGTTCAAGTGTGATAAAATTAACTGAAGCCATTTATTTATTATTAATAATTAAGTAGGAGTGAGATCAAGACCTTTTTCTTCCTCACCTCCTGAAAATGCTTAATATATTTTATTTTACCATCATTCCACTGTCTCTTTGTTCCCAAGTAACAGGTTTTCCTGAGAAAACTCTTTCCTGCTCCTTGGAAATAAGGTGTCCAGGACACATTAGAGCAAAGTTATCTCAAAAGACTTCAGAACTCAGACTTCAGTTTTACACCAAAAATTTTTTGTAATGTATTTAACAATAACTACAACACATATCCTCCTTTCTACTGATAGGGAGCGGGATTTCAGTCTTTATTTTCCAGAATTATAAAACAGACTAAATTGTCTTTGTGCATTTTTAAAAACCTATTTCACTCAGTATAAAACCTTGATCAAAAAAGTATTGCCTTTTCATTGTGGAACTTAAGTATTTGGAGAAGAAAAAGAAGAGATCAGAGAGCAGGAGAAACTGAACTTGAATATGAAATAACTGCAGATATTCTACACATGGATAGAAATCACATAAACAAATTATGTAAAACTAAAAATGTAAAATATTTCTTGCTTGATATTATGCAATTGATTACTGGGACTAAAAGTTTCTCTCTTTTTTTAATTTTCTTTTTTCCTAAAGATTTTTTTTCACCTGTTATTTCTGCAGAATCCTTGAACAACTCTCTCTTACATTTTCTGCAGTCTCACCTTTGTTACCTTTCATGGTGCTATCCTATGCAGTTTTGTCAGTGCTTTTTCCCAGAGTTTTGGCAATTTTCCTGGATGCAAGAGCCAAGATTATGCCATTGTGTAGCATTAAAATTAGGCTTTGGATCACAGAAACTTGATGCTGTAGGAGGCTTAAAAGCACTTCAGACCGTTTTGACAAGATACTCAATTCTATTGCCTGACAGAATTAATATATAGAATTAATATATAATATAAGCAGTGATGACTGCTCAACATCATTTGATATGTCCTGAGGTATCAAATACAACTTCATAGGACAGATGTGATGAGAGGCTACAAACACAAGCCATCAGTGTGCCCAGGTAACCAAGAAGGCCAATGGCATTCTGACCTGCCTAATAAAACTAGTGTCGCCAGCAGGACCAGGGCAGTGATTATTCCTCTGTACTGGGACTGTTGAGGCCACACCTCGAGTGCTGTGTCCAGTTTTGGGCTCCTCACTGCAAGGAAGGCATTGAGGTGCTGCAGAGAGTCTGGAGAAGGGCAACAGAATTGGTAGAAGTCTAGAGAGTCAGTCCTATGGGAAGTGGCTGGCAGAGCTGGAGCTCTTTAGCCTGGAGAAAAGGAGCTGGGAAGAGACCTTATCACTCTCTACAGCTGCCTGAAAGGAGGCTGTTGACAGGTTGTGGTTAAACTCTTCTCCTAGGGAACTAGCGACAGGACAAGAGGACATAGCCTAAAGCTCCACCACAGGAAATTCAGTTTGGACATCAGAAAGAATTTCTTCACAGAAAGCATTGTCAAATATTGGAATGGACTACACAGGGAGGTGGTGGATATACCACCCATGGAGGTGTTCAAAGAAAGACTGACTTCGGCACTTAGGGCTTTGATTTAGTGGACAAAGTCAGTCAAAGGTTGGATTCGATGATCTTGGAGGTATTTTCCAACATAAAGGATTCTATGGCTGTATGAAAATCAATCATATAATTTGATATGTGTATTTTTCTCTACTGAGGCACAACATGGAATCAGTAAAACCTCTTAAGTTTGTGATACATTTAAATTCACAACTAGAGTTTTTCCCATTTCAATGATTTAAAAGATGACATAGTGCAATTTTAAATGTTCAAACCTTGTGAAATTCTGAATTCAACAAATAAAGCAAATATAAATGCAGAGAAATAGATTATTATCCTTCAGCAATAAAATATCCTTGTAGGGAATAAACATGGGTTTTATTTGATAAGAAAATATGAGGGAAGTTGAAGGTTTACTTCTGTCTTCTGCTTCATTTTGTTACTGCTGAACAGTAGTAACAGATAGGAGAACAAATTTCCTCTACCAAAATCTTTGAAGAATCTTCTTATTTATAACATAAACTGACCAGAAATATTACATACATTTTAGTTGGACCAGAGGAGGTAGAATTGCATCTTTTCGATTTATTTCTATTTATACAAAGAAGTAATCATTTTCACAACAGCTGTGTCAGGCAGATCAATCAATGTAATAATATTTTCTGACTCTCAACCATGAAATTGTAACAGGACATTGTGTAAATAACCTCTAGTCACATACTCTTCAGACTTTTTTACTGACTCAGACACCAACCTGAGATTTGTCTCACCTAAATTAACTTACGTGAAGTTGACATTCAGTCTAACACTGATGTCTAAAATGCCTCAGTAGAAAATAGGAAAAAAAATCCAAGAAACAGAAAGACACTTGCAGTCGGAAAGTAATATCAACATGAAAAGGCAATTCTTTATTACAGTGACAGGGAATCTGAATGAGTTCTTTAGACTAGCCTCTTGCTTGTTTTGATTGACTTAGGTTTTATGAACTTTTTCCAACTTGACTTTCTCTAACATTCAATTCTGTACAGCAGGTTTAACTACTCTGTGATCTAGTATCTCTATTTTATATATCTCCTTGACTCAAATTTCCCAAATTACATTAACAGCTGGGAAGAGAAACAGACCAAGAAACAGAACTCATACATTTGATCATGAGTAAAATTATCCTCAAATGGCTGCTCGGTTATGTTCTTACATTTTATGGTCTACACCCATACTATCAGCTATTTTGTCTTCATTTTTTGATAAATCGGAATATTAGCAAGTTAGGCCTAATTAACAAGGCAAGCCATCTCTAGTAAAATTCCCTAATCTTTCCACTTACCAAGATAATGTACAAAGAGGTAATGTACTAATGTTAACACTTCCCCAGATATTAATGTCATCAGTAAAAATTCAGCCTATGGAGTTTGGAAAGATTGAGTCAAAGATTGCTACATTAATTATATCAAATTTATATCTACAGCTATTCAGAAAAAGAGATAAAAGTGGTATTAGCACTAAAAGGAAAAGCAGCATATATTTCCAATATATAAAAATAAATTAAATATTTTGGAAAGAAATTATAAACAATGGCAGATGATAGAAGTAATTCTAGTAGTATAGAATAAACTAAGATAAAGTACATATGTTTAAAAGAATACAGACACCTTTAAAAAATGTAGATCAAGTTTGCACCTCTTGCAGATTAATTGCCATTGAAAATACGCGTGCTGAGCAAACAGCTAAATTTTCTAGCCTGTGTTTGACCTACAGTTTTCCTAATTACCTGAAATTCCATTTTTGCTTATGCTTAGAACTGTTCTTATCTCCTCTTGATGATGCACAGCCCTCAACTATCTCCAGGTGGAATTCATACATTTCCTAAGAAAACCAAAGCAGTAGGACTGAAGTTCTGAAACTTGTAATGTGACTGTGCATTGACAGTTACTGAGCCATCTATAAAACTTTTTCAACTGCTTTGCCTTTAAAACACAGCAGTGAGAGAAAGGGGATGAGGGGAGGCATTACTCATGTTTTGTATGACAGACTCTTGGTTAAAGAAATCACTTGGGGGATTAGAGTTCAGTATCCTTGATCTAAAGGATTTCAGACACTTTTTACTTTCTTCCTCTTAAGGAATATGCCCTGATCACCACACAAGCATGAGGGAGGAAAGCTGGAAATAAGAGGGAAAAAAGAAAATGGGAATACCCTTTCCACCTCATGTTGAAGCTCTGTCACTGATTAGTCAAGAAAGCAAGATTCATCAGCCCTGCAAGAGAAAAATAACTCTTCACCTTTAGAGCTAAGAAATTCATAGCTAATGAGAGGCACCAGCACTTGCTCAGATCAGTTACAGTTGTGAAAAACTTGAAATATTTAAGGTGTTTTAACCATAAAAATTTAAAAGCAAGTATAATTTAGAATCAATGTTTAGCCTTTTTTTCCTAATATATTTTTTAAAGTTTGAAATTGCTCAGAATTTTTTTTGTCTTCTGTAAAGCTTGCTGAATAGTCTCTTAAAGAATTGTTAGTTATTTTTTAGGTCTTCACGTCCTTGGCCCTAAGTCCATAGCAGAGAGAACTGTCCTGTTGTACTTGTGCCTATCCACGAAGCCTCTGTCCCTCACTATCACTGGCTAAATGCAGTAGAGTTTACTGGAAACAGAGAGTGATGCTGCAAGTTATCTCATTATTGTACTGGTAACAGACCTAATACTGATATTGCAGAGATAACTGAAATTCACTACTCTTCAGACAAAACCAGGATCCCTCATTCAGCAGCCAGAAAGCAACTTGGTGAATCATAAGAGAATTTGTTACTTTTCCACAGATATCCTCTATATTTTTTTTATTTTTTTTTTTTAAGAAAAGTAAGCTGAAACAATGGGAATGTAATATTGGCTCCAGCAATGTGCCTTTAATATCTTTCCACCTTCCGATTGCTATTGGGAACAGACATAGATACTCCATCAAATTATCTAAAAGAGTCCAGGTTCACCTCACAAGAAAATATCTCTCTCTTATATTTATTTACTTATATTTTAATTTATTTATCATAGGACCTGTATCCTTACCCCACTGATTTGTCATGTTTTTCTTTAGTGCAAAAATTAATGTATGATACAGTTCATTACAAAAGTATCATGGACAGAGTATCTAACATATAGCAAATGCAAGGCAGGAGTGCCGACTCTCAGGCAATTAAAAGTTTAGGGTATGTCTTTGTAAATGCCACACCAGCCAGAGTCTTTCATCAGATAATGACCCAAAACACATTAACAATACTGCCAGAGGGAAGTAACAGATAGTTAAGATGGCAGTCACATTCTTGGACAAATCAGTATTTGGATATTAAATGGGCAAATGTTGAACTATTGACTGGATAGGGTTTTCAGGTGAACTCTGAATTAGATTTTCTCTTACCAGTCATCTTGCTCAATATGAATGAATTTAAAGTGACAGAATTTTTTTTTTTTTTTGGAAGAAGAAATTCAGAGGAGAATTCATTAAGTTAAGTGAATAATTCTGAGTATCGCAGGTGTGGGAATTCCCTGATGCTGCAGCCCATCATTCAAATTTAGTTTGTTTAACATATCATATAAAGAATTAGCAATGACAGTGGTTGCATTTATTAAAATAATGTTGGTCTTTAAAAGATTAAAAAAAAAAACAAAAAAACCAACCAGATGCCTATTTCTTACAATTCATAGTATATTATAAATACCTTAGATTTTAAAATATGCGTCTACTTATTATTTCATAATCAGACACTGGTACAGTATTTCTTTTCAACCATTGATTTGTGTTAGTCTTGCAGATACACACAATATGATACAGGTAATGTGTCAGTCTAAATCAAAAGAGAGTGTTTTGTGAGATCCTGGGGGTCATCCAAGCTTCCACAGTTTTTAGAAGGAGCAATAGGGAAGAAACACTAATCTCAGAAAAGAAAGAGCAACTGACCAGCACTGATAGGAATCTGCTGGTCTGCAATTATATCAAAGATGTTTATAGGGATATTAAATGAAAGTCAGAATAATAACATTTGAATTCAGATTTTGAACAAAACAAAATATAGGGATTTAGTTAATCTTATTATAGAGAGTGTGGTCAGCTGTTGAGTTTGGATACAGTTTTGAATATTATCTGAAACATATTTGTGGTGATCTCATGGGGTTCAGCAATGGCTTTGTCCTGATGACAAATGAATGATGTCCTGTTGTCCTCATGGATGACCAATCTTTGTAGCATATGGTTCACTATTTTTCTTATAAAAGGATCTTTGCAGAGAGTAATTTTGAGAGAATTGAATAATATCCAATTTCTTCAACTCAAGAGTTACTCCTGCCTGCAGTGAATCTGAATAATCCAGCACAAAAATTCCTTGAAATTAAAATTAATCATCATACTTCCTTCCTCTCTGTTTACCTCTCTGCCTTGGACACAGTCCTGTACACCAGCACAATCCTGCATACTGTTCTGAACAGTTAAATACAAATGCAATTTCTGGAGCTCATCAATGACTTAGGGACTGAACTTCATCTTTGCATTTGTGAAGATGCCTTTGCCTTAGAGAGTGGAATTATGAAGGATGAAATATTTAGGAAGTCAGAATTTGCAAAATCAGTTAATGTTTAAGAAAAGCCAATGATACATAATTTATCAAGGAATTTCTCAATGTTTACATTTCTAGTTATAAATCAAACTGTGTCAGAGAACATCAATTTTGATAAAGATGGAAACATGGTTATCTGTACAAGTATATTCAGAGGGGTCCCTGTCACAGTTTTAAACAGGCCAAGCAACAGCTGAGGACAATTCAGACATTAGCAAAAGCCATGGACTGTTCCCAAAAGTCCATATCTCCTCCCAGATGTGGGGCAGTGTAGGTAAGTATAAGACTTTAGTTGAACAGATAGGAACATAGTGTGCTGGTTTATCTCAAGTTCAGGGAATAGACTCTATTTTTTTATTATTTTAATAATAGATAAATACTCTAGAACATCCTCTAAATATTTTTTCTTCACAGATTGCTCTGCAACCAGAAATCTAAGCCACTTTGTTAGAAAAAGAATACTTTTACTTTAATCCAATCTACTGAAAAGTTGTTCATGAAGGATGCCTGCTGTTTTCCTGTGCATGTATTTATACTCTCAATTTATTGTTGAATAGATGATCAAACCACAAGAATGTCAATTTGAAGGCAAGTTCAAACTCCTATTTGATTTAATTCTTATTTGAAGCTGAAATAAATATTCTCATTACAGAACAGACATAGTTTGATCTAGAAAATAAGACACCATGTTTCAATATGATCTGACTGGAAGCTGCCTTTGATCACTTAAATACAAAATTACATATGTATAGACTATTTCAGTTCCCATGACCCTCCGAAAGGTGAAGCTACTACACTAAAATCACTATAAGTTATAACTAACTATTAAAGAAATAATTTCAAAATTTAATTATAATCAAATTTTGAGTTATATTTCAAAATATTCTGGAGTCATAACTTTTAATTTCCTTTTCTAAAACACTGATGTAGAAGTGAAAAAAAAAATTGTATCATTGCAAGTAATAAAATATTTCTCTACCAGAAACATTTGGCAAGATTTCCAATTAAATCTTCTTTATAGTTGTATTAAAAGACAGCTCTAGGGTTTTGATATTTATTCACAGAGCGTATGTACCACAAAAAGTAACTGTGCATGTAACTTCTTGATGAAGAACTTGAGTTGTCCTAAGTGTTTTGTCTCATTTGTTAAAAGTTAGTTTTAGCTCAACCATTCAATTTTTTGTCACAATTTTGGTATTATATACCTTTCTTAGAAGGTGGCCTAAGTACTTCAAGGTCATTTCATATCTAGTAATGCAGTGCTAATAATAATAATTTTCACTAATATTATCAAGTTTATAAGCTTGATATTAAGCTTATATAAAAGTTTTGTAAGCTTATATAAAAGTTTTGATCTTTTGGCAACAAACCATACAAATAATGTTGAAGGCCTTTAAGATCTGCTAAATTGCTGTGGGGTTTATGGTGGTTTTTGGTTTGAGTTGGTTTGGGGTTTTTTCTGTCCAAAATTTGAAGAGATCAGATTTTAAAATTTATATTCTTCATTTGTGTTTCAATAAAGCCATTTCTCTTTCTCCCATGCTTAACCCAAAAACTGATTTTATGCTTATTAACAAGCATGTAAATGCTTTTCATTCAAAGTCTTTAGATGATTTAGGTAAATAGTTGACTTTTAGTCATGGAAGCCTTTCCAGGAATAGAAGGGTAGGCCAATACCCTTCTATTATAAGAATCATCTACTATTTACCCAACACTAAATTATCTACATGCTCTTTTTTTCAGATGGAAGTCCTTCTTACTGTCAACCACTGGGATGAAAACAGACCAAAATCTGAAAGTCACATGAATAGTTGATTTTGCATTCAACAAATGAATATTAAGTACATTGTGAAGCACAGAATTAGTTAGTGTAGGAAATTTTAAGTGGAAAAGTTAATATTTTAGGACTTACAAAAGCCAACGCATGTGCAACATTAAGAACAGAATAAGTTTAACAATGTAAGGAGAGCTGTATGTGCACTGCTTTGCCCACATACTAAGTTGTATAAAATTTGATAATGAAATACCAGTCTTCATAACAATGAAGGAAATTATAAGAAAATAAAATATGTCTTCAGGTCAATTTTTTTTCCAGTTAATGACTTAATATACAGAAATAAGAATAAATACTAATTCAATGCTTGCAAGTAAATCTTCTGCCTAAATATTAACATTTGCATGTGAACTAAGGGTTTGATTCAGTGAGTCCATTACTATGTCAAGACACATCCCATTGGGTTTTCACCTTCCTGTGCAGTGTTACACAAATATCCCACAGGTCCTATGCAGCTTCTATCAATCAAAAATAAAGTCACAGATACACTAGATATACTAGGCTGTCCTAAATGGCATTGGATACCTTTTATTAGGACGAATCAAACTAAATATCCAAGGAGTATAACAGGAACCTTACAACCCATGATCACTGCCACATGGAAGATGTAGTGAAATTGCATTGCTTGCAATACAGAAATTAACCTGCACCACAGAAATTCATCTCACTGTTAGACATTGACTAGAATTAAATTAAATTCAAAAGGTTTACACTGTATGTACAGAGAAAGGTTATTCCTTTTATGCATTTTTATTTTCACGGTTAAAGATTTATTGAACTTAAAGATGTTTTCTGTTGTGCTGAACAGAAAATAAAGTACGAAGAAATAACAGAAATATATGGAAGAAATTTTATGAAAGTCATAATCTAAAGAAGTTCAATGACATATTGTGAAAAACAGCACACAAAAATAGAATCTGCAAGACTGGTTTTTGCTTTTCAGTGACAACAGAACATGGACACAAAATCCCAATAATTAAAACTGTGTAAATGGACCTTTTTTAATGTGGCTATTAAAAAAATATAGGATTTAGTAGCCCTCATAATCCTCATGAAGTTGCACATATTTTGTAGCTCTGGATCTGTAAAAAGTCCAGCACCATATTGAGAATCAAGGGAAACACCTTGGGAGAAAAAACTCTGGAGATGTATGAAAAGGTAAGCCCAAGGTCAAGAGTCAGTATCAGGAACAGAGAATTAAAAATTGATGAGGAGTTAAATGGAAGAGGTAAAAAAGAACTAGGACCTAGAGTCATTCAAGTGTCTCAAGTGACATCAGGAATGAAGCAGAGAAACAGACAAAAACACCTGTTCTAGCCCACAGCTAGCTACCTCTTGAACACTCTAATGGCTGTTAAATATTCAGTCCAACAGGTATAAACAGTTTAAAACAAATTCAGTTTTTCTTATTAGAGGAAATTGATATGAAAGTTTTGAGTACCAGAATCAGAATCAATTAGGCTGGAAAAGACCTCTGAGATCATTGAATCCAGCCCAGGACCCAACATCACCACATCAACTAGACCATGGCACAAAGTGCTTCATACAGTCTTTCGTTAACTTGAGGCAGCCCAGAAGTTTTTAGTGTGGAGGATAACTTTTTGTCACCATCAGGGGAGGGACTATGTTAGATCTGTTGGCCTCTGAGATCATTGAATCCAGCCCAGGACCCAACATCACCACATCAACTAGACCATGGCACAAAGTGCTTCATACAGTCTTTCGTTAACTTGAGGCAGCCCAGAAGTTTTTAGTGTGGAGGATAACTTTTTGTCACAGCTGGTGAGGGAGCCCACCAGGGGAGGGACTATGTTAGATCTGTTGTTTGCAAATAGAGATGGACTGGTGGGAAATGAGATGGTTGGAGGCAACTAGGGGCACAGTGATCATAAAATTATAAAGTTCTCAATATTTGGTGAAATGAGGAGGAACATCAATAAGACTTTTACATTGGACTTCCAGAGGGCAGACTTTGGCCTGTTGAGGAGATTTACTGAAAAACTTCCTTGGGAAGCATCCCTCAAAAACAAGAGTACAGGAAAGATGGGAGTGCCTCAAAACAGATTGAGGACACAGGAACAGACTGTGTGCGAAAAGATGAGTTAATGAGAAAAATATTCAGCCTGGAGAGGCAACAGGATTTTAAAGAAACTTCGGAATAAAACCAGGATGTATCATCTTTGGAAGGAGGGTCAGATGTCTCAGGAAGTATTCAAGGAGGTTGCTAGGGCATGTAGGAAAAAATCAGAGAGGCCAAAGCCCAGTTTGAACTTAATTTGCAAGCTTTTGTAAAGGATAGTAAAAAATGTTTCTGCAAATATATTAACGGCAAAAGGAAGGATAAGACCAAATGTTGTTCTCTACTGCATGTGGGAGGGAACTTATTAACTGCAGATGAGGAAAAGGCAGAGGTGCTTAACACCTTCTTTACTTCAGTTTTCAGTGGGAAGACATGCCCTGTGAGGAACAACTGAGGGAGCTGGGGTGTTTAGCCAGGAGTAAAGGAGACTCAGGGGTGACCTTACCACTCTCCACAAGTTCCTGAAAGGTGGTTGTAGTCAGGTGGGGATTGGTCTCTTTCTACCAGGCAGCAACTGGCAGAAGATGACACAGTCTTAACCTGCACCAAGGGAAATATAGGTTGGATATTTGGAAATTTTTTTTTACGGAAATAGTGATAAAGTACTGTAATTGTCTGCCCAAGGAGGTGATAGAGTCACCATCCCTAGATGTGTTTAAAAAAGATTGGATGTGGCACTTGGTGCCACAATTTATTTGAGGTGTTGGGGTGTCATGGTTTGAGGCTGGCACAATGCCAGTGCCTCCATGAAAATACAATTTCCCTAGTGGCTTCTGTGAGATGTGATCAGGAACAGAGCAAAGTAGGCTCCAACTTAGGAGTAAAGGAAACAAACTTTATTAACTACAATATCTAAAAAGGAACAGACACATCACTAAGAATGAACACCCTCCAAATACATTCCTCTTCCTCCCCCCCATTTCCTTCACAGCATGAAATAACACCATAGATTTCCACCCCATCACCATCTCTCAGATAATCAACTTTCAGTCCATCACCACCCCTTAAATGATCAACCCTCAAGTCCATCAGGAAGACAGGAGTCCCCCCTTGCACCATAGGCTTCCCCCAGAAACACAATTGAAACCTCTTGTGTTTCCGTGTCACTCGTGGCACCGCCCGGAGAACATCGGCCGTCGTGACTTCTTCCCCCCCAGGTCCAGTGCTCTCACCACTGCACATGGGCCAGGACTGCTTTTAGGGTTCTTCTTTTAAGGATGCCCCGCCCAGTTCCAACAAAAGCAGCAGTCTCTCTTGGGACACCAGTCCCCCCCAAATTTACCCCCTGGGGCTGAGGGGCCTCGTGAACAGAGATCTTCCTTTCCACTGAAGACAGAGGGCATCCCACACCCTCCTCAGCCATCTCTGTTCACTCCACTGCTTCACTTCTCTTTTGATTCAAGGTATTGCCTCCCACTAAGCGCAGTCTCTGTGTTACAGGAAAGACATGGTTCTGTCCATGGACATACAAGAAAAGAGTCCAGACCAAGGTCACTCCATCATCTCCTCCCAGATCTTCTGACATTTCTAACGTGCATCAACTTTCATTCACCGACCAGGACCAAGAGAGAGTTCTCCTGGGAGTTCTTGATTTTAACCCCCTGTGTTCTCAGAGGCGGTCCATACCTTCAGTGGCCAAACCAGGTGCCAATATTCAAATCCAAGCACTGATTGGTTTGACCACAACCTCCCAAAAAACTCACTTCGTTCTCAACCTATGACATGGTGCATGGGTTGGACTCGATGATCTTTAAGGTCTCTTCCAACCTAGTGATTCTGTGATTCTGTGGTCAACTTGATTTTGCACAAAAGTGAATGTTTGTAACTGCACAGGAGATAACAAGGAGAAAAATAACAGCAACATTCCAAGAGTAACTCCTGTCAAACAATCCTCTTTATAAATTTTTTCCTAATTATGACAGGGTAGCAAACCTTGTAGATAAAGAAGATGCTGCAGATTTTCCATATCTTGATTTTACAAAGGCCTTTTATGCATTGCTATTACTAATGAGCCTTGCCAAATATCTAGGAAGTATCAGGTTTTTCAGGAGTCTACTAAGCAGTCAATGCAACTTAGTAATAATGATTTGGACAACACAATAGGAAGACAGGCTTAAAAGTGAAAATTACCCTAGCCAACTGAAAAAGCAGCATGATAAAATAACATGACATCTTTTAAGACTGTGTCTGAAGTCCTATAATTAAGTATAAATAATCTTCCCATATACAAGTTAAAAGCAACAGATTATATTGCAGCTACAGCAAAAGTTCTGGGAATTTTAATGGCTGAATAATGCACTTAGTGAAATAAGGAAAATATCCTAATGGAAATAATTACAATTTTATGTCTATCTTTAAGGCCTTGAAAAATGTAAACGTTTGAAACACTCTGGTACAAATTATTTGACTTTTTTCCACTGAAAAAGGGTGATGGTTTCCCTGTTCTGTAGTCACCAAAACCATATGAAAGATAAAATAGATCCTTTCAAATGGCATTAAACACCTATATTTAGGAAACTGAACCAATGTCCAGGTATTGACATATAAGCTACATGTTTACATGTAGTCAGTGGAGATACAGCCAATATGCACATGAGAGTCTGTAGGGATTTGGCTCTTTTATGTAAGGATAGGTTTGAGTAATGGCATATGGTGTCCCAAAGGCTTGAGAAATCTATATGGGTAGAGCAGATTTAATACAAGGAGTTAGAGAAGACCTTTGCCATCCTGAAACCACAGTACTGGTTCAGAGAGCGTGTCCCAAAGCATTCCAAATGAACACTTATGTAATTCTTTAGCTTAAACTTTTGATCCATTGTTGAACTTTAGACTAAATCACTGCTGTTGGCTGTTTTGGCCATGTAGTCAGCTACTCTACAGGAAGTTATCAGATCTATATCAGGTGTGTAGCTGTAGAAAATAATGTAGGTATCTATAGCATGAATATCTCATGTGGGGCCATGAGGGCACGAAGAGGCCTGACTGTCCCTGACCAGTCCCCCTGGGCTCTGCCTACTTTACCGATGGCCTGTCAGTATTCCCTGGCATCTGTCAGCCCCTGCCTCAGTGACACCACAGTAAGGCCATTCTCCAGCTCCCCACAGCCCTGCCCTGCCCAGCTATGGGTCCCACCAAGTTACCACCTCTGGATTTGCTTGCTGACCTTGTCTCAGCCTGTATCCCAGCCTGATGTCCAGGGCTTGCTGGTGGCCCCCAGCTGTCCTGCTCCTGGCTGTTGGCTAGGACTGACCCTGGCAGCCAAACCCTGAGGAGTCCCCCAGCTCCCAGGCTCTAGCCCATGCAGCACCCTTGTAGTCAGTCCTACTAAAGTGCTGTTATCATACTGTGATTTCTTACTGAGCATAAACTATGGTATAGCAAAGGTTATTGCCTTCACTGTGAAAATAACCAGATAAATAAATTTATAGTGTTTAATATGATATAATGGCCTCCTCTTCCTTAAATTTAGTGTATATATTTAAAATCCTTCTGTTTTTCACTAGTTACTCCATATTTCATGATGATGACTAGTATAAAAAAATTAAAATAGGATAATAGGATACAGTGTACAAAACTGCAAACAAATTAATAGAAAAAAGTACCGGAAAATGTCCTGGAGATGGCAAAGTAGTCCTTAATGTAGTAGTGATCAGTAAGTTTACACAGGATTTGTTCTTTGTCAATGGGATGTCAGAAGAAAGAAAGATCACCTTAAATAATTAATTTTGGGTCAAACACATAACATACAGAAGATGTTGAAAATTGTTTCAGTTCTCACAATTCCCAGTACTAACTTTACCCATTATGATTTAACGATGCTTTGGCTCTGACGGAATTGCTCCAACACAGAAGCCTAGTAAACCAGTGATTCTGAACTTACTCCTATCCCAACATAGCTATGAAAGAGAGGGAGGTGCCATGAATTTTTTCTGCTGGCAGCTTCACTACAGCTAAATTAAGAAGCAGCTTTACCAGCTAGTGAGTTGTTGATGGGAAGTATGAAAGTATTAGCATCTGCCCATTTTTAGAATTTTCATTGGAGATGTCCTTAAAATGCCTATCTCCTTCCATCAGTTGTCTGAGCTGCTTAGTTTAGACTCAAATGTTAATTTCAGATTTGCTGCAACATTAATTAAGACTGATTCACTCAAGCTTTCTAAGCTAATTAGATAAATTATAATTACTCCAAAATATATAGCAGTCTTCTATTTGTGATAAAACTTTTGTTTGAAACCTTTACATTTCCCAACAAATCATTTTAGACTGCTAACTCAAGAATGAAAGGCTGGGCAGATTGCAGCCTAAATGTTATATTTTATCTTGCCTGCTACATCTTCTTCCTCTCCACATATGTGCAGATGAATTTATGAAAAATACATTGCAAACATGAATTATAAACTCCCAGAACATATGGCAGCCCATAAAGAAGAACACCTCCATAAAAGCTTTGCTGAAAATGAAAAGCTTTTATTTTCCAGAAAAAAAACACGATAGCCAGCAAGCCTACAACCACTACTGGTGGTCCACATCCTCTGTTAAAGGTGCAAGAGCACTCCTTGTTTGATACAATGCCACATGGGCTACTGTGATGGTTATGAAAAGGAAACAATGTGCACCACATTGCAAAACTGGTCCTGATATAGACTCTCTTAAGGTAGACACAGATCCTTGAATGGAAACTAAAGCACCTCATGGTTCTCTGCTTATTGATCACCTTTCAGACCTCAACTGCTTGGGAAAAGCAGGTACTATCTGAAGTAAATTTAAATTTACAAAGGAGGAAACTACAGGCAGCTGCCATGAAAGAAATGAATTATGTAATGCCTGAAGGATACTAGACACAGCCAAGAAGGTGAATTTTACCAGTATGTGAGATGGATATATAAAACAACAAAAAGGATGACTGTGCATCTCAATATGCATAATTAGTGTACACAGAAACTGAGTTTGGAAAAGAGTCTGAGGCTTTACTACTGAAGTCCTCTTTTAGTGTCTTAATGATATAAATCCATTAATAGACAACAAATTTCAGGTGAAAGTTAAAAATCTTGGAGAGGTGAAATGACTCCTATTTTGAACAATTATAACATAACCCAAAAAGTAATGACAAACAGTAAAGGTTTTGAGAAATATGGGAAAAATACTGAAAATGTAAACAATTTGGTATTTTTTTTATATGTACAGTCAAATTCTCTGTAGTTGTGCCTACAATATTATACTGTCTCTGTCAAATTGTACACACTGAATTGGGAATCTTTCAGAAAATCTGTTGGAGTCTCAAACATTCTTGCACTTCGTACACTGTTTCATGCTGATCTTCTCACTGATTTTTAAAGCTTAAATTATTCCTTATCTCATTCATAGGCATCTCTGGTATCTCAGTTGATAAACAATAAACTTTCATTTTGTCCCCTTTTTTAAGTAGATATTCAGGAGCATTAATGCATCCCAGATAATAAGTTTTAGGGGGGTATTTTTGCTTACTCAATTTTAATATAATTACATCATTTACTTCAGGGTTAAATATTACTAAGACTGTATTTCTTTTTCTGCTGCAGGAGCCACCTATTTATGCAATGAAAAAGTTTTGTGCAAAATCATGCATGTGTGAGATCTGCAGTACTATCAATTTCCTAGTCTGATCTTACTAGTTTTGTACATCCTAGTGATATGACATTTTCCTAAGTGTATTGCTACCTTGTATTTATCTAAATTAATTCCTTTGCTCTGAGGGAACTTCTTATGACAGGGTGTAATCAATCAATCATGCTCTGTTTGTAGTAATTCAGCATGACAAGTCATACTTCCACATTTGAGTGACCAGATTCATTTGGAATGTTTACACATGTGGCGTTGCTGCATCTTTGCAGCTTCTTAGTGCTGCAAAGTTCATCACTGTTATTCTCAGCTCACAGTAAAAATCAAATTTAGCTATCTCTATCCAAAGAAGGTGATGGACTCAAGGAATATAAAAAAACAACAAACTTGTCTGGTACTAAACACAACTTGTCTCTAAATACAGCACTGATCGGAGAAGTCTTACCCATGCAAACTGTGAGAAATATCCATATTGTTTTAGTAATAAGGAATATGCCTGCCTTGAATAAGACAGGGCATTTTTTCTGACTGTGTGTTTCAAGAGTGAGTCTAATCTTAGACTCACTAGGATATGTTCTGAGGTGAATCCCATCTTGGAGAAATAAGTTTTTAAGTGCCAAAAATCATTTGACAATCAAAAACTCAGGTTTTTCAGTGATGAATTAAAGCATGAGAAACCAACTTCAAAACACTGATGGAGACAATTAGATGATAGGTAAGTTTTGGTGATTGTTTCTACTGTAATTTTTTTTTGAAAGCTCATGGCTGTATATTTGGACTAATTATAGGGTCCCTGACAGATATTGTTCCCAAATGTAGCTTAGAAATAATCCTTCCAATTATAACAGGTTATAAGATATTTATACAGCAATCTATTTAGGAGATTGGTACAACAGAACATTTTCATATGCAGGAAAATCCTTTCAAAATCTTTTCTAAGTTCTTATATCACTAGATGTTTTAGACATTAAACATTAATTTTCCTACAGTAAAGATTTCTCTCTTAAAGGACTTTCTAAATTGCATCATTTTCCTGGTTTTATTGTTGGACCAATACACAGATGAAACTATTGTATGATCACACTGTAAACTATTATCAACATCATATGTTAAAATAGAATATGTGTTAATGTCATGCTGACAATTTTAGACTGAAGTGTAATTTAAAAAAAGGGATTTTCTGACCTTATGAGATTTTATTGTAGAAACTTCATCTAATGTTAGAAAATAGATGACTGAAATCTGGCATACACAATTTTTTCAGAATAAATGGTATCTAACCAAATTATTTGATTACCTGAATGGTAAAAATGTAAATGCACTGATATATGAAATGAAGGTCTAAACAGATTTGCCAAAGGCTAAAAAATAGGCTCGTTTAAATGTAGAAATAAATAATCTGGAGTCTCTTAAAAAAGTTTTAGATTCACATAGATATTCAATCTATGCCTGGTGATAAGTGTGTGTGAAAGTTCTAATGGAACTAAACCTTGCTACTGATTAACAAAAAGCATCTGTGCTTCTGACATAAATACAACAATCAAGCACTAAAACAATAACCATGGAGAAATGATTCTGATCTTTCTTAAAGCTCTTTAGTGGAGAATAGCAATTTAATAGGATTTTAGAATTACTGCTTGGGAAAATGACAGAGATAAACCAATAATTTTTTTTTTCAACATAATTGACTTTGAAGAGAGCTTCTTGGAATTTCTGGGGCTCTGCAGGTAATTTTAACTGGCATCATACCTTCCATCTATAAAACTGAATATGGGGCTTCTACTTTTCTCCTCTACATGCACGTCATTAATTTAAGAATTAGTTAATAAGATTGTTTAAGGCATACACAAGACAGCTTAGCTTAAGCTCAGGGATATTACTCCATAATAGTGAATGTTTGCAAGTTTCACTGAGGCAAATATAATGAAAGGTGTTATTTTATCTTTAAAAGAGTTGAAGAGACCTTGTTCAACATTTTTTTCTCAGATATTCTACAGGAACACATATAATAAGAATTGTTATAATACAGAATGGTCACAGTCATCCAGTTATGTTCCTTAGACTATTCATCAAGCTTAAACAAGATTAATTCAAACTATAAAATATATGGTTTTTAAGTGCTAGCTTAATTAGCTATTAAAACAGATAAATAACCAAGAGGTGTCTTGGAGGCTTTACATTAGGATTAATTATATTTTGAAAGCTTTTTTTTTTTTAAGACATCAAGGCTGAAATTATCTAGAGTAAAATATACACAAATAAAGACTAGAAGTTGTTTATAGTCAAACACTCAATGATATTTTCTTCTAATATTTCATGGGATTTTTTAAAATATTTTTTAATTTTATTTTTGTTAAAATAAGTTATGTAGTGGTTTTTTTCTTTTGCAATTTCTTGTTCAGGTGCTTCAGCTCAATAGTATAGTGCTCTGACCTGAAAAGAAACTATCAAGCTGGAAATTCTGGAATAGTATTTGATCAGCTAACTAATTATGAAAAACTTTTAAAAATAAACAGAACCTGTTTTATTGTACTATCACTTTTAAGCTTTACTGGAACATGAGCTCATTCATGTGTTCTCCTATGTTTTTCATACTGGCTGTGATATTTATTGCAGTCTATTCTTAGCATGAATCTGCACTTGGAAGATCTTGTTTCAAGTTTTAGGAAGAATACATAATTTTCACTTTTTGGCATATGTGAACAAAATATTTCATGCTTCCTTCCAGCTGATAGAAAGAGGCTTTTCAGTGCCTCTTCTGTAAAAGATGAAGCAGTGAGTAAGCAAATATGGAGGGGGCAGGTTGAATGAAATGCAGATTGAGGATATATCATCAAAACAGGAGAATAAAATTCCAATTATCCTTTTTTTTTAATTATTCAGATTTTAAAAAAAAAATGCCTCATAGCTCCTTTTCTTAATGTTTTCTCCATGGATTGAAAGAAGCAAACTTTCTTTTTTGGTCAAAGCAATCGAGGCATAACAGAATGTAGCAGTGGTACTGGGAAACTCGTGTCTGAACTGAGAATTGATGTAAAATGAATAGTTATAGAGAGCTTTCTGTTAAATTTCAATATAAGTACACAGATTAAAGTGTATGACGTGTCAGATGCCATAAATTCCCAAACCCATGGAAATCATCATGGGTTTCAATGTTCCTTCTCCAACTGACCAAGACTGGTGTTAAGGTGTTCCAATAAGGATGTTTTCTTTGCTAGATAACTAAAGAAGGATGAAAGATTTTTTTTGGATAAACTGTTAGTCTTCTGTGAAGGGATAGTCAATCTTGAGAATGAAAGTAACAGTTTACCTTATGTTCCTAAGGTGTTAATTTTACACCACCTACTTTTTTTCTCACAGACACATTGCATGCAGAAAATTCATCTGTTTTAGTATTCTCAGCCCAAACACAAAAAAATTTACTTATCTCAACAAATGTGACTGATGAATGAAAACAAGCTAGAAATCACATATTTTACTTGCTTGCAAGAGCTCTCCCTAAAATGAAGTGCATCATTGAACTAGAAAGAATATACATTTTCCTGTGGCCAAAGAGGGAGCTTGTTGTTTGTTCAGACAAAGGACTTCATAAAATTAGGTGTTACAGCACCATCTGGTGACTCCTATTTAATATCTTATGAGTAACTGCAATATCCACTTAGTGGTAGTAATTTTCTTTAATTGGAATAAATAAAATATTTTCTTGGTAGTTTTAAGTAATAATATTGTTAGAAACTCATGATTCTATTCTGATATGGAAACATGCATATTATTATGAGACCTGATTACTCTTGCACCTATCATTATCCTATGTGTTGGCTCTTTGGGGCGGACACTAACCGTTAGTCTATAAAATGGACAGTGAGACCTAAAACAGAGATCTATGGAAAAATAATGTAAAAGTGAGCAGAACTTTTTTTTATTGCTAGTGATTTTTTAGATTAGTGCTACAAATTTTTAAAGACAAGTTCAATATGTACCTCCTTTTAGTAGCTAGAAGAAAATGCACCCAAATTATGATATAAAATCCTTTCTTAACATTATTTTTCATTTATTTTTAGCAGATAGGTCACTAGTTTTATTAAGGAGTAATGAAGGCAATATGAACTAAGTTCAGCTGTTCAACTAGCATCTGCATTTTACCAGATCTAAGGAAAAAATTATTTGGAAGAAACATTTTGGTCAGGCCACATTTTCCCTTTTAAGGAAAGCTCCTAGTTTGACTCCCTTTGGAAAAAAACTGGAGTCATTATCCAGAGGTAGACATACGAATAAGCAAACAATCATATATGAAAACATAGTATCTCCAACAAGCAACATTACAGTGGAACCTCTCATGGTTTTATGTAGTCTTGCTCTCTTGGAGTTCAATATAGACCAAAAGCTCATGAAATTATTAGTACTTCCTAATTATATTTCTAATGGTAAATTATTCTATGAAAGCTAATATATGTAAGAAGAAAACATATTTAAACCTTTTATGTTTTTACCAATCAGAAGTCTGCAATACTTAGGTATTAGTCTCAGCAGTCGAATAAATATTTTTGGATAAGTTATTGTAGATTTTGCAGGTGCAGAGCAATATTTTCAGGGTGGGAGAAACTGAAGGAGGGTTCCTGAAACATAAACAGTGTCTCTCCAATTTAAGAAACTGTGACATTTTGCACCTGAAAAGAACTAATTTTAGAGGAATATCAATTTGTTAAGCCTGATACGTTTTGTTGCTGTTAGCAAGGCAGAGAAATTTAGTTTTTTAGGAAATTTATGTACTGCAAGGACTTAAGGATAGTAAAAGGGAGAGGCATAGACAGTGGGGACTTTCCAGCTTTGAGAAAAGAGAGCTCAAGGGAATTTTATCCATGTGCATAAATTTCTGATAGGTAAAAGTAAAGAAGATAGAGACGGATTCTTCTCAGTGGTACCCAGAGACAGAACAAGAGTCAAGAGACACAAATTGAAATACAATAAAATTAATTTCAACATAAGAGAAATATTTTTTTTCTGTGATTTGGTCTAACCCTGGAATAAGTTTCCCAGGAAGACTGTGGAGTATATATCCCTAGAGATATCCAAAATTCAGCTGGGAAAGGCCCTGCACTGAAAAGACATACTGGTTAGGCACTTTTTAGAGGTCCCTGCTAGCCTCATCCAGACTATGATTCTGTCACAATTCATACCATGTATACAAAAAGAAAGGGTTCAACGATCCTTGAATTTCATGTCACTTCCTGAAACTCAAAAAAACAAAAATCAACATTCATTAGGATAACTCCAAGTATGTGCTAATGTTTTTTAATGGATAGCACTTATTTGAACCCTTCTGTGCTGTCTCAAATTCCTGGTTTCCCCTAAACAGATTATCCCTTTGACATTTTAGTCAGTAAGTATTGTTAGGAGATGCCTACTCCAAGAGAGTTGTTCACCAAGCTGAGTTCACAGATACTTACTTTTTAGTTTTCTTGTTTCTTCTACTTTGAAAAAACTCCAGTTATCTTTTGCATGTTCAATTAAAATGAATTCCTACACCATCTTTATATTCAAATTCATACTCTCTTCAATATTGTCGATTTCAAATCTTCAGCTGAATGTATATCTGGGAGAGACTTTTAAGACAAATATGCCAGGATAGTAAAATTTCATCCATATGGAATGTTATCAGTTTATGACAACATTTCAGGGTTACCTGTTAGAAAAGTACTAGACAGCATATAAAGACATCTTCTGTAGTACTATTTTAGTGCCTCTTTATTATGGAAAAGTTGTTATTTTGGTAGTGTCAAAAATATTTTAAACAGGATATTATTTCAGTATTTGCGATTTTTGGGAGGATGGGGTGTTTGGGGGTGTTTTGTATGTGTTTTTTGTTTTGGATTTTTTACCTTTTTTGTTTGTTTCTATCTTTCGTTTGGTTTGATTTTATCCATATAAATAATAAAGGAATCACTCAGTTTGAAAGAAATCTCAGCTGGTCAGCCAGTTTTACCTCCTGCTTACAAAAAGGTCAATGCTGAATTAAGACCAGGTTTTGCAAGCTCTTCTACCATCAGGTCTTGAAGACATTGAAGAACAAAGACTTCACAGCCTCTCTGGGAAACCTGTTTGTATGCTTAATTATCCTCATAGTATTTTATTTTCTTTATATCTATTCAGAACTGCACTTGTCTGAATTTACATATCTTTTCCCTTCTTTGTGATGTTGTGCACCTCAGTAAAGACTCTGGCTTCATCTTCCCAGCAACTTACTTCCAAGTATTGTAGGATTTCTACTAGGCTCCCTCAATTTTCTTGTTTAGGCAGAACAAGCCTGATTCCTTCAGCTGGTCCTCACAAAATGTGCAGTTTTAGTAATCTGGATATGTTTTAAATCTGTTCAGTAATCTTCACAGCAAGAAGAAGGAATTGTAATACTAGTATATGATAATAGTTTTTCTCAGTGTTCTGGTGTAGTGCTAAAGTTTTGAGAGGGAAAGAAATGGTGAGATTTTAATATTGTTATAATAGCAACATGTATTTTTTTTTGTTTTGTTTATCACCTCCTCAACCCACAGTACTTTATGTTTTCTTCAGAACTTTTTTCAATCTGTCTTCACAGGAGAGGTGTTCCAGCCTTCTGGTCATCTTTATGGCCCTCCTCTGAACACTCCCCAACATAACTTCTTATGCTATTGAATACAAGAACAAGGCCTTGTTCGTTGGTTCTTGAAGTAAATTATGTGGTACAGCCTGTGTTCACATGACTATAACTTTCTATTCTCTTCAGAAAGAGTGTTTTATCCCTAGAGTCCCCTTAAATATTCCCTCAGCTGTGCTATCTCTCAGATCATAAATAGAAATAGACAGGGGAAATCTGTTTTGCAATAACTGTAGCCCATCTAGGGAACATACCAAAGGTAGGGGGTAAAAAAAAAAAGCTATAATTGCATACTATGGGCTGTGCCTATCCCCTGCTGCATTTTGTCTGTTACTATAGATATTGCCCTTAGGTTCAATTATGACTTTGGTTTTCACTTTGAGAGTATGCAGCAATTTCTCTAGAGTCATATGAAGAAACATTTTCTATTCACACATATTCACAACTGCGACTATCTGAAATTTACTCCAGTTCCAATTTGGGTTTTTTTTTTCAGTTCACAGTTTACTGAGAGAGGGAGGGGGCTACACTGAGATAATAAATTAAAATCATCAATTAAAGGCCCACTTTGGACATATAAATAGACTGAATTAGTCTTGAATATCGTTATTCAGATTTTGAAATGCCATTTTCTTTTTTCCATTGTGTGCTTATCATAAACGGCAATATGGATTTCAAATAAACTAAATTATATGTCCTTATTTCTATACATGAACATTATTGCTTGAAAATTATCACAAGAATATACACCTATTAATTACGTGTGTGTGTTCAATGACCTTTGCAATATGAGTACCAGGTAATCAGAAAAATATACCTGATATTCAAATATAAGATGTTATTAAGGTATGAGTAAGACACATAAGCCCTGCTTTTGAGAGGACTATTCATTTCTAAAATTAAATCTTTTCTACCACTAGAATGAAATACCTTGAAGATTAAGAAACAGAAAGGAAGATTAAGAAACGGAAAGGAAGATTAAGAAACAAAAAATATTGATATTGCATGTTACCTCCATTCACATATTTTAAGTGGTGAAATTATTTCCATTTCTTAATGGTCACTAGTCTAAGATATTGCTAAGGCTTATACTGAGTTAGTTACATTATTTTAATATGGGTATAATGGGTGTCTTGAGTATCTTCCCACAGGGTGGGTACTCTTATCTACTTCAGTACACCACCTGTTCAAAAACTTAGAGTGTTTGCCTTACTAATAGGCCCCAGGAAATGAAAAGCTTTACTATGAAATATAAGTACATTGGGTGGAGTCAGGGATAGATTGTTAATATAGAAATATTTTTGAAATAAAGTCGACTATCTAAGCATATGTCATATTCAAAATTACTTCAGTTCCAAAAGTTATACACTTAACTACTTATATACCCCTTGCTTTTGTTTATTTTTTTCATTTTTACTGTTAGATTGAAAGTAATTTCCAGACTCAGTTTCTGAATTTTCCAAAATATTCAGTGTTTAAAATGAAAAATAAGTCATACCTTTCTCGAACAATCTCAAGATTTAATTCAAGTCCACTTCAAAACCCATAAATCTCTTTTAAAATTATGGGTTACAATTACAGATTAAAAGGATTGTTTTATCAACACTGGTACAACACTATCTGAAATATAACCTGCAACATTAGCAAAAATGAGAACCTTGATTCAAGTATCAGTTTGTGGCACTTTTCAATAGATATGCTTTTTCCCTGAAAATGGACTTTTTTTTTTTTTTTTGCTTTACATGTATTTAAATGTTTATATCTTAAAAACAGAAGTTAATTACATTGATTTCTTACAGTTTAAAGATTTATGTGCCTTATAGCTAAAAGATTTATAAAGTCAATGTGCCTTTCAATACAGTCAAATCTCTCTTTTTTTTCTTTTTTTTTTTTTTTTTAGGATGCTTAATGAGCCTGGAAAGTCTTGCAGTTGATTGAAGTTTGTTTACTCAATAAGTAACAGCTACTACAGTTTAGCTACTGAAAGTGATATAATTAACAGCTTCTGTTAGCTCTAAGGGATTCTAGACATGTCAACATCACAACTGATACTGAATGTGTTGCTGAACCACTTTTAAAACTGCACCTAAGGTATTGGTTACTGGAAATAACTGTTTCAAATATAAGAGGGGGAAAATAATTTATTAACTTATTTAGAAAGGACAGGAACACTAAATAATTCACACATTCTTTCTGCAGAACCTTGGTCAGAGAGAACACAGTTTGTGTAGGATATAAAGGATTTATCTGTGACATCTAAGTTCCCTGAAGCCACCAGTGAAACTCAAAACATGTGATGTAATGAGCACCAGGAGTCATACCCAGGTTTGTAAAGTTTAGACAGATTAATATGAACTGAAATGTTTGATTTCTAATAACAATATTATATCCTTTTTTTTTAACTGCAGTAGATAGGTATCTACACTTAACTACATGTTATTAATGGTGCTTGTGTCTCTGACTAGAGGAGAAAGGACATAAGGCAAATTTCAATCTTCTTGTTACCAGTCATTTACAAGGTTAGAAAGTAGGTGTGGTCATTTGTGGAGGTAATATGATTGTCTCAGCTCTTTCCAGTGGAGAAATCTCATTTCTGCTATAAATTGTATCCCAGAGATGAATTTTCATGCCAATTATATCACTAGAGAGAGACATAATTCTCTCCTAAGGTAGGAGACAGTTGACATCTGACATAGTTGGAATGAAAATTTTTCTGGAGGGAAATATTTTTCCTCCTCAGCAACAAAGTTATTACCATATACATTAGACACCTGGCTAAACTGGCCCCTAACATTTAGGTGGCTAAAATGAAGTGAGATAATGCTCATAACTATGATTATGATGCTGTGTATGTTGCCTACAGGGAAAAAAATCTGATTATTGAATTCTTAATATAAATGAATATTTCTCATATTCTCTATGAGAAATAGATCAAGCAGATGCAACAATGAGGAAAAAGAAATGAATAAAGGCACAGTGTCAGTGTATCTCTTTCCTCTGAGTTCCTTCAAGCTGATGTTAAGCATATCAGCTAATTTTTATAATCAAATATATGCAGGGCAAGCTGTGGGATAGAAAAGAGAATCTGTAGGACAAAACCTAATAATACTCTTTCATTTTCTCTCGACATTGCACAGAGTACAATTTTTGGTTGCCCATTTCATAATGCAGTAATTGGGATAGCATGGTTACTCATACTGAGTAAAATAATGTGGTGTAGTGCAGATGGGTCCCTCTCTTGACCAAATATGTTTTGCCTCTTACATTAATATATATCCCCTGTATCATCAGAGAACCACTATGAAACCTTATTTCCAGGTTGGTTTTGATATGTGCATTCCTCTTTTGTGATCAGTGAGATAGCCTTATCTCATTATTAATTAAAACAGTGGTTAAAACTGCTAGAGAACTTTCAAGCTTTTCTTGGGGCTTCTCCTTTTATTCCAAAATCTGCATTGGAACTAATAACAAGGGAAATTAATAGCATTCCCATCCTTTCATTAATTGCTTCAAAAGCTGTACCCTTTATAAATTAGGAACAAAGCTATCTGTGTATTCTTGGAAAAGAACATAAGTACTTGAACTCTGTCATTCCTGTGTCACTCAGGCCAGCATCTTCTCTTGGGGAAAGACCCAATCAGCACAGAAAAGGAAGCTTTCTGACTGATTCAGGGGCAGATCATTAGAATAACGCATGCAGGCCTCAAGACAAAGAGTCAAAGATGGGGAACAACACTGTCTGAAGCAGGAAGAGAAAGAGAGACCAGTTCCTGGAAAAGAAAGGTGAAGTAACTGAAAAGAAAGCATTACAAAGAATATGATAAATAAACAAAGAAAAAGAAAAAAGGGGTGAGGAAAAAGCAAGTGGAAAGGGAAGGGACCACAAAACTATTGTTATTAGGGGCTGTTACTAAAAGGCTTAAACAAGAACCTACTGAAGAGGAAGTGTCGGAAGGAAGTGTCGGAAGGAAGGAAGTGTCGGAAGGAAGTGTCGGAAGGAAGGAAGGAAGGAAGGAAGGAAGGAAGGAAGGAAGGAGACATAATAAAGAAGTCATTTTCATGTCTGGATGGAAACCCAAGGAATAAGGATAGAAGTGTAAGTCATTAAAAAAAGCAAATGAAGGAAGGTAGGAGATACAGATTGTATGAAAAATAAAGCACCAAGAAAAAGAACCATTTGAATAAAGGAAATAAATTAGGAACTTCTAGGGCAGTATTAGTATAAATGGTAACTTCTAAAAATTGTAGCAGTAGTTAAGGCAAGAGACATCAAAGTAAATTTATATAGGGATGGGATGGCATAGCTCTACATATTATAAAGATGCAGTTGGAAAGAAAATTTAGATGATAAAATTAGAGTTTTGAGAAACAGGCATAACAGTTTAGATAAGCATATCTGAAGAAAATAGGAAAACAGAACCTGTCTTGCTAAAATATGATTCCCTCCAATGTTTGAGGGGAATACAAATGACAGTGAATACCTGTAAAATCTGCTGCTGCTGACCTCCCTTGTGAGTGTTGGTTTAGAGAGCACGTTTTTGGTATTCAATCGGCTCAAGTGGCAGAATGTGAGACATTTTTGGTGGTGGTACCAAAGTACACAAATTATAGTAATGATTTTAATTAGTTTCTTAATAAAAAAGGGTGTTACACATCAAAAATTTATATTCAGAGATTATTAATGGTCAAAAATCAAGTAGTAAAATGGCATATACAAATTAAGAAAATACTAGAAGGTTGTTCATATAAAGCATGAAAGTCCACATTCCTGTGCAGGGTTTAATCATGCTTCTGGCAGGAATCTGATTCAATTTGCTATGGGGAGAGGATATGCTTGCATTACAGCCAGTGTAATGAAGTGATGAAAAAATCCCTAAAACTTCTACCAAATTATCTGAAGTTATGTTAAGCTCTACAAGCAAAAATTTTTCAAAAGGAGAAAAAAAGTTTTTGTGGTTAAGGTATTTGATTTCTGTGGCAAAACCTGTATACTTTACATATTTAATTTCAGCTTGCTGTGACTTTAAAGTAAATATCACTTTGGAGCTGGATTTTGGTTTTGGTTTTTCAGTTTGTTTGTGTTTTTTTAAATCAGTGTACACTTTGACAACCTAGAGTCTCATATACACCAATAGTAAGTATTCCCAGTTGTAAATCAATTCATTGGATCTATGCTATGAATGCAAAATCTTTTAGGAAGCTGATTTCCTTTTAAAATCAAGACTTACATGAACTGAATTTGACATCAAATATCAGCGCATCTTTTCAGTATCCATCTAAGTTCCTCAGTTAAGACAATCTCTCCCTCACTATCGAGTGTATGGAGATATAGTAATTCTTGAATCATTCAAATTCCAGAGCCATAAGTATTATAGGAAAGTCCATGACAATGATACCTAAATATAACAAATATATCTTTGAAAGAAAGTTTGAATATTTTGCTGTAAATGCATTACTACAACATTTAATATTGAAGAGAAAAAAATATTGGGTTTCTTTCCACTTGAAAACTGCTATCCATTCACTGTATGAAGTGTCTGAGACAAAAATCATTTAATAGAATGATTATAACAGCTGTATTAGCTTGCTCAAAAAGCATAAAATTATGATTTAGCATGTAGGTTTGCCTTCTGAGGGTTCAGGTTTTCCATCTCAATATTGCTTTCTTGTTATGATTTGTTTTGTTAAATTCTTTTAACTCTTCTTTCCCTTTGGTAAGCTTTCCAGCAAATGCAGATGAAATCCACCTTTTTTCCTTATTACTTTTAAATAACAAGAGTTGCTGTCCATATTCCATATTACAAGAGCTGTACGTATTCCTTCCTTACTGCCTAAAGTTCCTGTACTCAAGTTGTCCCAAAATATTACCTTTCCTTATTTTCTGATTGAAAAAGACTTGAAGTTAATATTGCTATTACCATAAATTTTACAAGTTTTTAGCTTGAGATATTGGCAAAATCTAATCTTACATTTAAATTTTTTTAAGTCCTAGAGATAATCCAGAAAGTGATTATCCTTGCTTGGCTCTTGTTTTTTTATTTATTTCTAGTTGTTGTTTTCCCTTAAAGAGGTAAATTTCGATTTTTAATTTTTTTTTAAGGAAGAAAACTTCAAGTAAATACAGGAAATATATAGAAGACTTTTCTGTAAAAAGGGTATCTTCCAAACAACTAGTAAGCATGTCATTACTTGAAGAAAGTTGCCTTTTTTCTGAGGTGTAACCTGCAAGCCATATTTTAAATAATGACAGCAACAATATCTCTTAATGGGTGCTCAGTAAGGAAAAATATTCCATCAATTTTTTTCACAGATTATAGCACAGATTATACTGTTATACCAAAAATAACGCACTTAAAGAAAAAAAAAATCTGTTGTTTAGTTTCATTTTACATTTGGTTGTTTTTATCTAAGTTACATTCCCCTAAAAAAACAATACCTTTTTGTGGTAATGTAACAGCTTATGCAAACACAGCATTTATACATTCAGATCTATCATCCAAATAGCTGTGAATATTTATATTGGTGTTAATTAAGTCTGTGATGGTATTAATTTAGATAAGGAAAGCTGACCAAATCCCATAGTGCTACAGGATTCTTAACATATGTCTGAAAAAAATAATCAGAGACTTGCAAATGAAAATGTGGTGTAAGATCTCACTCTAAAGATAGCACCTTCATGACTTCCAACCACTGAACCTCATTACCAGTCATCTGCAATATCATCATGGCTATCAGCAAATACAATATGAAACAAAACCCTCTTGTTCAGAGAGATGAAGATTAACTACTGAGTCAAACTGACACTCAAGGAGATGGCTGGCACAGCCGCACCACCAAGTGCATTAGAAAGGTAAATAACCTCATTATTCAACAGATTAAATCTGATGAAGAGGGTTGTTCAGAGTATGTCTCCTCAATTAGAAATTTACAGCTCAAACTTCCAATAGGAAATTGCAATACCAAAAATTTTAATAGACTTCCCAATAATGAAATTAGACATATTACATATTAGATCCAGAAAATTGGGAAGGTTTTGGAGATAATCACTGCAGGTACTTATTCACCCATTTTAAAAAGCCAATAAACACTAGGTCTTCAGAAATATTTAGCTTTTCTATTGCAACTGTGTTGTCCAGCTTCCATTTCTGTAAATTTCCCTCATCCTTTCTAAGTGTAGAAATGTTCCAGTGTAAATGAGTTTCTGTGGATTTTACATATATTTTGATGCCTGAATGTATGGCAGTCTACAAAACACTGAACAAGGAAGATCCTCTATTCCAGTCAGTGAGTTGTACTGTAGAAAGATTAACACACTGATTACCTTCATAAAATACACTGATAAAATGTATCAGTTTCTGGAGAGCATATACTTCCTGAGTGCTCCGGATTGTATCCTGTTTCAATTAGTTCCAGGGTTTTTTTTCAAATCCTTGGCACAGATCTCCAGCCAGGATATGGAACTTTGGTCTTTCCTTACAGTTTTGGCTCTGGCTTCAGACGCACTATCGACTCTGTAGTGGTAGAAAGGCAGGAGGTGAGCTCAGATGCTGGACACTTTCCCACTTTGAGCACTCTGCTCAATTATTAATCCACTCTCATGGGAGGCAGGGGGTAGCCCTTTGGCACTGTAAATATGAGCCGGTTCATGCTGCTTGGCTTTGAGGTGTTTTTAGTTTTAAAGACCCCTTTGTTTATCAGGAGCAATGTAGCAGTCAGCACAGCAACTGGCTTTTCAGGTTATCAGGTTCAGTTTGCATTGACTTTAACATTACCTATTCCACTATTTTTTGTTCATACCAATCTCTTGCAGGGGGCATGGCCTCCTCTTCTCTGAGATTTTTTTGGAAATGATGCACTGCGGAAGGAGTAATGACAGTTGAGTCGTGGTGTTTCAACTCTGAAAGGATTTCTGGCTATCTTTTTGCTTTTATTGTAAAAGGAAAAGTTAGACAAAAAAAAACAACTCAGAGACACTACCCAGATTCTTGTGATTCACAGAATTCACAGAATGACTAGGTTGGAAGAGACATTAAAGATCATCAAATCCAACCCATGCCCTAGCACCTCAACTAAACCAAGGCACTGAGTGCCACATTCAGTCTTTTTTTAAACATATCCAGGGATGGTGACTCCACCACTTCCCTGGGCAGGCCATTCCAGATCTTTATCACTATTTCCACGAAAAACTTTTTTGTAATATCCAATATTCCTAATATCCTAAAAATTCCTAATATCCTAATATCCATTTAAGTAATTGTAACAGAATGCATCAGTTTTTATACTGTATATCTAGAACTAGAGTGTAGGGGTAAAAATGACTAAAAAAAAAAAGACTAGGGAAAAGATATTAGATCAACTTTCTTTTTTTCCTTATGATGAGGCATAAATTAATAAGTTTAAATCAGTAGAGTATAATCAATATTAGCCTTATAGTATCATCAATATAAGTCTGGAAATTCCTTCAGTAGATCTAAATACTCGAAGGGAGCCAAATCTCTTTCGGCCTTTAGTAATCTAAATTAATTGTCAGTGCTTTAATGTATGGGTCCCAATAATACATGTGGTACTCCAGAGAAAGAAATTAATTTTTGCAAAGTTTAATAACATATTTTCCTGTGTTCTATGTGGTTTTAGGGTTTGGGACCTGTTGCTGTTTTTGTTTTTGATGTGTGTTGACGGGTTTTTTTGGGGTTTTGTGGGTTTTTTTGTTTTTTGGTTTTGTTTTTTTTTTTGCAAATAAACAATACAAGAAGCTATGTGGTACAGCAGAGGGATCTTCACAAGGTTGACAGGGGAGCCTATGTGAATCTCATGAAGTTCAATAAGGGCAAGTTCAAGATCATCTCTTTTCTCCGGTGACTAAAATGTCAGGACCTGAAGGAACAGCATGAAGTTGTTTAGGATCGGTTAGGGAGATTTAGATTGGATATTAGTGGTTAGGCACTGGAACATACTCCCCAGGAAAGGGGTCATGGCACCAAGCCTGACAGAGCTCAGGAAGACTTTGGATAATACTCTCAAGCACAAGGTTTGATTCTTGGGGCTGTTCCGTGCTGGGTCAGGAGTTTGACTTTGATGATCCTTGTGGATTCCTTTTAACTCACGAAGTTCTAGGGTTCTAGGATACAATGATCCTGAACCTGGGTTAGTACAATCCCAAGCACAAGCACACGCTGGGGGGAAAATGCACTGAGGGAAGCTCTACAGGGCTTGGAGGTGTTGGTTGATAAGAAGCTCGGCATGAACTGGCAATGTGCGCTTACAGACAGAAAGACAATTGTGTCCTGAGCTGCACCAAGACCAGTGTGGCCAGCAGAGTGAGGGAGGGGATTCTGTTCCTCTATTCTTCTCTTGTGAAATGCCATCTGGAATACCATATCCAGCTCTAGGGCCCCTAGCAGAAGCAGAAAACGGACTAGTCAGAGTGAATCCAGAGGAGGCCATGAACATGATCAGAGGCCTAGAGCACCTCTCGCATGAAGACAGAAGAGAATTGAAATTATTCACTCTGCAGGAGACTCCAGTGAGACTTTATACCCACCTTCCCATATCTAAAGGAGCCAACAAGAGAACTGGAGAGGGATTTTGACTAGGCCATGCAGTGATAGTACAAGTGAGAATGGCTGTAAGTGGAAGAAGAGTAGGTTTAGACTAGAAATGAGGAAGAAATTCTTTACTCACAGGGTGGTGAGGAACCATAACAGGTTTCTCAGAGAAACATTGAATGCCCTGTCCCTGGAGGTGTTTAAGTCCAGTTTGGATGGAGCAACCTGGTCTAGACAAAGATGTCCCTGCCCAAGGTATGGGGATTGGAACTAACTTTAAAGTCTCTTCCAATCAAAATCATTCTGTGATTTCATGGATAAAGTTCTCTGGTATATTTTAGCCTTTTCTCTTTTAGCTTGGCATTCTCGACTAATATACAAAGAAAGTATTTTCAAAATAATTCAATATATGTTCAGCTGACTGCAGGTGTTAATTATATTAGATTAAATGGAAAAAAAATCCACTTTTTATCTCAATATTTTTTATGGTTAAATTGATGATGATGTGTGGAGTTGAAAGGAAAACAGATTTAGAAATATATATAAATGTTACCAAACAACTTTATTCTAATAAATATTATTTATTTATACAGCATATATGTATTGATGGTTACAGTACATGAAATCTAAACCAAAAGGAACACCCAAATAATTGGACAAGTATTAGAGTTTTGTATTTAGCAAACAGCAAGGAAAAGATCCTTGTACTACTTGTGCATGCATGCACTTATGCATGAGCACTTGTGTCCTTGTGCATGCAGATGAATTGGGAGTAATTACAAGAAAAGTGTTGTTTCAGAGCAGCATAAAAACCCAGCCTAGGTAGTTCATACTTTATCACTGACTACATGCAGCAAATGATACTTAAATAAAATCTTCATCCTCCTAAGATAGCAGTTTCCAGGTCAATCTCTGGTTGCCACAGTCCTCCCTTTTTTTCAGACAAACAAGATTCCTGATCTTAAGCTCACTAGAGAAAAGAGGTCAAGAGCCAAGTGGAAGGATAAGTCATACAACCACAATGCTCATCTGTGTGGAAACCAGCCTTCAGGTAGTAGCTCAGGGAATTGCAAGACAGACACCATTCTTTCCTTTTTCCCTTTAGTACAGAAGAAGCCAAACCCTTTGGTATACCCAGCTATCCCTCATCTTTGAGCAATCTGGGGAAAGAAAAATCTCACTGTTAGCTGTATCAGTGAGGCTTTTAGCTGACAAAAAAGCACAGTACTTTTAATCATCCCTATAAAGGATTATATCAACCTGTTAAGTATTCTGGGTGAATCCAGGACTTTTGCAGATAATATAGGATGGTGAATGTCTGAGACTCCATTGGTAATAGCTCTGACATTATAATTTATCCACTTGGAATAAACTAAATTTGTTTTATAATTAAAATAATTTGTACAATGTCTTTATTGTTCCCTAATATTTTCTTCAGCCCTTTACTGTGTATCCATTCAAGATTCAAATAATTACATAGGAAACTAAAGGGGCTATTAAATATTTATAGCACACCTAGACACATTATTCTGGAGGTCAAAAGAACACAGCATTTGGCATAACACTGCAATTGAGATGTGCTACTGAGCACCTAGGAGTGCTTGACTGCTATAACAAATTATACAGCCACTCGTTCTACACACTTTTTTGTTGCTATTATCAGTCAAATTCTCAAAGCAATAATGCTAAAACACACACCTGGAAACAGTTAATCGAAAAGTTTTCCTCCACAAAGGAATAGGAAAATACTGTAACTAATTTGTTCAGTTAGTATTTGTTTGTTTCTTGTCCTTTTTTGTATTGAAAATGGACAATGAAAATAGAGATTGCACTCTTTAAAGAGGATTTCAAACCCTGGTGGTAATACAGGCAATACTCAACCTTTAAGGTCTCTTACACAAATTCTTGATATTACTAGATTTTTTCTCTGTTCTTTAAGTCAGTAGAGCCTCCATAAGATTTTTCTCAAGCCCACTCTTTTTTTTGCCAAGTTGTATTACACAAATACACTTTTTCTCATTATGATGCTTTGATTACTTACAAACATTAACAAAAAATTATGGCATACATATACATATATATGTGTGTAATATATTAAGATTTACATAAAGCTGAGGTACTCCCATCTACCCACTTAGTTTCTCTCACAGCCATTTGCAGTTAATGGATCATTCATGTCTAGTGTCTGGGTTAAGTGGTCAGGGGTAAGATTAAGAAAGCTGAACTCTCCAGAGAAGATTGTTTTCTAATTTAGGCATGCAAATGAGGTACTTGAAGTTAGATACTGTGAAAAACTACACTATGTATTAAAAAACTAAACTTTCTGACAGACAGACTTTATACCATAAGGCACAGTTCCTTTCAAGAAAGAAGTTTGTAATGGTTAACAGCCACAGAAAACTCTTAGTATTACTTTACATATAGAACAGCTGGTACACCCACACACACACAAAAATGTATTAAAGGTCTTTGTCAGTTAGAAAATGTAAATACTTCAGTTAAAAAAAGTTCAACACACTTTTCTTTCTTTTATAAACATTTTAGCTAATTACTTATAGCTTTAAAAGCCTCATTTTATCCCCAAAGCATCCTAGAGTTAGAAGCCTTTATCTAGGTTTAGTAGTTGTGGCAGAATGCCATTTGCATTAAGTGATCAGTAAAAAGATGTCAGCTGCATCTGATGTCATAAAACAAGAAATGTCTAGAAACTGACGAACTATTTGGGCTTAGTGCAGAATCTCCCATTGAATGCGCAAATAAATAGTTCTATTTGTTTCAAGTAAAAACATATACTTAATTTGTGTCAAAATGTTCTCCTCAAAAGGTTGCTAAGTAATCCACAAAGGAATGACCTGTCAGGACACGAAACTGAGTATATGGGAAAAAATAGTAGATTGTGCATGTCGACACTGCTGGCCTGTATTTTGATATGGTTTAGCAGTTATCTAAAATCCCTTTGGATTAGACTCTCAGTGACAAATTTCCAGATAATGGGGTGTCACAGCATTCACAAAATTCATTAAGACACGTGATTTCTATTAATAAACAGAGTTAGGACTGTGTCTTCAAAAATCTCTGTAGTAGGATTCATTTAGAATTTTTTGGAGACAATGAAGATATTTCCCCAGTCCATAGTGATCTAGGAAGATAACTAACTAAAAAATCAAGAACTTTCTTCCATTTCCAACTAAAAAGCTTAATTCTAGGCAAAAGAAATCTGGTAGGGAAAGGAAGCCTCTGAATAAGCTCCACAATCTTTAAGATCTGGACTGGTATGTGAGGCCAAACATCTGAAATTGTAAAAGACTAGTTTTAAACTAATAGATACACCAAATTAATGAATTTTCTATTTATTAAATCAGTAAAGGTACTATAGGCATATCACGTTTGATAATTTGAAGATTGAAAACCCCTATTTTATCATGTTAAAGTGACAGATTCATGATTCCATTCATATGCATTTACATAGCTTACATCATTGGCAGATCACATAAAGAAAAAACAATGTATTTCCTGAACACTGTATCTTAAAAAAACCCTCCCTTCTCAGAATGCTTCGCTATCAATTATTTTCTATGTGTGACAAAGTCCTGATTTGTTGTTCACTAGCCATGAGTTTTTGACGAAGTATGGGGATTTTTTTCAATAAAAATAGTCAGAACAACATGGATATTCATATTGCAGTGCTGTTGTAAAATGAATAAAGTTGACATCAAGCAGGCCTTGGTAAAACTATTTCTGAACATATTGGAAGTAGGAGGGATTTAAAGAAAAGAAGTGGAATAAAAAGGAAATACTGAATACGACTGAAATGCTTCAGTTTTTCAGAACTTTACCAGTAAAAGAGCCTATATTTTTATTAAAGCTGCAGCAAATTTAAAATTGAGAAATTTATTAGGTTTTTCTAGAGTTTATTATTTAATTTTGACTTATAAAATTATCCCCAGTCTTAATGATATAAAATCAGAAGTATATAAATTTATTTCACTCAATCCAGTGAAATAGGTAATATTCCAAGACATAGTCAGAAAGAAAGGTGTTTGTTGACATACAGGACTATTTAGAAGATAGAGTCAGGTAGACACTAATGACTTTATAAAGTTTCTATCATCGTTCAAGCATATATAATGAAGGTTGGATTTTGACTAGTTTTTGGTTTTTTTTTTTAGCATAAAGATAGGGAAGTTATTTAGTATCAGCAAATCTTGCACATGATGACCTGCAAATGAACATCAAAATTAATTGCAGGTGTTGCACACAATTTATAAGAATGCTCCACACACTCTAATGTTTATGTAAGCAATAGTAGCAATTAAGTCAACTTGCAAGACACAATATCTGAGTCTGATTTCTTTTGAGAGAAGGCAATATTGTGGGTAATGCATTGATCTTGGACCCAGGAGATTCTAAGCTTTTTGACAGCTTTACCACAAATGTCCTGCCTTGGAAAAGTTTATCAGGTTCAAATCCACAAAGAAATATAGTTATTCTGTTGTGGAAATAAAAAATAAAAAAATTAAAAAATAAATTCAACATATAAATCCCTAGAAACTTTAGTAAGTTATCCATAAATATTTCCCAAATATCTTAGTTCTACTTCTGAATACATTCAGAATTTTTTTCCCTATTGCAGGTCTCAGCAGCTTCATTTTCTCTTATCTACCTGATCAAGATTCATGAAGTAGATATAGGTTAAGCAGACTGTTCTGAAAATCAGTAGACAGTACAGCATCTAAAATCTTTGGTGCATTCAGCCTTTAATATCTCCATGTTACACTACCTCAGCTGAAAAGCAGAATAATGTGTTATATATTTCTGTGTTTGAATACAGACCACATTGTAAATTTTTCAAGATTGCTCATTAGATGCATTCAGGGAGGGTTCTACTTCTAACCCAGTTATGCCTCACTTTCTCTTATTGGATTTTTTCTTCTGTATAAACATTTAAATATCAGTTTGGGACAGAAGGCAGATTCAAAGTCTCGTTTCTGTAGATCTACACATAGTAAAGGTGGAGATCCTAACTTATGTGATCTTTCTGGACAAGGTATTGGAGGCAATAGATATTTTAAAAAGACTATTAAAGCTTCCATGAGAAAAAGAACTCTAAATGGGTATGGCAGTAGGGCATAGGCAGTTGTGAATCTAACTGTAAAATGAAGCAAAAACTTCTTTGGTTTGGCATTTTTGGTTTCTTTTTGATTTTTGGGGATTTTTTTATAATAGAAAAACAAAAGGTACTGATTTTTAAGGCTTAATTAATATCTGTATAGATTGCTAAATGTTTGATTTATGTTGGATTTAACATAATCGAGGGCATTTTTAGAATTTACCTCATAAAATATCCTGTGCACTGAATTTTGTTGTCTAATTGATTAAAATGTTTTATAAGATTCTCAGAATTTTCAGTAACTCTTTCAGAGACTCAAAATCTGGGCATAGTGTCAGCAAGTCAAGTATTTTCAGATCTGATCAAAAAGTATGAAAACTGTGGAATTATTTTCCTGAGTCATGACTCTCCTCTGAGAAAATTGTTTTAAACAAACAACTAAAATTTTTCAGGCAGAAAGTTGATGGAGTTTTTCTTTCCATTTGCTGTGTGCATTTCCATTAATGATTAGAATATGAGCTAGCATGAACTAGCTAAACATTCAAATGTGGAGAGCATGTTTGAATAATATCATGGATTTTTTAATAAACTTGATATAGTGAAGATTCCTGTAGTTACAGTTAATAGGACTTTAAAACAAGTTTCAAGCAAAAGCAGCCATGCTGCAGATCTGTATCACCCTGATCATTGCTTTTGCATTTACATACACAGATTACATTTGCATATCTTGATGACTTATACATTTTAACTAAATTTGATTCCACAGGAGTGTTTATATCAAGGGAACATGAACATTTTAAATTCCAACTTAGCTCTAAATTATTGATTTTAGGAGTACTGTGAAGGTTTTGTACATTACTCAACTTTATGTAAAACGGCCAACTAATGACAATGTTTAATTCCGAACTCTGTGTTCCATTAGATTTATAGAGCTCGCTCAGTTCTGAGCAAGAAGAACAGATATGGCTTTGTAAAAAATTTATACAACATAACATTTTATCATTTTGTTAATTTCTTCAGGATAATATAGACATGTCTACATGGGCTGCAGTACTTCAAAATCTGAGACTATTTTTGGTTTAGTAATTTTAGATGGCATTATGCTTTTATGAAATATATTTGTAACCTGGAATCCAAAAATGACAGACATGGCCTCATCAGTCAATTTAAACCTAATATCAAAATGGTGTTTCTGAAATTACTTCTCTGAAATATTAAATCACTAAAATGTTAACAGTAACATTCATTCTTCCCTTTATGATTTCTCTGGACTGCCTAATTTGCAAAGAATCACACAATCTGGATTTGCCTTTGAAAAATAATGCATGACCCAGATTGCTGCTTTTTGTAGCAAGGAAGAAGATACATATTATCCTTCATACTGGAAGAATAAATGGTACCATCAAGTTCTCACTGATGTGAACTGAGACTGATTATGCATAGGATATAAAAAGACTTGATGGGAAATGGAATATCAGGAAATTACACTATTTCTTCAAGAAAGGGGGGGAAACACAATAAAATCTGTGAGGACTGACATGTACCACAGGGACTGGTACTAACAGGAATATTTCAGGAATTTTAATACTCAGATTATGTTAACCTTCTCAAAGAATAGACTTTGATTACATAGTTTATCAGTATTTTAGGATTCATGCTAACTTTAACAAGAAATTTTAATCTAGGAAGTAGCCAGTGAAATCCTAAAAATTCTGATATATGTGGAAACACAAAAAAGAAATTTATATGAATGGAGAAAAATAAAAATATAAGGATTTTAAAAGCAAAAACAAAACTAGGATGTAAGAAATAGGCATGATATTTCAGAAGTTGGATTGCAGTTCTCATTGAGAAGAGGAAGGGGAAGGGGAAGGGGAAGGGGAAGGGGAAAAGGAAAGGAAAGGAAAGGAAAAGATAGATTTGGAAGACTTTAATTTTCTGAAATCTATATTAAAAAATGCCATCCTAGGTATCAGGAGATCTTAAACATTTTTTATGCATTGGTTGACAAATTTATATAAAACATCATTTATGAAGTAATAAAGGTGCTGGTGCTACTTTAGAGTTACTCTAAGTAAGCAGAAGTGAAAAGTACAGGGGCTGGTTGTAAAAATTAGCTTATACTGAGTAATAACGAGCTGATTGCAACACAAACAAAAATGAACATATGGCTGAATTCTGGGGTTTTAGAAGAGCAAACTTCAGGAAATGAAGAAATTAGTTATTAGTGTTTACTGAACCAGATAATTCAAGGATTTGAACCTAGTGGCAGCATGGAATTAAGTCAAAGGTGCAAACACTATCTGAAGCTTGTATTGCAGGCAAGAGCAAAAAATATATCTTAGCAGGAAAGAGGTACAGACTTCTCTGGAGGAAGAAACACCTCACATAGGATATGAAGAGTGAATAAAGAACTTAAAAGGAATAAAAACAGGTATTGATCAGCAAGGAGAGCTCCGTCTCAGGGGTCAAAAAGGGCAAAAATAAAACAAGAATGGACAAAAGCCTAGTTGAGTTGAAACTGGGAAAGAAAATTAAAACAAGTAGTGAAAGTTCTTCAATTATACAAATAAAAAGGGACAGGAAAACTAAGCTATATGTAAAAACATTGATAAAGGAGCTAATATAAATAAGGCAGCAGAAGCAAACACTGCTAAAACATATGACAGAAAACTGATCAGTCAGTAAAAATGAAAGTAATATAAATTAGTATATTTAATGCAGAAATAAAATTCAAAATGCTTATAGAAATTTGATGAGGTATTCCATAGCCTTTGAACCACAAATATGGAACAAATATGTAGATAAAAGTCAAACACGAGAGGTAAGTGATTTCAGCTTGCAAAAATCTTTTCACTTTTAAAAAGACTTTTAATACCTATAGTACAGAAAATTAATAAGAAATTACTGGTAAGAAACAATGAAACTGGTGAAATAATAACATGTGAATCGAAGTGTGCAGGAAGACACGGGAAAAACACAGTATGATATTAAAACACACTTTCCAGAGACCAAGATTCTCATATCCTGGAAGAATGACTGTTTTTTATCTACAGTTTCCTAATTGGACAAATTTTTTTAGGTTTATCCTAAGACCTATTGATCTACACAATTTGGTTGATTTGAAAAAAAAGTTTACTGTGACAACCAGGTTTACAACATTTTATGATTTGTGATTTCATTATAAAGCAAAGCTAGTTTTTTCAGCCATGTATTTCCTTTCTGTGGAGGAATATTGTACAGAATAAGAAGTACTTCACATAAGCAGGGCAGTATGTTTGGTCTTGGACTGTGAGAACTGACCTTACTCTTAATGGCATTTAAGACAAGTCATAATGCCACTCTGGGAGGGGTCATTGGTGTACATGATGACTCTACCTGGGACCCAGCTGTGGGTTTCTAGTTAGATGTTGGGAAATATATCTACCTGAGAGAAAGATGTATTTTTATAAATCTTGAAGGGTTAGAAGGGTTAGAATATCGTGACTAAGAAGCAACTCTTGCTGAGTTGCTTCTTTCCTCCTTTAGTGGCTCATGGGAAGCATTTGAAAAGTACTTGTGCTTTTTTTTGCAGAGGTTTTCAAAGCAGTTTTCAATTATTTTATATTGGAGTTCCAGGATGAAAAACTTTAGGAGTTCCATAAGTTCCTTCTAATTAATCATGTTAGAGAACTCCCTGTTAGACTCATACATGTAGTCTCTGCTGACTCAGGCTTACTACAGTCTTTTTTTTTTTTTTTAATCTTTCCTTTAATAAGTATTTGGTTGCACTCACCTAACATTGTATAGATTTTCTCTTGAAGGAGTAGAAAGGTGGACTTCTCTTTCTGATTATTGTTTCTCTTATTGTTTGCTTTGTTTTTCAAAATACTTTAATGCACTCACTGTTGATGTCTGGAGCAGTGTCAATGCTCACAGTTCATTCAGTAAGGAATATCCAAGCTAATTTTCACTGCTGTTACTTCTTTTTATATTTTTATGGAAAGCTGATGTAAATATTTTTGATAGATTAGGAAGGAAAAACTAACAAAAGATATGGAAGAAAACACCTATATCTGACAAATCTACAGGAAGAAAAGATAAAATGATAGAAAAGCAGAGCCAGAACTATCACAGGTCCCATTTGGAGAGGACTACCAGTTCACGGAGGCCTAAATTCAACATTTTTGTAAGCATCTTGCACTGACTGCTAAGGCCATTGTGCTGGAGCTGTCAGCTGGTTGTGCATCCACCTGAGCTATAAAGAAATAAATTGGGGGTATCAACCCAAAAGTAGGTACCTTACCAAGCAGGACTACCAACCAGAACTAGGTACTACCTCTGCATAGCGTCTTATATCTTTTATGTTATCTGCAGCAGCTCATTTCCCTCACCATTTCTCTTCTCCCACAAGTGATAAAGAAATAAAACCTCTCAGAAGATTTTCCTCATTATAGAATTAATATAACTTTTCCCAGAAGTGTCTGTATCTGGTACATCCTAATTGATTGGACAGGCTGTACAGATAATAAGCAGATGAATAAAATTTACAGAATCTCTGAATGTGTTTTTTATTTTTGTTTCCGACACTGATCGTGTAAAAATGGAATATTAAAGCCCCACATGAAAAACCTTTATTTACATAGAAATTCTGTACAAGGGGATTTTACCATGCCCCATGCACAGCTGGGGCTGTGCTGCTATCTTGAGCAGCAAATTTAAGGATGATGTCCAGACTCAGTGTATTAGCTGGACAACTGGAAAGATGAGAGCCTTTTTTGAGACTGGGTATCTTTGAATAGATCTTGTTTGAATTTATACAATGTGCTGGACTGGAAAGAAAGAAAATTGGGTTGGGGGGCTGACATTTTTTTAGTGACATTTAAAATACAAAGCTTTGATTCATTTCACAAGAGGTTTGAGCCACAGATCAAAGCTATTTATGGAAGTAGAAATGACACTCTGTTCTTCTAGTAGGAGAACCAGTGGATGACTGCTTTGACCTATTCTCCAGGTGTGTCCACAGAATAAACAATGATCTAAGATGATTCTTCCATTTGAACAGAAACACAGAGTACAGTGTTCATTCATCACTGTCTCTAAATGCACACAGAGAAAGCAGACACCTCCTTGCTATACACCTTCTCCTCCTCCGTATTAGCAATGTTGAATAACACAGATATTGTAACATTCTCCTCTAACTCACTTTGCAGGCAGCAATCAATTTTAATTTCTTTCTCTTTCTAGACAGATGTGAATCTTCCTAATGTTTTCAGCACATATGAATTAGACCATAAATAAACACGGGTCTCATTTGAAGTTTTAGATGGTCTCACCTAAGTCTAGCTACAATTTTTTGTCTATGTTGCCCTATACTTTAATCCATGTATATTTCCATTTCTTTTTTGTCAGAAGTTAATCTCGGCTCTCTAGGAAAATGTCAGACCTGAACACCAGCTCCCTTTGAGAGTAATTCCATTCATTAAGTCTTACCATTCCCTCAGAAGACCATATTTCCAAAGTGTTTTGAATACATTAAAATAACAATTGAAGCAAACAACTGTAAATTAATAAATTACAATTTATGTATTGTTAATTCTTTGTTCATTCCCTTATAACAGCATTTTCCTTATGATATTTTGTATTTCTTTCTATCTTTAAAATTTTGGGTTAATTATCTTTAGTAGGGTTTCTTATACCAAACAAACTACTAGATCTGGACAGGTTTTAATTTAATTGTATATATTTGTGTTTATGAAAAATGTAGGGAGAACTATAGAGCTGGAACAAGTAACTCAGCATCTTTTTCAATGTCCTTAGGAAGGGACAGAGATGCATGTATTGGGACTGGGGAAAGGGGAAAGTACTGTAAAAATGAAAGTTTAATCAATGTCCTAAAATGGCCATTAATACCATTACCATATCAGTTTAAGCTGATGGAGTCTTGCCATTTCTTTATGAATACACTCAGTATATTTTAATCAGATGCAGGCAGGTATGTCACCAGAGAATAAATGCAGCTCAGTGCACTTTAGATTACTTTTTAAACTTGGAAACACAATGGATGGGGAAAATCTTTGTCATCCAATATACATCCAGCCTGATCCCAAAAAGGAAAAAAGGTGAAGTCTACTCAGCCTTCTATAAAAGTTAAAATACTGTCTAAGATCATTTAAATAGTGACATAAATAAAATAATTTTCTATATTCCTTGTTAATCTCTTACATTTGTCAGCACTTCCAGAAAACAGAGACTTAGTTGTAAAATGTTATAAAATATCCTAGATATATCTTCCTCAAACATTAATAAATTACCAGAGAGTTAACCAATGTCATTTTAGTTAACTGTAATTCTTTACTAACTTAATCATAAAATGTTTTAAAGACTTGTTAGAATTTTTCAATGAACTCTATTAATATAGTACTAATAACTTAGTCAGTAGAAAATAGAAGGCATTATTAACAGAGAATAAAAAGAAATAAGAAGCATCAATTAAATTTCATCATCATGCTTCAGGCTTTAATTTTCTGATTACAGTATTGATGTAATTTTTTATTTCTAAAGTCAATGTCTAAGGAACAGTTTCATCTAGAAAAGACTAAATTTTATGAATCTTGGAGAGCTACTGTATATTTGGTTTTATTCTCCTAGGGATATATTAATTACTTGAAGAGGTAATTTCTTGCTCTTTCATGTAATCGTTTATAACTCTCATGCTTATACATACACATTTGTATATATATATATATATATATCATAAAAACCAGGCATGATGGCTACATAATGTTCACATCACATAACCACATTGATTATGAACTTCTTTTACAGTGGGTGACCTTCAATCACTGCTCTAGAAGACCCTAGGCTCAATGTAAAACTCTTGACTTAATTGTATGGGTATGAAGCTATTTAAATACTTTTTACCAGAAATCATAATGAGATACTTTTTTTTTTTGTTGTTAAAATACCTATCCATAGGTCTATGGTATTCTAAAGCAGCCCCTGAAGGTCAAACACAAATCTAGAATATCTCAGGCAACTCTACCAAGCCTTCAGCAACCACTCACTGTAAAAGGAATTCAGGTACCTGTGGCTGTAGCACATCTGCCCACACATCAGTGTCTAATACCACCTGAGATGTTTGTCCTCACAAATTGCATCTGTTTTCTGGTTGTGTATCACACTGGTTTTTCCACTGGGATGTCTCTAGTACTCTCAAGCACATGAAATGCTGAAAAGTGCCTACCTGTTGTGTAACTTGTTTTATTTTTGTCCTGAATATCACCTATACTGACTCATTGAGCTGTCTACATTACAATTTTAAATTTTGAAAGTCTTAAGCATAATGAATACAAATTACATTCCTGATATTTTTCAGGTTTCTTCCTTTTTCATCTTAACTTTTCATCAGCCAGGGGAGTAAGTATTTTCCTCAAAATTAATCCACGTAACTCCTTGAAATTTCTCTTACTCCTAAGAGGCCAGATGAGTCTTTTTCTCATTAGAGTGACAACTTTCTGAGCTGTTTACTAAGTGAATGAGAATTTCACTACCTGTTACACAGAAAGTACAGTTCTGTTAACCTTTCACTCACATAGGCTGCTATTATCTAAAGTCATCTATCTACAAATGTATCAGGACAGAGCATTTCCTCAGTAATATAGCTCATTGCCACAATCAAGAATAAAACAGGCTTCCTGGCAGAGGATATTGAGCATCTTTACTTCATCAAATAAAACACTACCAGCTCTTGCCTGTTCCTGTCAATAAAAAAAAACAAAACAAAACAAAACAAAAAAACCCCCAAAAAACCTCAAAAAAACCAAAACAAAAAAACCAACCAACCAACCAACCAAAAAAACCCCCAAAAAAACAAAACAAAAAAAAAAAACCAACAAAACATCACCAAAACTTTCACTTAAAAACTGGTAGCTAATTAGTAAGCTTTCCCCTGTGGCCTTACTATTATATAATAGTCTCTACACAATTGATGACTTATTAAACAACTCCCGGATTTCCTTCACAACAGCAAATTGAATGTCTCTCTTTTTTATTTCTTTTCAGAGTGCTATTCCAGTGTTAGTGATCCAGCTCACCCCTAGTTAATGTGATAGAAGTGAATAACCTTTTTTGTCATATAGGCTCTGCTTTTGCTAATCTTACTGTAATTTTTTTTTCTTACATTTAGAGATTGAAAGATTGAAAAACCCTCATCCTTTCGAAGGAGATGATTACTTATGTTCCTGTCCTTGCTAAACTTGATCTCCAAATTTCATTTTTATAATTAGCTTTCATATGTTTATAAATATATAATTTTACAAGTATTATTCTCCCACAAAGACAACATATCAGTTCATTGGAGAGTTTTCCTTTACAGATTTATTTTGGGCTTTCTTCATTGGTTTGGATGAATCAATTTCAATTTTATAAGACCTTCTTTCTCCAACACAACGGAAACACTACCTGGTAATATGACAATTTAAATGGTGTGACAGAATTTTTTCATGTCAAATATGTCTATATTTGGTTATCTTCTGCATAAAGTGGACTTACAAAGTTATGATGGTCCAATTTATTTTTTTTTAACTTGAGGCCTTTTAAGCAGTATCAGCCAATATCTTCAACCTCCTGCTTTAGACAGCATCAAAGTGATTTTATCACCCAAAACTCTACCATGCACCCTGATAATTGTAGATAAAGTTACAGGCATATAACTCTCAGTGCAAATTACTGCAAACAGGAGGTTGATAGCTCTTTCCATATTGCTGAAATAAATTTTAAAAAATTCAATTAGTACCTCTGATTATTGTGGTTTTGAAGATTTTGAATGGATGACCAAGAACTTCCAAAATGGAAATTTAGCCCTGTGATGTTTAAGTGGTAGAAAATAAACAGATGACATAGGATATCCACGATAAAGTGTATTTTCACTTATATATTTCTGTATTCTTAGAAAAAGACACCAAATTATATTTTAGCAGTGCAATGACCAATATGTTGGGAAAAAAGGGATTATACACTTCAGTTGTTTCCAATTATTCTAGTTATCTGGCTATGATGGGGGAAAAAGCAGAACTACAAGATAATTTTTATAGAATAAGTTATTCCATATACCACTACTAGTAACTTCCAAAGGCTACTAGTATCTTTTCCACTGCTTCTCTGAAGACATTTTATGAGATAAAGAAAGGCATAAGAACTGGTTTTTCTCTGCCACTGTAGTTTTTGCCTACGTACATAGACCAAATAACCACAGAGAAGAAAAGCTTCTCTATTGAGCCACCAAACAACATTTTATTAGCTGCATCTTCAACACAGGAATTAAATTAATCCATGCAAAGATTATTCTGCAGTAACAATCAGATTTCCCTCTGTTCATTTTTTTTTTCTTTTTCCATTCCTTGATTTTGAATAAGGGAACTGAAGCATTACAGAATTATTTCTTCCCAATTATTACTTAATTTCTCTGCTGGACTCATAATTCAAGGATCATTCTTAAAAATTAGTTAGTAAACTCAAGTTTTATGTTTTATCTGCCAACTGTGTGCAAAAACTACTGCTTATAGGTAGGAGAGAGGCCTCCAGCAAACTTGCCATTACTGTTATTGCTGCCATGTATGGTTTTTACATCATACCTACTGGCTTACAGCTGGATTCTCTTTGATTTTTTACCCTGTTGCTTCTGTTTCCATTTTGCATGTTTTTCATTATAACAATGTTTTTTTAGACAACATGAGAAAAATCCAATGGCTGCATCTAATTCAGAATAGTTGTCACTATTTTTTTATTTCCTAATTATAATGCATTTTACTTTCTTTTCTTTTAGTTTTGTGCTTACAATTTTATAATCACATTACGCTAGATATCTAGTTTTTTAATCACAATAGCTGGAAGATGGTTTCACCTTTGTGTGTGCTTGAATGGACTGTAAGTCTTCAAAACAAAAAATAATGCAGATGGGTTTGGTATTTTTTGTTTTCATGATTTTTTTTATATCCTGCCAAAAAAAAATCATCTAAATATCTGGCTTTTTATTTTTGCATGCACTGTCTGTCAGAAGAAGTTGTCATTCATCATGGAAGAAAGAAAAGGACTAAGCAGAGCCATGATGTGACACTGACAAACTTATCAGTCAAGAAAATGTATTGTAATGAAAATATTCAAAATATTGGCAGCTAATTCAATATATTTCCATTCAATTTCCTTGATAAATGAAACATGAAAGGACTTTAATATTTTTTCTGACATAAAATTTTGAAAAAAATTCAGAGATTTGTGATCTTCAAAAACTAAGAGAAGAAACATATTTATCCAATGTGTACTGAATCCTGTTAACCATTACACTTGAAAACAATAAATATTATTGGTTTAAAATTAGGTCAAATCTAGTACTTACTATATGCTGTCCAGGCAAAACTGTAGAAATTCCTAAATATGAAGCAAGTTTTCATGTCAAGTTCCCTCATTTGGTCTCTCAGTAACGGGTGAGAAACAATGGCCCAAGAACTCCTCTATAAGTAGGTGTGGAAGGTTCCTTCACTTGATTTAGTCAGAAGGGAGTATATGCCAGCCAATGGTTTCTCCAGATGAAAGTTCTTATCCTCATGTTTTCATGTATAGTTTCATCTACCTACCAGTGTTGATCCAAAGAGAAATACTATAAATAGTATTTGTCATCACTTCTCCTGACTTGAATATATAAATAAAAAATGTATTTTTTGTCTTTGTGTGCTTTATGCTCATCCTGAAGCCTAACTGCCACTAAAAATTTCTTTAGCATTTCCAAGTTACTGTTCTCTGCTTACTCAATTTTCACTGTGAGGTCAGTGGTATACATTAAACTGCATATATGCTCTGTAAAAATTAAAGCTAGAGTAATTTTCATGAGACTCTGCAATTAGGAAATTGTAAAGCGTTCTTATAGAAAGAATATAGAAGAAAATCTGTGGGGATTTTTTTACTACCTTAGCTGGTTTTTCAATGAATGTTTCAGTTTTCCTTCATAAAATGACCTCTGCAGATCATGAAAATATAAGGTTTAGAATTTTTCTATCTGTTATTTGGCCAAGTATTTTAAGGAAAATGTTCACTGTTAGTTTCCATAGTCCTCCTTCAGTACATCTTGATTGCATTTGTGTTTGCATACATTAGATAAGATCGCGGGAGTTTAAAGAGGGGTTTTTTGCTGTTTTTTAAAATTTTAAAACTGTATTTTGACAAGTATTTGGGGCTATATGTTATGTTAAAACTGACTTTACAGGTAGTTTATCAAGTGTTAAACAATTGCTGATTTTACATTTATGTATAAATAGTATACATATATGATATGGATTGATCACACTTAAAGAGACTTTTTTTAGATTATCAGTTCAAAATACTGTTCATTGTAATGCATATTACACACCTAGGAATCATTAAGTTTTGTATCAAGAACAGAAAACTACTTTTTCTCTGTACAATATACCCTAACTCATATCAATAAACTTGTGCCCCAAATGCCTTCCCAAAAATGGCAGGGAAATATCCTCTGTGGGGAAAATAACATACAATCTCAAATAAGTATACTAAATTAATTTTAAATAAGAATTTTCAAAACATGTTTAGAATTAGTCTGAACACTTGGAATGTTTGGAATATTTAGGAATCTGTAAATATTTTTTGATCTCTTCATATATGAAAACTATATCTCAACTTATTCACTCGTTCTCTCATCTTTCAGATATTAGACACAAAAGAAATAAGAGAGAGCAGAAAAACATCCAGAAAACCACTGCTAACTAAAACCTGAAATAATTGAAGGCATTTTAACAGAACAATTTTTAGTTTTTTTTTTATTCTAAAGGATAGATAAATGACAAGGCTGTCACAAACAACATCTTTTGACTTTAAGTATTAACATGTTACAGAAATCAAATAAAGATTCAGTCTCTTCCTTCATGTTTAGTATTCCCATTAAATAAGCAGTTACTCCAATATATATATTTCCTATGGCAAGAAAACCAATGTAAAGCATTTATATCTTACTTAAGAGGCAAATATTTTTGTACCTGTTCCAACACAAGCCAAATGCAAGCAATAAAAATACTTTATTAAATAGGTGAATGGGCAGCAAAGCCACATGAAGATGACATCTTCTAATTGCCTGCCGTGCATCTGGCAACAAACTGCCAAGGCTCACAAAAAAACCCCACTTCTAGGATAAAAGCCAGGACAATTGTAAAGGCTAAATTATTAATTAATATCAGGCAGCTATCACAACTTTCTGGTTTCTTGCCAAGATACAGCATGTTGTTGGAGGGCTTAACAGAAACATTTTTATGAATGCTGAAAACTATAAAAAATCTCAAAAAGTTCTAATTTTATAGAAACCTGCTGCAGCCTTTGTTTGTGGCCAGCAGTCAGACTGAAAAAAACCATGATGCATATTCTCTTAGATATTAAGATATTAGATTTTAAATCAGCATAATGAATAATTTCCCAGAAACTAAGCAAAAACTAATGCTTTGGTTGATGAGTTCTATATGCTTTCTTAATGTATTTCTCTGAAACCAAAAAGCCCTCAAATCATGATTTGGAATTTAAATTTTTGAATTGTGCAGTGAATTTATCTCTGCATTTTTTAACCTACATTCTGGTCAATAGACATCTGGTAAGAAGTATTTTTTACCTAAAACAATAGTATGATTTTTAATGCTACATCCACTCTGGTTTTAGAGCAATAACTTAATCAGGCAACTCATGATACTTGTGCTTTTTAATGAACTAGACTCCTGGGATGATCGCTGGTAGTTAATTCCCTACACAATGGAAAAAAGGTCATCTTGGTTCAGGTAAGGAGGATATTTATTAAATCTGCTAGAGGCTAAGAAAAAGAAGCGATATTTCTTGATGATGACTTCAGCTGCATCATGACTCAAAAATACAGGAGAGTTCATGCACGTGACAAGTTTCATACACCTATCTCAATTATGCCCACATATAAAATTAATAAGCATAGGACAAGAATATTTTATTATAAAAGGAAGCAAAGAACGGAGATGGATAGTGCAAGCCAGACCTGTTTAAGTCATTATTTTAAAATGCGACATTCCAGCCTAATTTCCTCAACTTCCTGAGAGGAGCAATGAATGAAACAGGAGCAGATATAGAATTTAAATTATTTTAGAGAAAATTACATGTTCTATTAATTGATCTTTAGAACTGATGAAAGAAAAATCTTAGTGTCATATTTTATACATTCTAAGATAGAACTGTTTATGATTTAGCAAGACAAAACACAGGAAATAAGTAATATGTTGTTTATTTTCTATATTAAGAGTTGTTATACTTGGCAATGGGTAACAGAAAAAGTTGTCTCACACAGATATATCACTAGATATTGTTTCCACATAGGTTTATTATTTTCATCTGTTTGGACAAAAAAAATGAAAGTCTGAAGTAAAATTTTTACGTGTTTAACATGATAAAAGCTAAGATTATGTGTTTAAATCTTATTAGAACGTTGAATACACTCTAGTTAAGTTTCAACTATTTTAATTTTATAGAAATTCAGTTAATGTAAGAAAAATACTTATAGGGACTCAGGATTTATTGTCTTATTTTTTATTTCTATTTCCCAAAGCACATATGATCTTAAAATGGAAATCTCTGCTCTTATGCACACTTAATTAACTGAAGTTTATAGAAAATAACATAAGTTTGATTGCTGAAAATGTGCAGCTGTGTTCTTTTCAAGAGACTACAGTTTTCATTATGAATCAATTAAAATTGGATGAACCTGTGTCAAATTCAATGTGACACTCAGAAATATTTCATATAAAGTTTTCTCCAAACATCTGCAATAGCAGTTTCACGAGAAAATGTAAATCCAACATCAGTTCTTCTTCAGCAAAATGTTATCAGTCTTCCTAATCCAATTTATATGTATTTTGGTGTGTATATATGTCTGTGTTTTCTCTAACTGTATATGTGACTGGACTGTCGTTCATATTGTGCTTGTAAGACAACAGATGGATCTTTCACAAAGACAGCAAAGACTCTCTTTCTTTTTTAATGATTTCAGTTCAGAAAAAAAAACAAGCCAAACCAAAACATTAAAAAAAAAATCCCAACACAAACCACAACACCTAGCAGTGATTTTTTTTCTACTTATTTCCTGAAGTATTTCAAAGCACTTCAGGAACAGAAGTCTAATGCCACTGAACCACACTGACCTCTGAAAGGCAGGGAATTGCCTTGAAATACACACTTGTTTGGTGGTTGATTTGAGAAGATAAAATGCTGTCCAGGGCTGTAGGAAATGACCTCTTATATATTTTATAATGTCAAAGGGTCTGAAGCAGACATGTTGGGCCAATGGTGTATCTATTAAAAACAACACAGTGAAAATAACTGGCCAAAGCATTTACCTGTTTGGATTTTCACATGTCTTATAGGAATGTGTTTTAAAAGTTTGTTTGGTTACAGCTTCATAAAAAAAAAGCAAAGCCTTAGATTATGAGCTAATCTAGTTCCTATATCTGTTTGATAAAAAGGCTTGCTTGGCTTGACTGAACTTAGCTGTTCAGATTAATTTCTCCTTTTCTAATATTTACTGGTTTTCATTGATTCAAAATGACTTTTCTAAAAATAACTTTCCAATGAGAACTGAAATCTGTTCCAGTAAGAAATAAATCTTTCTTGAATAGAAACACTTTGAGACTAAGTGTGAAAACAGAATAGAATAGACTTAATTATAATTGCAGTGAGGTGTTGTTTCACTGAAACAAACTGCTTCACATTTTTTTTAGACATAGTTTGAAAGAGATGTTTCCTGAAAAATAAAGTGAAGAACTTAAGCAACGACAATAGAATAACACAAAACTTCAGTGCTGAGCACTCTTTTTGTTCAAAAATCCCCCAGAATGTAAGGATTTAATAATTAATTATTTAATGGATAATTTAAGGTTTAAATTATTAATTTAATAATTCCTTTTCCTTATTTCCTTTCTTCACAGGTGTTCTGTTAGGAGCCTGAATTGCCAACATGATGATTTCTGTCTTTGGCCAGAAGTAAAATTTTGAGGGAGAAAACCAGTTGGCAAAAATCCTTACTGACTCAAATTACTATATTTGATTTCGAGTTGTAAACCTCACAAATATAAGAAAATTTTTACTCTCCTTTTACAAGATAAAGGTGATAAAGACTTAGATATTCATGAGGAAAAAAACCAAAATTTTGAATTTTGGAGTTTAGAAGGCAAAGTTATTTGGGGAAACCTGCCCATGAGAGGAAAAACAGACCAATTGTTACTTTCAAAGATGACAAGAATTGCACTTTATTTTTAATTGAGCACTGGGATAATGTTAGTCAGAGAGAAAGACTCAGTCTAGCATATCACTTAACAGATAAAGCAGTAAACAAGCAGTATTGTGCCATGCCTACTCTCATACCTAAGCACCAAAACACAAGGCACCTAAACACATGGCAAAATATTTTGAGCTCGAAAATATTATCAAGGATTTAGGCTTTATAAATACTCATAGATGAACAGTTTTGTGTTAAGTTCAATTGCTAGTAAATCAGTTAAGCCTACAATTTATAAAAGACACTCAAGTTTACATTATAGTAATGTGGAATACATTGGACAAAACTGTTTCAAGTAAATTCTTTTCTAGTGATCTTCAGCAGAAACTGAAATACAGCTGTATTAGCAGAAGCATCCTGACATTCAGAAACCATTACAAAAATAATTTCCTCCATTTCTTTACCCATCCCCAGCTATCCACCACATATGTGTACCTTGCCTTGCACAACTTTACTGGAAATGAATGTGGTTTGCAAAACAGTAATAAAACTCAGGATGAACAGTAAATTCAATTCCAGAGTAAAACTAAAATCAGAAATACAACTCAGCATCATTCAGCTTCCTTAGAGCCAGCAGACACAGAGTAGACAAATTCTGAAATCAGGGATTATACCAACACTCTAAGCTTCACACGACCAATAAGATGGCAGAGCACCAATGTCATTATAGTTATGAGCAAGGAGGGCTTGCAGTTTAAAAAAATAACTTAAATACTCTAAAAATCTGCATCCTTAGAGTATCTTGAAATTTGCTATGCCTCACATGCATGTCAAGTCCTATTTGCTTTCTGTATCTGGGGCAAACCCAAGCAAGAGGCAGTAAAGTTATACCAAGAGGTATGTACATACACATATGGAACTACCAGAGATATATATAAGTGTAAAGCTATATATAAAAAAATTTAATGCACAAAAATTTATGTACAAAGTTATAAATATATATGCATATATATAAACTTTATAAGATTTCAAGTGCTCCTAATAAATCTCTCAAGCAAATCTTATTTTGTCAATATTTATCCTCACTAATACAAAGAAGCTAATCTCCATTTCAGGCCTCACTACTAAAGTCAGAAAGGCATGTCTCAAACACTCCTTTTCCAGAGAATTGAAGTAGATGGATGTGGTAAGCCCAGGTAAGTTTGTCCTGTTTGTCAGTGCTGACAACCAAAAAGATGTTTCTGCATCATCACTGACAAACACACAGAATGTAAAAAGATAACTACTATTCTGACCCTTGCTGAGGCCATGGTGGGATGGTTCTGTGAAAATCAGGAGCCATTTTAAGCTGAACTAGATTCTGACTTGCCCAAGGTATCAGTGAGTAAGTACTACATAATATTAAATCTTCATATTAGTTCATGCTTGGAAAGACATTAAGTGTTATATTCAGTTCACACACAAAGAGATGAGTTTACCAAGCTTATGTGCCTTGTGGAAACAACGGAAATTTTATTACAAAAAAATCTGATATTAGATTGCCAAAAAAAAAAAAATCCAATAAATTAATTTCAGAAGCTCTCAAATGGCTTAAATTTCCACAGGGTTAAAACAATACCATACCATAGTGACACCTTACACTCAATTCAGTGGCATCCCTAAAAATTTATATGTGCAAATACTGCATCCAGTCCACAAGACTGGATTGGTAAACGGCCCATTATAAATAACAGTAGAAAAATTTAAGAATTTCTGAAATAATGTTTCAGAAATAATATTTCAGATATTTAGCACCTAAGACATAGCTAATAAATAACACTTTAATGTTTGTGTGGAATAACTATCGACCAAGAACAAAAAAGGTTGTGTATCTAGCAAAGACACAGGAAAGAAAGGCATAAGGACAGTGTGAGGGATGAAACTAGGAAGAGAAAGAAGGAGAATGTGGGTAGGGAAGGAATAATAAAAAATCAAAGTGTAAATTAAAATTAAAATGGAAAATTAATAAGGAGAAGGAGAAGGAAAAGAGGAAAAGCAAAAAGACACAAAAAAAAGACAGGAATACTGCCAAACAACAGTATTTCTAAAAAACAAAATGGAAATGAGACAAAAGTATCTAATAAAGATATGTTAATAATTTAGCATGAAATAATTTGAATTTATATTTTTGAAATTATTTTTTACAAAAGTTATCCAATTATTTTAAGACACTGTACTATGGTCTATGGAGTCATGTAATAGTCAATAAAAATACTGTAAACTAAAAATAAATAAAGCTGATGGCACCAGAATTTGACTCAAACAAAGATTTTTATGTGAAGAAAACTCTCTCTTCAACAGTTCCCCCAGATTGAGTATTCATTATCGCCTTTGTTCTGTTCAAACGTATTTTTATGCAATATGCAATTCCTAATGTTTTACTTGTGATAAGCAAAGCAAACAAGTGAAACATGATACAGTTCAGAAAGAAAAATGCTTCTTAACAACAAACACTAAACTACAGTTGCAGATAATGAACTTTCCAGTTTGGAGTTTAAGTTTGGTTGGTTGATTTTTTGAGGTTCTTTGTGAATTTTTTTTTTTTAATTAAGGATTGTTTCTCTAGCATTTTGCTAAAATCACAAAAGGTAGATTTCAACTGTAGATTATATATATTTAACCCTAAATAGCTACACTCATATTTTCATAGGAAATACTAGCTCAGAATCTAGGATTCTTACACTGATTCTAGTCAATGGAGGCTGTAAAGCTATCCCCACCTAAAATTAGACAGTGCAGCTGGCCAAAAAACAGCATTGCTGCCCTTTTGGATATCCTATGTTATGAGAGGCATCTGCTCAGAGCTGTGGGATGTGGTGCAGTGCCTTCAGGCTACCTGTGTGGTATGGAAGTGGTGGCAGGCCTTCAGGAGGCACAGCCAGTACGGTACGTCTCCCACGACATTAGACACCTATGGATTAATGAGCAATTACACTATGATATTTGTTCAGCACTCACCTATATTTAGGTTGGTGCAAGAGGAAATAGCACACCTTCATGTGAATGGAGACTCACTTCAAATGCTTATTCATAAACATCTCATCCTTAATAAGAGGAAGAACCAAGTAATCTGTGACGTTCTCAGAGAACTGACAGCTTTTGGACACCAGGTCATGTTAGGGGGGCAGGTGGCAGCTCTGAGTAATGTCCAAGGTCGTGCAGGGTGGGTACTCTAATGGGTCTAGATATTTGGGAGTAAGGAGCTAAAAGAAGTCTGGTTAACTGCTTTCAGATAAATACTATCTTTGGAGACAATCATCTCAAAATTTGGACTTAAGACATGTATCAGCAGATTCAAAAATCAATGAAGCCCAGCACTGCAGTACCTACAGTTTAGGAGTTTAGCCACACAAGTTGAATTTTCAGTTAAGTTTCAGGTTCCTTTAAGAGACAGGAGTCAGGAGAGCTTCTGTATTGTGCAACCTCAGCCAGTCCTAAAAGTATATCCAGGTTCCCAAGACATCAGTAATGACCAGTGGCAGAGGCAGAGCTTTGATCATACCTCCAGTTTATGAAGGCTCAGGAACATCAACATCCAGTCTCTCATGTCTCCCATCTCCTCCTCTTATTCTTTCTCTCTTTGTGTCTATGTTTTCTGTCTCCACCCCCAATATTTGTGTAGTGTCTATCTAGGTTAGCTCTTATAACATCCATAAAATTTACATCTACAGCTTAAAGGACTGTGTCACTATATTTATCACTAAACTGTTTTGGGTTTTTTTATATCATTGCTAATATAATATCACTTATAACATGCTTGCTAATATTACTGAATTTTTCTCAAGAAATATAGTCTAACCTAATAAAATTATTCAATTAAAATAAATTTAAGGAAGAAGACAGAGAGCTACATCCCTACATAAGAAAAAAAATCTGACCATTTTCTTGTTCAAAGTACTGAATATCTTAATATAACAAAGGTTTACAGCCAGGCTGCCACAGGTATATTTCTGTCATCTCTTTTATAAATGAAATGTCTCATTAGTCTGCAATTCCATTTCTAAAATACAATCCGTATTTAGATTTTTAACTTGAAAGAAGATGCTACATACCTTTAATAATCACGGCACAGTTCTATTAAAAATCCAAACCAGCAATTAAATTACAAATTATAAGAAAATATAACTTCAAAGCTGATTATTTATTATGCCTGTATTTATATGTGTATCTATAACAGACTTACTAAATCCACAAAACTCACAAGGTAGAAATAGAGAAAGAAGTTAAACCTTCTTTCAGAGTCTGAAATCCCAGGCTCTGATCTCTGTTATATATTTTAGTAATTTTCATATAAATCACTTCTCGTGTCAGTGGCATCGACCGAGATATTTTTGTCAAATGTTTATTATGAGTAGTTTTAGAGAGTGTTTACTAATAACTGACAGACTAACTTAGTCAGTTATCTGTAGCATAACTGCTAATAATATGATCTGCATTATTCAACTTTTTTCTTTTTTTGAACAAGCTTTTTTTAATGCATAAATTGTCTAGAAACAGAGTTCAGTCTGGAATAGGATAAAATAAAAATTACATAAAGCTCTGAAGAAATCAATACATTTGCTTAATGTCAAGGGAATTTGTTGTAAAAACAGAGATGGTATCTTTTTTGTTGCGAGGTATGAAATATTTATTTCTATAGATCTAGAAGCAAAACAGATGTATTTAACAGGAAGAAAAAAGTATCAAATTTAAAATAATGTTCATCAGAACAAAAAAAAAACCAACAAACCAATAGATTTACAATTTACATCCATATGGAATTCTGTTGCTTTGGAAAAATAAAATAAGCAAATATTATATTTACACATTCCCCACACACTCCTTATTAAAGTACAGCAGTACTAAATAAAGTGATGGGCAGGTATCCTGAATAAAAAAGCTTTAAATAACAAACAGACAAGAATTTTAAAGGCTGTCTGAGCTCAAAATGGTACCCAAGACTTGAGGCATGCCATCAAATTCCATAGTTTCCTTGACATTTGTATGAGAAGGTATTTCTGCACATGCCAATCTGTACAAAATGATATCTAGGCCAGCTACGTACCTCCCTGTTTACACTTAGACCACTGAGAGCACAACTTGGTTCTCAGAGTTGTAACCCTTCCATTTGAAGCCCACAAAATGTGCCATGCCAGAAGATGTGTCTCTGGCCATTTTTGAAAAGCAGGACCAAATGGCAACCCCGTGTCATTGCATTTGGCCTTTTTGGTTTTGTGCAGACATTCATATTTCTGCCCACAGGTTCAATGAATTTGCTTGGAAAGCCTGACTTTGACACAGTTGAACGGGAAATGCAAAATCTTGCCCAAGGACCTCAGTAACTGATTTCTAAAAGTGGCAAAATACATGAAAACTGCGTGTACCTCAAAATCAGGGAAAAAAAAAAAGGAGTTTGTTGAAACTGTTACATGGTGGGTGGAATTTGGCTGAAGATGAATAGATGGGATTTTCAACACAAGAGGGAACAATACAATTATATCAGTTCCATTTTGCATGTGGTGGAGCAGTTTCCTACTGGGTGTCACATACTCAATAAAATGCAGTATGGTCAGCAATTTGTCATTCTTAGTAACTCAGTGACTTACCAGACCTTGACAGTTTTGTTGACCTTATTCTGTGTTTCCAGCATGAAATCTGGAAACTCATATTCACATTTTCTTATTTTCATTTCTCTCTCCTTTTTTCTATATTAATTTAATTTTGAAGAAAATACTACTAGGTATTTCTGAAAAGACTGAAAAATATAACAGTACATGGTGAAAAATGTGACTGTAAAAAGAGAAAAGAGAAAGAAGAGAAGAGAAGAGAAGAGAAGAGAAGAGAAGAGAAGAGAAGAGAAGAGAAGAGAAGAGAAGAGAAGAGAAGCTCTTTCTTTCAACAGCATTCCTCCTGCTAAGAGGCTGTCTATTTTTCTGCTTGGTCACCTGTACCCAAGTTTATTTTTTTATGCTGCCTTTTTACATTTAAGCTTAGTATTTGTTCATCCATCCAGACAACCTGCTGTCTTTCTTTGAACTGCTTCTCATCAGGATGGATTGTCCTTGATCATGAAAAGCAAGCAGTTGTTTTTTACCTCCCATTTTTTTCAGTTCCACATTCCTTGGGATTCTTCCAAACAGATATATGAAAAGTCTGGTCTTACGACATGCAGGACTGAGATCCTGCTCCCTTGTCTCAAGATTATAAACATAGGCTCATGGTAGCTTCAGACAAGGCTGTTTCTCATCTCTTGTTAGTAAATATGAGGTCCAGAATATCTCCCCCCATTAGCTCCTTGACCACCTGTGTCAAGCAGTTGTCATAAGTATCCTGTTGGTTTTTCCCTCCAGCAGATATTCTTCACATCTGAAAAAGGTCTCATCTACCTGTTTGTTCTTCATTGTCAGATCCTCTGCAGCACACACCCACAATGATGTGTTTAGAGTGCCCTCTAATCCTTACTGTCTCTCAGCTGGCTCAGCTCTTGGGCAGAGTTCCATGCAGTCCAGGCACTCCCTTACAAACAGCACAATTCCCTAATCTTTGCCTTTAACAAAGGGAAGAGGAATTTGTTCTTGTGGTTTAAAATATCACTGAACAACTTGTTCTGCTCATCTATGCACAGTTATTGAAGTTCTTATAAGTTCCCACAAAAACATTAAATGTAAACTAAATCTTGATCCAAATGAGTAGGACATTGCTAGGATATTGCTAGAACTTCATCACTGAGTCCATAAAACTATGTTTTAACATATGTACTTCCAGATACAAACACCCACACAAATTAAAACCTATATGAAATAATCTGAGTGGCATTGATTTCTGAAATGCTTAAGGCAGGAGATATTTAGAATATAGAATTATAGAATCATAGAATGGTTTGTGTTAGAATGGACCTTTAAAGATCATCATGGGAGGGGACATCCTTCAATAGACCAGGATGCCCAAAGCACCATCTAACCTGCCCTTGAACACTTCCAAGAATGGGGAATGCACAACTTCTCTGGGCAACCAGTTCCAATGTTTCACTGCCCTCCTCATAAAGATTTTCTTGCTTATATCTAATTTAAATCTTTCTGTGTAAAACCATCACCCCTCATCTGATCACTACAAATTCTTGCAAAAAGTTTCTCTCTCTTTTAAGAAAGGCCACAGGATTTAATCAATAAAAGGAAGACAGAGCTACATTAGTTTATCTAGCAGAATCTTAATGAAACCAAAACTTATCTCAAGAAAGCAAAAGTGGTTGTAATATTGCATGATCTTGAATCCAGACATGCCACTGTTGCCAGAAAAGCTAAAATCAGTTAAATAAATAGGATGTAGTCTGGCCACGGTCATAAATGACTGCAAGAAGCAGAAGATATGTAAAAGTTGAATCACATTTGCTGAAGTACATATTCATAGCTTTTATACTGGAAACAAAAATAAGGAAAATAAAGAAGATAAACATTTAGAGTGATCTTTTGGTGTCAATAATACAGTATTGTAATTGTGTCCACAAGAAAGCTCCATATACCTAAGTTCCAAATTTCTGTTATCAGAGTAGGGCCAATATAAAAAAATCTTACTTTCATTTACCTTTCTCTCTCTCTCTCTCTCTCTCTCTCCTTTCATGGTATGACACAGTGAAGCTTATAGATTTGTCTTCTGCATGATGAAGAAAATGGTTTCATAGAACCTCCCCATAGACACTTGATCCCATCATCTAGAACACTTACAAAGATAATAAAAAGCATTGGGCCAAATATTGATGCTTGGGGGCCCCACCTGTGACAGGCTGACAGTTTGAAAAGGAACAATTACCACCACCCTCTGGGTAAAGCCTGGCAGACAATTCCCTGCCCACCACACAGACACCTGTCTTGACCATAATGCATCCATTTCTTCAGGAAAAGGTTGTCCAGAGAGATAATGTCCACTGCTTGCATAACATCAACCAATCAGATTACTCTGTCATAGAAGACAATCTGGTTTGTTAAGCACAATTTTCCCTTGGTGAATCCATGAAGGCTCTAGCCAGTCTTGTGCTTCATATGCCTTGTGACAGCTCCTAGGAAGTTTTCTAGCATAGCCTTCCCAAGGAATGAAGTAAGAGTGATGGGGTGTATAATTTCCTGGATCCAACTTTAAGCCCTTCTTGTAGATGGAGATAACATTAGTCTTCTACTAATTTTCTGAGATTTCTCCATGATTTCACAAAGGTTATAGAGAGCAGCATCACAATTATATCAGCCAGCTCCCTTAACACCCTTGGGTGGATACCCTTGGGTCAGACCCTTGAGTCACCCACCAAAGGTGACACCCTTGAGTCAGATATTCTTTGTTTCATTTGAGAAGTTCTACTTTTGCACTAACACTCCTGTAGAGGCAGCAGAACTAGCTTCAAGAATTTGATTGCTTTGTGCCCCACATCTCAACATAACTCCTACCCAAAAGGTACCATATGATACCACCATGAATAACTTTTGTGTTAACTAAAGAAAGAAGAGTCTGTGAAGGGTCAGAAAGATCTTGTGATTATTATTCCATAGCATACCATAATTCCCTGGAGCCTTTGAGTCTTTCCTTCTTAATTTTCAATTTTTGTTGGTTTTTGTTTGGGTTTTTTTGTTGTTTTTTTGGTGGTTGTTTTTGTTTGTTTGTTCGTTTGCTTTTTGTGGTTTGGGATTTTTTTTCCTGCAGGTTTTTGTCACAATACTGAAAAACACAAAAGCCAACAAATTAAAGCCTTATAAACAATGTGAGCAGTGTGACAAATTGGGGTTAATAACTATGTCACCTTGAAAATAGTATTTTGGCTTTCTGAATATCCTAGTACATTTCAATGTCTCTTTTGAATACTATTTCAATGTAGCTAAATTACTTCAGCATTCATTTTGAACGTGGAAATAGAATTAATATATGAAATCTTAAGCACCTGAAGTTAGTGGTCTAAATCTCAGGTAGCCCCCCAAATCTCCTCTTGCAGTCAATAAACAGAAATGGGCATATGTAGTTTTTGAACTAATATAAGCATAAATGAGCATATATGTTTTTTATGTAATTCTAAAATTTCTGCCTAAATTGCTGGGATAATCTGATTTTCCAGGGAATATATTTAGCTGCTCAAATATGTTCATCTATTGTCATATGAAATGTTTTGTGCTTCCAAGGCATTAATGGCATTTGGTAAATCAGATGCACAGGCTGTTGGAGAGCTTCACCTTCTTGACCAGCAGCCAGAGGTCAGATATAATAATCAATGGTAGCCAAATAAATGTGAAAATTAAGAAAAGTTCAAGCACTCAGTATAGGGACAAAATGGCCAGAATGGAAAATTATCTTACACAAAATAGATATCACACCCAAAAAGCACATTAAAGAAAGGTTGGGACATTTAGTATCATGGGGATTTTGATAGACAAATAACTATTGAGAAAATACAATCGAATCAGGCAGAAGAAACCGGAAATCTACAAAAATTTTCTGCCCAAACAGTCACAGACCCCATACCAGAACCATCTTAAATTCATTTACCTATTTTTAGAACAGTATTCTGTCTAGGCAACATTTGTAAATAATAATGAGTTTCAGTGACATACATGAATGAAAAACATGCAAACATCACTGGCTAACTGGAATTACTAAAGTAACTGGGGAAACCTAGATTTTTTTTCTTGATAAAGAAGCATTTCATGTGGTTCTTCTTTTTAATCTTTGATGAAGTTGTAGTAGGATTTAGTGATATGCAGAACTTGAAATTTTCACATTACTATTGCTATGGATAAATGTATCAGATCTGTAGAAATATTGACTATCATTTTTTAAGGAAGCAAATTCAAAATTTTTTCACTGTTGTACTTCATATATGAAACAAAATTACAATATATAAAACTTTTCTTAGGTAAAATTTTAATGAAAATAAATTTAACGCTCATTTTCATTGACATCATAGTATTATCTCTGAAATATCTCAGTAAATTATTCTATTAAACCAAAATTGCAATGGACTATACATTTAGACCAATTTTATTCATATTTTGAAAGAGAAAAATATATCTGAGCACTTCCTATGTTCCTCAGATTAAAACCAACACAGTTATCTCAATCCATATGTAATGGGTTCCTCAGTTTACTCTAGATACACTTTCAGATGTGTCTACATGGAGAGACTTGGGGAAAAAAAATATTCAATCCAGAACTGTGAATTTAAATTGGATTGCTTAAACAAGGCTAAACTCATACAGAAGTAAATGTAATTTATCTAACTTTATGAAGTGGCCTCAGTAATCCACTACAAAAAATATTAAGGAAATTATTTAGCGTAGTTTAATTTATTTGCTCTGAAAGTTAATTAGAGCTATTTTTTTCCTGAAAGACCCCAAGTGCACAAACATTGGAAGTTTAAGAAAGGCAATATTTGATACTGAACAGTCTCAGATATCTATGTGGATGTCTGTAAATTTACCAATCTACATATCTATGTAGAGATAGGAAAGATAAATATAAGCATTTGTTTACCCTTATCATTAAATATTAAATAGAAGGTGGCAAACTACTTAACTGAATAAATTTTATTTGATTGTATTAAATGCAAATAGTTCTAAGGAACAGGTACACAGTTCAAACAATGACTAGTTAGCAATTCCCTCGCATGAACTTTTATTTGCACTGTTTTTAAAATACCACAAGAGAATTACAGCACATCCTGCTGAACTATGTAACATTTCATTTTATTTTGTGTCACTCTCTAGATGTAGAGATACTGCTTCAGGGTGCACTATAACACCGACAACTTCTTGCATAGTAAGTAAGGTTGAATAGTTCAGTAGACAGGAATAGCATTGACTGTTTATAATAGTAAATCAAGAGTTAAGATTAAAATTTTATTAAAACAAAATCACTACATTTCCAGGATATTTTGATTTTTATATTCTTTCCTTCCACTCTTATCATACCAGATATGGCGAGTTCTCACCCCAAAATTCAAAAAGACACATATACACCAGAGAGACTTCAGAGGAAGGCCACAAAATAATCAAATTGCTGTAAAACCTGCCTTACGATGAAACACAGAGGGAGGTAAGTCTCTGCTCCTTGGAAAAGGCTCAAGAGAACCTCAGCACCATATTCCAGCACTTAGAGGGCAACTACAAAGAGGATGGAAGCACTCTTTTCTCACAAGTCACACAAAGACAGTGGACAAAGAATAAAAGATGAGTAAAAGTTGCGGTTTTTTTGTTTGTTTGGGGGTTTTGTTTGGGTTTTTTTGTTGTTTTTGGTTGGTTTTTTTGGTTGTTGTTGTTGGTGGTTTTTTTTGGTTTTTTGTTTTTTCTTTTACAATAAGAAGAATCAATCAGAGGAAGAACCTTCTTGGAGACATGGGAGAGTGTTTCTCATTGGAGTTTATCAAGGTGCAAGTGAATGATATTCTAGGTAATCTCATCAAAGATCTCTTTCACACCAAAAGTTGAACCAAATGATTTTTTGACAGCCCTTCAAACCTAGGCTGTTCTATGATCCTATAATTCATTGTGATTTAAAAATTATTCCTGTGTTCTACACAGGAGACAAATTTTTAATGACTGACAATAAGTTTTTTAAAATGGGTACCACAAGGGTCAGGATTATTCTGAATCTGTTTTTATGTATCTTACATATTATTCATCTTCATTTCCTGTTCTTTAATGAATTTCCAACAAATAGAGTAGGAGCAATTAGCCTACTTTGACTAGCTAATGCTAAATGTGTTGATGGGTTTGAAACTATATAAGTGAAACTGTTGCCATTGCTGCCACATATATTTATACTTTTCCTGCAGATATGCTAAAAATAAAATTGCTTTACACTAGTGATTTTTTCTGAAGGAAGGTTTCAAATCAAAATGAGCATTTTCCTATTTAATTATATTTATAGCCCATGTCAAATGTAATAAATTCACTGCATTGTTTTTAAATGATACCACTGGAGTATTTAGAAGCCATTACCATTTTTTATTTCACTGTAAGTAGTGTTTTAAAGCAAATGTTCCTTGAGGGTTGAAATGTATTTTAATTGCATATAATTAAATATATTGGAATTTTACTTATACTTTAAAGTCTTTAAAATGTGTTTGAGATCCAGCTTTTCTCATTTTATATAGCTTAATCATTCTAGATCCACTTTTTTAATTCCTGGCTTTATTTTACTACAGATTTTCTGGTTAAGTCTGTTAGATGGAAATTCTAGGCCTCATCTGTTTCACTTAAGAAAAACATTGACCGTGCAGTGTTAGCTTAAATTTCTTTTGCTAGCTTTAGCAATTAGTCATTAGTAGTACAGAAGGTTTACCACATATTTTGTGACTGAATACTCATAGCCCAGGTGGGATTTTTCAAATAGTTTTCATAACTCCTAAAAAAGTTTCAACAAAACAGAACAAAACAAAACAAAACAACAAAAAATCCCAACAACAAAAGAAAAGGAAAACAAAACCCCCCAATATTGTTGATATTTGTCTGAAAAGTACAGATTTTGGCCAGTTTCAATACATGCATACATACATTTTTAAATATATATATGGATGTATATCACACAGTACATAAAGTCATGGCAAAAGCACAGTCTGACATATACAAAGATTACAAAGACACAATAAGTCCCAGAGTACTGGAGCCAGCTCTGTGGAGATTCAGCCCATGAACAAATCTAATATTATATAAAGTCAAGTAATGGCAGATAGAGAAAATAAACAAACTGAAAAAAAAAAACCTAAAAATAAAATAATTTTAAAAGAGAAAAAAACATATCACATGTTATAGGATGGCTGAAGATTTTAAAATAAATAGCCCTTCATTCAATTATACAGACAGATGTTTCTAATAATAACTGTGATGTCTTGACATGTCTTTCCTGACTTCTGTGTGCTAGCTTAGAGAGATGTGGCTCTTCCATATTTCCCAGACTTTTATGAATGACAAGGATACTCCAGTGGTTATGTAGAGGACACTGTGAAGCCCATTGTTTAATACTGAAAGTAACTCAGGTAAGTATGTATATTGACTGTATTTTATTGAAATCCACAATCTAGACACCACACTTAAACACAGACATCAAGCATTTTGCCTTAGCGCAATGACTGAAGTCTCCTAATACCAGATGTTGGAAAATCAATTACAACATTTTATCAGCTGGAGCTACTATCTTGGATGACTATCATTCTTCACTGGCTAAGCATAGAAATGGTGGAAGTTAGGCACCTGTGACTTCTTGGGAGACAGTCTGTCTAGCCTTTCTCTGAAGACAAGCATCTGATGAAGCACAGCTGGCTTCTTTTCTTTAAAATGCATTGTTGCTCATGATATCAAACAGGCTTTTGTTATTGTAGTGGTTGGAGCACTTTCACAAACTATTCTTACACTCATCTCAGCAATATAAGATGAGGTTCTGAGCATTTCAGCACTAATCTCACTTCTATGACCCATAAAATAATGGAGCTGATCCCTCTGGAATACATGTCACAATATATGGAAGACACAAAGGTGATTAGCGACAGACAACATGGTTTCACCAAGTACAAACTGTGCCTGACTAATTGTAAGAGACAGTCCAAATTTCCTTTATTTGCCTCACAATCGTCACAAGGACCCTGAAGACCCCTGACAGGAGCACTGGCCTGGCTAAGGTGGATGTTACGCCAAGTGATTGCTTGCAGGTGTGCTCACTGTGCTTTCACAGAACACTGCTTAGAACAGGTTCTGACAAATGGTGGCTTGTCCTTACATGCCGGCACCTGCCTCACAGACCAAGGGGTCTCAACACAATGGCCCATGAATCTTCCCCACCTTTTGGCCAGATGCCACTCGCTTTGGATTAAGACTACATAAACTGTAACTTTTGAGACGACTTTGGTGAACTCCCATGGATGACGGTGAATCTATGTGGCTGGACCAGGAGGATTCCATCTCGTTGGTAGTTTTATTCTCCCTTCCCCTATTTTTCTTTCTATCCGTTATATTCTTTTCTGATCCCTCTATTGCATTTGCTGTTGGCCCTCATAAAGGTGCATTTGTTGTGATTAAACTGATAGTTCCCTGATGTTTGTCTTTTGCACTTTTAGGTTTGGTAAATGAACCATCATGACTTCACTTGCCCTAGTGGATCATGACGCTAATCTAATGTCCTTCTAATGTACCAGTGGACAAAAGAAGAGCTATGGATGTCATCTACCCAGACTTCTGCAAAACCTTTGATACAGTCCCCCCACAATATTCTTGCTGCTTCACTGGAGAGACATAGGTTTGACAAATGGACTGTTAAATGGGTAAGGAACCAGCTGGGTGGCTGAGCCCAGTGAGTTCCAGACAAATGTTCAGCATCCAGGTGGAAACCATTAATGAGTGGGGTCCTTCAAGGTCCATACTATGATAAACATTAGGTCGTATCTTCATCAATAACATGGACAGTGGCACTGAGAGCATCCACAAGTTTGCGGATAACGCCAAGTTTAGTGATGCAGTTGTTTCACTGGAGGGATGGAATGCCATCCAGAGGGTTTTGTGAAAGGCTTGAGGAGTGAAACCATAGGAACACCATTAAGTTCAAGAAGGTTAAGTGCAAGGTCCAGCATTTGGTTTGGGGAAGTCCACAGTATCAATGCCAGCTGGGGGGTGAATTTATTAAAAGCTAAAAAGAATTTTGGGATACTGGTGGATGAAAAATTATGTATAAGCTTGCCTTGAAGCCCAGAAAGGCAATTATATTCTCAGTTGCATAGATAGAAGCATGGCCAGCAGGTTGAGGAGGTGATCCTGTCCCTCTACTCCATTCTCTTAAGACCTCACCTGGAGTGCTGCATTCAGCTTTGGGGTTCCTGACAAAAGAAAGACATGAACCTGTTTGAGAAGGTCCAGAAGAGAACAAAAATTAAGGGCTGAATCACCTCTTTTGAAGAAAGGTTCAGACAATTGTACTTGTTCAGCCTAAAAATGAGAAGGTGCTGGAGACCTTTTAAAATATATATATAGTTATAGTTATAATTATAGTTAGTTATAGTTATAGTTATAGTTATAGTTATAGTTAGTTATAGTTATAGTTATAGTTAGTTTTAGTTATAGTTATAGTTGTAGTTATAGTTACAGTTAGTTTTAAGTGATAGTTTTATATGTATATACATATATATATATATATAGGGGTCCTTTAAGAAAGATGGATTCTCATAATCCAGTGAAGCAAAATATTCAGCAAAATTTTTGCATTTTGTTGAATTTATGCATAGGGCCAACTTTCTTCTGAGAAACAGTATTCTGTTATACCTTCAGCTAAAATTGAGGTTTTTTTCTAAGTTTTCTATTTATATTTTTTCCTATTAAACTGTCCCTAAGCAAAATTAAAGAAAATCCTGAAAGCAAGGTGCTATTTACATATTACTACTCAAGTTTAAGAAGATAACACAAAAGACACTTACTATAATAGGAGGAAAAGTTTTCTGTAGTCTGCTCATCAGAGGGGACAATGAAAATACTTCTCACTTCACTTCCTACATCTTCAATTGCAAATTGTTGCATTCCCTTTTCTCTTTTTCTTTTCTTTTTTCTTTTTGAATTAGAGTATATTAAGTTTTGGGTTATCTTTCCTACTTCACAATTTCTCAGGATTCTAGACTTACTTCTTTTTCAGCTTTCAGTACATAGTGAGAGACTCCAAGCTGGTAGAACATAGAAGTCGCTTTTCATTATCCTTTTCTTTACTGCACATTAAAACGACTGTCATGGTGGGGTTTTCTATTTATTCATAACATTATTTATCTCTGAAACACTCAAACCAGTGCTCAGAAGAGTTAGTTTGAAAATTATATCAAGTTATACCATGCAACAGCACAATGAGTGTGAATGAGATTCAATGGTAAAGGATAAAAACAGCTTGTTGATTTTCTTGAGGTTTCTTTTATGATTTTTTTCAATTTCAACTCATTCTTTTGAAACAGTGAACAAAAAGAAAACAGTAGACAGCCTTGCTTTTACAGAACTTACAACACAACTAGTAGAATTTTATACTGACTATAAAAAAGACAATACAATGTATTGTGTAACTTAGAAACATCCTACATTCAGTTTGAACACAAAATATTCGTACAACATTTATGTTTTGATTACATTCTAAGTGCTGACAAGGTACTGCATTTATGAATAATGCAAAGAAACTGAAAGAATGGGCTTTTTATATTCCATTCTGAGCCTGTTTTCCAGGCAAAATGATTTAACAATGTAAAACATATGTCATTGATGGAATATGATTAGAAATACATTGTGTTCTTGACAGTTAACAATTATTCCTGTGTGCATTACTGGTGCAGTCATTGCAGCTATAAAAGTTAAGTGTCAGGAATCTTAAAAAAAATAAACCATAGTAATTTCAGTAATACCTTGTACTTCCAGCTCAATCTGAATAATGTTTTGCCATTGAAACAAATAATCAGTGAAATTAACATATAAATATTTGGTATTTCCATTGATCAAGTTAATAAGCGTTTGGGAAAAAAATGCAATCACACTAGAAATACATTCAGAAGCATGGTGTCCCATACTCAATTAAATCAAATATAATAAAACAAAGAAGAAAACAAAGATTCCCTTGAGAACCTACATACCCTTATCCTGACTAGTGAAGCTTTAAATTTGGAAAATTTGTTGTATTTTTAATTGAAATGCATTGCATGATTAGTTTTGATTTATGAAAATTGTAATGTCTAGGCTCTTTTAATTTCCCTTTGCTGAAAATATATTTAATCATCTTTTTAATCAATATTAGGAAAAAAGTCAACATTGTCACAGCTACAGGAGGTTCCCACAGAGCCTAGCTCCAGCATAAGCAAAATTCTCCAAATGACAAATATTTAATGTTGGGCTACACTAAACTATTAGCCCCCTCCAGTGAAAAAGCATTTAATATGTTAAAGCGTTATTTGTTTCAAGTGACTTAAAGAGTTACTCGAAGTTTTACATCCAAAAATGACACAATCCTTCTCATTAGGATTTAATTAAAATGTTGATTAATTTAGTCACTTTAACTCTGTGGTATCTTCTGTTGTTGGATGGTCCTCAAGGACTTCTATTCTTATAATATAATTAGGACAGAAGTCTAACCAGAGCTATATTCCATAATCAGAACACCAAGATGTGAATACTGTCTTCAGAATTGATTAAATATTGAAGAATTTCTATCAAAACAAAACAATGAAACAAAACAAACAAAAATACCCCCAACCCCTCAAAACAAAGCAAAACAAACCAAAAAAACAACCATGAAACCATGTGCCTTCCATGGGATGGGAAAGTAGTGTGTACACACTATACCAGCAAGAAAGATATGTTAATATGCAGCTACACACTCACCTGAACAAAGGGGACAATTTTTTTTAAAATTTAATTTAATCAGTCATTAGGAGAATGTTGGGATGAAATTTACCCTGCAATGCAAATGCTTTTGTCTTTAAAGGAAGTCTAGACCTCCTTGTTCAGAAATAAGTTTTTTCACTGTAGAAGTCTAAAATTTGTCAGGATTCTGCTGATAACCTCCTACCATAGAAGTCTGTTCAATGCTTAGGTTAGCAATGAAGCTGGCAGACCACAGTGAAGTGGTAACGTGCTCAGATCTAGCTGCTTCCTATTAAATTTGGACTTAGCAGTGCTAGGTTAATGGTTGGACTGAATAATTTTAGAGGTCTAATCCACCAACTTAAATTTTTTTTTTTTTTTCTAGATACTTTCGAAGAGGTGCCTCCTTTGAAATACCCAGCAAAGATGTTCAACTTCCCATTCCTACATATTGTTTAAAATAGTTTTTTGGGGAGACGGACTAAGACACAGAATGGCAGAGGAGTATATTTTATACCTTTATTACTTTTTCAAAAGCATCTACTTTCATTCTGACTGCCAGTGATACAGAAACACTTCTTAAAAGAACCCCCAAAACTGAATAGGTTGGAGCCTTTTCATGAGGAAACCAGAAGGGAGGATGGGACTGTCTGTGGTCACTCTGAAGAAAAATGAATTCTCTAAAAATTACATGGAGGATAGGTTATTTATCAGTGGTGAATGATATACAGATTTCTTCTTCATCAAATTCACTGAGAGTCACAGACTTTTTTCTTCTCTGTAACCTCTTAAGTCTTTCTGCAAGGAGAACCATCTACCTTAGAAAGAGTTTTAAATAGATTTTGATCTTCCTGATAAAGTGAGCACTTACATGCCTAACCCTATTTTGTACCTTTTATTGACTTTGAGATATATGGTAGTAGTAAAGGTTTTAAAAATAATTTTTCAATCATTGTTTGTTTCCTATGTCAAACAGGATATTAGACTTCATCAGAAAATCTTTGAGATTATGTTTCAGGATGGCAAGGAGACACCTAAGAACTGTCTTCTAAATTTCAATAAAATTTGCTTTCAAGCAAGAAGGCTTCTTCTAATCTTTTTATCTTTATGAGATAAAAATAAAATCTTCTACAAGATGAAGGAAAGAAAGGGACAAAGAGCTTAATTTTCTTTTACTCAAAAAACGTCAACTCCCTGACAAAAGAGGAACTTTGATAAATGTTCAGTAAAAGGTAAGGGTTTTTAAAACATGTGGGTTTATCACAAGGGTAATACTCCTTGAGATTATTCCAAATTGCTCTGCAACATCCCTTCTTATTTTATTTAGTTTAGCTGAAGTCGTATACTAGAGCTGGTTACTGATCTCCAGTCAGGAAGACTTTCCCTGACCTATAATCCTACCAAAGCATTCCAATTTAAAATGTTTGGAAAGCTGTTCTCAAGACTCAGCAAGGCTTAATTTAATATCAGAATTTTCCTCTTTTTTTAGTCTATCAAATATCCAGCAAGAATTTAATTTCATTTTCATGCAGTTCATTTTGTATTTATATATTTCACTCAGAATGCACAGTCAGGAGAAAAGAGAGATGTAGTTGAAAAAGTGGGAGGTAAATACATGATTAATTTTTTTTTGGTTTTAGAAAATATGTCAGTCTGCAATTTGCTTTACAGTTAAAGTTAGCATGTACTAGTTAGAGCTCATGAAAACAGGACCTGTATTTCTCACATGTATCATACACCAAAAAGTCAGAAACATGTGATAGTAGAGTCATCCTTCTTCTGATTTTTACTGGGTTTTTTGACATATAATGATCTGTTATTCTCATTTAATATCCATCTGTTGTTCTAGAAGGCCAAGGACCTCATTTAGGTCCTGCTCTGTGTGTGACAGACTGGTGAAGAGGACACTTTGTGATGTCTCCAATGGCAGTAAGTATTTCAGCAGCTGTTTGTAATGGCAGTCTGTATTTCAGCAGATGAATTGGCCCCATGTATAAGAGTTAATTCTGATTGCAGACAGATTAAAGTATATGTCTATGTACAGATGTTTGCAAGTAACCTAGAGCTCTAAGTTCCCCTTTTGGGGCTTGAAAAGCAACCTCCGATCAATGAACCTCCTGTAATCCTGAAGAGCTATCAAATTCACTCTAAAAAACCACATTTATGTTTAGGAAGATAAACTTCTTTAGCAAGATATAACTTCTCATTCAGTTATACTTCCTATATTGACATGATCTCCTGGGTTTTGGCATTTAGCTCCTATGCAGACATCTCTCTTTTAGGGCCCTTCAGTTAGTTATGAAGAAGGTGCAACAGTTTGCCAGACAAACAGTGTAATCTATTTTACCTAATTTTAGTAATGAAAAAAAAGTTTGCTTGTCTAGACTGGTAGCCTAGTTCTTTCTGTATTAACAGATACTCCAGTATTCAAATAATCAATTATACCACTTGTCTTCAGGCAGGAGTAATGGCTTCCTGGAATGAATACTTGTCATTCAGTGCAAAAGTAACACACATAATTACGTTGAACTAATTAAGCCAAATTAAGTTAAACTTCAGGAGATACAGGTGAGATAAGGCCAGTGATGTGTGTTTCTTTCTCTTCTTTACCAGGTTCTTTACCAGTGCACTTTTATGCATCAGATGTGGATTCCATTTATTTTCCTTAAATTATGTGTCAGCTGAAGCTAAAAAAGTCAGATTCCTTTAATCTTTACTATCACTGATCACAATTCAAGGTTTTTTCCTGTTAGATGTTATTATAATCAGTTTAATTATCATATATTGACTTTTAAATGACTAATGGATTACATATGAGCTGTTTCAAACTCTTACTCTACCAAAGAACTGAAACTTTACAGGAAGACTAATTTGGATTGTTATATATCATATGTATTTTGGTCACCAGTCCATTCTCTCACAAACACCACATTTGGAAATAAATGTTTTCTCTGAGGTAGAGACATGATTCTCTTCTTTATATTGGTATTAATGGATCTAAAGCAGTACTGGATCTAAAGCAGTATTCTCTGCAGTAACACTATTCCAGAGAATGATGACACATCCCACTACTGACAGATAATGACTTGTACAGAGAAAAAAAAAAAATTAATCCACTAATATATACTTTTATATAGCATTATAGGAAAGCAGGATAAGTACATTAAATTGCTGGGGAAAGAGACAAACAAGAACAAAACCAACACCGTTAAATTTTAGCCCCCTCAGCTATGCAGCTCATTCTGCAGTATTTCTTTCTTAGGTTTGATTCTTCCTGAAAAAGTGACTGGAAATTACACCATGTATTCATTTGTATACTCATATAAACTCTTGCAGTTCAGCCTAGATACTCAGCTTAAGGAAGCGGGCAGAGTGGAGGGAAGGGACCTTAATTTTTTTTAGTAGAGAACAGACACTTCAAGAAAGACACTAGAACAGTGGAAACAGCTGAATTTGTGTCATTCAGGTCATAATATGCACATGGGATTGTAATAGTGACTCTCTGACCTTCTTTGTGGAAGTATATTCTGTGTCAGATGATGAGAGCTGGAAGTAGCAGAGAGAGAGTTTCTTGTTTGAGAAATAATTAAGCTGAATCTTTATCTGCTAAAAGATGAAAAAGGAATTCCATTATGTCGTTTGTTTTGAGCTTTTCTGTTGTAATGGTAGAACTTTTTCTTCCATATGAAGCTTATCGAGAAAATAAAGTTTTATAGATAATCTATGATTTCTGTTGAATTTACACATGAATTTTTGAAAATTAATGAATTTTCTAAAAACCAAACCAACAGTTATTTTCCTGCAAGAAAAATTCCTTACAGGGACCATTTTTTATAGAGTAATTCCTAACCCACATATGATATTCTTGCGTTCACTGTCTAAAGTAAATTATTCAATTCTTCAATAGCTCACATAACACTGAATTCAGTTCTTGGATGTTTATGAAAGAAATGTAAATAGTTACTACAGCATGAGACAAAAATCATGCCAATTAAATAACACAGAATTAATGACAAAACAGAGACAAAAGCTGAGCTCAACTTCTGACATTTTGTGTGTTGGTATTTATAATGGAACTAGGCAAAACAGAATTGTTGTCAGACTTGATCTCAGGCCCTTGTTGCTTGATTTGAGAAGTGTCTGTATAAGGCAAAGGTTGCACAGTTAAAAATCTTGTGTTATTTGAGAACGTTGCTACTAGGTCTGACAAAAAGCCCGGTAGTCTCAGTCAAGTAACCTTAATGCAGCTGATACTTAAAGAAAATATGTATGGGTAGAATAAATTCTTCTTTTAGACTAGAGACTTCTGGAGCAAAAACCTGAATTCAGTTCCAGTTTTTTTAAGCCTTTTGTGAGCTCCTCCATGGTTTGGAGTTTTGGGCCTCCACAGCATTCTGTGGTGTTCAGTTCCAGTCCTTGGTGGGTGACCTTATCATAGAAATATATGACTGAACTGTGTTGTAAGGAAATATATAATTTTTTACCTTTGCTTTAAATGTAGTACTTGAGAATTTAATTTCATCTCTTCCTCTTTGGAGAAAAGTATTAGATAATTTTATTATCAGCTTTTCAAACACTCCTTCCATTCTAGATGCCCTTATAAGTGTGGTTAAGCCTCTTAAGACTCTACCTATACAGAAGTTATCAAAGACCTGATCTTCTTGTCTCATCCTTTTCCTGGTTTTCTCTTTGAAGAGGGGATGACCAGAACTGCACACAACACTGAAGATGTGGAGGTATCATGGATGCTTTGTACCATGATAATGAAGTTCAGAAAAACTGACACTTGTCTGGAAAAGATGTATTTTTACTGGTGAGATGAAAGTTAATGAGTCCCTCTTGATGAAGATCAAAGAACAGGTGCATGGAAAAACAGCTAATAGAAAAAGATCGTATTAATTAAGTAATCTTTCTCCAAACATTAAAATTTCTTTATTCCATAAGATATATAGGAAGCATGAGGAAAAAAGTTTAAGAAAACAAGTAGTTTTCTTTGCTTTTCTAAAATTTCCTCCAGCAATCACAGTTTAAAAATGTAAAGGAGATTGTATTTGTAAGCACTTTATTTCACTTCAAAAATTTTTTATTTGTATTACAGAGTTTTACCTTTTGTGATTCTAACATTATTGGTCAGGATGGCTCTAACACTTTTTTTTGAAGTGGCACAATACTTTTAAGAAACTGCATTTCATGACTTTCACAGTTATAGCTTGTGTAGTTTAAGATAATTTTTCATCTTGACTACATAGGGTAATCCTGGTTCATTACAATTGTCCACATTTTCAAGGAGAACACTTGCTTTGGTCAGTCGGTTATACTATTTGAAGGTATACTAATTAAGCTTTAGGTAAATGAAATAACATTTGAATTTAAAATTAGGTGAGACCCATTTTTACCAAAATTATCTATTGAGCAATAAATCAGCAGCACAGGTCACCTCTTTAATAAAATTAATCTGCAAAGCCACCTGCATGACAGAGCTAATGGTATATTAGTGTGATGCATCATTAGTGATCATCAACAGCTGATAATGCATTAGTATGTTGTTCCAAGGATGGCACTATCCAGAAAGAATGAACTTCTATAATTAAATTATGCCACCAAAGTCAATTACAAGACCATAGTCTAACCCAGTCAACAGCAGGTAGGAACACAGGCATGAAATACATTTTTCTACAGTTTTTCCTTTGGCTTCCTGGTGGCAGTTTTGCAATCTTGTTAATCACATCTTATTACCCTTGTGGAAAATTATATTTGCTTAACTTCCTTCTCCAGTAGCATTAGACAACACGCTATTAAGACCTCCAACACTTAGAAAGGGGAATATTTTTCACATAATGTAAAAAAAAATATAAATTAAAATCCTCTTGTCAGTAACACTCCTACACATTTCTATGAAAATGGCAAACTAGACTTCCATAAGAAATCTTCATGGTATTATTTAAAAAAAATATATGCCTTCCTGCTTTGCCAATTTTTATCTTTGTCATGGCAATGGTCAGCAAAAATTAGAAAGGAGAAAGCTAAGACATAAAAATAATATTGGATGAGTAGACCATTTAGACCCACATAATAATTTTAGCTTTAAGATTAGGTCATGAAGTTCATTTTGAAATGACATAACTGTGACAACATAAAATTATATTGTATTCCTCTGATGCAGTTGTCAGCCTTTCCACATGTCCAGTCTCTGGATACTTGAGAGAAGAGATCAGCACCTCCCTCTTCATTTCACTTTCTCATGGAGCTGTAGAGAGTAATGTGGTCACCCCTCAGCCTCCTTTTCTCAAAACCTGAAAATCCCAAAGTCTTTAGCCACTCCTCATAGGACATTCCTGCCAGCCATTTCAGCAGGTTTGGTGCCTTCTCATGGACACACTCTTCTTTCACATTCCGTCTTAAATTGTGGGGCCCAGAAATGCATATAGCACTCCAAGTGAGGCCACACCATGCTGAATATGGCAGCATAATCTTGTCTCCTGATTGTCTAGTGATGCTGTGTTTGATATGCCCCACCACACCATGCTGAATATGGCAGCATAATCTTGTCTCCTGATGCTGTGTGATGCTGTGTTTGATATGCCCCGGGATGTGATTTGCTCTCTTAACTGCCAGAGTACATTATTGGTTCATATTTAACCTGATGTCAACCAGCACCCTCAGATCCCTTTCTTGGGATGCTTCTCATCTGCACTTCTCCCTATTCATATTTGTGCCTAGCATTTGTGCCTAGTCTTGAGCTAGATACAGCCCTATTTGCTATGACACAGAGTCCTGTCATTCACACAGTTCTTCTCTCAACAACCATGTACGTCTCCATCTCAGAGAAGTGGATGGTTCAGAAGGTTTCTGTGAGAAACAGTATCGAAACTCTTATTAGAATCCAGAAAAACTACAGCCACTACCTTTCCTTCATCCACTTGACAGGTGACCTTTCATACAAAGATATTAAATTAGTTAAATAGGACATCAGGAGCTGGACTTTGATGATTCTGGTGGATCTTTTTCAGCAGAAGATGTTCTATGATTCAGGATATTCTATGACTTTCCCTTAGTGAACATGTGTTGAGTGTGCATGTCAATTGCATTGTTCTTTAAATGCTTTTCAATAGCACTTGAACTATTACAGTGCTTTGCATCTTGTCCCTGATGATTTTTGAACTTCTGTCCTCACCTCGATCTCTTTTTCTTTTTTCCCCAATTTATTAGACCTGAATTCCCATGGTTCTAAAGTCCATGTCACCCTCATTTTGACAACTCTGAGTTTGACAATATCCTCAAATTAAATACTCTTTTTATAAATTGAGTAGAATAGAACAATGACCAGAGCAAAAGATTTTTAAAAAGCAAGTATAATTGATAGTTCTTCCAGCTTTTAACCTACAAATCCAGGATTTCAGAGCTTCAATTCATTAGCACAATGTCCACCTCACTATTTCTAAAAGCCTTTAATGAACTTAAGATTTGCTAATGCATCTAAGCTTTTCTTGAATCCCTTTATATTTTTTTTTAATTTTGTTTATTTGAGCCCATTTATAATTTTGGCCTTCACAGCATTTTGTGGTAATAAATCTAAGTTTAAATACATGTTAGATGAAGAACTATTTCTTTCTCTTCATTTTCAGCTTGATGCTGCTTTAAAGTTCTCTTACCATCACATTGAAACTGATCAGGAAAGGATGAGTCAGAGCAGAAAGGGGACTGTTTCCTTTCCTTTTGATTAACAATTGATTTTGACAAAGTAAGACATGGGTTTTCCACCTTTACTTCTGGAATTTCTGCTATATATTTTTTTAATTTTTTTTTTGTTTTAAAGTAAAGAAATTACTGATAATGCATTACAAAGGGGAAGTGCCTACAAATTTCACATAACCCATGGGAGTCAAATGATATTTGACAGTACAAAATCTAAATCACTTTCTCAAATGTAGACAGTTCCCACAACTGTGAATTCATTTGACTGAATGTGAATGCTTACACGATCAGTATTTAGATTTGAACTTGACATCTTCAGTTCTTTTTCAGTTCAATTGAAAGAGAAGGACTAACTTTTAGAGAGCAGTTGGTTACATCCTAGATTAGACATCCATATTTCATCAGATGACTCACATTCTTAAAATGTTAGCTTTCCAAAATTTTAGGGTTGCAGAGAAAGAGCACAAACAAAAGTACTAAACTTTCTTAAAACCAACCCTACTGTACCTGACAATGAAAGGTATCAGATAGAAAACCTATATTGATAACACAAATAAATTTTATGATGGGAAGAGAAAAGCATAGTCAGGATCATGTGGACTGACACAGTATTTTTCCAAATGTATACACAAAGAAGAATCAAAAAGGTGAGACTGGAGTAAAACACTCAGTTTCTGAACTGGTGACTAACTACCCTGTGAAACACTTAATAAACAGGAAGAAGAATGCGAGATAAAATAATCCTGCCTTTTAGGTGGAAAAGATCCTAAATCAAAACCCAACTACCAAAGATATTTTAATTCTCAATGAAGTTGGTTTGACCTAGGTGGATCACAGCTGCCAGCACAGACTCAAGTCACAGTCAGATGACATTTTATACAATCTGATAACTCTGAACAAGATATATTCCACTTCCTGCTGACGTGGAGATCCCTGCCTTTTACTTTTCTGGCAAAATGAACATGATAATAAGAAGAAAATAAGTGGGAAGCCTGTTGAAGACAAATGAGAGTACAATTGTTTATGGGTGGGTAAAGACAAATGATGGAAAAATTGTGTGAGCACATGTACATGATGTACCTGAATGTACTACATTTTTTCTACAGGGAAATAGATAAGTGTGCTCTGATACTTTCAGTGGAAATGTGGAGGAAAAAAGGTGGACACACAAACAAAGGATTCATAGGGAATACATGTCCTTTGGTCTTTGCGGAGTCCTCTCCTAAGGCGATTCTGTACCTCTTTTTTTGTGAGAAGTGGCCTCAGATGTCAGAAATTTATTAATTTCCTTCTTCCACAAAGAGATCTGATATTTCCAGATTACATCAGAGACATAGGAAGACATACAGCCTGTATGGCCCCTGTGGTTAAAAGACATGCAAAAATCCCTTCCATCCCTTCATCCATCCTAAGCTGTCAGGTGTAAAGCCCTAAATTCTGGAATGGTCTTCAGCTTCCTGCTCAGTATTAATCTTCTCTAAAGACTGTCAAAGAAGCATCTATTTTCTCTGGTAAGATAGGAAGAGGTTTGCTTCTACGTTGCTCTTTCCAGACCCTTTATGAGATGTTTGTTCTGCTTTGAACATCAAAACACTTCTGGTGCATTAACTTGGCAGCATAAATCACAGTTTCAGCTCAAGGTAAAAGCACCTAATTTTTACATAGTCTCAAAAAAAAAAAGGTCAAGACATGTATTTTATAATATATGTATAAATACAAATGCTCTTACAATACACTGAAACAAAAGTACAGCCTCTACAGCCTTGTCCTGTCTTAGTGAATGAAACAAAGTGAAAAGAAGCCTGAAACCTCATTGAGTTGGCCTTCTTTCCTCCAGGCTTTGTAACATATTCAGTCTTCAAAGGAATTTAGAAGAAATAAACCCCCAAAGGAACATAGAAGGCACAAATTCTATGCATTCAAATATATGTAGCAAGTAATAATTTTTCATCCTCAGAGAGAATAATCCAAGTGATCCATAATTTGAAGTGCAGATAAAATTATCAAATTAAATTAGAAAATAAAATTCTTTAAAATATGGCAAGAATAAGTAGACTAAACTAAGCAATATAAACCAAATTATTATTTCGGTTTTAACAAAATAGATCTAAATTGACAGGATTCAGGAAACTGAAATTACACTATCTCATCAACAAAGAGAGGGTATTATGAACCTAATAATTTATCTTTTTTTTTTTTTAAGGGCTGACTATGAGAGTCCAAACAAAAACAAAATTGGTATTGATATAAATGCTGGGACATCAAAGAAAATATCACATTTTCTCATTTCTTTGAAATTATCTTCATTTCTAGTAGGATATTCAGAGGGAAAATTTATTCTGTTGAGTCTTTTCCAATATAAACTCTAGTATCAATGCATAATAAATATGAAACAGCATTCATTAGCTTTAAAACTGACAAAACTATACTCATTGTCATGTAAGATGAAAAGTGGAGGAGAAATGTCATGCATCAAAAGATTGATCTTGTGAAAACTTTTTTCATACACAATTGCAATATGTGAAAAATTAGAGAAACTTCATATACATATTGTCACACTTTGTTAAGTACAGTTCATTCCTAAAGTGCTCTATATCAGTAAACAGAATAATTGTATCAGTAACAGAAAAATGTAAATCTGAGGAAAAAATACATGTCTGTACTGTAAACTTTGCTTCGATGTTATGAACACTATATGTTGTTCTAGAAAATCAGTTCCATTTTTCTAGTGTAAATAACAAAAAATAACATTACATGCGCCAGGATTGCTAAGAAGACAATACTGACAGAAAACTTATGGCAGACAGAGCAACTTAAGGCAACAGAGCACTCTTTCATAACTCTAGATTATTTTATTCCTCTTAAATTAAGTGTATCTAGGTCAGCAGACCTAGAAGAGCTGATTCTATCTTATTCCACGAAGTCCTGAATAGGCACGTTCTAAAACAGAGCACTCAAAACTGGAAAATGTTGGAGAGAATACATGTGGTTAAATCATGGTAGTGTCTCTGGCAAACGAGGTTTGGCATCTAAAGCACCTTAGCCAGCTGACTTCCACACATGAAAAGATAACAGTGGAAGAATTGAAAGGAAAGGCAGAACTGGGGCTTTCTCTGCTATTTGAGATTTAAAACAAATAGCTTTGTGTTCAGCAATCCTGCTAGCACTGTATGGAAGAGCTTCAGTGTGGGCACTAATCTTTAGGCTAAAAAGTCTGACTCAGGATTTCTTGTATATGTTTCAGCCTCTGTGGCATCTGCAATGCATAGCAGTACTCAAAGAGATATTGCTATTCTTGTCTAAATATTGTGAAACTGAAAACTGTCTTTCTATTGATTCAAAAGGGAAATTTAATCTCCTTAACTCCCTACCATAAATTTTGTCCATATTTTATTATTACATAAGTAGATCAGTTTCATAGTGACAGGTGATGTCTAATATGTAAACTGAAGACATGATACACAAGAAATCTGTGTTTAAATATCACAACATTTCAAGTTAAAGTGCATTCAAATTTATGGTATGTTTACTTAGACTCTCTGTTGAAAAGACATATGAACTGTGCAACGTCAAGGAAAGTAAAGAATGCCCTATATATTTATGTTCTTTCAAAGCACACGCCGTAACACGTTTTTTAGAGAAAAAATAAAGTCTTCCTCAGTATCAGCACTTACTTTCAATATCCCAAAGTTTAGAAAAGGTTTAACATATTAATATACAAAAAGCATTGTCTCCTATAAAATATTTCAGAAGCTCAAATCAATATTTTAAATGTTAAACTATCATTAATAACACAACAAAATGAGAAGAACTGCAAGTTCCATAAACAACTTTAATTGGTATTCAGATTTAATAGGTGATTTTTATATTTAAGTAAGTGCATGAATATTAGAAAAAGAAGAAAAAATGCTAAGAGTGGTTATTCTCATATAAATCAGGCAACAGAAAAAATCTGGGAATAAAAAGACTGTCCATCAGTATGAAATTATAGACAGGGATTCTGGGTCATCCAGTTTCAATTGCAGAGTAACTACACAACATTATCATTCCTTTTAATGCAGCTAGAGTGACATTTCGAGGTAGTTTCAACTTTTGGCTTCCCCTCTCCAAAAATTATGTGTCTGAACATAATTCCAAGGGTTGCAAATGCACTTTTAAAATTTGTCTCTAATGCATGTCAAAGTTACATAGGTCAGTCGTGCTCTAAGTTAAATCTGCTGAGTACATTTGATTGCTAGAGAGCTCAACTAGTCAAGAAGAAATTACACTATAGTAAAAAGAACAGAGTTCTTTAAATGTTAGGTAGTTAACACTGGCAGCAACAGGAAAAGCTTTTTCCAGAAAACTGGAAGCCTAAGTAGAACTTAACTGGCGAGAAAACATCCTGTTTCTTTTAGAAGGAAATAGCTGGCCTAAATTCTAGTTCAGACACAACTCTTGAACTTCATAGGATTTGGCCCCAACACCAAACTCCCACTTTTAAGTACTTAATATTTTGAATTCACAGCATTTTTTCAAACCTTTTGTGAAGACAACAAAATTTTTACCCTTCTTATTTTAGAAACTACCATAGTGTTTCTGGATCTGTTCCAAATCTCCAGGCCAACTAATCAGTCATCTGTCATCTTCAATACTGTGTCTCACACCTGTCAAAAAGAGATGCAAGAAAGAAAGTTTCTCTACATTGATTTTGATTTTTATCTCAAATTCACAGAAATAAGTAATCAACAAAATTATTTCCAAACATTTCTGTGGATAATGAATTACAATATTAATAATAATGAACAAATAATTAATTGCAGTTAATTATCATAATTTATGTGAATTTATGTTCACAGGGCCTCTGCTTACACTGGTTTTACTGCTACCTTGACTGGTGTTTGTTGGTTAGAAATGTTGAGGTCAGCTCAAGTGGAAAGCTTTCAAGAAAAAATGAGATGGTACAAGAAATAGTACTAATGATTTAGTAGATAATATTTTCTCCTCTGATTCAACATTGAATCAGTGGCTCTGCTCTTAAGGGGCACTCTGCAGTTATAAGGATGATATTTCAGATGAAAAATTAGTTCTAATTTTTGAACTTCACCATTTCTGACCGAACAAAGTACAATTGCATATATTTGTCTTGTCTTCCTCGCAAAGTAATTTCTTGCAGAGTTACATTTTATTGTATATTTCCTTATATATCTCATTTCAATAAAGGTGGTAAGGACGGGGTTTGGAGATTTTTTTTTGTTTTTCACTTCATGGCTGAAACTATAGTGTACCCACTGGGCAAAGTTACTTTGCCCCTTGAAAGGGGTTTCATGTTCTATATGCTTTTCATTGATTAAATTTTTCTAATATAATTTTTACTGACATATGGGTATTGTAAAACATCGAAACATAGTCCTTAGGGACACTGTAGTATCCCTTTCATTGCAGGCTTTACAGAATAACCTCATGTCAGAGACAACAGCAGTGCACCTGATCCTATTGTAATACAGAACTGGATTGAATAGTAAATGGTTTCTGATGTCCCTTCAAGCCCTACCTTTGTCTTATTTTTACTCATCAGAGTTGATGAGAACTCATTATGTACTTTAATCAAAGTTGCCTTCATCCATGAAAAGTGTCAATAAAAGTACAAATAAAATAAAACAAAGCAAAATAAAACAAAACAAAATAAAATAAAATAAAATAAAATAAAATAAAATAAAATAAAATAAAATAAAATAAAATAAAATAAAATAAAATAAAATAAAATATCAAAGTGACTGGCCATCAAGGGTTTCAAAGCGTAAAAGCCCAAAATGAAACAAAGGGAATTTCAGAGGCTTTCAAGCAATTCCTTACAGGCATGTCACTGAGTTGATCTTTGACTCAGAAACACTGCTGACTTACAGTACAATATAAACACATTGACCATCTACATAGTCACATTTTCTTTTCTTCCTGAGCAATAATTGCACTTTCTCTCTGCAGTACTCCCTTAACATTTATCAAACACCAGAGGAAATATGGAACACAATATAACCGCATCAGTCCTCAGGAATAAGGCTAATGCTGACAACAATACCCGCATAAGCTGCTTAAAATACAATAGAGTTCAATACTAATAGTTCATTTGTAAATAAACAGAGTCAAATAGGCCCTCAAAATATGAGTATCCCTTCAAAAATGAATGAAAACAACGTAATAGAACATGAATGGTTACATGTGCACAAATTAGTCCTACTTTCTAATTTAATTTTAAGGTTAATGAATGTTATGCCAAAATAAACAGTAACACTTACTTGACTTCTTACTTTAAGTGGTGGAGGTTCATTACTTTGATAGCTTTTTAAAATATATTTCTAATATATATATAATCTATTATTAATATATTAGTATATATTAGTCATTACCATATTATTATATATTCGTTATTAGCATATTACTTATTAGCATATTGGTAATATATTTATATTATTAATATATTAGTAATATAAATATATTAGTAATTATATATTCTATATTTATTACTCTGCTGAAAATTGTCTACTAAAAAAATCTGAACAAGAAAATATCTGGGCCAACATCAAAACTAGACATCAATCAAAATTGTTCTAATAAATAACATGGCAAGTGGCCAAATTCCCAAACAGTGTGAAAGAGTTCAGTTTCATGGAAATGAGCTCAACCAACCCGTTGAATTATTTAGTGGCATTTCCCTAATATTTCACCAGGCAGCACACGGGATCAAAAAAGAACCATGGAGGGGAGAAAAACAGATATGAATGTATGTATGTATGTAATATATTGTGGTGAGTTGACCCTGTCTAAATAACAGGTTCCTGCCAAAGCTGCTGTCCTCCTCAACTGAACAGGAAAGAAAATTATGAATGAAAGCTTATGGGTCAACAAAAGAGCAGGGAGAATTACCAATAACCATTGCAGGTAAAACAGTCTTGACTTGGGGAAAATAAGTGAATATATGACCAATAAAATCAGAGTAGAACAGTCAGAAATAAAATATCTTAAAATACCTTTCATACTCCCATAAACATTGAAAGACTCTATGTCTTTTTTTTGTCTTCAAAGAATAGTCTGCAGAAATACTTTACATTCAGAAAATTAATAGGGAAAATAAACACCTGATTTTTTTTGAGGAATTTAATAAGGTAGTAACACAAACTGACTTTAATATCCAATAAAAATTAATTGATACAGTTTTATACACTGGAAAGTCATATTGCATGTATAGACTAAGTAATACTCTCTAAATTATCCTTTTTTTTTTTTAAGAGTAGAACAATAAATACTGCTTATGATTAGAAATGAGAGACATGACGTTAACTGAATGCATTCCCTATCTTAAATTATTCACTGAGGTATGGGGATGTCAAGACTTCTAGAGACTGCCAGCAAATATGGGTAGGATTAATCTGCCTTGGTTTCTAGTCACCCACTAGGCATGCATGCTTGAGCTAATCACTCCAGGGTTTTTCACTGTCTGTGGAGAAAGATCAGTATCTACAGAGACCTGTCAACTGCCCTTAGGCATTTAAAAGAGGACAATGAGTCATCCTTAGCTTGTTTCAATCCCTTGTCTCAAAAAGCAGAGGTAGAGATCTGTAAGCTTTATATACCTCAATTTAGGGCAGAAAAATGATAGAAAAAGTTGAGGTGTAAGGAAAAAAGTCCTATCTTAATAACAAAGATGGTTGAGATTTGGTGTTTTCTAAAACAGCACACATGGCCCCTGTCAGAAAGAAAGGGATTGTTCATAATTTCATACCTGATTACAGTTCTCCTTGGGCTATAATCTGTCAAATGGATTTGCAGACACTGTGATCCAAATAAAATAGATCTGAAAATGTCAAAATTTCATATTTTTAGTCAGAGATTCAAGTAAAATTGTACTCAATATATTCTTCTTTAATTGCTTTAAGCTTTCATTATGTGCCAAATCCTTCAGGTCTTATTTTGTCCATATCCAGATATTTTCTTTTGAAGTCAAAAATTTGGCAAAATATGGAGCGCCTGAAGAGATGTAATAAATACTCCCAGATATTTTTAAAAATGAAGATGCCAGTGGGATTTGTGTTCTCTCATCATTTCAAAGAGACCATCAGTAGGAGATATAAAAGGTTTGGTTCTCCTAAAACATGAGGCTTTCTGCTGAAAGCCAAATGTCCTCTTTGTGAAAAACCCAGGAATGCAATCCTATTCTTATTTTCATGTCACAGTGGCCTTCTCAGAAATTATATTTAAATCCTTATGTTTCTGATTCTGGCCATTGCAGACTGAGTTCTAGAATTCCTCTGAATATCTTTACTACAAATGTGACCTTGAAAGATCTGTCATATATATGATTGAATTTTACTTTCCATTTTATCCAAGACACAATTTTTAATATTCTGGCAACAATAGATGTTTATATTCCAGAGAAATGTCTACAACAGTAAGACAGTTATAATTTTTCATTTTATAACTTTTAAGAAAAAATGGAAGAGATAAAAAAACCTATTCTTTTATTCACTATAGGATTTTCTCCAGAACCTCCGAGTCAAAAGAAAGATATTGAGTCACCTCAGTATCTGCCTCTGGAAAAGAGAAGTTTATCTTGATGGTTTACATGTACCTGGAATACTGCCTATTTGTCCTTGAGAAATGTTTGACTTCTTTTATTGAGCTTTCAGAAACATTAAATCTTATGGTCCTATAAGCTTTCTATCGTTACTTTGACTGTGTAATTTATTCCATCTAATCAGTAAACCACAAATGTTCTTCACTTTTACATCCTTTTTTTGATCATGTTCTAACACCTCAGCATTACTTTAAAAATAAAATAAAAAAACTCATCATCTCAGCCCTTGTTTCTAAACCCTCCCTCTCAAATGTTCTGCATGATGCTTTCTTTGCCATCTGCTTTGCTTCTTCCCAGTCTGAAAGAAGTTCATCCATATTTTAGCCACTTCTGATGGCTAAAGCCTAGTTGTTTACTGCTCTCCAGGTTGCTCACAAACCTTACTCCGCTATTTTATATTTTTCTGATTGCAACAAAAGAAATTTCTCTGATCTAGGGCTGGCAATACAAAGGCAGGGGTCCTGTAACATTCACAAGAATAGTTTCACAGCCTTTGTTATCTTATGATTAAGTAATATAGCAGAGCTAGCTTAACTTTCACATTTAAATATATATGTTGGTTTTTTGATGTTTGTGGTTTTTCTGCATGGACTACATTGGATTGGCTGATGAAGCAATTTATAATCCAAATCTCTGCTTTTTCAGTTAATAAAACTCTAATGGAAGATATTACTTTTTCTGGCTCACTCTGCCTTTGAAATCCATTAGTGTCTTTGAAAAGTGAATTTTCTTGTTTCTTCACAGAACTATTTTGACCATGTTCTAGAAAGACAATACCAAATAATTTTAAAATGTCCATATATATCAGATAAATTATTCAATTTACTTGCCTGTGTCCTATCTCTTTACCAGTCTGGATTCTTTGGCAGCAAGGGAAGAAAAATGTTATATTAAAATAATATATATCAGCTTATTCAAATAACAATATTTAAGCAATGAAATTGAAATCCAGGTTTTAAAAGCTCTAGAACATGAAATATAATGCAGCAGGCTGTTGTCATTGGCCAACAACAATTTGAGGGGCTCCCATTAGCCAAAAACTAAAAGGTGGTTCCAGGCAATGTTTATTATTTCACTAATATCCCACTAAATTACTCAGAAAATTGTTAGGTAGCAAATGTGTGACCAGTACATAAGACACTCTAATTGCAATCTTAAGCTATTTTGAGAAAAGAGAGTGGGAGATTTATAGAACCCTGTTAGACATTTCTAATTGTCTTCAAGGTTGTTTTAAAATGTGGAAAATAATTGAAAGAAAGCTATCTAATCAGGTCATCATCCCATGTTTAGTGATGTGGCGCAAGAGACACAGTTCAGTAGTTGAGGTCTAAACCCTTTAGAGAAAAATTTTAGAAAATAGTATCAGACCTTGTTATTTCATTTAGTTAGGATAAATTTATTGTTTTAATTTAGACCACTGCAAGTAGTATAAGGAAATTATTTTTTAAATTATAATGGCATTTGTAATTTTCTTTGTGCAAGCTGCACCTTGTTGACATGGTATTTAAAAGCCACAAATATTTTGAATACTGCTAATTAAATTATCTGGCAATCTGGATTAATTATTATTTATTTGTTGTGTATGCTCTGTAGAATGAATTAAATATAATAGCCAATAACACATCCCCTACTGCTTTATCTACACTGTGGTAATATGCACAGTGATTCATCTACCCGTATGTCTGCTGTATTATGACATAACATCATGTGCTTAGAACTAATTGAATGCTTAAAACATTTAATTTATAAATAGAATAAAATGAGGTAAAAGTGCTTTGTCTGCTATTGCCATTCACCTGAAACATTTTCTTTTCTTTGTCATTATCTGTTAGCTTACAATTGGCACAATAGTTCTATTTTTTGGCATGTTTTAATTTTCAAAACTGTGTTTGAGTTATGTATATGCATATTTTCAATAAAATGAAAGGCAGTTCTTTAACAATAGCATTGCGTAGCAAAACTACATGTTCTGTTGAATTCACAAGTAATCTCAATTCTGAGCATCTGCCAGGATTAGTCTTTGAAATCACATCATGTTATCTCTCATGCACTTACAGTATAATAACTTGTCATAAAGTAAAACCCTCAACTCAGAAGCATAAAGCCTTTACAGTTTAAACTGGTCCTTGGATAACTTACTTATATTATACTGATGTCATTTTCAAGAGTGCCTGATTTCATCCAAAGCTAGATTTATTTCTCAGACTCTGATTTTTCTGAAACACATAGACAGTAATAGGTAATTATTTTGGGGAAATAAAATTGTTTCCTTAGTGTAAATACATGTACTTCCAGTAAATTACATTCAAGTATAAATAATGTTACTTCATTCTTGAAGGAAGCTGTTCAAGTATTACTTATTCATCTCAAGACAATCACAGGTATTTTAATGCAGGCACTTTTTAAAAGAGTAGAGTAAGACACCAAAAGTGAAGTCACCTCCAGGAAAACCACAAGGCCCTTTCAGCTGGGCAAACACATAAGAGAGGTAAATCTGTGAGAACCTGACTGAAATTAATAGAAAAGACTGAGAATCAAAAAATTAGTGAGACTGAGGGCTTGCAGTTCATCAATCACTATCATTTAAATGTATGCAAGATACAGGTAAAGCACTTGCTGAAGAGTCCATTTGAATAAGAATTATGCACAGGTCTCATTGAGTCAGAACTGGTGCTTAGTAGATTAAATATGTGTTGGCATAACAAATAGAAAAATTTCTATCTGGACTTCTAAAAATACAAGAAATTCCTCTATAAAGTTATGTAAGTATTAGATGACTGAAGAAAAATGTAAGCTGGTTGAACGGTCCATGATTGAAGGCTATAGCAAGACAGAAGACTTGTAATAGAATCATAGAATTGTCTGGGTTAGAAGAAGTCTATGAAGATCATCTCGTGCAACTGTCCTGACACGGACAGGGACATCTTTTACTAGATCAGGTTATTCAAAGCCTCATCCAGCTGGACTTTGAACACTTTCAGGGATGGAGCACCCACAGCTTCTCTGGTCTCACTACTCTTCTCATGAAAAAAATTCTTCCTTATGTCCAATTTAAACTTACCTTCTTCAGTTTATAAGTGCTACCCCTCATTCTATCACTAGAGACCCTGGTAAAAAAATCCTTCTCCATCTGTCTTACAAGCCAGGCTGAACAACCCCACTCAATGTCTCCAACAAAGACTTGCAGTTGCTCATCAAGATGATGGCATACATCAAAGTTTAAGAAAGATGGACACAATTCCTTACCTGAGAGCTGATACAGTTTCTTAAGCCCGTATTGGGAAGGTAACTATTTTTACTTGGGAGCCTGTGTGAGGGAAACCAGCCCCAGCAGTCACTAGTGCCAGCTTGTGGCAAATGACACACCCTTTTCCTGGTTTGTCTTTCCCTGCCAGGGAAAGAGCATTGTTCTCACACTAGGGAATCTGGCAACCTAGTGGTGAAATCTAGAGCAAAGTGACTGCCTTCTTCACTGAACTTTTAACTCTGACAGTAGGTAAGGCGATGAGGTCCAAGCAATGCCAGACACCTGCAGTGCTGGGTCACAATTTCTATAACAGCCATTCCCTAGGTAGAAAGAAAGAAGAAATGATGACCTGCAAAATAATTTTTGCCAAGTGTGGCCCAGATGAATAAATAAAGTTGTGTCCCAATTTAAGTGCATGTTTGGCACAATAGTGAACCAATAGAAACGACAGTCATCTTGCTTCACAGTCTTTCACTCAGCCTCATTTCAAAGGGATATTTTCTCCAAATATGAGTGTATTTTCACACTAATTTTCTTTCGTCTTTTGTAGCATTTAGCACTTGTCCAGGATTTTAAAGCTCACATTATTTATAATCTATTCTGCTAGCAAATAGCAGTCAATAAAACAGATATTTTGATTTTTTTGTTAACTGACTGGCCACTTGAACATTTCTTTACAATCATTAAAAAGGGAAATAGAGCTCAGATTCACCAACAATAACTGTGTTCAACAAATGCCAAAGAAGGAATGAGTTTGCAGAACAAATGGGGAAGGGAAGGGGAACTGCAATAATTCATATAAACTTTCCTTGCTGTGTATCAAATTCAAAGAAAATCAGTGTGGAACTGGTATTACAGAATACTATTTTTTTTTCTTTCTGTATTTACTTTTTCCTTATCTAAAGTCAAATAAAACTTTTCAAAACAATAAAGAAATTTCAGTTATATTTGCAATAGTATGTTGACCAGATAGTCGACCCCATGTGGGCAGTTTTATTAATCACAGTTGCAAGGAACAATATCACTGATCTATTTAAAATTTTAATAAATTTTGCTTACATTTATTTATATACATTTGATTGATAGAAACTGAAAACATCATGGCAGGAGTTACTGATGAAATCTCAAATAGGTTTTATTATCACAGGCCCTTTTAGCCGCTGTTCTTGCATGCAACGTAAGAAGATTAAAAGAAGAAGTGAATATGGGAAATGTTTGAAAGCTGTCAATCACAAATTCTCCTCTAAAGTACATATCAGAGGGGTTGACAGAAACCATGTATTGTGCTGAGATTCTGGTAAAACTGTTGCTGTTACTCTTCTGTTCTGATCACAGTTCCACACAACACCATTTGCACTGTTCCATGGCATAATTATAAGAAAGAACTTGGATCTTAAGATCCAGTGTGTATTTTCCTTCAATTCCAATGGGTTGGCTTGATTATACAGTTTGGAAACCAAGTTTCAGGTGCGAAGATTTCAACTGGAAGTAATTGTGAGCTTTGGAAACTAAGGCACAAAGACAGCATCACCCTGAAGTATGATCACTCAGAAAATGGGCAGAAAGGGTTAAACCCCTTCTTCACTTGCTTACTCAGACTCCCCTTCAGTACTTTCCGAATAATATAATCAAGGCAGGTTCTTTTCCTTCTCAAGGCAGGAAACTTCTCTTTCCCATTTTTACATAACACATGGAAGGGCACCTATGCCTCAGAGATGTTATCTCAATATGAGTAATGAATGATAAGAAAGGCAATGAAACTGGGGCAGCATACTCAAGCATGAAGAAAAGTAAGCATTATGTGTTATATCTAACATCATATCCTTCCTCAAACTAAATTACTCCAAAAGATGTCACAGTATATGGCTTACAGAATATGCACAGCATACAGAATGACCTAAAAGCCACTGAAATACTGGGGCAAATAACAGTGTATAGTATATTTCATCCATTAAGATCAGTATTGAAGAGGTTTAAGCAACCTCCCTCCAGTAGATAATACCCCTGTTTTGAATAGATCCATTTGTGTAATAGTTTTTTTCCATCTACAGGTTAAATACAGATGAACCAAAAGACTTCAGCATAAAAGAACTTTGACATACTAACTTACCTGAAGTGAGGTTTCATTAAATACATAAAAAAACCCCAAACTAAAATATATTAAACTGACTAAAACACACACACAAGAAAGAAACTTATCTTTTCTATTCAGATTCCATAAGTGACAGACAGCTCTTTCTCCACTAAATCTTAGAGAAAAAAAAAAGAGAATTTACAAGCAAGCAATTCATACCTTTATACTGATGATCTGAGTTTAACTCACATGGTTAATTACCTTATTCTACTTTTCATTTCTACTTGAAAGATTACTTTAAATATGGTTTTGAGTTGTTTTGGAATGAGGGGGGAAAATTCTTAATTTTTTCCATGGAGTTGAAATTTTATAGAGGGTTTAGTTATGTCAAAGGATTTAAGTATTTGCACAGTGCAGAAGGAATACATGCTATTTATCTTTAGTGCCTTTTTTTTTTTTAATAATATGTAAGAGAATGTAACTAAATACATATCCAAAGGTTGATAAAGTGAGAAAGGCAGCAAGGTTTGGAGGATATGTGGAAAAAAAGTAACTATTATACCAAGGTAAACAGATAACTCATAATGAGCTGTAAAAATTAAAAAGATTTGAGAAAGATTATTCCAAGGAATCAATCCATGATCCAATGACGATTTTAAAATGTCATTTTGGCCCCTTTAAATAGGTTGTTTTTTTTTCCATTGGACATAATGAACTCACAGATTCACTCCCTCAGAAACATTAAAAAACCCCTCAAAATTTGGAGTAATTCCCCCACAGAGTCATAAGAAAAACATCCTTCCTGTTTCAACGTGAAAACAGTTGCACCATGTAACTTTCAGTGCAAGTAGCTAAAAGACTTATATAGTATTGCATATAGAAGCTTTCTTCAGTTAATTACGTTCCTAATATCACTTGGGTGAGGAGCAGAGGAAAGAAAAGAAGGTGAGGAAAAAGAAAGTTCTCCCCACAGTAGACCTGAGTTTACTGGGAAAAAGTTTCAAAGCTGTTTTTAAATCTCTATTTACAGAAGTAGGTTTCTCTAGAGTTTCCAAAGCTTTATGTTGAAATGGCTTGTTAGGTCGTGCCTGAATATCATTATTCTGGAATAGCATTAGCAAAATCTTTTCCCTGCTATCCCAGACTAAACAACTTTCTTATATCAAAATGATCATTTTCAATGGAAACTGTGGATATTTTTACATACTTTTTTTAGCAGTTAGATCGTATCTTGGTGTAATCAGCCTTGATGTAAATCTAGCCTACCTCTCAAAGGACAGTGTTATACTGAATAAAAAATTGCACAGGCTCTGTTTTCCCATACACAATTTAAAAAATAATGGTAAAGAAAATTATACAGGACTGTGCTGTTCAGGCAGACTTCTAATGAATCCAGGTGATTGATAGAATTTTTTATAAACAAACAGCCACACAGAAGCCGTAAAATAGAAAGGAGGATTCAAAGAATAGCATTATGCTAATCCCAAGAAACTAATTCTAGTGATGTACTACAACAGCCGCTGTGTACGTTCCATTCACCCAAAACAAGAAAATATACTGCAGAGACTACTCAAAAGTTTAGTGCTACCTTGCTGTGCTTTACTGCAAATCACTGTAATATGCATTTCTGGCACCAATATTAGGATTTTGTGGGGAGTCGTGAAGGTTTGCCAGGGTTGTTGTTTAACCCCAACCAGAAACTCAGGTCCATGCAGCTACTCGCTCATTTCTCCATGGTAGGATGGGGGAGAGAACCAGAAAGGTAAAAGTTAGAAAACTTGTGGGTTGAGATGAAGACAATTTAATAGGGAAAGCAAAAGCAGCACATGCAAGCAAAGCAAAACCAGGAATTTATTCACCACTTCCCATGGACAGACAGGTGTTCAGTCATCTCCAGGAAAGCAGGGCTCCATCATGTGTAGTAATGACTTGGGAATAAAAAGTGCCACCACTCCCCTTCCTACCTTCCTTCCCCAGCTTTATATGCTGAGCATCATCATATGACATCATGAATATTCCTTTGGTCAGTGGCACTCCCCTTCCTACCTTCCTCCCCCAGCTTTATATGCTGAGCATGACATCATGAATATTCCTTTGGTCAGTTTGGGTCTGTCTGTCTCTCCTGGCTTTGTCCTCTGCCAGCTTCTTGTGCACTCCCAGCCCATTTGCTGGTTGTGTGGAGTAAGGAGAAGAAAAGGCATTGGCTCTGTGTACTGCTCAGCAATACCTAAAACATCCCTCTGTCATCAACACTGTTTTCACCACAAATCCAAAACAGAGCACCATAACAGGTACTCTGAAGAAAATTAACTCTATCCTAGCCAAAACCAGTACATCCATTTTGCAAAAGAGCTGGACAACCAGTTTTTCTTAATTCATGGAGGGTAATATGGCACATTTCTTTCTTAATCTAGAATTTCTAATCCTAGTGGAACTTTTTTACAGCAACATAATACAAAACAACCCATTATTGCATTCTCTTTGTGAGCACAATGTCCTTCACTCTCCTCTACTTGTCTTTCTCAGAATATTACTTTTCTTCTCACTTCCTTTCCATCCACCAGACATTGCTGAAAACTTTTGAGCTTTAGAAGATGGCCACATTCTAATCTCAAAATTTATCAGAAAAGGAATAGACACAGCCTTTGCGAAAAAGCTTCAGAATATATGAAATTTTTGTAAATCTCCATTATGTATGCAATTTGATTAGAATGCATATCCTGGTTTAAATACATCTATAATGCTGCAACAGTTATGTGGGTTTTAGTGTTATAGTGTAATAACATATGTTTTTAAATTGGTTAGACATTTTAACTATCACTCTCTGCTCTTCTCTAACAGCACTTGTGGAGATGTGTGATTGACACAACCAGTAGTGACACCTGACAGCAGAGAATGTGGGCCTGGAGGAGTGAGGGAACAAACAACAGCTACTTGTCAAAATTACATGATCAAAGTAGCCAGAGATTTCAGCGACGTCTGTAAGTCACAGAAATAAACAGAAAAGAAAAATATGCACAGACACAGAGAGGTCTGCAGTTAGAATTTGCATATGCAAAATGTAACAGAGGAAATTGTTTTTAATGTATTGTTTCTGTACAGTCCTATGTGGTAGAAAAAATTCCTTATGAGCTACATATCTATGTAGTTTATGCAATTATGAAACTGAACATCTTAATTATTAATAGCCCCTGTTCCTCCACATCTGTGAAACATCTGTCTCCTTTTATGTTATCAGTGACTAAGACAAAGAAACCAAGCAAATTATTCAGATAAAATTATTTGGTCAATATCATATAAAACATAATTAAGGTGTTTTGGGTTTTATTAATAGTAATAAAACACTATATTGTAAGAAGGATTTTAAAAAAATTTAAAACATGACATGGTTTTTACGGCTTGACAACCTGTCAGATCAGAAAGTACAGAAACTATGAGGACTGCTTGATGGACATAATTAAAGAAACAAGTAACAAGTACAGTCCAAGGGATTACTCCCCAGCCATGGCCATGTAACAAATAATGCTAATTACATATTTATAGTTTTTAATAATTAAAATGGACTTCCAGCATCAACTGACCTTGCATGGAATAAAATTTACAGAAATTCTTATTCTCTGTGTTACACTGGATTTTCTTACATTCAACTGAAAGTCTTCAAGGATGAAGAGGATGCACCCCAAGATACTACTACAATTAACTGCAGTATGCATTCAGCTATGCAGTAGTGGCCCTTGATCTACTTTCATATCCTATGGAAATTTTAATAAATGAAATACTTTATTTAGGTGACTTTAAAGGGTGCGTTAGATTACTTTCTGACCTCTCTTTAATAAGATGCGTAAGATTCAGAGTCTATAACAAATATGGTATTTATAGAGGTTATTTATAAGAGCATGTAGGGACAGGACAGGGGAAAATGGGAAACTGAAAGAGGGCAGGTTTAGATTAGAGATTAGGAAGACATTCTTTACTGTGAAGGTGGTGAGACACTGGAACAGTCTGACCAGAGAAGCTGTGGATGCCCCATCCCTGGAAGTGGTCAAGGCCATGTTGGATGGAGCTTTGAATAACTCTGGTCTAGCAAAAGGTGACTCTGCCTGTGGCTGAGAGGTTGGAACTAGATAATCTTTAAGGTCCCTTCAAACCCAAGCCTTTTATGTTTCAGTGACTCTCAAATCTCTCAGTAAAACACATTTTTCAGTTTCTGAAATATCCTGAAACCTCCTCTACAGAGTGGGAGGGCTTAACTTATGTCTACTATTTTCAATTCCTGTAACAAAGTGGCAGTCAAAAGATCCAGTTCACCTGATCATTGTAAGACTCGTGTTTTGCCATAGATGTTTCTAATGGAAATCTACTTAGATTTGTTTGAAGTTAGTAAAATCAGTCTTGAAATGCATATGTCTTGGTTCAGACAGCATGGATGACCAACAGCTTGCTAAAAATTTTTGACTGGGTTTTTTTCCATATAAACAGCAAAGCTGCTATTGCTATGACTCTGTAGTCTTAGCAAATTGTAAGGACTTCAAGAGCATAGATGCTTGTCTCAAGGCCACAGAAGAAACTTCCCTTGCTAATTCCAGGCCTGGTAGAAGTGAGGATGAAAAACCTACTCCAAAATTCTCTTTGCATTTAAGTACCACAACAGCACTCACACTTATCAAGGTCATTCAGAAACACACAACTCAGGGCAACTGAGTTTTACAGTGTATTTTTGGGTTAGTTCGTGTCTAGATTTCACTTATTTTTCTTTTGGTTTTGTGTTTGGTTTGGTTTTTTTGTTTGTTGTTTTTTGGTTTTTTTTTGGTTTGGGGTTTTTTGTTTTGGTTTTCGTTTGTTTATGTTTTGTTTTTTCTTTGCTTCTTTGTTTCCTTCTTTCTTTCTTTTATTTTTTTACACCTTAAATGATACATCCATCCACTTCCCAAAAGATTTTGAACAGTAACATTTTTTAGAAGAGTAATAGCCCAAAACTATTCATGACCTTCCTTTAAACTCATATAATGCTTACAAGAAAGCAATTACGTGTCAAGCAAATTCTATTTCAAATTACACAAAGTATGGATAGTCAAAATGGCTTAATAATTTCGACTTTCTAATTTCTTGTATTAAGCTTAACTGTATTGGCAAAATATTCATATCAAAACACTTATGCTAATGAAAAAATTAGTTCCAAGCTTTTAATTTTTACAGCATAATTGCTAAATGACAAAAAAATGTGGAATTCACATATAAGTCAGTTAAAGCATGAAGGACTCAATATTCTTAAATTAGAGGATGATAGCAATAATACCTTTCATTTTTATAGCATCTTTCATCTTGGAATATCAAGAGGTGTAATAAATATTACTGATTCCTTCAGAATATTACTGATTCTTTCATGCAGTAAACTTGCAGATAAGAAGTCACTATATTGACATTAATTGTATCAAAAATCTTGACATGAAGGCAAATCCAATAAATAAATGAGGTTCCCCCACTTTTGTTAGAGTAGTTCTTACACCAGAAGCCTGCAGAAAGTTCTCTAAAGTGTTATTGATGTGACTAGGACCATAGCCACATGTAACACTGAGAACAGGCTTTAATTGCAGGTTTAATTCCCAACAGTCATATGCAGAATGATTGCTTTATACACAGGAAAGAAATAAGCTACAAATATAAGGCTAGTTAAACTTTTGGTCATAGGAAATTATTAAATTTAGTTGACTACAAAATACATTTATGACCTATTGCAGATATTTAAATCTGAGTAGATTCCATTTAAAATATGACATAACTCTACACTTGCACTGGGCTTGCCATGTATTATTCAAATTTTTCATCCTTTTCCATTTGCAAGTACACTGTTAGCAACTTTCACATATTTACATGCAGCAGAACAATATCAAATTCACTTGCAACTCTTAAATGTCATCAGTGATCCTTTTAGAAGGAACAAAAGGGTAATTTGTATAAAGGGTAGTATCTCCCTCGATGCTGTTTTATGACATGTCATGACCTAACTGAAAACCATAATTGTCTTTATGGAATAACTGTAATCTTTTGATTAATAGGCTTTCATGAGTTGAAACTGGCTGAAGTTTGAATTCACATTTAGATCTCTTTTTCAGAAAAAATAAATCCCTGATAATTCTACTGAGTCCAAAGGATCAAAATTAGTTTCAATTCACTATACTAGATATCAGAATATCTAGTATATTAAAAATATACTAGATATTTTTTCTTGAAATTTCTAAACAGTCTTCTTCCATTGTTTTTCAAAAGGAAGAAAAATCTTGCAAGACCTATTATCACCATACTACGGAAACATCTTGAGCTTGCAAATTAGAGTACGAATCTTTATCAACAGATATAAAGAATGAGTTGCAAACTGTTTCTTTGATTAGTGAAGTTATATACCAAGAGAAGCTATAAACCAACAAAACATCCTGGATTTGTTTTGGCTTGCTTTTTTTCTGGAAAATGTCATTAATAAATGCAGTCAGCGTATTCTGTACTTCATCTCCAGGCATGCAACCTCACTAGCTGAAGTGAAAAAAAGGCTAATGACTCTAGAAATCTTGAATTACTGTAATTCCACACTCTTCTCATTCTTTTAGAAATGGGAACCTAATCAAAGCTCTAATGACAAGTTCTAGACATGGTAATAAAAGCAGTTTGAGTCATAGTGGAGATGTGGTGCCTTCAAACAAAAAATTTCAAATCCATTCTGCACAGCTTACCTCCTGGAAATCCCCTGCTGTAATCAGGGAAATATGCAGAGCCAGCTGTTAAGGAATGGTGCAGGCATCTATTAATTACAGTCTTTCTTTTGTAGCTGCACTTGGAATTATTCTAGTAGGCTGTGAAATTCTTGTATGGACACACCTTTTGTGTGTCCATACAAAGAGCACATATGAACAGCAATGAACATAGTTTCTTATACTTAGAATAAGAGTATTAAAGCAATATTTTAAATAAAACACAAATAGTAATATATTGCATAACTTTTTGCCAATTTGTAATTTCAGATTATGAAATCGTGTGTGGAATCAAGTCCTGGAATATTAAAGAATTATCTTCTTGCAAAAGACATCCTTTTCTGTATTTTTTCTCAGCTAGGTGTTAGTCTTTTTTCAGCATTTTCTGGAGCTGAGTTAATGTCTAAAAGTTCAACAGCACATAAGCCTCCTTCCTAACTTGCTACAATTGTGTCTTCTGATCTTAAAAGTAGCGGTGCTTTATCTAGTTAAAACATATGCCAAGGCATTAGTAATATGCAGCTACAACTGACCCATGCAACTACACACAAGTATACCCACAGAAATTTCTCCCCAGAAAAAATATTCAAAGTCTCTAGTGCTTTTATTTTGTCATGTGATACATGCAAAGGGTGACCTAAAACTACTCTTTTGCTTCAGTAGACTGTATCTTGTTTTCAAGGAAATATCATGCTTTCTTTTCTGCTTCATAGTAAAATCTAGATATTTTAGGTAATTCAGTTCCCTAATATGAAGGAGTTAGAAGAAAATTCACATTTTGACTTTCAGTATTTTAAATTATAAGATAAATTATACCAGACTCAAACTCAAGAGTCTTTAACATGTTCGTTAATATTGTTTTCATTCTGCCTTTATTAGTATTGCCTTTTCTTACTTTTTCTGAATTGACTGAGAGTGCAGAAAAATTACAAACCACAGAGAAATAGTGAAAATAGTAAAATACAGATGATTATCATAAAGTATCTGCCTCATTTTTATGTCTACTTTAGTCTGTTGACATCTATTAATTAGATATATAATTCTGAGAACTGAATGCACTCATATTTTAAGGTCCAAATTTCATATTCTTTAATGTAGGCTTAAAACTTGCTTTCATGAACATCTTGCCAATAAGCTTATTCAATGAAATATTTACAGACATCTAGCACAAAGGGGATGCAAACTCAGCTTAAGCATACTTCCATCTCTTATTTAAGCAAGTACATAAAGACAGTTTTCGAGGTATTAAGAAAGCTGTACAAGTCATTGACCTATATAATTCACAGAATGGTACCAGAGCAGACTTCTGTTGGTGGCAGATAGACTTGTTAAACAGTCCATCACATCCTCAGCGAGTATATCAGTCTCAGTGTACAATGGAAGTATCTGACAACAACAACCCTGTCATGCTAATTGCTAGACCAAATTTTATGTTAGCTTTATGTGGAAATAAATTATTCAGAGCAAATAACTTGGATCACCATGAGCTGGCAGTTTAGAGCGCTTTAGGGAAGATATTTACTGAAATTAATTTATGCTTTTAGAATTTGAATCAGAAAAATGTGCACAATATAATCTGTCTTAAAATATTCATTTTTATTTTTGGATAAAGCTTATGCATCAATTTTCATTTTATACTTGCGTGTAAGGAAGGAGTCATGCAGAATCTGCTTGTAATATAATCCCTCAAGGAATATAATTTAAAAAGACAATGTTGATATTTCATTTAGGCAATTTTCTCCTTAACTTTTTACACCATGTAGGTAGCTTAACAGTTGGACTGCCATAGGATATTTTTGATATTGCTGGGACCCTGATATGTCAATACATAAAATCTAAATAATTAATTGATACTAGAAAGCAGACATTACTTTCTTCTAGACAAGTTTAAGTACTTGAATGAAAGAATATAATTATAACAGAGACCAAGCAGACCAACTGTAATAAATTGCTACCCAAATATTCTCATTTACAGAAAATACTCTTTACTATTTATATTTGTAGTGATAAACTAAAGAAGTTTTAAACCAAAATATTAAAACAGATCTTCATACAATATATTTTTTTATAGAAAGCTCAGTTAGATTTTCTGTAGTTCACATTATCCACTGCATCACTTGGAGCAGTTAGTTTTCACATTCTAAGCAAGGTTTCACTGCATTGTATTCTGCCTCAGAAGGCAGCTTCCACAGTTCATCTCAACCCTCAAAATTCAAACACTCAGTCTGACTTGTAACATCCCCTCCTCAGGAATATCTGATATCTGGAACAAAGAGATAAAGACTTCTGGGAAGTAGGCACAGTGTGATCACTCTGTCATTAAGAACACAAAAGATGGATATTGTTAATCTGGATATCATATATGTGGGCTTCCTGTTGGAAACACTGTAAAAATCTTGCTTGTGTTCTCCTTTAGAACGTTATCTTCCCATAGATGGATTCTTGATACTAAAGGACGTCACTTTTCCTTCTATTTCCCTCACCATAAAGATTTAATTCATCTTTCTGTTGCACTCTTTTCAAGTAGCACATTTTTGGCTCCAGCTTTTGTCTCTGAGAGAACCCTAGTAAGTGAACTAGTAGAATTTTATATAATTTTACAGTAAGAAAGAAATATAACACAGCTTTCCTGCAAGATTTAAGGAATGCTCTTTTTCCATCCACTTCTCTCTGAAGATATATCTGACTAATATTTCAATTGTATATCTTAATTAGTATATCCTTGGTTTTATCCTGCTTGGCTCTGAAAAAACTTTCTAAATGTATATGTGAGAATCATGAATATAATTTTGAAGAAACAGTTAATGCACAGGCATAAACTGCATTAATTTTTTTTTTTTAAATTTTTAGTTGGCGTTATTCTGCAACTGCCATCTGATGGCCACAAATCTTGTAAGCAGAATGAGATCTGGAAAAATCCTTCCTAATTCTATAGGTACATGGCATAGAAGAGTAGAGGTAGAGACACAAAATGTGCTACATGCCCAGAGTTGCGCACCTGGTTATGACTAGAATTTCCAAGAATCTCTTCTTATCACTACTTCACACAACGTAGTTTGCAGTCTATGTCTTGACAAGCGTTTGAACCAGTTTTTTGACCACAGCTAACTCATGCTATAAGAGCTAATTATGCTCAGAGCACCAGTCACATAAATTTTTCTTTAAAGTCTCTGATGGGATAACACCTGGTAATACATAGGGACAGTGACAGGTATGTAGCTAATTTTTATGCTCAATTTTGCATAACAGATTTGTGATTAGAGTTTACATTGAAGGTGGAAAAACCCCAGGTTTTGTGTGGTCCTAAGTCTCTAAATACTTCCCCTGAATTCAAACCTTATTTTTTCCTTTCCCGAGAAAGGAATTTAATCATACATCTGGGAAAGAAGGAATGTATGCTCTTCACATTTTCTAAATCTGTAGATTTAGATGTGTAGACAGATATGAAATCTTTCAGAATCATATGGGAGGCAGAAGAGGGATCAAGACGTAATAACCATATAACTGAACTTCTAATTTGGGAACAAGAAGTCATTAAATCTGGCTTTTGCTTATGATTTTCCCATTTCTTAATATACAAATAAAGTACAAATAGAAAGTCATTCTCTTTGATGAATGGTCCCATCACCATGTTAAGAGTCTAGAAACTTCTTATCTCTCTCATCCCATAAATCTTCAATTCTTAGCTGTAGTGTCAAAGCTCTGTCAGAAGAGCTGAGAAGAAATCTCCCTTCATTTCCACTGGCTAAGCCACTCTCCTGGGAAATACAGGTTTGAACTGCCTCAGGGTGAGGAAGCCACAGAAATGAGACCTGTTACATCTTGAATGTGTGCTCTAGGCTATCATATGAAAGGTGGACAAGTTTAACACTTCCAGACATTCTTAAAAGGAGGCAGAAGGGGAAAAAAATCTAGTTTTCCAAAGAAACACTGTCAGCCTAAGAGGAGAAAATTTCACCCTGTTAATTGCCATCTTAAATAATAAGTGGATTTTGAGCAGTGAAGGAAATGCCTGAGTTCCTTCTGCTGTTTTCTATTGGGTAATTTATGTGTTTCCCTGCTTACTGTGTTGGATAATGGAAATAATTTTCCCTAGTGTTGAATTTTTTTTCCCTAAAATGTACTTGGAAGTTTAGCAGTTGATGAGAAATTATAAATTTTATTTTGGGAGATATATGGTTGCATACCAATATGGCCCACTGTCATTTCCCTAGCCTGGTTCTGTGACTAGTTCTAATTTCCACATGAATTTTTTCATGAGGCTGAAGAATTCATAATGCAGCTCTAGGTCCACACTCAGTACTGATTCACAAGAATAGCTAACTAGTGCCTCTGTATAGAAATAGTAAATTGGTTGCTATACAAATAGATATTATACTAAATATAGTATTTAAAAAATATATACAATACATAGTAGTTAGAAATGCCCTATCTCTGGCATTCTCATTGTTTTAAATCAGATTTCTAGTATTCCATGAAGAACCCTGGGTTGGTGGCAAAATGCTGAATAATAGCTCAGTAGGCTTCCAAAAGATTTGGAAACAGAGTAACAGTCTAATTATTTGCTCTGGTGTTTTCATAGAGTCATAGAGTCATAGAATATTAAGACTTGGAAGGGACCTTAAAGATCATCTAATTTCAGCCCCCCTGCTATGGGCAGGGACATCTCCCACTAGAACAGAGTGCTCAATACCCCATCCAACCTGCCCCTGAACACTGGCAGAGTTGGGACATTCACAGTCTCCCTGGTCAATTTGTTCCAGTGACTCACTACTTTCACATTAAAGAATTCTTTCCAAATATCTAACCTAAATTTCCCCTCTTTTAGTTTTCATCCATTCTTTATTTTCCTATCACTATAGTTCCTGATAAAGAGTCTCCCTTTGTCTTCCTTGTAGGTCCCCTTCAGATACTGAAATGTTGATATGAGGTCTCCATGCAACCTTCTCAAGGCTGAATAGCTCCAGCTTTCCCAGCCTGTCTTCACAGAGCAAATGATCCAACCCTCTATAAACTTGTGGCCATCCTCTGAACATGCTCCAACAGTTACATGTCCTTCTCATGTTGGGAGCAGTAGAACAGTATGCAGTATTCCAGGCAGTGTCTCACAGGAGCACAGTAGAGGGGGAGAATCACCTCCTTCCACCTTCTGGCTACTCTCCTTATGATGCAGCCCAGGATTCAGTTGGCTCTGTGGGCCATGAGCACACACTGCTGGCTCCTCTTCATGTTTTCAACCATTACTCCCAAATCCTTTTCCACAGGGCTGGTCTCAACCAATTCTCCTCCCAGCCTGGAGGCATGCCTTGGATTGCTATTGCTGTGATCCAGGTGTAGAACTTTGCACTTTGCTTTGCTGAACTTCAGGAGGTTCACGTGGGACCACCTCTCAAGCATGTCATGGCGTCCCTTCCCTTCAGAGTGGCGACTGCACACACAGGTTGCTGTCAGAGGAATTGCTGAGGGTGCACTCAAACCCACTGTGCGTGCTACTAACAAAGATGCTGAGCAGTATCAGCCCAAGTACCAAATTGTTACTTTTAATACCTTGAATTTTTTATTTAGACAGAGATGGCTCATGTTTCAATGAAGAAATGTATCTGGTGGTTTGTAACCCAGAGACAAACTGTTAATCTGTGTAATTTCTACAAATTGCGCATTTGTATATTATTTTATATATAAATATATATATTACATATAATTATATATATATAATATTATATTATATATATTACAAATATATATTCTATTATATTATTATACATATGCATGCGGGTAGAACCAGGGAAGAAAGAAGCACCTAACTCTAGAGGCCGTGAAATGTCAAAAGATAAGTGTTTTCTTTGTTAGATGCAAATTTAAAAAGAAAATTTAGGAGAACTAAATATTCTCTACAATACTAAATATTGTAGCACTGCAAACAGTGAAGGTCTTTTCAGGGAAGTACAGAGGCAATTTGGAATGAGTACTATATTTATTAAAGCACTACAGTAATGGTGACAATTTGATGGACAAAAATTGTAGTAAACATTTCTGAAAATTAATCTTTGATCTGAAAAGATTATTGTAATTAATAATTACGAAATCCCCAATGAAACAAAAAAAATAAACAACATAAAAAGGATATGTTATTATACCTATTTCACTAAGAAAGTTTTAAATAAAACTAAGCAAACATTCTTTCTTATAGTAAAATCATGTTTGTTTCATAACCACCAATGCAAACAATTTTTTTTAAGTTTTAAGAAGAAATACATACAAAGTTGAATCTTATAAATCATAGATATGAAGCATTAAGGACCTCATTAAAGCTCTTAAAAAATTTGTTCTTTTTTAAATTGTTTAGTATTATAAGCATTGAGAAATTCTGCTTTTTCATAATTCCATGAAATAGTCCAAGTATGAGCAAATGTGTGAACATGAGCAAAATAAGATCAATCTTCATGAGCAGGACAGCACTGACACAGCTGTACTAAAAATATGTATGTCAAATACTCATTTTGCACTTGGTCCTGAACACTTCTTTTATGTAAGAAAAATATATCTCAAAAAAAAAAAAGTTTATGGAAAAAGGAAAGGAAATATGTATACCAAAGGAAATATGTACACTAAAATCATAACCTGATTATAAAATTGCCTAGCTCTTGTCAAACAAGCCAACAATTCCTTTCAAATTTTACTCATCCATTTATAATGGCTACAGTTGATTATAATGCACTAATCGCATATATGGATTATGATTATTTCCTTTACATAGGAAATAACCATAATCCATATATGTGATTAGTGCATTTATATTCTAGACAGTAACAGTTTTCACTCAAAGCAAATGTAAAATTTGTGTACAATTGTGATCTTATTAAAGGCAGCCTGGCCAAAATGTAAATGGTGAAGCTTTAGTTTGTCTACACCTTCACTCCAGCATGAAACCTTGGAGTGTTATGTGAGATAGCATACCTTATTTCATTCCAAAATGCCAAGAAAAAAAATTGTCGCAAGATGATTTTTCAAGATTAAATATAAACCTTTGATAAAAACAATTTCAGAACAACAAGGGTTGTTAATATAAGTCTGTCTTAGGTGTTAGAAAAACTATTGTGTAGATATCATTCTCAGATAATTTCTTTTCATCCATTTTCACACACCTTTGTTCAAGCTCAGTACTCACCAAATGCTGGAGTTAATTGCTTAGGAAACAGCACTGGTTAAAAAGTCATTGTTCTATTCACAAAAACTTTTGTTCAAGCTCAGTACTCACCAAATGCTGGAGTTAATTGCTTAGGAAACTGAGCACTGGTTAAAAAGTCATTGCTCTATTCACAAAAACTTAAAAAAAAAAGAAAAGAAAAAAGAAAACAAAGTGCAGAATTCTGCATCACTTAACATTACTGTTATTACAAGTATGAAGATATAATAGAAAAATAAGAAAAAGGCCATGTTTTTTTCAAGTTAGTTGGTTAACATCAATGAGTGCTAGCAGGGGATTGAGTCTTTGTAGACATGGTCAACCAGCAAGGCAGAGGGAACACAAAACGACGTGTCTGGCATGGTTATATCCCCTGGTCAGAAGCCATCAAACAGTAATAATGGCAATCATGAGAGCAGCAGGAGCTTAAATCAAACCCTACCAGCAATGTGTAGATGGTGATAACCCCTATGGATTCTTGCACAGATGTTATTTGGCAAGTCATCAGAGGTACCCTTCTACAGAGGCCACTAATATCTCCTAGTCTTTCACTCAGCTTGAAACACCCAACTGAACAACAAAAATTTGGTAGAGTCACAAGCTCTACCAAAAGAGTAGACTTCCTAAAAATCTGGCAGTACTATCATCCTCACATATGACCCAAATTTTCACAGGTATTCATACAAACTCTTCTGTTTTATAAAATTTTATGCCATGTTTTCCTAACAAAGAAAGTAGATAGATAGATAGATAATCTCCGCATTGAAAACCAGAAATTTAACTTAATTTCTTTTGATTCTGCCATTTTTGCTCAGTTCTGAATATGCATATTTGGAACAAGTGAAGCAAATTATCCAAAGCAAATAGGGGCTTGCAATTAGAATCAGTTTCTCTTTCTCAATAAGTCTGTTAGCTCCAGAATCATATATTATCTAATATTCCAAATGAGTAATATGAACCAGGCAGAGGTACATCCTGCCTTCAGACAGCTAGACTTTACATGATATCTGTATTTGATGTCAACATCTGAGTTTATTGCCCAGATTTCAGTTATTGACAATAATGAGAAAGGTGCAGTTAGAGGCAGAAACTCAATTAATTTTAAAATAGGCATATAAAATTACGCCTTTGAACTGACCCCTGGACAATTTTTTTCCCTTCACAAATGATAAAGAGACCTTGGTTCATCTGCACAAGCGACATGACCTGTATAAAAGGTTTATAAAATAGTTTGTGGTAAATCATGCTCCAAATTGGGATTGTTTTATTTTCTCCCATTAGTAAAATAACAAGTTGTCCTTCAATCTACAAAGAGCCACTGCTCTTCTTTTTCTCTTAGCTAGAAGTCTCTCTAAACATACTTTCCATTGCTTTTATCTTTAATAAAACACTACTCATTCAAAAGGCAACATGTAATTTTAGACATTAACCCATTGGAGTGTGTCCAAAGGAGGGTCACAAAGACAATCAGAGGGATGGAACAGCTCTCCTATAAGGAAAGGCTGAGGGAATTTGCATTGTTTATCCTGGACAAGAGCATTGGAGTGTGTCCAAAGGAGGGTCACAAAGACAATCAGAGGGATGGAACAGCTGAGGGAATTTGCATTGTTCATCCTGGACAAGAGAATGCTTCAGGCTGACCTAATTGCAGCCTTCTAGTACCTTAAGAGAGCCTAGAAGAAAGATGGGGAAGGACTTTTTTATATGGTCAGGTAGTGACAGGACAAGGGGGGATGGGTCTAAAGTGGACAGGAGTAGGTTTACATTACATATTAGGAAAAAAAAAAATAATTCTGTGAGGGTGGTGAGGCACTGGCACAGATTGCCCTGAGAATGGAATTCCCCATCCCTGGAACTGTTCAAGGCCAGGTTTAATGGGGGTCTGAGCAAGGTCTTCTTGCTCTAGTGGAAAGTGTCCCTACCCCTGGCAAAGGGATTAGAATGATCTGTAAGGCCCCTTCCAACCCAAGCCATTCTATGATTTTATCAATCTTTCCCACCATAATTTTCAGGTCATATATTACTAGCTTGTGCTTTTCTTTCTTAAGGGAGTTGTTCTCCATTTTTTTCATCACTTCCGCACAATATTTATTTTGTTTTTTCAAGGTCATTCAGAGTGAAAGATGAATTTACAGTTAAGTGTCTGTTCATCTAAATGCAGAAATATAACATAGCTAGCAGTTTGCTAGCTAATCACCCAGAGCAGCTGATCTTAATTTAGTAAGATATTTCCTGAACTTTTATACTACTTTCTAGTTTCTAAACTACCTACTAGTCCTTGCAACACAAAGCAGCAAATATACAAATTAGTCTGAACTGTATGCTAATCTCTGCTTTAATGGAGGCAGAAATACCTTAGGATTTCATTGCTATTATCTCTTCAGTTCCCTCCCTGTACAAAATAGCACTGCTACAGGGAAGGTAAAAGATTCTTTCTATCTTCTCTACTGTACTTCTTTCAAGAAAAGAGGAAAGACAGATATCTCTCACAAGGCATTATTTGGCTGTTTGAAAACATCAGAGGCTCTTTTCAGCTTGCATTTAGGGGAATCCAAAGTTTTTGGGACTTTAAAAAGTAGAAGTTAGGAATGTGTCAGCATTTCAAGAGTTTTTATTGCAATTTTGTTTCCTGGAAGAAAAAAAATATTTAAAATAGTACTGCATTGTCCACAAGCAGAGCATAAAACAAACCCAGCAGATTAATTGTTCATTAAAGACTTAACTGTGAATTCTGTAATTACCGGTGGTCAACAGGGTACTAAAAAAAAAAAAAAAAAAAAAAAAAAAAAAATCAGAAATGTGAGATATGCCTCATCTCTTTTTACACCATTGTGAGTAAATTGTCATTCAATACACTGATATAATTTACTTGAACTGTGATATTGCCCAACATAATTGGGGCACTTACTATTACATGCTATTACAATTAAAACTATACACACAATTCATGTAGTATATTTTAAATGCATCAAAATTTCCTGTTAGAACTTTAACCACAACTAAATAGAAAATTATCAACTAATCAACTGTTTTGCCTGGAATGATGTAATAATGTGCACTTTTCCCAGGGGTAGTCTACTCTTTTTGAATTGTATTGAGAAAAGAAATGACCAAAAGTATTGCAAGAGACATGTAAGATTGACAAAAGTATCCACGGAATTTAAAGAACAGGAAATATAAAACACAAAGTTACACTGATAGAATCCCACCTACCTTTTCAAAGTTGGAGTATACCATCTTCCAAATCATCATGCTGAATTACAAATTAAACTGCTTATATCATTGTACTATGCTGTGTAGTGACTTTTGAATAATCTGCTATTCTTTACCATGCCAAACACAACATGACATCAATGGTCATCTCTTTCAAAGCAGTTGTAATATTTGTTTTGTGATGCGCTCATTTCTGATCACTACAAGAACCATTGTACCATTTCATTTCAAAACTTGTAAGTATATGGGTGATTGTTTTCTTGAAGTGTTTCTTATTTGATACATAAAGACACATCATATATACACCTTGAGTAGTGTGACTTCTGGGGTTAGCAAATTTTTATATACGTAAATATTTATACATATAACTTATTCTCAAGTTACTAGGCAACAGCTATACCAGATTAATCCTGTCCATGAGATAAGTCACTGCACAACATGAAATGCTTGTGGATAAGCATTTTCCATCTGTCCTTCCCATTCTAATGAGAGGTTTCCTTCTCCTTAAAAGATAGTTGAAGTTCTTCTGATTGAACTATGCTTGTATCAGTATTCAATAACCCGTATTGGACAGCAATGTTTCTGATATAGGCTATAATGATGGTAACAGTGTGCATGTAATTATTACAAGCTATTAATGCAATTGTTTAAAACTGCAAAGGTTTAGTGTCTTCCACAACAACCACAACTTTTGTGTTGGTGTCGTGATCTCGGAACCAGAACAGCCAGGAGTTGTGCGGCAAAATTAAATAAGGACAGGAACGACTGAGCCAAAAAAGAACTTTAACAAACAGAACCAAAACAACAGAGGAGAAAAGCTTCACGTGGTATGGGTTGATCTCAAAAGATGTCGAGGTCAGGAAAATACAACAGTACACAAGGAACGATCTAAGGACAGGAGACCAGTGAACAGGGAGAACTGCAAACACAACCACATATGTAAAACACTACCAATCAATCATCAATGAGAGCTCAAAGCATAACCTTATTTGTAACAACATTATCTACATAACAACTCCAATGATCCAACTCTTCTTATCCTAACTTCTCCCTTCTAATATCTGGTTTTCCATGACCTTAAATTGATGCTGTCTGTATAGGCAGTTGAGGCCAGTCCATTGTCCATTCCAACCAGCTCCACTCCCACAAGCAACAAAACAAAAATCAGTAGAGTTCACAATTATTCCCTCAATGGCTAGCATTGGAATCAAATGTTCATATAAATTGTGGACACCTAGGAAACCTATTTTTTGACAGTAAGTGACTGAATTTTCTGTGTTTGTTAAGCACGAGATCAAGAGTACTGAAAGGTTTGTAGAAGAATATTGTATTAATCTAATTTAGAAATCTGAATAAGGATTAACATTAAATAATCATTTTAACTTCTCAGAAGAGAGGATGTTGCAGGAAATACTTCAGAAACCACATTGCATTAGGGAACTTGATTATTTAAAATTTGGAATGCATTCTTTTTGTTGCACACTGGGATGAGCATCAATACTTTCTTTCATTATTGAGTTTACATAACTTTCAAAATACAGTAGATTAGGGCAAAATTACAGAAAATTAATCAAAACTGCTGAATTCTAAAATGGAAAGAAGTTCTCTTTAAATAGCAGAACAGATATATAATTACGTTATATAATATTTATGGTTTTTTCATTAAAGAAAACCCGTATTTTTTTGTGGCTCATTTAGCAAAACCCACATATAGGTTTCAAGTGCATTAGTTACAGATAATGATTAATTCTACTGATCTACATTAGAAGAGTTTTGTAATGGCAACATTAAAAGTAGAAGCCAAATGACATTACATTTCTAGATATTTCAATTACCTATGTGGATAATTCTTTGAAAGAAGTCTGAACAATGATATAAGTAATATTTTATTCTAGGAGGTCCCCTAGTTTAAGGACTGATAATGTCTTTCATCAATATACACAACTACTCACTTGCAGCTCCACTGTAACTAGGAGTGATAGCTTTGTTTGTAACATTACAAGTAATGTTGCACATCAGCTATGTTGTAATTCACAGGGGATGAAAAATGTTGATAATATGCCTCTTAAATCACACTTCTGATAGCCTGGAAAAGTAAAATTCTTACTTTTGGAAGAGACCTTTAAGATCATCAAGTCCAGTCATTAACCTAGCACCGCCACCATGTTTCATCATGAAACCATGTTCTCAAGTGCTATATCCACATATTTTTAAACACTTCCAGTGATAGTGACTCCACCACTCCCCTGAGCAGTCTGACCCAATGGTTTTACAATCCTTTCTGCAAAATTTTCCTCATACTTAATCTGAACCTCCCCTGACACAGGTGGGGGCCATTTCCTCTCATCTTGTCACTTGTTACCTGGGAGAAGAGACTGACATCCACCTCACTACTATTTCCTCTCAGGTAGTTTTGGAAGGTAATGCTTCCCTGAGCCTTCTTTTCTCCAGGCTAAACAACCCCAGCTCCCTTATCTGACTTGTGCTCCAGACCCTTAAGCACCTATATTGTCCTTCTCTGGACTCACTCCAGCCCCTCAATGTCTTGTAGTTAGAGACCCAAAACTGAACACAGGACTTGAGGTGTGGCCTCATCAGTGTCAAGTACAGAGAGACAATCCCTTCTCTGGTCCTGTGGGTCACATTATTGCTGATCCAGGTCAAGATGTCACTGTCCTTCTTGGCCACCTGGGCACTGCTGGCTCATGTTCAGTCAACTATCAATCAACACCTCCAAAACAAATAAATTCACAAAGAGGCTGGTGTTACTTCTTGTACTATGTATGATGTACATGATGCTTACAAATGCATGTCTCATCAATTATTCTCATCCTTGTATCTGGAAAGAACTTATAAATACAGTTTCTGGCATTAAAACATTTATTAAGAAAAATTTTAAAAACAATAAAAATATTTTTAGAAACCCCAAACATTATTCCTAACTGGAATCCCCAATGATATTCCTGTCACTTGTTTACTTTATGAAACTTGAAAAAGGGATAAGAGAAAAAATTTCTATAGGAAAAACTTCATCTCAAATCATAGTGATGAAAATTGCTTAGAAAAGATGTTTAAAAATAATCTGAAGTTTTGTCTTTGCACAGTCCTTTAAATGAGTATCAGATCAAACTGGTCTTCTGTGTTGGGTCTGAAATGTGAGCAAGTCCTTTGTTTCTTCTTCTAATGCTAAGGCAAGAACATCCAACCAAAGGGGTATAAGAAGATGCAGAATATAGTGGCTTTACCTCTTCCATTATTTACTGTAGGCTTTGTCATTCGTTCATTATCTTACATTTAAATAATCTGTACTTCACACTTAAATATTTTTTGTATTTATACATACTAGGCACAGGTTTATATTTTTGGTGGCAGCTTCCTCAAATAGAAGATTGCATAGATTATCTGTTCCAGCTTTAGTTTACATCCAAATTAATGTCACATCTGTAACAAAATGGTTTGCTCCCCTGTTGTCAAACACTGTAGGGCCAAGGTTAGCAAATTAGTTAGAATTAGCATATAGACCTTCTGGCAGGAAAAGAAAGCTTTCTACTTGGAGCTGGGCACTCAGCTGGATCTGTCAACTCTAAGCTGCCACTGGCCTCATTATCTCATTTGTCTTAGTTAGTCTAAATTGGCAGTCATGTCTTCATGGCAAATGTTTGTTTTTACAAATGAGCAATGAAGCAGTAAGTAGAAGACATAAAATGAAGATGAAGAATGAGTCAAAAGCTTATAGATAAGAATTAAGGTCCAGCCTAACATGGTGACACTGTTGCAGGTGTTTAGTACAGGCCGCCTGATCAGGAAGAGGAACCTGATGAGGCTGCCTAAAGACTTCTGGAAGCAGCCTCATGCTCCCAGGCACTGGCTCTCATGGGGAGCTTTACCTTGGTAACAGCTGGAAAGACAAACACAGTCAAGCACACACAGCCCAGGAGGTTTGTCCAGAGCACTGACCATAACTTTTAACACAACTGATGGAGAAGCCAATGAGGAAAGCCATGTGGTACTATGAAGGCTGGGAACAGCCTTTCCTGCCAGGACCATGAGATGGTGGAGTTAAGGATCCTGGATGGAGGAAGTAGGGGAAAACATAACACCACTTCAGGAGGGAATATTTTAACCTTCTCAAGGACCTGTGTGGTGGTATCCCATGAATTAGGACTTTAGAAGGTAAGCATGTCTAAGAGAGCTGGTTAATATTCAAACATCACTTCCTCCAAGCTCAGTATTAATGCATTCCCATGAGTAAGAAATCAAGCAAAAGGGACAGGAGTCCTGCATGGATCAGCAGGGAAATTCTGGCAAAAGCATAACAGAAAAAGAAAGTTTATGGAATGTGGTAAAAGGGAATGGACACTTAGGAGAAATACAGTAATGTTATCAGAGTGTGCAGGGATAAAACAAGGAAGGCTAAGGTCCACCTGAAATTAACTACAGCAAAGGATGGAAAGGACAAAAAGAAGAGCTTCTTCAAGCATGTCAGTAGCAAAAGGAAGACTAGGGAAAACGTGGGCCTGATACTAAATAAGGTGATGGAGGATACAGAGAAAGAAGAGTTGCTGAATGCTTTCTTTGCTTTAGTCTTAACAGCTAAAGCCAGCCCTCAGGAATCTGAGATCCTGGAGGCAAGAGAGAAAGTTAGGAGAAAGAAGGTCTTTTCCTCTGTTGAGGAAGATCAGGTTAGAGAATGAATAGGAAAACCTGACACCCACAAATCCAACGGCCCTGTTAGGATGCACCTACCAGTGCTGAGGGAGCTCGCAGATGTTATTACTAAGCCAGTTTCCATCATTTTTAAAAGGTCACAGTGAACAAGTGAGGTGCCTGAGGATTGGAGGAATGCCAATGTCATTCCAGCCATCAAAAAGGGCAAGAAGGAGGATTCAGGAATATACAGACCAGTCAGCCTCACCTCCATCCCTGGAAAGGTGATGGAACAGCTCAACCTGCATGTCATCATTTTGTATGTGCAGGAAAGAAGTGTTATTAAGAGTAGTGAACATTGATTCACCAAGGAAAAGTCAGGCATGACCAATGTGATAATCTTCTATGATGGCATGACTGGCTGAGTAGAGATGAATATTGTCTACCTGTACTTCAGCAAGGCTTTAGACACCCATAATATCCTGATAGGCAAACTCAGGAAGTGTGGGTTAGGTGAACAGTGAGGTGGATTGGGAACTGATCAAATGGAAGATTTCAGAGTGGCATGATCAGTGAGAGAATCTAGCTGGAGACATATAGAAACAGTGCTTCCCAGGGGTCAGTCTTGTTCAACTCATCAATTACCTGGATTAGGGGACAGGGTATATTCTCAGCACGTTTAGACAGGTAGGAGAGTTAGGCAGAGAGAAACTAATGAAGTACAACAACAGCAAGTGCAAGATCCTGCATCTAAAGAATAGCCCCCTGGACCAGTGTAAACTGGGGACCAACCTTCTGGAAAGCAGTTCTGTGGAGAAGGACCTGGAGATCTCAGTGAACAACAAGCAGTTTGTGAGCCAGCAATGTTCCCTTGTGGCCAAGAAGGCCAACAGAATCCTGGCATTCATGAGAAAGAGAATTGCCACCAGGTCAAGGCTGCCCTTTACTCATCCCTGGTGATGTTGTATCTTTAGTACTGTGTTCCATTCTATCACCAGCTCAAGAAAGACAGGAAACTACTGAAGAAGGTTCAACAGAGGGCTGCAAAGATGATTAGGGGACTGGAGCACCTGTCTTGTAAGGAAAGGCTGAAACAGATTGGCTTGTTTAGCTTGGAGAAGATACGATTGAGAGACGACCTTATCAATGTATACAAATGTCTTAAGGATGGGTGTGTTAAGAGGATGGAGCCAGATTCCTCTCAATGGTTCTTCCTAGTGCCAAGACAAAAGTGAGTGGGGACAAACTCAGTCACAGGAACTTACCTCTGAATATGAAGGAAAACCTCTTTACTATGAGAGTGACAGAGCACTGGAGCAGGCTGCCCAGATGTGTTGGGGAGCTTCCTTCTCTAAATATGTTCTGAAACAACTAGCACTAGCAATTCTCTAAACAATCCCAGCCATTCTGGGATTGTAAGGCCCCCCAGACAACTCACTGAAAGAGACTTACAGAGGATCCTGTACTCTGGGTAAGGCACACAACATAAATACTAACTACATATTCTGAAGAGGTCAAAATTACTTTACTAGCAAACTACAGAAAATCAAGGAACTTCGGCAAAAAGTTTAGTACAACATCCAATCAGCATAAAACACTCCTCAGAGCAATAACTTGGCCCATTTAACTTCGCAAAAATATAAACCTGTTTCATGTTGTTACTTTAAACACATCAGATGTTAAGTTACTCAAAATGTTCCAAGAAGAGAGAATTAGAAGATAGAAAAGACACAGAGAAGCACACATGCACTACTAACTCTTGGGTTCCAGCAGCATTCAGACAGAAATTCCAAGTAGAACGAAGACATATTCTTACCTCATGCTCAGCCTTAAATACCTCTGGGCCTTCCTGGGCCCTCCCCCCAGGAGGTATTTCAGTCATTTGGCCACTCAGGAGCAGGGTTAGGCCAAACTGGAGCTCTGCCTTAGGCGTGCCAAGGAGTCAGTGATTGGCAGATCTGCAGGACTGGGACACAGGGGGTGTGGGGTAGTTCAGTGAACAAGGCCTGACCTGCCCCCTCCCACACACGGAGGAATCCCAGAATGTCTTGAGACATCAATCCTTCCAGGCTCTGACACTGATTATGATTCTGTTACCTTTCCCTAAAATTTAATTGAAGAATGCTATAGCTTGTGAGTGGCTTCTCTGATTTTAATTCCCAGGCAGTTTTAAAAGCTATCCTTCTATTTTCTGACTCAGTAGATATATTATAAAGTTATGGAAAGAGAGGTTATGGAACTAATATTTCTGTATAAATTTCTCTTCTCTCTTTTTTTTAAAAAAACATCAACATGTCTTGCATTGAAATGTTTTAGAAAGCATAACTAGATCATCAAAAAAACATTGCCACAGTCATGATGATGTATATACACCCCATTTAACAGCGCTGACCAGATTAGGCAGTCAGGAAGGTTATACATCTTATTAAATAACATCACATTGCACTCTGGGCCACAAAATGACAATGATAGAATTTTCCAGTTAATCAGCATTGCACAAAAGAGAGCTATAAAAGTTATATAATATGCTTTTATGCTTAGTGATATCTGGCACTGCAATCTAACTTCCAGTCATGTTCTGAAAATGACATTTCTAAAGCACATTTTAAGTCCTAAAAAAAAATTCCTGGCATAAGAAAAGTCCTTCCTTCCAACTCTCCACCCCCTTTCCAAATTTTTGTACTCCTCTATTCAGAATAATGGGGAAGTTATATACTTTGAAGGGTGTTTGACCCCAAAGTTTCAAGACAACCATGCAAGAACAAGTGAAAATTATTATGCAAAATAGAAGTTATTAACCACATTTTTCTGAAATATATAATATATATTTATAATATATAAATCTAAAATGTTAGAGATTTTTTTCCGATGGCACAAACTTAAGTGCAAAGGAAATAAGTTACTTACTTTTTGTAAAATACTTCTATGATTTTATTGTCTTTCACTTAAGAAACGCTCTACTGCTTAAGATCTGAATTGCAGACCTGTGAATCAGGTTTAGCACTGGTTCTCATCCAGTGACTGTATAATATAAAGCAAGAACTGTGCCTGCAGTGCATAGTTACCCTTTCCAAGCAGAGTAGTCTGAGTATGCCGATGAATGAGACCATGGCTTTCATTCCCATCACAGAGCTATGAAATTCATCACTGCATAACTGGAAGATCTGTAGGCAGGGACAATCTTATTCTAGTTCAGCCTTCAGGCCCGTTTACAGTATAATTCTTTTGAAACTGAAAAGATCTTCCTGTGTTTCTTACATATTGCATCTACAACTCCTTTTCATGAAAGGCTCAATCCCATTAAGATTTAGTAGGCATGATGCCAGGTCATCTATCCATTTATATCTTTGTGCTCCTATAATGCACATATAGTTTGTCCAGTTTATAAATAAAATTGAGGTTCAGGCTAACAGATCCTGTTTGCACAGCCATTTTGGACATATGCAAAGGGAGAAAAATCAGTGTCCCATCAATTTATAAGTTTGAGGGGAGGAAATATGATCATCTAGAATCCAGAAGAGAGGAAGGAAAAAATTATGGTTTACCCTGTCTGATTGACCTCTAAAATGTTTTAGATTCTCTGAAAGCTACTTACAAATCAAATGTCCTGGATAATTTCCTTAATATTTCTTTAATGGAAATAATTCCTTAATGTTATTGAGATATAATTTATTTCATGGATTCCTTCTATTAGTTAGAAACTCTAGTTTACTGTATTGCATAGGGCAAATTCCTAGAATGGGATGAATACTGTGTTACCAGATTATGTAATCCTATATTATGCTTCTTCTAAAATAAATGAATAGTTAATAAGAATTATGTGAAATTTAGGACACTTGAATGTTTTTACTACAGAGAAAAGTTGAACTTGTAAACTTGAACTAACATTAAGACAGAAAATGAAAATTTTTAATTAATTTTTTAAAGGACCATTAGTACATAATTAAAGCTTTTGAATTCAATTTCCCTAATTTAATATGTGTATTTATTTAAAATATATCTCAATAAGTGTGACATTTAAAGAAAAATGTTTAATTAAAATAAATATTCTTGACTATGCTACTTTCAAACAGCATTTTCAGCAAAACAAACCTTGAGCTGTTTCACAGGGAAAGATATCATCTGATGATTTGTTACAGATAAAACTGATTAAAATGAGGCCAAAACAAGTGTTTAACATTAATTAACCTGTTTTATGAAATTATTATTTAATAGCATGTTCATTATGATTTGCACTGCCTGACTTCTGATCTCTGACCTAATTTTTTAGAAGCAGCACAGTTCTTGCAGGATACACCTTCAGACACATTGTATTACTTATTCAAAACGCTGTGCAGAAATACAGAAGAATGCACCAGGTTAAGGGCATTTGTAATTAATATTCCCAGTAGAAAATCTGTATTTTTCCAACTCCATCTTCATTGACCTAGAACCTTCTCAAGTGGAATCTATTGTTTATTCCAACTTCAGGACATTTGAAAAAAAAAAAAAAAAAGAAAAAAAAAAGACTGAAACCATCTGAAACCATTAGAAAAGCAGGAATAGAGCACAACATTCAGAAACAGGGTTATGTAAAACAAGCAACTCTGTGATCAAGGAGCATCAGTTGGAAAAGAAGGCAACTGTCTCGTAAGAGGAGAAACCAGAAGTTGATAAAGTATTTATGGTGCACTGATTTTTTTCAGCAGTATACAAGCCTTACAAATATAACAAATCACAAAAACATGGAACAAAGTCAGAGGGGTCCTGGAATACAACCAAGTGAGCAGAGAATTAAAGAACTGCCAGGAAAATAGATCAATAGTGCAGCAGTGTGTGTTCACAGCCTTGAAGGCCAACTGCATCCTGGGCTGTATCAAAAGAAGTGTGTCTGTCAGGTCAAGGGAGGTGATTCTCACAAGGACAGAGTAGAGGTGAGGGTATCAACACAGGAATGATGTGGACCTGTTAGAGAGAGTTCAAAGAAGGGCTACAAAGGTGACCAGAGGAATGGAGCAGCTCTCCTACAAAAAGAGACAGAGAGACATGGGGTTGTTCAGCATGGAGAAGAGGTGGTTTATGGTGACATAATTGAAACCTTCCAGAACCTGAAAGGACATACATGCAGGATGGAGAGACATAATTTAAAACCCCATGTAGTGACAGGACAAGAAGAGATAGCTTTAAATTGAGACTTTGAGACTCAGATTAGATATCAGCATCAAGATGGCAAAGCACTGTAACATGTGCCCCAGAGAAGTTGTGGTTGCCCCATCCCTGGAAGTGTTCAAGTTAGGTGGGCTCTGAGCTATGTCACCTAGTGAATGACATCCCTACCAATGGCAGAGGGTTCACATCTGGGTCAAACAGGGATGAAGCTGGGAGAGGCCTAACCTGCTTGAAGTTGAATCTGGCAAAGGGCAACAAGAAGGTTTTCTAAATGTCTATTACTAGCAAAAGGAAAACTAGGAAAAATGTAATACCACTATTGTGTGATGAACCTAGTGATAAATGATAAAGAAAAAAATGACGTATTCATTATCACTGTACCTCAGTCTTTTCTGGAAATATAAGGATTCTGAATTCTCAGGTCCATAAGTCCTGTGGGAAAGTCTAAAAGTAAAAAAGACCCTCAGGGGAAGAGGTTAGGGAACATTTTAAAACAAAATGAACATTCACAAGTCAATAGGATCTGATGGGCTGCACTCATGAGTGCCAAGGGAGCTGTTTTATGCCATTGTAAGGTCAGTCTTGATTATCTTTAAAAGGTTATGGCAAATGAAACAGGATCCTAAGGATGGGAGAAATACAAATGCCACATCTCTCTTCAAGAAAGGCAAGAGCGAAGCGTTGCCTAGAGTCTAGAGTAAAACAGGCAAGTCAGCCTCACACTGTTCCGTAAGAAGCAGATAGAGAAAACAATCCCGGAAACAGTTTTCAGGTACATGAAGGTTAAGACAACTGGGAGGAGTCAGCATGGATTCACAAAGTCAAAATAACATAACCAATCTGATAGATTTTTTATGATAAGGTGGATGATTTGATGGATATGAAGAGAGCACTGGTGCTTATCTCTATTTTATTTGAACTCTTGACCTTTTCTAATAATAGCCTAACAGACAAGCTGGCAAAGTATGAGCTAGATACACAAAGAGTGAGGCAGATTGAAAACTGTCAGAGGTGCTGGGTTGTAAATAGAGGTGCGAAGTCCAGCCTGAATGGACTCACTAGTGGTCTCCTCAGGCGTCAATGCTCAGTTGATATTGTTTAAGAACTTCATTAATAATGGGGGAGATGAGACAGAGTGCACCCATGGCATTTTTATGGACAATACAAAACTGGGAGGACTAGCTAATAGATCAGATGGTTTTGCTGTCATTCAGAGGGACCTGGACAAGCTGGTTAAAAAGAATTTTATGAAGCTCAACAAAGGCAAAAAATTCTTTCTCCTTGGGAGGAATAGCTCCACGCACCAGTACATGCTGGGGGAGGGGGTGGGGAGAAAGATTAAAACCTCCTTCCCAGGAAAGGATCTGGATGTCCTGGAGGACACCAAGCTGGCCATGAGTGAATAATGTGTCCTTGTAGGAAAGAAAGCTCCCTCTGAGAGCACTGCCAAAAATAAGCTCTTTGTGATGTGAACATCTGTAAAGAAAAATCTGACATTGAAACAGTGTCATCACTTTATTTCATATAAAGGAAGGAAATAGCCATCCAATGACAAATACTTGCAGTCAGTAGCAAATGCCTTAAACTGATATCAGAAAGTTGGAATGACCTATATCCTACTTTCCAATATCTTAAGTTATTATGTCTCCAGGTCTCTCTTTTCCCGCTCTCAGCTCAGAACCTTATTTTCTTGATAGCAATAAAAATTGGAATTTGTATCCTTGTAAAAGGTAGGTCTGAATCTTAAAGAAATTCTGTTAACCAGAGCAGAAAAGCTAGCTGAAACGAAGGTTTGTATTGCAAATTTCAAACCCAGGTCCTGCTACTTTTATTGTCCTTCCACTACCATTTAGACAATGACTACAGTTTTTAATTCTTATACATTTCAGTCTTTTCAGAAAATTTCAGAATTTTGAGAGGTTTTGCTTCTTCAGCAAACTTTGAAATATTTATATACCTATTTTCAAATTTTTTTTTCCATTTATGCATTAAGAATGATGTCACTGATCACAGTGGTTGAAAAAGTAATTTAAGGACTGATACTGTGTTGGGCTTTGCCAGTGGTCGCTGGTATGTGAGCAGTATGAAGAAAGGTTTGCTTTTACACTCTCTGGACATATCTGTAGAAAGATCAGCACAAATAAAACAAACTACTCATAAAGGCCCCCTAGAGCTGCATAATTATTATAGTAGTGTGGTCACTTTATTCATACCCTCTCTGGTTTTTAGTAAAGTTTTGCATTTCCACATGAAAAGATTGTTAAAATTAAAACAGCAATGTGTGTGACTCATGCTTGAGGACAATGCCATGTTACATGAAAACTCCAAAAGTCACCTTCTTGTTTTCTATATTTGATATTCCTGTTCTCATTTCAGTTTGTGACAGAGTCTAGAAAGACAGGCTTTAGGTATTAGATCATCTGGGGTTGGGGAGGGGAGTTGGGTTCGGCTTGTTGCTTTTTTTTATTTTATAGTGCTATGCAGCTCTATTTGCGCTTGGAAGAATCAGTCACTCATATGACTCTATCCCTTTTATTATTCATATTTTAACCTAATGATGATGCAGGGATTGACTGAACTTCTCTTAGAGAGGAGGCATTTGTTCTGCAATATCAAGCAAATATACATGCTTGTATAGAAGGTATCATTTATGTTGTCTTCATCTTCTGGTGTATTTAATGTCAAGAGGGTACAACACTTCTAGATTATTAAGAGATCTGCAAGCCTTATACAATGATTTACTTATCATTGCTGAGATGGGACTTGAGTCTGAAACTAAAACCACGAGCGTGAGAACAACAGAGCAGAAGATTTAAATTTCTACTTTTTTAGCATCCTTCTAGTAGGAGCTTCTCCAGTGCCCATTACTTATTTATGAAAATTCTTGAGCAATGAATTGGGAAATTCTTCAATTCTTTGCACCTAGCAGTGTCTCTTCTTAACTCTCCTACAACAGGCCCAAGGAATACAAGTTTGAATTCTGTCTAAATGACTAGATTTTATTTTTAATCCTATAGATGTTCTCATCGGTGACAAATTACTTTCTGAATCCTGTCAAGCTCCTGACCTTGGTGATATAATAATCCTCATTACATAAAGTTCCTTTTTCTATGTAGTCAGATACAGTTCAGTTTAAGGAGATGTCACACTATGTACGTGTGCATATATGTATTTGCATACATTCTTTTTGCTACTATAATTTGGCAGTAAGGTTGCAAACAGAATGGAACCTTTGCTTTAACCTTTCTATAAGAGTGAATTATTACAGTGCCTTGACAGTGGTGCACAAGAAAGATGTAGAGGAACTTTTTATAAGAACATGTAGTGACAGGATCAAGGGGAATGCCTTTAAACTGAAAGTGAGTAGGTTTAGGTTATGTATTAGAAGGTTATGTATTCTTTACTCTGAAGGTAGTGAGATGCTTCAATAGGTTGCCCAGAGAAGTTGTGGATGCCCCACCCCTGGAAGGGCTCAAGGCCAGGCTCGATGGAGCTCTGGTCTAGTGAAAGTTGTCCCTGTACAAGGCAGAGGGAATGGAAACTAAAAAACCTTAAAGGTCCCTTCCAACCCAAACCATTCTATGATTCTACTTCAAAGAAATGCAACCTTTCCATGTTCTTGAAAGAAAGGTTTGCTTTTACACTCTCTGGACATATCTGTAGAAAGATCAGCACGAATAAAATAAACTATTCATAGAGATTCTGCTCAAGGTGCCCCTGAAATAAAATCCCATAATCTAGAAGTCTGAAAACTGCTATTCTTCTGTCTTTGTAACAAGTTCTTTAGGAAGAATATTCATTGTGCAATTATATTTTTTTTCACTCAAACTGTAAATTTTCTGCAACATGGAACTCAATGACCTTTGAGGTCCCTTTCAACCAAACGAATATATGACTACTTTTCAGTTAACTAAACATATTGAAAGCCCGAGAATTTGTGTTCATACAAACTTTTCTACACTATTCAGTCATTAACATCTACTAATTTATCTATACCTAAATAAACAATAGACCTCCTTAGAGGCTCCTTAATCTTTAAAACAGAGATTGATTATAAAAAGAAGTTTTATCTCTTCATGAGCTAAAATATCTCATAGTGATCTCATGACAAGAAGTACCTCACTTCTCCTCTGAGTCCAGAGAAATCAATGGAAATTAACACAAAATTAATTACTAATTTTGGTAAACCATGAAGGAATCATATATGAAAAAAAATTGCCTGACTGACCTTTCATTGCTGCAAGTTTTTGTACAACAGATAATTTTGTTGATCAGTTGTTAAAATGTTTGACAAAGCAACTGTCTGTGAAAGTGCTTGCCATAACCTAAAACTTAAGGTAGCAATAAGCATTCTCTGCCATATAGTTATGATTGCACAACTTTCAAATTGAGTGTTTCCTATGGTTTAAATTAATTTTGAAACAAAACATATATAAGAAACAAGAAGTTGTAATATGTGTTATAGCTTCACTAAAAATGTCTAAATGTATGCTTTGTAAGAACAAAATTCATACAAAAAACAATTGAGAAGATATTTCAGATTTCATACTGAATGAACTTTGATGACAACTGTCTATTCAATGCCATCACTCTGAATTTTTACATTAGCAAACTCAAACTTCTGCCACTTTGAAATTTTCCTAGTAGGAAAGGTCAGGTACTCAGAGGTGTCTACATACATCTATCCTTGAATTCCTGAACCACTTCTTATATGAAAAGCCAGGCCTGAATATCCGGTTCAGTGGTGTTGGAGAAGCTTGCATTATCCTTTCTAGTGCTAGGTAACAATTGTCCTCTGTCTACTGACCTCTTCACTGTCACTAAATTGTTTCTGTACTAGTTCTCCCTAAATTGCATCTTTTTGCTCATAAACCTTTATGACTTCTGAGCTCTCTGAATATGTTCTCAGAATACATCATCAAGATGGGGTCAGCGTGCTTCTGCATTACTAAAAAATAAATCAATACAGAAGCTTAATCTAACTACAAATTATACTGGTACTCTTTTCCTTTTGAGTTTTGTGTTAGTAGAGAGTTACTTAAGTTCTCCTTTTCCTAATGGATTGGGTGCATGAAGTTTTAAAGGGATATAACAGCACAAAAGCAAATAATCAGCAGTTATAGGCCAGAGTAACCTTTCACAGTCCTCTCTGATGGTGGAAAATAACATCTTCTTCTACCAACTTTTAACTACATAATTGTCATTTTAGACCTATTAAATGTAATAACCTGTAATATGTGCAAAGGATTTTTTGCTATGGCGATAGCATTTTTCATCCATCTGTAGGACCCCCACTATATGTCTTTATGTAAGTGCTTTGTAGACAGTTATCCTACAGTCCTGCAGTATCAAGTCTCCAGGTGGGGTGAAATCTGCCTCATTTAGTCCCACTCATTTAGTCCCATTTTGCATACATTCTTTCCTATAGAAAATACCATCTTTCCTATAGAAAGATACTTTTCCACATAGAGAGATGAAATAAGCAGCTACATCTGAGTACCACAAAAGAAGATACTGTATAATTATATTTAGACATCAAAATTTATGCATCTGGGTGGGTTTTAGTTAATGGATACTACAGATAAACAAAAATAACTGTCTATTTTCTGGTGAAATGAATTGCTTTCTAAACTGTTTTCACTAGTTATTGCTAGATCGTCACTGACTGTAATGATGAGATAAACACATAAATGGATGTAAAATTGTGCACTGAGACAACTAAATTTAATTAACTGCAATCAACATCTACAATCTACAGTTTGGAAGGTGAACTCAATATCCAAGTGCAAGGAAAAGTTCCTTAAGAATACAATTCAGCTCTTTCAATATTTAGATTTATGCAGTAAGCTAGCAGGTCAAAAACATATCAATAACTCACAGCGAAGTTCAGATTCTACATGGATATGAAGAGCAAACCAAGTCTCAAATTTGCCTCCACAGTCAGTGCTGAGGGTATTTGTTGATGGTGTTTATAGTGATAAGGAATGAGAAAAAGTAAAAACTGAAGACTGAAAGTGTTGCTGTATTAGTGCTAAAGAAAAATAATATAAATTATAATGTAAAACTGCCCAAAACCAATGTAGTTCACTTAAAATCATCTTCTACTCTGCAAAGTTTATAACATCCTATTTTGATCACAGTTCTTTACCCTGAATGTTTTATGTTTAGAACATCTTACAGAGGCTTTGCCCTAATTACCTAAAATAGTTCTCCCATAGTAATGTGAGGATTTCAATTTTACACCTACTGGATTAAAAAGCCACAACTGCAAGCTGTCTATGTGTGATTAGTTCCTCATACTGAATTTTAAATCAGTTTAAAACAAGCTTAGTCAGTTATTTTAACTGGTTGTTTGGTTGTTTGAGATTTATTTTTTTTTTTACTTTTGATTATTATTTTATTTTTTGTGAGTTTGATTTTGTTTTAGATTTATTTTTTTTTTTAGTTTTGATTATTACTCCTCTTATTATTTCAAATTGAAAATTTTAGTAATTTTATATGTACTGTTCAGCTTGGCCTCTTCCAGAATTTAACTGGCATATATGTGCCAAAAATCAGCCTGGAGTTAGAAACTTTTCTTTACTATTTTACTTGACTATGTTGTAAAATTATTTAAAGCATTATAATTTCCTGTTCTGATAAGAGGAAACTACCTACCTAAAACAGATATTGCCAATCACTAAACTAAAGACAGATATAGCATGACAACTCTTGCTTTCGGTCCAAAAAGAAAGTGTTTTAATGAGTGAAAAAAGTTATGGGATTGAAATGTCTGCCCTATGTTTCCTTTCTTCTTCCTTGTCTCCTCTAAATCTATTCTTTTCAGTTCTGATATTAGAATTAATTCATCTTGTCAATTCTGTCTCTCTAGACACTCAAAGTGATGTGTCAATTTCCTGCTCACAGCCCTAGCAATGCCTGATACTCCATCCTGAACCTGATTCAGAAGAATCCTGACTTTGTAAGTGCTGATCCCTACCTCTCAGCCTGGGCTTGTTTTTCTGAAAATGAAAAGAAATAATCACATATAAGACCTATTCACCCATTGTCTTTCAGCACTCCGTTACTACAAAAGATCCTTGATATCTACAGATGCTTTCCATCTCCACCTATTTTAAATTGTATCTCACAAAGATGTAGATACCTACACTGCAGCTATTTTCACACATTTAAAAACATCACCTTGTCTTTTTCCTCTGTCCAAGATGATCCAGTACCATAACCAACCTTCATTTGAGACACACAGAGATGTGGAAATCAACATAGACACTGGCCCTCTGTGTCACAGGATCTGGCACAGGATCTGAGTTTGCCCAGAGAATTTGCAGGTGACTCATCAGTAGAAATAAATGTTGAAGACCATTTTGGATGAGGCTTTGAGCAACCTGGTCTAATGGGTGGCATCCCTGCCCATGGCAGAGGGGTTGGAACTAGAGGATCTTCCAACTAAAACTATTTTATAATTCTGTGATTCTATGAGCTACAGGAAACCCATGGCCTTCTGCGGCATTTGCTGACAGCCAGGCTTCTGGCCTCCATAGACTGAAGCAGTGCCGTCTGTAAATGAACTGAACTGAACTGAACCCAGTCAATCTCCTCTTCCTCACTTCCACTTCTGTAAATGTCTCACAAACCATTTTCAGTGAATATGGAAACTGTTGTGCATGCCTTTTCTTTTTTTCCAAGTAGACCAGATTTTTCTGCTCAGTCCCAAAATAAAAATTTCTCTTCTTCTTACAATCTTTGCTGAAAACTGACTTATTTTTGTCAATTTAGATGTCATCAATACATCCACTAAAGGAATATAAACTTGAAACTGATCAACTATATATGGCACCAAAGTAAGAACAAAACCAACCCAATTTTAATGATTTTTTGCATCGCAAAAACTGTGCAAACTCTTGAATCACCAGACCCAAGAGTAACACACCACCTTAAGGATAGACACTCTAGTCAACGCACTAAGAACTTCCTCTTTCTACTTTTTCTATTACATGTGCTCATTCATTGCAAGGAATACTCATATTCATGCACAAACCCTTCAGCAGCAGCAACAGCAACAGGGAAGATGATCACAATAGTGACACTTTTAATAACCCCTTTAATAGCCCCATTTAATAGACACTTTTTATCCCCTTCTTTGATATTCAGAATTTTATGTCTCTTGAGGGTTCTCTTGACAGACACTAAAGAGAGACACTACAGAAAAACATTTTTTTAAAAAGTTGCTTTTTGAAGCATTTTATTTCATCGTTAATTCAGTTAATTTCAGCTAAAATTCTTAAAAGCATTGCTTTGTAGAAACCACAAATTTGACCTCCTGAATCAGTACTAAAGTACTGCTGTTAGTTTGTTTTGTTAGGGTTTTAAATTTTTTTTCCATTTAGAATTTCTGTACAGCAGAGACTTATCAATGAGAAGAAAGGGAAATGCACATCAATCTTTCTTGCTGGTTTCTGGACCTGTTGAAGTCAATGGCAAAATCCTAAATGTCATTCATTAAATTAAGATGAAACCCATAAAATTAAGGTGTTATTGTACTTTTCTTTGTTTTAAGGAAATGTGTCAATGTTAGGCATATGGCTTCTTTCATAAGACAGCCATTCGCAGAAATTTTCTAAAGGGAGCTGCTACAATCTTTCTCCCACTCCTGATGAAACAGAGCTTTTCATTATTGTCTGTACTCAGCAGTATTTCATTTCACAATTATTTTTAGCTTCACAATTATATTAGCTTTTAATGTGATATTAAAAAAAAGGGTGATAGAAATATGAAAAATTAGGTACATAGTAGAGCTCTTAGCATTAATGTGGTTGCTTACATATAGAAATTATTCACTTTGAGATTTCCTCAAAAAACCTGTCTAGTCTCCATCTGCCACTTCAATGGATTATGAATCTCTCGTAGGTACTGTGCTGTACCTGTTAGCTCCATGGAACTATCTCATGTTTTTGGGATTCTCTCAGGTGAAACCAAAATGCCTGTGTCTGGACAAGTGAGTCACAGACAGGGTTCTGTGCCAGGTAAACTAGACTTCTAGTTGTGGATCCAAGTTTTCATGCAATAATAGAAATCCCCCCAAAAAACCCTACAGTGGGCTTGAGAGCATTGTCTGAATGCATCTTGTACTCAGTCTTGGAGCTGTAACCACTTTTCTGGGGAACCAGGTTCACTGGCCAGCCACCCTCGGGATGGAAAATCTTTTTCTGATATCCCATCTAAATCTTCTTGACACAGCTTCATGCCATTACTCTGGGAAAATTTGCTGCCACTGGTCACCAGAAAGAAGACGTGTGCCTGATCTTTTGCTTTCTCTTGTGAGATGTTGGGGAAAGGTATGAGGTCTCCCCTCAGCCTACTCTTCCCCAAGCTGAACAGACCAAATGATCTCAGTCTGGCTTCTCTTCTAGACCCTTTACCATCTTTGTAGCCCTGCTTTGGATACTCTCTGATAGCTTTGTATATTTTTATATTGTGGTGCCCAAAACTGCACACAGGACTCCAGGTGAGGCAGAGCAGAGTGGGACAATCCCCTCCCTTGCCCTGCTGGCGATGCTGTGCCTGATGCACCCCATGGCATGGTTGGCCCTCCTGGCTGCCAGGGCATTGCTGATTCATGTTCAACATGCTGTCAATTAGAATCCCCATCTCTCTTTCCTCAGTTCTGGTCTTCAGTGTCTCATCCCCCAATCTGTACATACATCCACTTTCTTACCATTAATGCAGCTTGATTCAGCTACTCACACTCAGCAGCCCTGGCTACTGACAGAGCATTTGAGTCATCCTCAGGGCATCCAAGGTGGCTAAGTTTCTCGCAGATTCAACATACAGGTTGCAAAAACCAATACCCTTCTACTATGGTAGATAGGGGCAAGGTAAGATACCCAAGGACATGTGTATTTGCCCTAGAAACCATGAATGGACTAATGAATTGATCCCTTCATTTACAATCCTGTCAATGGCAACCCAAACATCTATAGTGGGATTCAGTTGACAAATATCTGTATTGGGTGTCATGCAACACATTCACCTGGTTCAGGCAGAGATCAGAAGGAACATGCAGAAAACCTAGAAAACCTTCAATCATTTGTATCATCATTTGTAACCTAAATAGGATGGTCAGCAGTGATAAAATGATACTATATGCCTATATTAGTCAGCCAGAACTTTCAGCTTTCTACTAATGGGGAGTCACTCAGAGAGTAGAACTGTGTAAATAAAGATATCTAATACTGCTTTAGATTAACTGTGTTATAGCTACTGGCAACTGACACAACTGAAGCTGGAGCAGGGCATCTCCTTTCACTTCCTTCCAGATTTAGATCCTCTTAGTTATGAGTCATTTTTTTGTGGCACCAAATCCTGCCGCTATACATAAAAACCTCTTTCGAACTACAGAAATATCATCTAATCCTACCATCACCTTTTTGAAAATCAGCTTGTTCTCTTTAGTACCGGACTTCAAAATAAGTTTACACTAAGCTGACCTGAGGCTACGTAGGCATCCATCACTTTATTTTTGCTCCTTATTCCATCAGTCAGTATAGATGGATGCCTGATTTAAGAAGACTAAATCTCCACTCATGTAGATATAGTTTTTAAGCATTTGTAATTGATTTTCTACACACTGAATACAAGATCTTTGCCTTACTCAAGAAAATTATGTCATATGTTCCTGGAGACATCTCACCAACTCCAATGAAACACTCTTGTGGTGATCCTCCCATGTGTAAGGACAAGAGGCTTGACTCCATTTTCATCAGAAGGCTGATTTATTATGTTATATATTATACTGAAATACTACATTAAAACTATACTAAAAGAACAGAGAGAGAGGAAGGATCAGAAGGCTACAAAGACCAAGAATAAAATAGAATAGAATGAATAACAAAAATCCTGTGATTGTTCACAGCCTTGGCACAGGTGGCTGTGATTGGTCACTAATTGAAAACAATCCACATGGACCAATGGAAGATGCACCTGTTGCATTCCACAGCAGCAGATAGTTATTGTTTACATTTCTTTCCTGAGAATCTCACTCCTCAGGACGGGAAATCCTAGCAGAGGATTTTTCATAAAATATCATGGCTACAAAACACTAAACAGATATGTTGAGTTGAGTTTAATGGCAGTCTGGAATACCTATTTTTCAGTAATAACAGGTAAGATGAGTAACGCAAATGTAGATACTACAACACAAATGTCATAAGTTATCTTATATGCATTCCACTTTGGATTCCTATTTTTTCCCTCTTGCTCTCCATGGTGAATTATATCACATATTCACTAGCTTCTGACATTGTTCCTGCTAATTTTCTTTTATAAAACCCAAAATTTATTGCTTTTCTTTCAAGTTACTTTTATTAAATTTTTATACTACTTTGCTTCCTAATCACACTCCTAATTTATTTTGTAAATTTTCAAGTTATGCAGTGATATTTTAAAAAGCAATCCCAGAAACTTTCTAATTAAAATATCTTTGCATGGAAGAGTTTAATCTTTTAAAGAGCGGATATTATACTTGCTGCTCTCTCTTTGATCAGTCTTAAAATATGTGATGCTCATTCTGAGTTGATCAGTAATTTTTGTCTCTTGCAAAGAATTCTTTTATTCATTTTAAAAGTTTTGGGATTTGTATTACACCAAAGTATTTGTGAGAGGTCTGTAATCTTGATGGAAATTATTTAACTCATAGAACTTGCATAGACTTGATTGCCTTATCTAACACAATTTTGAATTTTGGGAAAGAGAGACTATTTTAAACAACTCAGTTCCATGAGGGAACAATTTTTCAGTAGTTAGTGGACAGAAAAGAAGGTAAATGTAGGCTCTGTGGAAAGACTAACTCTGGCTTCTGTCCCTAAAGACTACATACTTCCTTTATTATGTGGTGAGTTGACCCTGGTTCTATTGTTCCACCTCCTCAATTTGACTATGGAGAAAAATATGGCAAAATGCTCCGTGGGCTGAGATAAGGACAAGGAGATAATTCAGCATTTATGACCATAAGCAAAACAGACTCCACTTGGGGAGATTAATTTGATTAATCACCTATCAAATTAGAGGAGTGTAATGACAAATAAAACCACATTTTAAAACACTATAACCCACCCCTTCCTTCTTTCTAATTTTTCCCTGCCTTCCCCAGCCATTCTGAAGGACAGGAAACAGGTTCCAGTCAGCTCATCACATGTTGTGTCTGCTGCTGCTTCCTCTTCAGGGAGAGGACTCCTTATGCTCTTCCCCACCGTGGGCTCCTGTTTTCCTAGGGATACACAGGTCTCTCCAGGAGCCTGCTCCAGAGTCACTGTATGGAGTCACAGCTTTCTTCAGACATCCAAGAGCTCCAGCATGGGGTTTTTAACACTGGCTGTGGGTGGATCTCTGCTGCCCTGTGGACCTCCGTGGGCTGCAGAGGCACAGCTGACTCACCATGGTCTGTAACGCAGGCTGCAGGGGAATCTCTGCATGGTGCTGGAACGCCTCCCTCTCCTTCACTGACCTTGGTGTCTGCAGAGCTGTTCCTCTTGCATATTCTCACCTCTCTCTTGTAGCTGCTGTTTAGTAACACAGTAGTTTTTCCTCCTTCTTAGTTCTGTTTTCCCAGAGGCACTATTACAGTCACTGATAGGTTTGGCCTTTGACAGCAGGTCTGTCTTACAATCATGTGGCATGGACTCTATCAGACACAGGGAAAGGTTCTGGCATCACCTCACAGGAGCTATCCCTGCAGCCTGCTACCAAAACCTGGCCACATAAATCCAAAACAGCTTCATATGCTAGTTACATCCTCAGCTGCTCATGTTAACCTCTCTGTATGAACACCTGTGCAATCTGCTTTTCACTGTGAGGATGTCAACGTGTAATCAGTGTCTCTCAAAGTGTTTGCATTCTGGAAGGTCTGGGGCCAAAGCTACCCCAGAAGAGCACAGTTTGCAAAAAACTATAGCTGAAGGCTCTGAAGCTGTTATCTGACTCTATCTGACTGCAATTTTGATAAAACACTGTTGTTAAGTCTGCCTTGGATCTACTTGAATTTACTCAGTAGAGTTCACATCTAAATTAATAGACATATGTTGACCTTAGAAGGGATTTAAAAAAGCAAGTTTTTGATCCTTTCATACTAGTTATATATTGTGGTCAATCTCTAGCAGTACTTTGTAACAGAAGCTGTTAAAATTTTTCCTGGGGCAAAGTGATGCATAAGAAATTTTCATTTTTATCAGCAAACCTGCTTTCTTTTTCTTTTTTCCCCCATGCTTGTTAATGGAAGTGGATAAAAATGGGTCTACTTTTCTTTAGAAAATTTTAATGGAATCATAAATTGTATTTCCTTCTGTAAGAAAGTGGTAACCAGACAATATGGTTTGTACTTCTCCATGCAATTTTCTACTGTTTGGTTTAGATAAATATTAAAATTAGGTTATTTGAAAGCCTTCATTTACTGATGATATTAGCAACTGCCACTATTACTGCACTTATACTCCATTGACCTTTTAAAAACTCAGCCCTAAAACTCTGTTGCTCTGTTCTGATCAGATTGCATGTCTGGGGCTCTGGGATGATTTATCAGTTAGAAATTATTTGAAGGGGATGTCTGATTGTAATATATTTCCCTGATGGATCTTCCATAAAACTTACAACGGGCATAGAACGAGGTCACAAGCATGTAATTCAACTTAAAGTTTCCATTCTAAGTTTCAAAATCTCTGCAATCTGGCCTCATCTACAGCATACCCACAGAAAGAGCAAAGCAATGACCCTAACAACAAGAATGCAAATTTAATACTTTCCCCTTACACATATATCCTTTTCAAAATAATAAAGGAAAACTGCTTCAAATTATGAAAGAATCAAACATAGTGTATATGCATTATGAATGCTCATGAAAAGAGAAAATAGGAAGGATGCTTTATACTGTATGGGTGGTTCTACAGAACTGAGTTACAAAAAACATGAAGGAATCCTTTATAATGAGATAGTAGGAAAACTTTGAAAATATTTAGAGCAGTTATAACTTTTTGGCTGTATTCTTCCTCTCTTCTGAGATGGTGATAGAGAAACAGAATAATCAACAGCACAGTAAAACAATGTCAGTATAAAGTTAGTGGAAGGAAGCTATAGCTCAGAGAAGATACAACCTGTATCAGCATAGCTAAGTACAAATTTCATAGAATCATAGAATCTCATGATTTGGAAGGGCTCCACAAGGACAATCAAGTCAACTCCTGAACTGCATGGAACAACTGCAAGAATCACATCTCAGGCACCATGTACCTGAGAATGTACGTCTTTTTTCTCACTTTTAATTTTCAGCAATAAGTGAATATATGCTACTATTTCTGAAAAATACAGATGTATAACCTCTTTCATGTATATATGTATGCCAGCACTTGTGAAACAAATATCCTGTTTCCTTATAAATTTTTCCACTGCATCCAAAGGGCTATATTGGGCCTACACAGAACCTGCAACAACTGATAACAGAATTAGAGTTCAGGAAAATGTGGATTCACTCAGTATTCACCAATAGTCAGTCAGAACTCTCAACATGCAGAAGAGTTGTAAGGATCACACTGGAACACTGGAAGTATGGCATATTGACCTCAGCTTTAGAAGGGATTTTCTCCTTATAGTAATGACAATATGTCAAAGGTATTTGTGATCTGTTTCAAAGGTTCCCCAAACTGATGAAAATTATGCTTGACAGATCTAGTAATTAAAAACAAGAAATCAAATTCATTTGATTAATTTACGAAATGTGTTTGTGCCATGTTCCAAATCTGAGATCTGTCATTGAAAGCATTCAACTGCACCAAGGGGATTTTGTCACAAGAGCATGAAGCTGGCCACATACATTCAATAAAAAGAAGTATTACTATGTTAATTTTAATCTTCAGCATGTGCAGTTTTCAAGAACAAAAATATAATTAATTAATTATATCTCTGACTGCCTTTTATAAAATTTGCAATACCCTAGTGACCTTTTTATCCATGGATGGAAAAATAGCATACAACACACCTGTAGTTATCACTAATCCCCCAAAAATGCCACTTTATCAAAAATAAAATATTTTCTATTTCTATACATGAAGATGGCAAACACTCTTCAAAAATAATCAAAAGTAGAAGTGTATGAAGTAGGCATACTATGCATACTCTGTGTATTCACTGAAATGCTTACTTCATATCAAATTTTACTGAATTGCACCCTACCTGAGGAAGTGTAAAGGGACTTTAGTGTATAGCGTCACTACGAGTAAGGAAAGAGTGATGAGATTTATTTCAGAGAACAATAAGCAGCTTACTTTGGATCATAAGTAAGTTGGTGTCCTAGTTCCCTGGCTCTGTGATAAAACCTGGGCCTTATTCTAGACTCTGAGCACAACTGGTCAAGTGGAATCTCTGTAGAAGTTAGACTGAAGCAGTACTGTTCGCAATTCACTCTCACTTATTCAGTATTTAAAGGGTTGCTCTCTGAACCACCTGATATATAATTAGAATCAAGCCCTTAATTAACCCTTCTTAATGCATTTAAGATAATAACAATGATTACAGTCTTGTTTCATTGCAATAAATGGCAAATATCCCCAAAGTAATGTCATATAACGTATGTTCTCTGAATTAGTGCTCACCCGGTGATTCGAGTACCACTTACTGTGTCAACAGCACCATTTGTTGCCAACATGTTGGCTTTTTTTCCTCTTTGAGTTTTGCAAGAACATTCTAATAGTGAGCAATTTTGATGTTGGTAATCTACATAACTGACTGGAATGAAACAAGACAGGAGAAGTGTTAAAGCTGTGAGCCTTGAGAGCTCAACACTGCTTCTTTAAAACCCAAAACCAAGTCTGAATTCCCATTTAGATGCTTCGTTGGACAATGAATTAAACAGGACACTGAATTAAAATCTGCCCTGCTTAAGAGTCTAACGTTAATTCAACAAAATAAATGGAAAAATTACTATTCCTTTCAGGACCATTTTTGGACCAGATCCAAGAAGCATAATTTTCCCTCTTACAAAGAAGCAGCTCTTCATGCAGCAGGCAGTTCCTGAGCTCCAGTGAAAGCTCTGAATGAGTAAAATGTTGCCCTATATATATATATATATAGGCATATATATTACTGACTCATGGTCAATTTATTGTCTACCAGCACACCCATGTTCAGATTTTTTATATCTGACCATATTTCAAATTATAATGTTTTGGATTTTGGGCAGGCACAGATTTTTCAGAAAATTCTTATCTGAATTAAATATCTGAAAAGTTCTTAATTTTAATTTCAGATGAAAATTAAATTACAGCAAGGGGCAGATGCCTCCTCTTTCAGGCTGTAAGCAGTTTCAATGCTATAAAGCTCATGAATTTCATCTATTTGAATGAGTAATATCACCAAGGGTGTAACCAGTCTGTCTTGCATCAGACAGATCTGAATCTGTTGTTTTGAGTAGTCAAAACAGGGACATTTGGGCACAGCAGTCTGAGCTACTGAAAGGAATGAGGCCCTCCTCATTACTAGGTGTCCAGCAAGCTAAGGGGCATTGAGGATCTGTCATGGACAAGGACAGAGTAAATGGCAACACCCAGTGGTTAAAGATCCTGGGGTTTATTTAAGAAGCAGGAAGATTAGAGCTTTTACTCCACTCTTACTGCTTCACTCCCTCACTTCGTCACTCCCCTCCAGCCATATATTCAATAGGTCTTGACATGCTTTTCTGGCAGGGGCATCCCTACTGTTCCGGGAATGTTGGGCAAAAATTCATGTTGGTCTTTGCCATGCTGCTGCTCACCATGAGCAGCCTTGTGTATTACTTCACAAAGCCCCAGGCCATCCCCTGGCATTTTTCTGTACATAGTACTCAGATTTACATGGTCTTCACCCATGTCCAAGATTTTTCCTCCTATCAAGGTATTTACCCATTTTGAGAGAATACTTCTTCCTAAATCTCAATAGCCAGTGTGCAGAAGCACAATACATGATAATCTTTCTGACTTGCTGTTCTGTCTTATGGCACTTGTCAACTGGAGGATTCAGGACATGCTAGTTTTCTTCAGTTCAAGTTTCATCAGTATTTTCAGAACATATGCACCCAATTATCTGCCATGTCAGCATGCACATTTTAAGCTAGTTTCTCACAAGAAATATGACTTTGTAAAAATTACTATGGTATCACCATTTCAGATCATAATATATTATAAACAACTGTGAAAGAAATGTCAGTATTCACAGATGATTCCTCTAATTCCAGAATTTTTCTTTTTGTGAACTTTTTCTCTGTCTTTGCACTGCTGCCTCTGGCAAAATAGATATGATTTTCTAAAAACTGGATTTCACTATGTAAGTACTTTTCGAGTATTCATATTGTTTGCAATCACTTTTTTGCCTAGGCCAGATGTAGTAGTTATATACTTGTAGCGAGATAATTTATCAGAGTGAAAGCCATTAACTCATTTCAGTATTTAATCACCAAATAAAAATTTACTAAGCAAAGCAGCAATTATAATTTAAAATGCATAGATATTGAAAACAAAAATTAAGAATAAGTAAGTTACTTAATTTCAAAGAAATGGTTATATCTGGAAGTCAAGACTGAGGTTATAACTTGGTCTGAAGTTCTTAACCTTTTCATAAGAGCCCTGTAGGGCACTATTCTAACAATGATCATGAAGAATTCCCTATACTAAAAGGTATAACCAAGATCATGTGCTCAGAATCAAGGGTTATAAAGGAATGGTTTTTGATAAAACAAATGTCATCTTAACACCTATATGTAAATTTAAGTGCCATCATGACATATTTACTAGACATTATAAAATATTGCACAGAAATTGAATTTTGCAAGAGTTTGTGCTACTAGAAATTGTTCCAGGAGCTGTTCCATGTTCTGGACAGAAAGCAATATAACTTTGTCTTTTAAGATGTTTCTAGGTCTTTTATTTTGACACATTCTAGCACCCCAAATACTGTGGAAGTAAAGACCTCTGAAAGCGCAAGGCATTGCATGGCTTATTGGTCTGAGGGTGAAAAATCCTGCCTGCAGAAAACACTGGTACTCCCTGAAAACAGTGATGAAAACAAGGGCTGGAGAAGGCTGACAGACGGATGGTTAATTTGTCTGATGAGGCTCAGTACAGGTCAAATAGACTTTTGTGTATTGAGTCATCATAATGTGTCTGAGGCAGACAGTCATCTCTCTGGCTGGCTTTTAATGTTTTGGGGACAGCTAATGGACAATTTGTATTGTTCAGCATAGAACTGGATGTGATTTCTCCATCTCGTGATCATGTATTGGAAATTACTAGGATGATTTTAGTTGCAAGGTCACTTAAATCATCCAGCCAAACAACAGGAAAGTTCAGGGAAATTGCTTTTTTTCTATATTCTATACCTTGAATAACCTGAGAATGTTTCATTAGTCGTAAATATATAGTCAGATTCATAGTTCTATGATCTAAACATTTAGCATTGGCAATGCAGAGATCTGGTAATTTTCAGTGAGTGGATGAAAGCCTCTGTTAGATACTAGCAACACCTCTTTACAGAAAACAATACAAGTTGTGCTGTTGCAGCATTTTTTTGCCACTCAAATTTCACTTTTCAACACGTGGTTTACCTGATGTAGATTTAAATTGAAATTAATTACCACTGTAAACCAAATTGATTTTAAATTTTTAAACATGTGCCACAAATATTTCACACTTTCAAATTATGGGCATTTTTTAGTGAATTAATATAATAAATTGTTGATTAGTACTATCATAAGCCAGATAAAATTAGTTTAGAACTGTTTATTGCTTATCAGTCAGAATTGCTAGTTCTTATAGTAGTACATTTCTACCTAGAATTCTATTACATACTATAAGTCATAGAATGACTTATATTAGCTCTTAGATATATATATGCTGGTGGTGTGAATGTGTACAGACCCTCTGGAAAATTATTTTTTTCTTCTCAGAACACTTTATTAACCTACTGAGAAAGTAAATTCTACAGTGAGAGTTGATAATGAGAGAAAACTATTTCAAGACAGATCTTTATGTTGAAGTCTTCATTTACTCAATTACATAAATGCATCATTTGTGACTCATTCTTGCTATCAAGAGATACATTTTACACTGCAATTTTCAAGACCTAATTATTGACAAAATATTTTAAAATTACTTGTTTTCTTGTTCCTCCCTCTCTTCAAATTTGGTGGCTTTGGATTTAAGAATTAGAAGGTAAAAAACACTGGATGACAGAGTCAGCCTTGCCAAATACCTTCAGCTTTGAAGGGCATCTTCACCATTGCAGATTGGAATAGAACTCAGCTCATAAGTGAATGGATCAGATCAAAGAAAATACAAAGCTTACATCTGAGACAAACCCAATCAAAAAAGAGATTTGATTGTGTCATATTTTCATGCTACATATTTTTCACTGTTTCCTTGTTTCAATATATGTTTGCTTGGGCCCTGTGGGAGGACATTTGTTTTTATGCCTTCTTCCACATTCTGATCAATAGATATTGCTTGGAGAACAAAACCACCATAAATAACCCATAAAGAAAGGCTTTCTTAGCTTAATTTCAGTGCAATAACATACAGATTATAAAGAACAATAGCAGCACAAACCATTAAGAGGGCTCTTCGGAAAGCAGTGGTCAAAAATCAAAATCACAAAATTAATATTACATTAAAAAACATGGTGAATTTAGAATTGTATTTTGGTGGAAGAAAAATTTAAAAATGAGAGAATGACAAATATTTCAAACTGCAAGCAGCAAAGTGATAATCCGTGATTATTTGTGTTTAAATTAAGAATGTAATTTAAATGCTTAGTTAGATCTGATCTTAAAAGCCTAGATTCTTCTAAGTTTGAATTCTTAACTGACACAAATTGTTTTATATGGAATTCTGAGAAAGGACCTGTTACTAAAGAATGGATCAGTTAATGATTAAATCAGCTTTAACCTCTAAAATTGAACTAGAATAGTAAATCACAGATTGTTCACTTTCCACATAAAATTATTTCCACACTAGACCTTCATACAATACGTGATGTGAACTCACAATATCACAATTTTTTATGGTGGTTGCCAGGCCCAGAGCTCTAAAAGGACCAAATCAGAAAAAATCTATATGAAAGAAACAAATTGGTTAGCAAAAAAGCTCTTTAAAATTAATAAATCATTAGGGTAGACAATAGCCCATTTTGCCATTGATTACTAATATTTTTTTTCATCATTTTTCTCTACATTTCTTATTTTTAATTGTTCAGTGGACAACTGCAACCTGCAGATTGCTTCCCATAGCTACTTAGAATTTTCTGTATATATCTAGTCATCACTATCCTATGCTATTATTTCTACTTTTGATATATCTGACTGCATAAAGAGCAGCAGAGAATAGCAAACAGCAAATAACAAATACATATGTCCATGTGAGAATGTCTTGCTTCTCATATGAGCAGGTATCTACAAAAAAAAATTTGTATTCCCCAAGCATCCCTACAAGAACAAATTGTTTCTGTAAATATTTCATGTGTAAAAAAACCAAAAAACAACAACAAAAAACCCCCCAAAAAACAGGTTGGAAACAGTTAAGTAAACACCTACAAATATTTGGATTTAGACAAATATTTGTAAACATTGTATTAATACATTTCTCCATATTTCTTTACATAGCTTTCCTTTTATGCTTTCTAAAATGCACACAAAAATAAAATGTAGGAACCAGGGAGCTTTTAAACCAATTTTATATTTTTTATTTGCCTTATTCTATATATGAAATAGAGTTAATAAGGGAGTCTCAATTATTTTTGTTTTCATTCATTAATACTGTTTTTAAAACTTGTAGCAAGTACATCATATCTCTCTGGGAATATTATTATTACATTCTCTGATTGTTATCTTATGTCATATGGCAAGTAATCAACTACCCAATTTTTGTTGAAAATCGCAAAAAGACTGTCATATAAGATATAAGAAAGCAATTTCCTGAATTCATTGACCTTTCAATTGATATCATAACACAGCATAATCACTAGGCATTTAAATTAGCAATGTAACTCAGCGTAGACGGATAACTGTGAAATCTCAAGGGCTTGTTGCCTGAACAAGACCACAGCACTGTAGCTAAAAGGGTAAATGTGCTTCATGTTTAGGGATGACCTTTAAGTCCCACAGCTGCCTATCATACGTCTTGTTAATCTGCACTGTTGTTGGGTTCATCTGCTTATTTTATCCTTCTTTTTTTGTAGAAGTTTAGTTTTCAGTCAGGTCTGACACTTCTGCCACAGGTGCAACACAGGTCTGTATGCTTTACTTGCCGTAATCTAGGCTCAGAGACATCTGCCTGAGGAAAATATTTGAAACTCAAAAACAGATTTACCCTTAAAATCTTGGTCTTTTAAATGAAAAATAAAATACAAGGGAGTTTCATACTCTTTGTTTATATATATATATATATATTTATATATATTTGATTATAGTTTGATTAGAATCATCTGGCATGATTTTAGCTTCCTTAAGTTTAAATATCCAGCCTAATTTTTTATACTCTTTATGGTCGTCAGAGAGGAGCTGACACTCACATCCTTTTATGGTTATTCTAGTACGTATTCAAAGATGAGGCAAAATAATTCCTGCATAAAGATCTGTCTCCATTTCCGTGCTGAGGATAAATAGCAGCAGCCCCTCTGACACCATGCAGAAGAACTCGAAGACAAGCAGGGAGAAGAATTACAGGACAGGCTTTTAGAAGAAGTCACTGTTGGGATAAGAATTCAAGGTCTGCAAAATTTTGTTTATTCAGAGTCACTCTTATGTGTACAATTATAGCCTTTCTGGGAACATGAAAGTGTAGATGCATGATTTCCTTTGTTTGAACTCACAAAATTAGAAATTTTCAGTTTGTGATCCTTTGAAATTATATATACATGTGTACAGGGACTGGACCCGCATAAATAGGATCACAATTCAGCATAAGTCATGTCCCATTAACACAGGGGAGATTAATGAAAATCAAAACCAAACCAAAACAAAACAGCTGACTTCCTTAACCAGTACTTCAGTTTGTGAAGTCAAATTCCATAACCATTGACTGGAAAAACTCTGGAAGAAATCTAAGGAGAGTTGTTTGATGAAGGACTGGAAAATTTGATTCATTGATATCTGACAGTGGTGTTTGAAATGAGTTTGGGATTACTTGCCCTAGAGGCCAAGTGCTGTACCACTGAAAACCCTTGACACTGACAAGAAAGTTGTTAAGGACTGATTTCAAAAAGCAGTTGAACAAACATTCTTATCCAATAAGTCACCTCTTTTGGACCTTCACAGCTATATTTTTGCTCCAGTTGAATTGATACCACTATTCCTTTATACCACAGAGTGAATTCTGGTTATCTAATTCAAACCTATTCACTCAATATTACCTACTAGTTAGCTGAAAACCCCAACAAATTTATGCTATAATAAAGTAACATCCCTAATGAGCTGACGGTATATGATATTGGTAGCTTGAAAAGCAGTACCAGAATGTTGCTCTTTGTAGAGAAACACAAGTTAATTGATAAAATTCAAGTTAGTTTTTCTTTTAACTGGGGAAAGGACTACAGTTTACTGTACACAAATCACTCTGTTCTTTTAATCTACTTTTTTTTTCCTCTCTGACATATAAACTTTTCTAAAATAAGCAGTAATTTTCAGGGTTTATAACATTCATTATCCCCACTGCTTATCTTGTGTAGCAGGCTTGTGCTTTTTAAAAGGACATTTTTCTTCTTGTAATGCTGTTTACTTTTCACACAGTACTTTTACAGAGAAAATGTCACGTTATAAAGTGTCCAGGTAACCTCTATGCAATGTTTTTTTTAACCATAACTTTATTTTACAAAAAGGCTTTTTAACAGCAAACCCATATCAAAGCACTGCAGAATTTGGAACAAAACAAAAGTTTCACAGTAAGGAAAAATCAATGATATTTCAAATAAATCAAGATTAAATCAAATCAAGCCAGTTTAACAGAGGATTTTAAAGCCAAACAGTGACTTGGCTTACCTGATAGCCAACCACAGGTACAACATATCAGATGAATATAAAGCCAGTAGTAAATGTCTGTAACCTCTCTAATCTCATATTATAAACAAATACAAATACACTGAGCTAGTTTCTGACATTGTTATTGGCAAGTATTTGTTCCACAGGATGTCCTTCAGTAGGGCAGAAATAAAATTCCATGCTATTTTATATAAGATGGCAGAAATTGACTTTTATCATCAATCAGCTGTATCATTTCAAGTAACTGTGAAGTACTGAAAGTCAATAAACATATTGGAGATATCAATTAATTATTAGAATGTCTAAATTGAAATTCAGTAAGCTGTTTCAAAATATGCAGGCCTTAATTACTTCCTTTTGCACAGAACACATGCTAGGTAGATTTTTAGAATAGTATGTTTCATTAAACACAGTATTTATTTATCAGTCCTAGTGGGGTGAAAGGTTTATAGCACATAGTCAGCAGTAGAAGAAAAAATATTTGACTTGAACTTATACATTTGTTTTTATACTGTAAGTGATTTTGGCATTTATAAACTGGTTTTTGCTCTGGGCTCTCTAAATCTCAGCTAAAATGCCAAGCTAGTCATCAGCCATCCATTTCCCTTTCATCCAAGTGCTCTGCACAGTGTAGAACCTGACACAGTAGAAATTGTGCTGATATTCTGCATACATGCACAGTCTCAGTTTATTGTTTCAGTTGCCAGTTAAGCCTGGCTATTTTTGCATAAAATAGCACATCTGACTTATCAGTTCAGTCATGAAATATAAAGTGATAATCATAGTTGAAAAATGAAGTTTCTTTCTAAACAACCCCCAACATTATTAGCAGGTAGCTAGCTCATAGCAACAAAATATAAAGATCCAACTTTTTGATAGCAGTTCATAGTTTATGATCCATCTTGTAGTAGTCTAATATTTTAAATAATCATGTTAAGGGTTTAACTCAGAAGAGGGAAAAGAAGAGCTAAGGCCACATTTCCCTACTAAATATTAGTCAAATGTACCCAGTGAATTCACCAGACTTCCTAAAAACTGTCAAACAATGAAAAATATCTGAATGTTTTTAGTTACACAAAAATGTAGCACCAAATGTGGGATACATCTCATTTAGCTTTATTAACATTTGAGGCATCAAACTTTTAGCTAGATAGACATCCACTGTATGCTCAGTATCTTCCTACAAGGAAGAAAGCAAGGAAGCAAGAGGTATTAGATACGTGATTGTAGCATATCAGAATTTGTGTAAGAAGGGTCCCACTCCTCGTGCAATGTTAAAAGGATAAATATTTTTATCTGCTACTGCTATTAATATATTTAGGAAGCATTTACATCTATTTCACTGGAAGGTAACGCCTCCAGTCACATCTCAAACTTTTGCTTTAGAGTCTTGACTCGTTTTGTGGACCTAGAAAACATGCAAGTGTTTTGCAACATGGACCTTTTCATTTTTCCCAGCTGGTTGCTGATTTGTATAAAACAAATTATAAAGATCATTTTCAATTAATTTATTTTCATTAATTTGTATGGTTACTCCTTTTCAATCACTTAATCTTGTTAGTGTCTTAAAAGGAGAACAGAGACATTTTGGTTGAGTATCAGACAGTATGGGTTTTACTTTCGTATTTTTGCAGTTAGTTTAGTATTTTGAATTCTCACAAATCCCTGTATGTTCTTATTCACTCTTTATAATTATTTGCTATGTGAGTAGTGGTAACTTCAGGAGGACAAAAAATCCTAAACTTCTTGCAGAAAATACAGGCTATTTGTCCCAAAACATTTACTCTCTGGTGGTTTTTTCAGTTCAATTTTCCAATGCAGATCATCTTCACAACAGCTGCACTAATAGTCAATACTCCGTGCCAGGTCCTATTTTCTGATCCATAGAACACATTAAATCACTTTTACTTGCTAGTTTGCCAATTAGCTTTTTCCATTGGATGAGTTTTCTTCATCAATTAAAATTATTGGTGATCATCTAAAGTAATTTCCCTAGTTCATTGCCACTATTTTTGTGCCACTATTGAAGCTAGTACATTATGCCTTTTCCGGCCATCTTTTACCTGTCTACTGATCTAAACAGACTAATGGTGATATTTAAATTACAGTGATGGATCTCAGACGTGCTCAGTAAGAAATTGGGATCCTCTCAGAATTTACCTTTTTTGTTTCCTTTATTTAGATACACAGAATCATAGAATGGATTGGGTTGGAAGGGATCTCAAAGATCCAAAACCCCCTGCCATGGACAAGGACACCTTTCACTAGACCAGGTTTCTCAGACCCCCAGCCGGCTTGCTTTTGAAGACTTACAGGAATGTGAATGGAGTTTCATCCACAACTTCCCTGGGCAACCTGTTCCTTTGTCTCACCGCTCTCACAGTACAGATTTTCTTCCTATCCAATCTAAAGTTACTCTCTTCCAGTCTGAAGCCATTCCCCCCTTGTCCTGTGACTACATATCCAAGAAAAACATCCTTCTTGAGCTTTTTTGTATGTCCCTTTTATGTACTGAGAGGCCACAATAAGGTTTCCCTGGAGTCTATTTGCCTCCAGACTGAACAACCACAACTCTCTCAACAGGTCACCATAGGAAAGCTGGTCCAGCCCGCTGATCATCTTCATGGCCTTCCTCTGCACTCCTTTTATCATGTCCAAAATAGTCCTTACTATTTTGGGGGTCCCAGAGCTGTATACCTGAGCTGAGATTCAAGTGGGGTCTCATGAGAGCAGAGTAGAGGGACAAAATCATCTCTTTCAATGTGCTGATCACACTGCTTTTCATGCAGCGCAGGGTTTGGGTGGCTTTTTGGGCTGCAAGCACAGATTTCTGGGTCATGGCAAGTTTTTCATCCACCAATAGTTCAAAGTCCTCCTCCTCAGGACTTTCAATCCACTCATTGGCCAGGCTGTGCCTGTATTTGGGATTGCCCTAACCCCAGGTACAGGATCTTATGTGTGACCTTGTTGGAATTCATAACGTTTGCACGTGCCTACCCCTCTAGTACGTCAAGGTCCCTCTCCATGGCATCCCTTCCCTCCAGTGTCTTGACCACAGGACCCAGTTTCCTGTTGCCAGCTAACTCATTGAGGGTGCATTTAATGACACAGCCTATGTCACCAACAGGGTTGTTAAAGAGTGCTGGTCCTAATACTGACCCCTGAGTGAGGAGGATCACTAGTCACTTGTCTTCACTCAGACATTGAGCTGTAGACTGCAATTCTTTGAATACAACCATCATTTCAATCCCTTATCCACCAACTGGTCCAACCACCAAGGCCAAATCTCTCCAGTTTTAGAGACAAGGATGTCATGCGAGCCAGTGTCAAATGTTTTGCATGAATCCAGGTACATGACATCAATTGCTCTTCCCAGCACTGTAGCTTTAAAACAGAAGACTACATAATTTGTCAAGCACTATTTTCACTTGGTGAAATAGTGGAAATAGTGAAAATAGTGAAAAGACGTACTGACTGTCAGCAATCACCTCCTTATTTTTCATGTACCTTAATAAAATTGCCATGAGGATCAGCTCCATGATCCCTTTTCAGGGAAACTTGTGGATACAGAGAAAAAACTACAATACATTCTCGTCTAGATGGGTGGGAAAAAAGTGCACAACAGAGCACATTTGCTCAACACCACAGACAACAATTCTGGCTCAAAACTGAATAATTTTATCCAAACCTTTCAAAGAAGTTAGAGGCATTTTTTTTCTTCCCTTGCCTGGGCTTCAAACCTGCTTTAAAAAAGAGAAAACTGTCATTGACCAAGACATCTTTTTCTAATGTATACCTAATTTCTAGTCATTTATAGAAACACTGGGAGGTGGGGGGTGAAGATAGTGATTTTTTCAAATGACTGTTTCATTGGCACACCAATGGCCCCCCAGGGGGTGGAGAGCATCCTTTAAACCTGCCAGTCACTCGATGCTCTCCTTAGAATTTCTGGGTTGATAGACAGTGCCCAGCAGGGGTCAAGGGTGGGGAAAGGAAAGGTGATTGACACCCCATCTGGGGAAGGAAATTTCAGGGAGAAACCAAGGGAACTGAGGCAAGTCATGACATTACACCGCAATACAAACTGTTTCAGTGTGGATCCACTGTAGGGATGAGTCCTGCTGGCAAAACTGGTCCAATATGGGCTCCTCTCTCCGCAGGGCACAGATCCTGCCAGCAGCCTGCTCCATGGGGTCCTAGTCTCCACTGGGTGTATCCGCCCACTCCGCCGTGGAGGCCTTCATGAGCTGGAGGGGGACAGTCTGCCTGTCTGGAACACCTCCTTCCCCTGCTTCTTCATTGACCTTAGTGTCAGGACAGTTTCTCTCACTCTTTCTCCTCACCTTTGGAGCTATGAACAAGATTTTCTTCTACTTCTTATGTTATCACAGAAGTGCTGCTGCTATGGCTGATTGGCTCAGTTTTGGCCAGCAGTTCTATTGGTCATAGAGGAAGCTTCTGGAATATTCTAAAAGTCACACCTGTAATTCCCACTTCTATCAAATCCATATCAAACTCATGTAATATACCACATTACTTCAGAATAATTTTCTTCTATTTTTCTGAACAGAAAAATAGATAAATAAATGCCCTTATTGTTTGTTGCAACTGAGCACCAAAGATGTAACATGATGTCACTGGAAGCCTTGAATGTGAGCTCCTAGATTGTAACACAGGCCTGGATCTCACTAAAAAGGCTGTATAAACACTAAGTCACTCAAAAACATAAGGCCTAAAAAGTTATGTGTCTTATGAGTAGTGAAATACAGTCAAACATTGAATTATGTCCTTCCTTTCTACTTATATTGAATGAGATCTGAAATTCACAGCAGTCAACCTGGTAATAAAATGGTAATAAAACATAAAAATGGATTTGTCAGACCCCTTTCACATCAACTTCCAGAGCTCAGCAAAAGATATATTTTTATTCATCTCAGATAGGGATCTAAAATTTAAAATTTCTTCAGGAGCTTAGGGACTTAAGTGATGATTTTAGACATGAGCAAATGATCATTGTTTCTCTTACAGTTCAGGATATACTCTCATACCATATTTTTATACCATAGCTTTTGTCATATCCACATGCCATATTCTTAGCATTAATTTAGTAAAGTGGTTTGTGACTTCATATTCATTTTATGCTGAATTATTAGTTTTTCATAGAATGCTTTTCGTTGGAAGGAAACATTAAATATAGCATTAATTTAGTAAAGTGGTTTGTGACTTCATATTCATTTTATGCTGAATTATTAGTTTTTCATAGAATCATAGAATGCTTTTCATTGGAAGGAAACATTAAATGTCATCTAGTCCAACCTTGCCTGCAATATCCTGAAACATCTTCAACTAGATCAAGTTTTTGGAAACTCTGCCCAACCTGACCTTGAGTATTTTCACATTTTTTAGTCTTTAATATCTTACATCCTCTTTCTCCCTGCAATTCTCTCATCCTTAGGTTGAATATAATATAAACAATGTGAAGGAAAGGAATAAAGTCTGTGTTATTGGTCAGCTCAATTTTTCGGCACATAAATAGGATTAATCTTTTCCAGGATGATAAAAATTAGCTCAAGATTCTCAATAATTGCAAAGAGGAAATAGAAATGAGAGCTGAAACATTTTCACACCATGACAAACTTTAATGCATATATTTGAGATAGTCTAAGAATACTTAGCTTTATTAGGTTGTCATATCATGTTGTACATTCCCAAAATGTAAGTATCATCAGCTGCCTGTTTAATTTCCCTGTAAAAACTCTGTATTTGACTAGTTCATGATGTAGACTGTTCAGTCTTCATATATTTTTTAAAATGGAAGCTGGTTTAGAGATGATGTCTTACAATATATTGTGAAGTTACTCTGGGAATGGAGAGTCTGGTCCTAATATCACAGTTCAATTTAAAAATTACATATATTTTTATGATTCCCAATGTAAGGCAAATTTTGACTATTCTTAGCACTTTGCCTCCATCTGTCCTAGAGAGTTTAAAAAACATTAATATGAGAAATACTTTTGACAAGAAAGAACATCAAGGCACAAAAAAAGAAATACTAATTAATAGGATAAATCCAGATGTCCAAGTTCCATCCTAGAAAGGAAACCTTATATGTGTTAAAAAAAAAATAAAATTGTGTAATGTCTCTTGGCAGTGAATAAAAAAAAGCAGATATGCTGAACAATTTTAATGGCTGTTATACAATGAAATTAATCATGTCGTAATCTTCATTGACTATATCAACCAGATTTTATTGACTATGAAGAAAGACCTGAATAAAAAGCTTGGATAGACACATCTAAACTCTATACTTAGTGACAAATCCCACTTAAAACCATTTTTTAGCTTTATTTCTTTTTCTAGAAAAAATAATGAAAGTAATCATAAAACTACTTGTGACAAATCCCACTTAAAACCATTTTTTAGCTTTATTTCTTTTTCTAAAAAAAAAAAAATGAAAGTAATCATAAAACTACTCTTATTTTCTAAAACCTTTATATCTTTGTCTCTTCTAGGGGCTTTTTGCTGTATTTCTGTTTGAAGGTGATGGGTTGGGGGGGTTTGGGGTTTTTTGCATTTTTATCAGGAAGTTAATAACCTAAGAAAATCTAGACAGAGGAAAAGAGGATAGTATAGCAAGGCAATTTTTGATCTTTCAGTATTAAGTTGACATATTTTTCATTTAAGCCACTTATAAAATTAATTTATCTTGCCAGATAACTATAAAAACAAAATAATTTTATAATTACTGCTGCTTGCTCCTCTTTCTATGTGCTTCATTCCTCTTATATATTTTCATATATGCAAATATCAGCCTATAATTTCTCTCTTCACCATGAAACTAATATACTGTGATGGAATGCTAATTTAATTGAACTTACTTTGAAGCGGATGTTGAGCTGTCATTTCAACCAAAGTTTCAATATATCTTGTCTAAATACTGTGTAGTTTCTTAAAGAATAGTCTTTGCAAGCTCATAAACCTCTTCTTAAATACATTTTGATAGGTTTAGACATCATGAAGAGAACTCTTTTTTGCAAACTCTTATTCAAATGTAAGTTGTCATGCTTTAGTTTGGTGTTTCCAAGGATATGAGAGTTATAAGGAGTCAATATCCATCTGGTACTGAGGTTGATGACTAAATAAAAAGCTTATATTTCAGAACTAATTATTGTACAAGTTATTTGCAACCAGGCCTCTACAAAACTCTAATTAAAAACACAAACAAATTCCCACAAATTGGACTCCCATTATATGCACTGACAGATGCATTACTTCTATACTGAAATTGCCATTTCTAACAGTTAGACCCAAAAACTCCCTAGGAAGATTTTGCATCATGCTGCTCCATAATGGTCAAGATCCCGTGTCCTGGTAGAGTTTTCTAGGACCAACTGGCTGGTTTTATCATCAAAGTATATCTGACTGACAGCACCATCTATTCATGAGTCCTGGAAAGGTCAACAAGATGCATTTAGAACACATATTTGCAACTGAACTTCTGCTTGAAAGGTGAATTAAAATAATGGAACTGTAAATAAGGGGATGCAACAGAATATAAATAAGAAAGAAATCCTGAAAGACTTATGGCAAGGTTCTTTAATAGAACAGGAAAATTACTTGTATCTAAGGCAATTATAAAAAAAAATTCTAAATTTTTCCAGACTAAATCAAATTTCTGAAACATAATGTTTATCTTTCCAACTTTTCTGGCATAGCAAGCATGAAATTCTCTCCTGGACAAATCCTATAATTACAAAATTTTTGATGTTCAGTGTTCTTGCCTAAAATAGAAAAAGAATGTATGTATAAGAGACTGTTTCTTTTCCAAAGAATAAAAAGACATTTTCAAAATACACAGACTTCATAACTGAAAGACTACCATGCTGAAGTTGAGAGTTTCCATATTAAAGAACAATAATTTGCACAGCAATCAAAGGAGAGAATGATCTGAAATATTGGTAGGTTGCAGATATATCCAGGATAAAGAGCCATCTTTAATCCTCTAGCAACTGGATGAGGAAAAAATAAAATAAATAAATTTGTGGGGTTGTTTGTGTCTGTGACCACAGGAACACTGTAGCAATGAGTTGGAAGTAGACTCCCAAGAAAGATGGAGGAAATAGGAGAAAATGAAAAAATAACCCAGAAATATGCATTGACATCACTATCACATAGAAGCTACTGTTTTCTAGGCTCCAAAATTGCAGTAATGCAAAAAGGCAACTTTCAGACTCACTGGCACAGAATCCTAAGTGTCAAGGCAAGGTGAACAGGACTTCTGATACCTCCTATAAAAACAGAATAGCAAGTTGTTTATCCTCAGTTCATCTGCAATATGAATCAGCCCTGACACAACTTAATCTGTGATCAAAGGGGGTGCATGAACCAAAGTGATTAGTGGTACAGCTGAACGAAGCACAAGCAAATCCAAATACATCCCCCAGGAGTTTACTGAAAAAAATACAGAATATAAACTAATGGTTTCCAGCTCTAAACATTCCAAAACCCCATAAAGTCTTTATTACATGTGTAAAAGGTTTGTTATGTGAATATTAAAATGTTGATGCCTTGACTGGTCATTTTCATTGATTAATATTTCATTTTCACTGATTATGATTGATTGAAAAACAAAAGGAATAGTTGAGTTCTAGAAAAAATATGTTATGTAATGTTGTGATACATTTACTATATTTTTTTATTATTATTATTTGACACAATTATGTTTTTGGATGTGTGGATCTTTTACATTATCTGCACTAACATATATGAAAGATTTTGCTTGTCTGTTGCAGGCTATTCTTGAAATACCAAATATTTCTATTATTTCAATGTTTCAACCACCAAAGCCAAACAAAGCTACATTTAATTTTTTTCCTATATTCTTCTTAAATGTCTGCAATTAAATTCAAGTCTACTCAAGTAGACATGCTTCAGGGGAGCACAGATTTAGATTACTTTAATGGAATCTGAATTTCAACTATTGATACACTTCTCTTTAGCACACTAAATATTGACACTAGGTTACACTGACATAAAGAGCTAAACTTTTCTAGAATACAGCTGACTGCAGATCGGAAGTTTTCAGCTGTTTCTAAACTGCAGGGAATACACATGCTGCATCTTGTGATCCCAGTGCCTTCACTTTTCATGTAATTACTCTCTTGTCAGCTCTGTCCTTCTTTCCAGTAATTCCTGCTCATTCCAATTGGAGCTTCCACTAAAATGGAAACCACAAGCTGCTCCCTTCCCACCACTCTCTCTGGTGAAACAGACAAAAGGCAGAGGTAAGAACAATATATGACAAACAGCATGAGATAAGAAAACAAACATTAACAGCATAATTATTAAGAATAAAAATCTACAAAACTAGGGTGATTTCCATGCAAAGATGCTCACTGACCAACCTGGTACCATGCAACACTCAAAATAATAACAAAATGGCAGCAGATCCTTTGTGGCCCACCTTTCTTTCCCCAACCATAATCCACGCCCCCTCCTCCTCAGAAGTGAGAATCCCTTGTTCCACCGCATGGCAATTAAGAATAGCAATCTATAAATGCCCACACCAGGCTCTGCCTCCTCACAGCTACTGTGAAAAAATGAACTTTGTCCCACTGAGAGCCAGGACACACTCTACAGTTAAAAACTGTTTGTTGACCTTCAGAGGGAGCCTCCTGTACTTCATTTTGTGATACAATATAAAAATGGTAGATCAGCTAGAAAGTAGAAATTGGACAATGTGTGCTTTTGTAAGGAAAAAAAGTTGCAGCATATACACATGTGGTTCGTTTACCAAAGGATTTCTGAGTAACCTTGCAAATGACAATGCAGTCCACTGAAAAATGATAGCAGCTGTCCATCTGTTTAATTTAGGATATGATAAATGGCATGATTTTATTTGGATTTTTCTGCAACTAGAAGAGATGAGATTCAAAATCAAGCTGGATATCTGTCTGCTCTCTCAGTAATTTCACAGTAGGGTTATCAGAGACTATTCTGTCTAGACTAATTGAAGGAAAGTTCATTGCTGTTGGAAATAGGTATCTGTGAAGTAATGTTTCATTTCAACCAGGAAGACAAATTGCTGTGTGTCTTACACTTGAAATAATTACAGTAACCCCTCTAGAGAAAGGAGGTAATATATGGGAATAATCTGTTAATTGTGATATGTGATATGTTATCCCTGTGAAGCTCAATATAACAAGAACTACATGAAAGGTCTTTGAGGACTGTGATGCCATTTCCTCACCAACTGCAGGAATACATAGTAAAATAAAGTCATAGGTCACTGAAAACAGACATTTTTACTCTTAGGAATGGTAAAGGGTTCTACAGATTTTTTTTTCATAACATTATATCAATATGTTAAAAAATCATTACTATATTTTATGAAAGCCTAGAACATACAGTCTGCTCATATCTTTAATCAGTTAACATCAATTAGGGTACCAACAATCTGAAAGCATGATACCTTTGAAGAAAGTATATGGAAGAGAAGTATTGATTCACCACCTATTGCAAAAGGATACATTGGATATCTTAGACTATTTCTAAACCAGAATTATATGAAGCTTTTTACACTTAAAAGTAAAACAATTTTGAAAGATTTGAAGAAATCTCTTTCAACCTTTATTGAAGCCTTTGCTTAGAAGTGTCAATGCTTATTTTCATACAATGATTGGATTTTAACCCATCAACAACCAGCAGTTTGAATAACCTCTATGATCACCATCTAAAATGGATTTTATGTTACGCACCTCTTCATTGTAAGCAGATAGCTTCCAATGCTTACACTCTCCATAGTTAGATGACGGTTTATGGGTATCAAGATGAAAGAATGGGTGATTTTCTAACATTACTTTCAGAATTATTTCAAAACATCTGAAATGCTAGCCAAACTAATAGGAAGGCATATTCACAGGAATGTATCTTGTCTTGAAATGACTGGTTCCAAGCACTAAGCAAATATATAAAGAAGCACAAAGTAACACTGTTCTATTATTTGTCTCTATTCTTCATATTTCTGTGATCTTTAAATAAAGGAGAACAGGATAACTTAATTCTAGCTGTGTGATCCTTGATCCTGATTGCAACAGAGCCCAAGAACTGAAGAAAGATTTTCTACCAGAGCTAACAATTATGACATACAGAAAGTGCAATATTTCAGGAAAATTCTAATCTGCTCAATTAGGGCAGGTCATAAGCTATTGCTGCCGCTGCTGGAAGGAACAGTAACACAAAAGATGTTTCACAGCCTCAAAATCAGATGGCTTCATTGCTTAAACTTGGCCAAGAAATAACAAAAACTTACTGCCAAATACAGCAGTGATCATGGGTGCACATCTGGGTCTTATTCAAATCTCAATTAGACCTGTGTAAATTAAAAATAACTTGATCAAGATAATTATATTTAGAGCAATTTAAAAACAATGTAAAGTTAGAATTAGGCCAATCACCTAAAATATATTAAAACATATTTAGAAGGAGTATATCTTGCATAGTTTTTTTTCCTACTCCTCTTGACTACTTTCCTAAATCCCAAAGGTATTTTTTGTGTAATTTTAATTAAATTCTAAATCATGCTATAGTATAGATTAAATTATTTTTTTCAAGATCTGCAATTCTAAACCATCTGGGAGAGAACATATGCTTGCTTGCTCCTTTGAAACAGATTTTGGTACTTCATGGCTCAAAATTATATAAATATTAATTTCAACCTATATGAGACATGCCAAAGGTCAGGTAAAGACAAATGCACAAGCTAACAATAAACAAATTACTTCATTTCACCTGAAAACATGTGTTTATATTCCACTTATGCTTTAACCCTCACTTGAATAATACTCATTCAGTTCAAAAAGCTGTTCTAAAGGAGTAACAAGTGTTGGCAAGTTTGCACCACTTCCCAGCTCGATGTAGCCAATATAGTCATAGCAGTTCTAAAACCTGGGAGAAATGATGCAGTGGTCTATATTTCAAATTATCTTTGCTCTTTGTTTATAATTACAACAAGACTGACTAGGCTCTCTGTTAACTGAAGACCTCTACTAAAAATTCCGCATGCCTTCAGAGAGTACATCAACTATCCTTGTAGTTATCTACAAATGTTTTTGTGTCAAGTGGTTAATCTTTCAACATGTACACACAGACTATATTCCAATCCAAAAAAAAAAATTTCTTATCTTTCACTCCTTAGCTTAACTCCCTAAATCAGTTAAACAATCAATTAGTTTATTATTGAAGTGGAACTACAGTAACAGTTGCAGTACAGTTAGCTCTGAATTGTAGTAAGATACCTTATAAAGGCTGTGTCTCATCCCCTCTGGGTGGGGATTATAAAGGCAGGGATTCTTTTTGTGCCTAACACTTCATAAATTATTCTGGCCATTGTTTAGTATTTCAGAAATAGAGAAAGAGTTTTTAAAAGCATACAATTTTCTTTCAAGAGCATACATTTAGTACTCAGTTCTAGGAAGACAAATTCTGTTTTTCTAATATGAATTAAAGAGCAGCCATGTGGCTTCCATTCAGGCTTCACCAATTGATTTTTATCTTTTCTGAGGTTAAATTGCTTGCTATAATTAATGCTGCCCCCAGGTAGTTGTAGCTTTTACAAATAATATTCAGCATGTGATAATAGATCTCACTGGTCATGACAGCAGCATGGGGTCACATTAATACAGAATAAATGGTCTTGAAAAATATTCAGTATTAAATATATCTTTTCAGCTCTTATCTCTTACAAATAACCCCGTAGTAGAAATAGGAGAAAAGAAAAACCCTGTCAAATCCAAATAAAGTTTGTCATCTCCCAAATGTCTTGAATTGGCAAAGTGTTATTCATATATATTCTTATCTTTGTTTGAATGGATCAGGTTTCATCTTTCAAATGTTCTAAATCCATAATAAGGTTTTTGAATGCAGTATTCAAAGTGCTTCCTGGAGTACATCATGTTAAAATGGCTCCTCATACAGCCAAAACACTTTTTCTTGGTTTCAATGGTATGCATGTCACTATTCTTTACAATCCATCTCATCTCATCTCATCTCATCTCATCTCATCTCATCTCATCTCATCTCATCTCATCTAAGGCACAACAATATAAAATTAATTATATTAACTTCTAATTTGCTCTTTTTACTTTTTCTGAAAACACAAAGCTGGGGTAAAGAATCTTGTTTAATCCCAGTTAGGATGTACATTGAAGATCTAGTGGATGTGTAGACAGTTTTTGAGTAGTTGTAGAGGTTTTCCTAGGCCACAAAAGAAGAACATGGTACATATCCAGTATACCTAAAATCTGTCAAGTACACAGATAATGTCTATGAGTCACTATTGAAAGCTGTCATTTAAAGCATGCTCAAATTTTACTCCAGAGACTGCTAGCTCTCTCAGAACACAGGAAGCCCAGGAGTAAGAGAGCATGAGTGTAATTTGTACAGTCAATGGACCAATGCCGTGGAGAAAAACTAGGGAGGAAACTGAGCATATGAACATGCTAATTTTTTTAAATACTTCGTCATCATATCCGCTAAGCTGGAATTTAGGACAATGTTTAAGATACTAATATAAGCAAAGTGAGTGACGAAATAAGAATGAGAAATCTGATGGGTCTCAAGAAGTTTCAGTTACTTTGGCTAATTGATGAGAAAATTTGTAACTCTTCTGAAGGCTGAATGGCTGCACAATCATCTCTCTCAGGAACTGAAAAAATTCCCATGTCTCCTCCAAGTGCAAGATGCAGGTAACATCTTTGTTTTTGCTAACAGAAATACACAGAACTTTGAATGTTTTTCTAGATATAAGTGTGAATATAAGAGTATTCATAAATATTTCTCCAGCTGGAGCATGAAAGAGAAAATCCACAATACTTGAAAAATTCAGATACAAGGCATCTATGATAAAACCACCTAAATTACAGCATAAACTACAGACCAAGTTAAGATCTCATATCTCATTTCCAGCCCTCAATACATCTACATAACCTCATTTCCCATGTAGAGTTTTATCTCCATTATGTTCTCAAGGCTGTTGAAAGAACAACTTCTTAATCTAACCTAGTACACCTAAATCATTTATTTAAAAATTAACAGCATCATTGCTTATTAAATAGCTATGTTACTGTGTAAGTAGGATTTTGCACTGTTGATAGTCATTGTACATCCACAAAAAGTGGGACATTTAACCATAGCAGCCATGTAGGCATAATTTCAGTAATGACTCATGCCACTGCTCTGGTGTTCTGACCTCACTGTGCCTCCTCTAGATCAAGTTTGGCATTATGACACTGATATCTTAAACACTAACAGCCCTCTTGAGACCAATTGAGGCAGCTTGAGATGATCTCAGAATATTAAACATCCACGTTTTGAATAGCTTCTGATTCATGAGGACAATACTTCCAACAGTCAAGCACTCTTCTCCAAAGGGAGCTCTGAGTCTCAGAGGTGGTTAACAAGTGAAAAAGGAGCGTAGAACCCAGAAAGCCTGAGACTGCTTTGTATGACCCTTGGCCCAGTTAATGTTAGTGAATATGTTATGGGTCAATAGAGCAGTCACTCACAAACTCACAATGATCTGATTTTGTATTCTTCCCATTAAGATAGGATTGCCTTCTTAGCTCATTCTTACAAAAGAATAAAAGAAAAAAAAAGAAAAAGAGAAAAAGAAAAAGAAAAAGAAAAAAAGAAAAAGAAAGAAAAAGTACCATTCAGGGGACACTTAGCAGTTTATAAATTGTATTGGTAGAGACGGCAAAAAGGTTTTTCAATCTTTCTTTTACACAGTATGAGTCCTTAACCAAAATGAAAGCTGCAGTATACTTGCCCATGTACTAATAACAAAGGCAATTAAAATACAGAAGTAAAAGCTGGATAAAATCAAGAAATCTGGCTGTGGTTTAGACAAATAAAAAGCTACAAAGGAAAAAGGAGAAGATTGAAAATATTTTTCTCAGTACCAGATATTCAACAGATTTTCAATGTTGTGATAAATCATAGAAAAATTCTTTAGTACTCTGCTGTAGAATATTTTTAGCTCATGGTTTTTAAACATGCCAGGTTATTACAGCCCCTTTCCCATGGTAGCTCTCTAAAAGTTTAAATTATCTTATCATAGTAATAAACTAAAGCTCAGTTTTAAGTGCTCCTATGGGAATGAATGCCTGAAAGGATTATTATGGGTTTTGAAAGCAATGACCTCTTGGCCATCCATTTGAATCTAATTTGGTTAAGTAATAGCAATAAACTGTTACAATCCAATGAATGTTTAATGGAATAAATAAAATTACATGTGTATTATTATTTTTGATTAATGGTTTGCATCTGATGCTCCTTGATTCTTAAAGAAATCTATATTTCCATATTGCCATTTATACACAAATTCATTTTAAAGAAAGGTTTATTACTTTCTAAATCAGGCTGTTTTAGAAGAAATTAAGGCAAAGAGAGTGTGATACACCAAAGGGAGATATGTATCTTATTTTCTTTATACACCTGTGTTTTATAAACAAGTGCTGAGTAGTAAAGGTGTAATTATGACCTCTTGCATTTCCTCAAACTATGAGATAGCTAATAGATACATTACAGGAAAAAGCCTTGTGACAGAACAAGAGCAACAAAGAAAAAGGCAACTCCTTATTCTCTTTTCACACCTCTTCATCCATCTGAAAAATAACCTTAAATTAAACCATTGGGTATGTAAGCCATGAATAATTGTGGGTCCAGTCTTTAAGAGGTTATCTTTTGAGGATGAAATATTCCAGGTATTATATCACTGTCCTTTTGAAACTGTATGGTTGCACAGATGAGAGTAACTAGACAAGCAGTTAATCCATCTGTTTATGGCTTTGATTAGAACAGTTAACAGAGATCCTCAAAGAAACACAGTAATTATTGACCTGACTCTTGTCAGTATGAACTTTCAATACCACTGACTGAGGTGATGAATACAATCACCTTTCTATAAGGTTTTAAACTGTACTTCTGGAACCTGGCTGGTGCTCAAAAAAATGTCTGTGCAACAAAATAAAACTGGTAAATGTGGTTCTCAGAAATCTGAGTAGATCAATGATTTTGAGATGCTTCAAATTAGCTGAATACCAATATCACTACCTAGCCCCTTTTAGTACTTTATTCAAATAAACAAGAGTTTATTTAAAATAAGCAAGGATTTTCTCATAATGGTTACAGTGCTGCTGTATTCAGCTTTATTAACTCTCATGTTTAAATTATAACACACAAAGAATGTTCATATTTAAGCAGAAATTTCGTCTTAGCTACTGTCATTGTGTGCAATTTTATCCTGCACAGAAATATGTGTTAGAGAAAGACACTTTTCATCCTGAATCATTATGTTTGTATACAGAGAGGCTGTTCTCCATATGATAACAGTTGCTCATTTTTGAGATCAGAAATTAAATATATGTGTGTTTTACTACCTGGGAAATCACCTACTACAGAAAAAGTTCTTGTAAAATGAAAATGTTTATTTTGAAAAAAAGATGACTATAGGACAACAATTAAAAATGTATTTTAATTAAATTCTGTTATTGTCTGGTATGATATAGTATTTTCATATACTAATATATTATATTTTCTTCAAGTGAGGAAAATATTAGCTATACATTTGATACAACAAACTGGGAATTCAGTTTGGCTATTTCTTTTGAGGCAATACCATTAAATACTTTCACTGAAGAGCTTTTCAGACAAGAATTTCCAGCTAAGAGGTCTTAGAAAATGATTTTTTTTTTGTTTTTCTTAATCAAATATAAAACCCACCTATATTGAAAGTAAATTGAAAGCTTTGACTTTGTATGTATAAAGCAGAAGAATATTTTTTGTCATTTGACATTTATATATCATTTCTGCAACAATAGAATAATATTGAATAATAGAATAATAATGTAATGACATTTAAAAATTAAAAAACCTGAATTCTTCCCTTTCACTTTCCAGTGATTTTTCACTTTCCTGTACAACCAAGAGAAAAAAAAGACAATTAAAAAACCCCATGAAACCCAGCAGCGCTTTCGTATCTTTCCTTTAAAAATGTGAAAGAATTTTTTTTTTTTTTTTAATTTTACAGACAGGAATGAAAACCAAGTTGACAGATATTGCCACTATAACATGTCTTCTATAGTCATCTGAAATGAATGCTTGATCATTCACACTCTTATAGTTCCAACATAGCTCAACATATGGTAGGATACTGTGACACACTTGCATGACTCATAAGTCAGAGATCTGATATGTAAAACAGGAATCAAAGATCACAATTGCTCTTCAAGAAGCACAGGGGACATGGTAAGTTGGTTTTGGGTTTTTTTATATTTTCCTAGGCAATTTGATTCCAACAAAGTTGTTCACAAACTGCCAATTAGTTTACCATTGCACCCTTTGTTATAACAAAAACTCTGACATGTCTCAGTATTTCTTCCTTTTTCTTAGGCAGAAGAAGACACTTCATCACTCACAGCCTGCATGCAGCTAACTTTTTACTTCAATGCAACTGTTTAAACACTGACATAAAATGGTTTTGCAAAGTTTTCTTAAATGTCCTGGGTCTCATGGTTTCACAGGAAGAAACTATTTAGAATAATGGATTTTGTAACTCAAGACTGAATCCTAAATATCTTTAAAGATAAACCCTTTAAACTTCATAGTTACAATTATTTAGCCTTGAAAATGCTGAATTTTTGTCTACAAATACTAGAATCTAAGTTTCTCAACAGACTGCTTCACTCAGTATATGAGCTTCAGCTGTTGGTACCCAACATGAGTCACAGCAGAAAGAAAAATATGGTCCAGCTATGCTGGACCAGTTATGATTTCTCACAACAAACATTTAAGGTATACAATATTAACCAATAACTAACATTAAATTTTTAAAAATATTTACTTTTACAAAACATGTAGTTCAAAAATACTGAATGCTGTACCACCATTATTAAGGATCTGACTGATATTTTATTGTCAAAAAGGACAATAAAAGTATTCAACATCCCGGTGGGCTGGTTTTGGACTGCTTAGGAGACTGGTTGAGAGAGTCCCTTGGGAGACAATGCTGAAGAGCCAAGTAGCCCAGGAAGGTTGGACATTCTTCAAGAAGGAAATATTAAAGGGGCAGGAGTAGGCCGTTAACTTGTGCCAAAAGATGAGCCAAAGACGAAGACCAACCTGGCTGGAACTCAGGGGAAAAAAGGAACATTTATGACCTTCAGAAGAAGAGGCAGGCGGCTCAGGATGATTACAAGGGTACTATGAAGTTATGCAGGGAGAAAATTGAAAGGGCCAAAGCTCAAATAAGAATTAATCTGGCAAATTCTATGAAAGACTATAAAAAAAATCTACAAATAGATTAGTTGCAAAAGGAGGGCAAAGCAGAACCTTCAACCTTTATTTGGAGTGCAGGAAAAGACAGTGATAAGGGATGAGGAAAATTATTTCTTTCACTCGGTCTTTTATAGTAACACAGTTGTTCTCCAGCTACCCTGCTTCCTGAGAAGGAAAACAAGAACACTAGGACAATGAAGCTCCCATAATCGAACGGGAAATGATCAATGACCTGCTGATGATTTTGCTTAATATCTTGACTTTCTCCTAATAAAAGAGTTCTACCTTTTCAGACAATAAGATATATAAAGGTGATCTGAAAAACACTCTGAAAAATATGCAAGTGTTTACCTGAAAGTTAAAACAAAGATTACAGATTAGTATTTTAAATGGAACCTGACTGTATTTTTGTGTGCCTGTGACTGAAAATCCTGAAAGAAAAGCAAACATTCTATAAAGAGTTTTCTAGGTGTTTCAGAAAGATTAGGTTGTAATGGTTTTTAAAAAAAATAGTTAAATATTGTTCCAGAAATTGGATCTAGAAGTACAGAATCTGTCTGATCTGTAAATATAGGGTAGAAATCTGTACATCTGTAGTGGAAGGTGTTTGTCAACACAATTAGAAATTCAGGAATGAACCACAGAAAGGGTCAGTACGTAGCCCACAGTCAATTTGAGCTACCAATTTCCCCCTAGAATTAAAGATTTTCATACCTAACACTAAGAACAGATTTATCTTCTTTATATGAACTCAATAGAATGTAGTTATTTAAATAATCCATGGCATTTAGAATAGCCATCATGAAACACAAGCTTTGTACCATGCATGTATTACTATGAATATGGCAGTGCAGTCAGAGAAGAAATTCAGGTGTATTGTAAAAAATTCCCAGGCAATTAACCTGCCACCAGAAAAGTTCCGAAGACACATTTACTAGAATACAAGAGACACATTCAGATTTTTGTTTATCAGAACAGTTCTAAATGGCTAAAGTTCATTTTTGAACAATTAAGTAATGCTATAAAATAGTATAAAAAATTAAAATGTTAACATTTATTTCACTCCTGTACATTTTTTTATTAGAATTTGTATATCTTCTTTGTTGGGCAAATTAGCATTGTAGCACTCTGGGGTCTTCCTTTCTTCTCTGCTATGGCAGGCATGCTGATGATCTTCTCTTGTGTCTTAATTTCTTCCTAGATATATTTTGAATAACAAAAGCTTTTTTTTCCCCCTTTTTTTTGTTGCTGTGTTTTTGTTTGGTTTTTTGTTGTTGTTGTTTTTTGTTTTGGTTCGGTTTTGGGTTTTTTTGGGGTTTTTTGGGTTTTTTTGGTTATTTTTTGTTTTTGTTAGATTAAGTCCAGAAGCTACGGTTCTCTCCAAGACTGGCTGGAGTCTCTGGCCACATTCCTTTACTGACACTTTTCAGAGCAAAATATAATCTGTGCAAAAATTATCTGTACTTATGTAATAAAATAAATCTGCTGCATTTCCCAGTAATATGCAACAAGAGCTCAACATCACAAGGAGGAAAAGGCACTTTCCAAGACAGTGAGCAAATATGAGCTCTAGTTTTATATGGTCATATGCCAGAACTGGGATAGTAAATCAAATTAGTCAAATGCTGTTTCCCACTGCAGTTAAATAAAAAAGTAAATTTCTAGGTATTTTCTTTCTTGAGCCTATCAATAAACATGAGTACCTAGCTTTTTTAGTCATTTCTCCATGACTTTGCATGTTTGTTATGGTTCAACAATAATAAACTACATGAAATTATTGTACATTTCCTTTTCAATCTCTCATATCAAGATTAAAACCAGATGTCCTCTTTAAACCTTATTTTAGAGTATGGTGAGTTTCCCAGAATATTCCTTGGTGCTATCTGCATATTCAGTAGTATTTTTTTTCATTTATGTTGAAGTCAAATGAGTGACCAAATATTACCTAATATTTAGTGGTACAGTCGTTGGAAAAATAAAAAAAAAATTAAAAAAAGACAATTTTCCCATATACTGGCACATATATTTATACAAAAATATAATTAGGTTTGTGGACTAAATAATCTGGTAAAGACCCAAATAATTATGCTGTCTCAATTTTTTTACTTATGGATCTCTTTAACAATACTAATTTCATTATTTCATGTACCACAGTGCCTTTTGTATCACTCAAATTAGTACAGTTCCTATACAGCTTTTATCCATTCTCTCATTGCTATAATAATATAGGAATAGGTCTTCTAAATCAATGATAGTTCATCGTCTTTGCAAATAAGGCACATTCTGTTTTGATAATTGCAATCTCTTATGGTCATAATAATTTCCTGTGGATTTTTCCAAAATGTGATGAGTTGGCTTTGTCCTATGCTTTGCATAGTTCTGAATGGACTCCAATTTTTAATTTCCCATATCTTTCTATTTTAATATCATCCTTCATAGTATATTCTCCAATAGTTCAAAAATCCTATCCATTTTCCATCACACTCAGGTTTTTTCGGATAATTTCCTTTGCTTAGCAAATTCTGCTTATTTTGTTATCTCAATTTTGTTTTCAGTCAGGTTCTTTTAATGTTTGCTTGTCCTGTTTTTAAATTTTCCTTCTATTTCTATTTTATAATAGGGGATTCCAATTATTCCCCCAAATTGCAAGAAGAGATCTCATGCATAGATGCATTACAAATTTCTCTCTGCTTTTCTTTTAATAAACTCTATTAAAAGCACCTTTCCATCTATTTTACATGAAGCTAAGTACCTCTCATATCTTTAATAGTTATAGAGTTAGCCTCCTCTGCTTGAATTAACTGAGCAGTATTAAAATCAGGTAATGCTTCAGAAATAGCTGCTTTAGAAATATGACTGCCTCTAAATGTCTTCTTTTCTGCTGCCACCCATTTATTAAGCATTTCAAGTGAACTTTAAATCTTCCACATTTCCAAATACTTTTGGGTCTAGTGAAATTTTTCAAGACTCCAGTCTTCTTTTCCAGTTCTTATTTCATCTTTCTTTTGATGCTGTGAATTGCTATACAATCAATGAAGAAAAAGTGTCTAAGAATAGTAAGGTTCTTTGAGACTCACCAGATTTCAAACTGATCAGCACTTTGCAGGATGGGACATTGCATCTTATAAAATTCATTTGACAATTAATTCAAGATTACATGCATTTTTAATAATAGTGGAAAGGAGGAGCTTGGGAAATTGCATCCTGACAGCCTCACCTCTGTGGCTGAAAACAGAACCTCCTGCAGTTTCTGCTAAGGCACAAGGTTGTGATTTGAGACAATCAGCATGTCTTTACCAAGGACAAGCACTGCCTGACCAAGCCAGTGGCTTTTAATGATGGAGTGCCCACATCAGTGGACAAGGCTTAGGAAGGACTTATGCAGGTTTTCAGTGATTAAAGGGGGCTTATAAGGAAGATGAGAACAAACTTTTTGTCATGTCCTGTCATGCTAGAATAAGGGTCAATAGTTTTAAACTAAAAGAGAGCAGATTTAGAGAAGATGTAAGGAAGATTTTTTTTTTTTTTTTTACAATGACAGTTATCAAACACCAGAACAGATTATCCATAGACATTAGAGTTATCCCATTCCTTGAAACATTTAAGGTCAGTTTGGACAGGGCTTTGAAAAGCACATTCTAGTTGAATATGTTGGTGTTTATTGCAGGAACCTTTTAAAGGCTCCTTCCAGCCCAGCTAGTATAAGACTAAATATTCTTCCATGGCATCCTAGTTTAGGTATGCTGTTAAACAGCTACCTCACCAAGGTTTTAGGTAATTAGCCCCATGGAGGTACCTTATCTACCATAAAGTCCTTTGTTGAGTCAAAGGACCAACTCCTTTGAAGACAAGCAGACAGCCATACAGTCCATCCAGATAAGGCAGCTGCCTTTTTTTATTTAATATATGTGCTGATTTTGGCTGACAAAGAGTAGTTAATTTTCTTCAGAGTATTTTTTATAGGGTTGTGTTTTTGATTTGTGCTGAAAACTGTCATTAATAGATGTTTTTGTTATTGCTGAGCAAGGCTTACAATGAGCAAAGGCCTTTCCTGCTTCTTGTACCACCCCATCAGCAAAGAAGCTGGAGGCACACATGAAGTGTGGAGAAGACTTGGCATCATGCTCAGAAGAAAAAGATGGAGAAAGAAGAAGAAAGAGAAGAATTCTCAGAGCCGTGCTTTCCTGAAGATGGCTGAACACCTGCCTGGCTACGGGAAACAATTAATTTCTTGCCTTGCTTTGCTTGAGCACGTGGCTTGTATTTTACCTATTAAGCTGTCTTTATCTGAACTCAAGATTTTTCTCACTTTCAATCTTCTTATCCTCTCCCCCTTTGCGTGAGCACGTGGCTTGTATTTTACCTATTAAGCTGTCTTTATCTGACCCAAGATTTTTTTCACTTTCAATCTTCTTATCCTCTCCCGAATCCTGCTATTAAGTGAGTGTGTGGGGGTGAGCTGCCAACCGAAGTGAAACATTACATTGTGTAAGAAATCTTCAAATGATATTTTTTTCAAAAAAAAACCTCAATTAATTAGATCAACTATCTAGCTATTTGTACTACAGCAAAATTACTGGAAATTTCCACCTCAAGCTTCTTGGAACTCAGTCTATATAATCCTCTTCAATACAAGAGTGGAGAAAAGCACTTTTTGCCTAATAATCTATTACATTATGCATTCACTCATAGATGTTCTTGTGAGAAGACTTAGTAATTTCCATAAAGTCAAAAGTGGGCAACCACAATTGCATAGAGTTTTGTTCTACTTTGTAGTTAACATCAGGCCACAGTTAAGTCCAATGTGTAAACACCACAAGACCATCTAGAGGAGAGAGCCTGATTAATAGTATATACAGCAGAGTCCTAATTATTCAGGACTCATAGTTCCAAATTTGCTTGCAGAAACTCTTTTCCTTGTTAAAGAGCCATCTGACTGTAGTTTGATATTAAATTTTAAAATTAGAGAAAAATTGCCTGTCTCAGAAACAAAAACACATCTCTTGTGTTGGCAAACAAAATTAAGTACATATGATATTTTCAGAATAATGAAAACTAGATACTTGAGTAGATGTCCAATGAATGAAAGAACTCATTGTTTTAAGCTGTTCCCCAAGACAGTGGAACTATGCTTCTCCTCATATTTTAAGTGGCATGTAGGGACACCAGATTCTATGTCTACCACTATTTGCAGGTAAATATTAAATTTAAATTTCTTTTATTTTCTTGACTTTGAAAATTTCCTACAACAATCTGCTCTATGCAGTTTATGATAAAGTATTTTTAAAAATAACTTTTGCATAAGATACCTTTTTTTATCATTAAATATCCTTAGCGTTCTTCTGTTCTTGTGTTCTTGTGTTCTGAGATAGTGCTTTTTTACAATTTTTTAATGTTACTTTAAATTATGATTTTTCCATGATTCTCATCATGCTTATCATGCTTCAGCACATGTAATGTATATTGCACTCTCCAGTCTTCACTAATATGACATATTTTACAAGTCACAGCATGGCTTTTCTGCAAGACTTGTTTACTAATATTCCTCTGTACACTGTATACAGATCTATAGCATTCAAATTAGCATATGCAATATGAAAACCTCTACGGAAGACAAGATCACATAGTCTATCACTCAAATATTGATTTGAGTGAAATTGGTAAAAGTAAATAAAAATCCCCTTTTTCTGCCAACCAACCAATCAATCAGCCAACCAGTTTAAACATTCTCTTAACTTTGGAAGACTTGGAAAGAAGCATCAAATGATTCAAGGGCTAACATTACTGTCTTTCTTACTTTTATTCAGTAGTGTGACATCTGCTGAATTTGACTAGCTGCAAGTCATAACACTTTTTATCACTTTTGCATAATGTTTTTGGAACAATATGAAGCATCATTAGTGTATTTCAGTTCCAAATGTTATTGTCTCATGTTGCTTTATTACCATAATAAACTTGTGAATCATAGTAACTAACACAGTAGGTCTCCCGTAGTGAATTCATTTTCATATCCTCTTTTGTTATCATAAATGTGATCCAGAAAAATGTAAAGTCAGCAGTTCTATGCAGCTTATTAATAAAGCACATTACAGGGATGCATTAAAGCCTCAACAGCTGTATTATAATGAAACACTCAACTTATAATTATAATTATGCTAACACTTATTAATAATTGGGCCTCTGCGTCTGTAGCGCATTTGCTCAATAGGAGATTGGGTCTTGTCAGAAGTAGCCATTCCCTCAGCAGGTGACCTGGTTGCAAATATAACAGAGTTTAAACAGAGCATGAAGTTAGTAATGGCATAAAAAGGGCAGATCTGCAGGTGGGGTTACCATCTGTGAGGAAGAAAACGTGAAATAATGAGCTGTATGGGCTTCTCTCTTCGTGGAGATCAGCTATCCAAGGGTGAAAAGAGGAGAAACAAAGATAATGGATGAGAAAGAAAACAAAGTAGACAGGTAAAGAAATCATCTGACCTACAATACACAGCTTTCTACCATTAACAATACATAGGACTACAATGTGAAGAGTAAACAAATAGTTACGTGTCCCAGTAATACTACCACATTTCTTCCAAAATAGAAAATTATTTTGAGAGTACTAGGAATTTATGTTTGAAGCCAAGCTTTCTCTTTAAGGACAACAGCAGACATCTTGAAGAAAGGTAGATAATTGTTCATCATAGCTTCTTGGTCTCCAACAAAAAAATGTCTTGACACACTGTAAAGTTGATCAAGAAACACCAGCAGGAGTCAACCTGCAAAGGTATCCTTACAGTCAAGAGATGGAGCTGAGCAGTCTGGAAACTTTTCCAGTTGGTAGCAGATTCCTCACAAGAAAACAAAAATTCTCTATGAAAAGGAGTATTTTGCATCCAGGAATTTAAAGGAACAGAGAGAGCCCAAGTTTACACGCATTGTCATTACCATCTCTACCAAATTACAGACAGAGAGGTGATGCATCATGAGATTAAACTGCCATTCCTATTGCTGTACAAACCCTTATCTAGATCAAGGCTGCATCTGCTTTTCGATTCAGGATGGGAATATATAGAAGATTCCTACTTCCAGGACGACTGCCTTTACATGGATTTGTCCTTGTCCAGCATTGCAGATAGGCTTATTGTGTAGAAATACATACATTGTGAACTCTTTCAAACAAAGTATAGAAACAGTGACTACACATATCTTCCCGTACTTTATTCTAAAACGACTCTGACCTGTTCAAGGAAAGTCTTTCATATCTTCTAGGAGAACAACTGAGAATTACTGGAGCCTTATCAAATCCTGGTCTATTATTAGGACAAAAATGTCCCTTCCATAGCCTCCCTCCAAGATATAATGCAGTCGGGTGGATTTATGTCTTCTCAGCATGGGTACATGGCACAGGAAGAGGAGCCTATCTCAAGCAGAATGTATCCTTTGCAGAATCTTCTATTGCAGTTATTGGCAGGAGGCAGAGGGAAAAATTCAGCCCAGCCTGAAATACTGGTCAATCTCTGATTAACAAAAGAAGGAGAAGCTGACAGCTTGCTTAAAAAAAAAAACAAAATCAAAAACAAACAAACAAAACAAACCACCAAACAACAACAACAACAAAACAACAACAACAACAACAACAACAAAACAAACAAAAAAATCCACCAAAAAATCAGAAACAATTAAAAAGGTGTTTTCTGCTCCTTCCTTATTTTTCTTGGTAAAATCTAGGAGGATAAAACTGTGGCTTAGGAAAGATCTAAAAGGTCATGAGAAACTAATGTGGGAGGTCAAGAGATTTGAAATATTTAATATGAAATATATAGAAGTTGCTCACTGAAACAGCTTTAAGTGTATAACTAGAAGACAGGATTGTGCTCTGGAGATGCAGATGTTTATACATGTACCTTCAGTTAGGATGAATGGTCCTTTTATCCCTCTTCTCGGGAACATTTACACAGCTAGCTCAAACCAATGTTCACCTGTGTAGGAGTACATGAACTTAATCTCCCTCCACGCAAATTGTTGAAAGATGATATGAGTTAATCTCTAGTGCCGAGCTTGCATTCCAACACTCTAGGAGAGGAAAAATGCATAAAAAAGTGGCCTTCAGATACTGAAAGGACAAAAATAGGATCAAACAAGCCCCGCATTGATTACTATCTCAATATTTCAAAGAGGTTCTGAGTTAAATAATCTGAATATCCTATTGCAAGTCCATGTTGGCAGAAGAGGAGTGACGTAACACTGCAAGAGTATCAGTTTCTAGTGAATATTCAGAACTAGAGGGATCTGGGCTCTTTATTTAGTGAAGCAACTTAGGCACCTTTAAAAGATAAATCTATACTCCTACAAGATGTTCCCACCTAGAACTAGAGTTGTGAAGACACAGTTGGTGATCCTTTAGAATTGCTCTTAAATTCTGTTCAATTAAACCCACAGTATGCCTTTCTTAGGATATATGAATATCATGATCCAAAAAAGAATGCTGGTGATATGTTTCTTTGATGGAAATTTTGAATCCATCAAAAATTGCTGTCAAGTATTTTAATTTTTGTAAGGGGTGGATGTAGCATAAGTGTCACACGCCTATGTTTCTTTTAATAGAAAATATTTTTATGTGACAATCAGTGTAATGTTAAAGAGTAAAGTAAATCAGCATACTTTGGAGTGTTCATTGTGCTCTAGTTTGCTCATAGGAAAATAACCTAGGGAAAAACCTTTCTCAACAGTTCTTTGGAAAAAGGTACCAGGACTCATTTAATAAAAGGAAACAAAAGAGTAAATTATCATCTATGGAAAGTGAATGGGGTTTGTTCATAAAAGAAAGTTCTCAAAATGTGGTCCCTTTATAAATATTAATAGAGTTGTATTTTTATTTCTTACAAGTTTGATCTTCATTTTATCGCCCTAAATGGTCTTCATTTTATTACCTCAGATTCTTATACCATTGGAGACATTTGTATTGAAAATTAACTAGTAGACTGATTTCCTTCCCTGCTGCAACTTGTAGCCATTCCCTCTCATCCTGTCCTTATTACCTGGCAGAAGAGGCCAATCCCCATCTGGCTACAACCTCCTTTCAGGTAGTTGTAGTGAGTGATAAAGTCACTCCTGAGCCTCCTTTTCTCCAGGCTAAACAATCCCAGCTCCCTCACAGCTTCTCAGAGGGCTTGAGGTGGTCAAAACAACACAAAGTACTGGAGGTGGCAATGCAGGAATGCATAGTAGGGAAGAACAATTTCCTTCTTTGACCAGCCAGCTATAAGGCCTCCCAGGACACAGCTGGGCCCTTTTTTCTGCTCAGACAGCTGTTGACATGTATTCAACTTTCCAACAATCCAATCTGCCCAGGTCTCTTTCCGCAAGACTGCTCTCCAGCCTCTTGTCTCCCAGTTTGTACATATAACCAGAATTACCCCATGCCAGGTGGAAAATCCAGAAATTGCTCTTGTTGAATTTCATACATTTGGCAATTGCCCAGCTCTCTAGTCTATCCAGACCTCTCTGCAAGACCACTCCACCCTCAAATTCCTCCTAGTTTGCTATAACCAGCAAACTTACTCAATATACATATGATTCTTTCACCAGGTCATTTATGAAAAAATTAAAGAGCACTGGCCCTAAAATTGGGTCCTGGGGGATCCCACGAGTGATGGGTTGACAGCCTGGCATAACCCCATTTACTAGAATGCTTTGAGCCAACCCATCAGTCAAATGTTCACCCAATATATGATGGACTTGCCTAACTGGATGCTGGATATTTTTTCCAGGAGAATACTGTGAAAGACATTGATGCACATAACATTGAAACATATTATTGGCATAATTCTCTAAATTTTCTTCAGCTTGAGTACTTTCATTAATGAATTAGTGAACTATGGGAATAGATTTGGGTAGGATTATATATAATGGTACTTGCCTGTCATACAAATGTCTTCCATTGAACATAATAACTTATCTTCAGGTTTGAATGATTAAGCCTGGGCCTGATTTACCAAAGTTGGAAGTGAATTGTGTTCTTTTGATTTTCATGTATTGGGGAAACCTACTTGCAGATTTGTATAATACTATATGAGTTGATTTATGGGTTTATGAATATTAGAATATTTTATTGAGTTGTTAGATTTAGACTGGTTTGCTTTATATAAAACATTTTCTGAAATGTGCCAGTGATCAGTTTTGATTGTTCCCTCAGTAGATTCAGCATTCAAGAAAATATTTCCTTATTAGCTAGACTGCTTCACTTAGGGTGTTGTAATTCCTTAGCAGAACCCTCAGCATTACTACATCATTGTTCATACATTATTATTGATTATACAATTTAGGGTCAGTATAAGGCCCTTATGTTTTAAAAATTAAATATACATTGCCAAGCATTTCACTGTTACAATTCACATTTCTGTAATATGGTCAACTGTTCTCTATTACCTGAGTCCATCAAAACTCAATATTTTTTATCTAGAATTAGTAATTGGCTCTTCTGCCATTGTTTGAAGAAATGAAAAATTTTTAACCCCAGAGATAGAAATAGACTGTAGATTATCTGTAATGATATTCTTAAAGGCCTCCTTTGATCATCACGTCATGATAGTTAAATATATTGTAAAAAATTAAGTAACACAAGTAGAAGAGTTTAAGTATTCCACATGAAGCTTTAATAAAGAAAATTAAAATAGGTTCTAGGAAAAGTATCTGAAAAATTCTACTGAATTTCAGGTTAAATCGATGTGTTACTCTAATATTTTTAAGAATTATGTGTCATCAGTGTCCTCATATTGTGTAAAAATTTCACCCAGAGTCATCCAAGCATCGTCTGCTTAACTTTTGAAATAATATATTACTCAGTACTCAAACAGACATAAATATGTAGGCATATTAAAAAATAGTATTTTAAATGTATAAGTCACAAAATAATTTATAAAAATGTGTCCTTGTCCTTAATTTTCTCCCCTATGTAGTAATACTTTCTTGAAGAATATCACTGTTCTTCTGATGTGCCTAGAGACACCACGGTATTTTCCTCCTAGCAACTGTTGAAGGGATAGCTCTCATTTGTTTCTTCTTTTCACAGCTTGGAACAAAAGTTGAATAATCAATAAAAGCTAAGTTAGAAATTAATGTACATATTTAGAATGAAATAGCATATTAAAGATACATTGCTTCAATATGTACTACATTAGCAGACTGTTAATTTCTTGTATTATAAAGAAAGTGTCACCATATAAAAGAAAGGACTTGGGAAAAACTGTGAAGCAGTATGTAAAGAAATATAATTTCCTTCCATACATGTTATAAATGCAAAGATGTGTCTCAGAAATAAATTCTGGTCACAAGGAGACAACCAATGATCTCAGATGAAAGATGAACTATAAGTGATCAACATTCTTTATAAAATAGATTCTAGTCAGCAATAGTTGATTACAGTTTGAAGGAATTATAGGGTTTATGAATTACCTTTAATTCATATAATATTTCAATAATAAAATCTTTCCAACAGGAATTCCTATTGTAATTTTAGTGAATTTAAATTGAAGCTTCATTTACAATGTGAAAATCACATTTTTACACTATATTTTATCACTGTAATGCTTCCTAACTTTCTCATAATTTCTGAATAGTAAAATACATTATTTTAAGATTATTAGGAGAAATAATATATAAGTACATCAGAATTCTTAATGAAAGCATATATATTATATAATCTTCACTTTCATGAATTCTTTATTAAAATACTGTCTTATCCAGAGAAAATGGCTCCTTGAAAGAACTATGCTTTGATTGGTTAAGATTTTTTGATAACATATTTTTAACTACATATAAATTATAACATATTCAAAAGACTTCAACTAGATATATCTAACCAAGCAACATTCCAATGACATCACATACACATTATGCAAAATATTCTCTACAATATTATAAGTTAAAGTACAAGAAACATATTATCAATATCCCAGAACCTATATAAAAAAATGTGATTTCATAATTATAGGTGTGATCTCTATTCAAGATTTTCTGCATAGTGAGTGAAAACAGAAATACCAAAATTTGATAGTTCTTTTGATCACTTAATGAAATTATGCTGATTTTTCAAACATCACAGGTTTCTCTTAAAATTCAGTGGAAGCATAGGTAAACTTTTAATAGCATTACATGATATGAATATATTACAATTATTGTATTAACAGCCTCTCACGATACAAAATTGAGGTTTTCCACTTCAGTGAGTGTATGAAACCTAATAAAATATGCATACCTAACTATGTAAGACCTAAAGGGTAATTTAACGTTGCTACAAAACAGTTACTTAATCTCTTACCTTTTTTTTGTGTTTTGCAAATTTTTGGCAAAGAACATCAGAAATCTGTCTTTTATGTATATTTAGCGCTGTAAAAAATGAACAGGTTAATAGCAATTATGTCAGTGGTATGCTTTTTAAAGTTGCTTGTTTGGCTTCCAGTAAGCTGTTCCCACAACCTCTAAATTTTAGTATTTATATTAAAATTGAACCCAGCAGAAACTAAATGCACATAAATTGTTATTTATAGCAGTTTCATATTCATTCTTCAACCTAATCAATGAGTACTAAAACTGGAAGTGGCAAAGCAAGTTTGCACTTCTTTCTCCTTCAAAAACACAAACAGTAAATCATAACCACACATAATTTCTGCTGTTATATATTGTAAAGGTTATGTTTATACTATGAGCTGTGAATTAGATTAATGAGTTTTCTCAGCACCATAAACCTCCTCCACCAAAACAGGAACTAAATTGCAATAAATCACTGTTTATGTTCACGTATTTATGGGACAGCAAAGATTTAGAGCTCTTCTACTTGGAAAACTGCCCCCAACACAAGAAGAAAAAAATTACAGCTTCTGTACTGTAAGGTGGATGAACAGGGGCAAAAGCATGAACATTGTTTTCACTTCACTATGATAATGTCAGCAATTTATTAAAAGCAAGTGCTAAAGCAATGTTTTTTTGCCGAAGTGACAACACACCATACATATACATTTTTAAATAACAAGATATGTTTTCTCCTTTTGTGAAACTGAATATCACAACTATTAAATTACACATATTGTTCCATTATTCTTTAAATAAATATTTTTGTCAAAAAAATATTGGTGATGGAATGGTACAAGAAAACTCTATTCTTTATATACTGCATGAATTAAAAATTCCTTCCATGAACGTGAACAGCATTATTTACTTGTACATATTTAAATTGATTTCAGATTACTGTGGTTGTGATTTCTATATGCATTCCTCATAGGAAAGTACTGTACTTTCTGCACTTTCTGCATTTTGTTTCATCAGCCTTTCATTCTACATTTTATTCCATCAACTACCCATAACATTTTCTATTATCTGCACAAGAAAACAAACTTATTAAGACCTCTTTAATTTTTAAGACGGTTTTCTTCTTGATTTTTTTAACTATCTGGTCTTAAAAAAAAAAAAGTCATTTGTTTTCAAGGAAATATTATGCAAGTGTACCTAATTTCCAATATTTATTGTAATATTTTCTATTAACAGAGAAACCCTTAAAATTATAACAAGAATGTTTTGTAGAGCTACTACTTTGTTTTCTTCTAAGAGCTTCAAAAAAGGGGACCAGTGTTCTCTCCCCTCCCCAGACATAAATGCCTTTGTGAGCAACTTAATTCATCCCTTCAACATATTGCAGACAATTTGTCAACACAACAAAGAAGAGGGACATTCTTATAACTACATGTATTGTTAAAATGTGGAACTGATTTTTATAGAATGTAGCAGATGGCAAAATCTTATATGAACCACAGAAGTCATCAGATAAGTTCAAAAAAGAAAAAGAGGCATGAATTTCAAGATTTGTTAAAGGAAGTGATATTTTGCGCTTCCTACACCACAGCTTTGTGTTCCAACACTCTTCCTGATAGCATCTATTATCTGCTATCAAGAAAGTATTAAATTGCATGGTGCTTAACTTACTTCTTATGGCTCTTAATCATTGAATGGTTCTTATTTTATGTTCTTATGCAATGTGGTGTCTTCTTGGCTCATCTGCAGAAACCTATCTGCTGTCACCTCATCTGAGAAATGGTAAAATGGTGGCAGTTACTGAGTCTTTTATATAAGTGGAAAAGTGAATACAAGGTCTTTCCGAGAAATAAAATTACTAATTTTAAATTTATGTGATTGGTTAATAGAAAGTAATGTCTTGAAGGAAAAGGTGATTAGTTTGAATTTGTATGCAGAAGGTAGCACACAAAGGCACTGCAAAGGTGGATTTAATTTTCAAAATGTTGAGCACCACTGTCTGAAAAAAAACATATTATTTCAGGTTTATAGTTTCTTAGGAACCAGACATGACTTCTAACCAAAAAAAATCCCAAACTAATAGAATATACACTTTGTAAGAGAAAAGTAAATCTCGTGCCTAATGCAGTACATTCGTATTGCTCTCCTTCCTCCCTTGAACCTCCTCAGCAATTTTATGCATTGTACTTTAGTTACTTCAGGATATTGAAAAATGACACTTATGGCCAATGAAGAAAGACCTTCTAATAAAGAGTCAGTCTGATTTCTGCTGATTGTATCTATCAGGATGCTATGTTCTTCAATTGTTTATTCCTTTTCGCTGATTGTAAAAGGAGAATATGCACTCACTTTGCCAGATATCGTTCTCCTCACTGTGGCAGTCTGCATGTAGCCTTCCCGAGGAACAGTCTTTAACACAAAATTAACAAGTGTTGTTTGTTTGGTTTTTTTTTAATATGTGGAGAGCTGAAATTAATGGCATCTGCTCTAGAAACAGATAATATGTTATGTATTCTCATTCAGTAGGAAATTTGCAAAAAAAAAAAAAATTAAGCAAAAAAGAAAAATCTCTAGTTAAATCACCAATCCCAAATGTTCTTGCTCAGATTAATAACTCAAAGTATTGTCTAGTAAAGGTAAATTTATGGATTCAGGAAATGTCAGATATAAGATTCTTAGCTATACTAAAGTCACTTAATTGCAATATTCAGCTATTACATTCATCACTCTTATTTGAGAAAACAAAGGTTAATGTTTAAACTCACTACATCTGAAGAAGCAGCAGGAACAGCAGAATTTTTTGTTCAATAATTAATGGTTCTCTTGGTCTGATACAACAGGATCATTCTAAAGGATTGGCACTTTTTATCAGTTTCTAATTCCATTTCTTCCTTGGATGCCATACAATAATAGAATAAACTGAGTTAGATGGAATCCATAGGGATCATTGAGTCCAGCTCCTGGCACTGCACAGAACAACCCCAAAAATCTCACCATGTGCCTGAGATCATTGTCCAAGCACTTGAACTTGGCTTGGTGAGGCCACCCCAACTCAGAGCAGAACAGGACAATCCCCTCCCTTGCCTGGCTGGTGCTGCTGTGCCTGATGCCCCACAGGACAGGGCTGGCCCTCCTGGCTGCCAGGGCACTGCTGACTCATGTTCAACCTGCGATGAACTGTCATGTTAAGAAGCCATATCCACATCTTGCAGTGAGGGACAAGTTTATGGATCCTTGTTTGTAATGGGTAGACAACCCTTCTTCAACAGGGACAGTCCTTACATTTTAAATCTGCATGACATTGTCAACATGTTGCCACAGTTGTCATGCTGTGTTGTCATGATTTCTATGCTACAGTTAGTGTTCCCAAGCAGTGAACAATGAACACGTTTCAAAGTCACTTTTTATCAACATAAATGACAAATTCTGGAAGCATCTAGCTCCTTATGCCTTGATTAAGGTACTTAGTCATCTGGGTAAACAATTACTAATCTCTGCAGTTTTTCTCTAAAAGAGTTAACTGCCCAGAATCTCTGAGGTTTCCAGCATGTAAAGGCTTGCAAGTGCATACATCATATTAAAAGCAAAATTTCTGGAATATTTATAGACTGATTATATTTCCAAGATGTGCTGTGTTTCCCCTTGAAGTGAGCAATTCGTTATGGTATTGTCTGTCCACAGAAGAAGCTTTGAGTAGCCTAGATTTTCCAATTTTTTTCAAGTTCTTAAGTGGATTGCGGAGAACTGCTGACCTGATTCCTAATAGTTTGTTTAAATAAAAACCTAAAATCCAGTGTCACTCTGTACTGGCTGGTTTTGTGAAAAAGTTTTGTTCTTTTTCCAAGTAAAATACAAAGACCATTTGTATTTTACTTGGAAAAAGAAAATAAATAAAAATATACTAAAGATGGTAAAAAAACCTACAAATTTGTGATTATTGTCTAAAATTCCATTAAGTTTTAGAACATCTCTTGATACATTGCTTTAGTTCATTTGCTGTTAGGTACATTTAGTAAATTTATATTAGTCTTGCTCCACCATAAGAAATCCTCACTTCACACAGTGAAGATCACATACAGAAGCATTAAAATAAGAGTCATTTAAGTTCCATATTAACAGGAATAATATTTTTATAGACAGACATATAGATTTGTGTAGATGATAAAACTTGTGTTGTTACAACATAAGATGATTACACTATTTTTTCTTATTTTTCTACCCTTTAAAAAGCATTATGCTCAGAAAACACTCTTAATCCATTTTTCATGAAGAAATAAAGAATTTTACAATTTTACAAAGAGAAAACTTTCTTCTGTAATAATTTTTAATTTTGTATGTATATCCCAATAGCTATGTAGAGAATGTGGTTGTTTCTTAGATAATGGAAAAACCACATACAATTCAAATTGTATGTCTAGTGGTCTCACCAGACAGCTCAGGTATTACACTAAAACCTAGATGTTAAGTGACATATTTTATTATGATTTATGGGCAATCACTTGTGACTTGCTGTATCTGAATTGTAATGTAGTAAGGTACTGATGGAGAAATAAGAGTCAGAGGATATGTGCATATATGAAACAAATTTCCATCTAAGTAGTAGTGAGCATTCTCTGCCTATCCTTCATTAGGCAGAAAAAGATAAGAAAACCATGTAAGGTACTCTTCAGAGAAGTAAAATTCATTATAAAATTATTGATTTGTGATATTTTACTAGATGTATAGAAAGGAAGGTTCCTTTTCTATTTTTTTCTCAGTTGTGCTCATAATTATTTACTATGTGGTTAATTAGTTCTGTTAAGTCATGCAGTATCTTGAAGTTAATTATAATACATATTTCTGAAATAAGTAAAAATGTAAATAAACAGATAAGAATGTGCAACAATTAGAAACAGAGCCTGCCAAAACCAGGTTCAATTCATACATTGGTGGTTTTAATTATATGAAGTGTCCTTAGAAGAATGTAGCATTTACACTACAACCCTCTTTGTGAATGCTAGAAGAGGAAATAGTTTTCAAAGTACATAATGTGAAAAGGTGATCATGACTGCCGCAGTGTTGCAGTCATATTTGGCCAAGAGATTTGTGACATTGTTATCAACAGTGGCTTTTCAGCCTAATCTACTCCTATACCTTTTCATTTTATTCTAAAAAACTTTTGGAAACAGCAACATTTAGGGCCTATGTAAAATGTCCTATGAGATCTTATTTCAGCTGGTATTTTTGTTGTCATACCAGATATAATCACCAGATGATCACTAGTTTGCTACTTGGAATTATCTGAGTCATCTAACTACTTGACAGAAAGATTTTTGACATGACTTCTGGAACATAAAGGATTCTTTTTCTCCCTCAAAATTTCTTTCCACAACTAAGGCTTTCTAGCTAAGTCTTTCTGAATTGCCTGTTTTCCCTTAGGTCACTCTTTCCAGGAGTTATTTCAAGGTGATTGTGTTATTTTATTTATCTTAGATTTTTTTTCTGAACAAGGAATGGTCAGACTGTAACAAGCATGATTAATTTACTGTAATGATTAACTTCCTACAGCCTTCTTAACTTATAATAACTATCTGGAAGATTAGACTTCTTGTCTAGGCTACATTAGGCCTCTCAGAAAGCAAAGGTAAATAAACATATAAATAAAGAGATTTATCTCACTTAAAGTAGATGCCTAAGTTGGATAAAGGATCACCTATATGGCCTAAGCTCCCCCCATGAACAAACTGCAGTGGAACCCAAGACAAAGACAGCTTACTGTAAGCACCCTGGAGTTTTCTGTGCAGTGCTATTTGTACACCTCAGCATCGTAGTCCAAGTGTTTTGTAACTATAAACTTAAACCAAAATATTAACCTGGTCTTGCTCTGGAACTCTTTATGCTTGGATAGAGATGCTGCTTTAATTTCATCCGGATGTAACACGCTATTTGTTTTCTGTTGTGCAGACAGGGTTGGATTGTTTAAAATGTGACTCTGCTCAGGGCAGCAAACCCACCCAGTAACACAGGTATGAGCCAACTTCCCAACCTGACAGCAGACAAATTCTGGAAGCTCGATTCTTGTTAACCAGTAACCTTTCTGTTTCCCTGGAAGATGCAGTGACAGTACAATGAGGATTATAAGATTCTTCACATTATTTATCACAGATTTTATTCTCCCACAGAGACCACAAATGCCATGAATAATACAGATGCTAGATTTGGCATTTCAAGTATTTTGCTCCTGGTTTTTGTTAGCTGTGGGACTCATGTTATTTTACATAAGCAGCTCAGGTGACACAGTAATAGAAAAAGAGTATGAAAGAATTAATCATACCGCCCCTCCAGACTTAAATTACAAATGGCAAAAGAGACAGAAAATATCTATGTGAAAGGAGAATCTTAATTGTGACCTAGTTGGTTTTATTAGAGTTAATTAGGTCAGTGGAGCTGGCCTAATTTTTTAATTAATAAATTGATTCCAAAGGAATACGTGAAAATATTGCCAGACTTTAATAATCCAGGGAGGGTAATTACATTGCAGAGATTACAAAACCAGTTTCTAATCACTCATTTTTCATTTGAATAGCTTGACTCTTACATAACAGTTTTAAACTATGCTGCACTGTAGCTACAGTGTAGGTGGTACTTAAAAAGTTTCGATAAATATAAACTAGAAAGTATGCAATTTTTTTCTCTCCCAGATTCTCTAGTCTGTATTATTTGTGAAAAATTCATAACCATTTTTTTCCATTCCTTTCCCATGTATTCCCAAATAGAAGATACAGATAATTTTAGCAAGCTGAAGACATTAAAATTGTGGGTAAATTTCCCAGAAGTTTTTTCTAATAATGTCTTACATTTAGTACAGTTATTATTTATACTCAATTTCTCTGCTATTATTTAATTATATCTTTCTTCTTTTTTATTCCCTTAGAGAACATAAAGAATTCTTAATAATAGAGGAAACTTTAATTGGTTTTGAATATTATAAATAAATCAAGTTTCTTCCCTGAAAAAAATAGACCTGAACTGTTTTATATTCCCTAAGGAATTCTAAACTCATTTAGGTTAAGCTACCACTAAGATTAAACACATATTTTTTTGTATGCCACACCATTTGAAAATTAGATGTAAAGAAACTAACATAAGGAAAGAACATTTGATAACATGGATGAGACTGGTCATATTATACCATATTATCAGATTAAATTTATTTTGAGGAAATTTTGAAAAATTAGAATGGCTGAATAATAAGACACATTTTATTAGTAATGGATGTGAAACAAATTAGTCCTTGGCTTCACCTGAGTCATCACTGCTCAGTCTTGTAAGCTCAATTTCAAGTTCTTACACAGCACGGAAGAAATGACAGTTTATTATGTGGTTTTCCTGCACAGAAGAAGTTATATAACTATGGTTCTACATTGCCTTATACAGGTTTATAATCTGGGAACACCAAATCCATAGGCTTTTGAGCTTGATCTCTCAAATCCCATCACACAGAACTTCAAATTCTGGAATTTTATAAAGTACAAAATCTACTACTTAGAGGTATAAACTTAATGTTTTCTGTTATTGAATGTAAATATAGATTATATTCAATTCAATACTATTTAGGCATATCTAATTCTGTATCTCCTAGATTTGCCCTTAACCCTACCTCTGGAGAAATAACTATCTTCAGGAAATTATAAGACATTTTGTCTGTGATATTTTTTTCATGACAGAGTCCAGAAACCAGAAGTTCTAAATTTACAGATAAATTAACTTCTACTCATAATCTTTTTTTGGTGCACTCAGTCTGCTAACAACTGACATATGTAGGAAGTTAGGTATTTGTTTAAATAATTATTTTTAACAATAATGAACCAACAATTCTAAGTATATCATGGAGTATGATACACTGCACAAAGCACTGGGTTTTGAGTCAGGGATGAAAGGCTATATCACAGGCTGGCTGTTATACACAGAATGTTAAGATTACTTCTTTAGTCTGTTTCTTTATCTTCTTGTTTATAAACCGGAACTTGTCTATATAAAGGAGACTCATATTTACATATTAATTTATTACATTATTTCTAAACTGACTGTGATTATAATTTTCAACTATTAGACTTATTGCAAGTATAAGTTCCTGGACATAGGTTCACTAAGTATTAAAATTTATCTGTGAATATATGATTACAAAAAGACAACAAAAACAGATGAACCACATTAAGTTTACTTTTTTTTTTACTTTATATAAATATGAGCTGATAATATAGCTTTAACAATATTGATGCTGATCTAAGATTTTTTGGTATCTTAATAATTTTAATTTTTCATTACTATTCCCTGAGTTAGGGAAATATTTGTATATTAATTTGGGACCCTGGTGAAGAACCAACAACAATTTCCAGGATCAGGGCATGATTTAGTCTGTGCCCATAAATGACTTTTCAGTTCTTTAGATTATCCTCCTAACATTCAAAAATGTCATGATATATGCTCTTTCATTTTTAGACAACAAAGTTCTTAGTTCCTTCCCACAAGGCATATCAGCTCACACTATATGAAAACTCAGGATTTTTTTTGCAATAATCTCGATAAAACCAACAACTTCTGCATATCTGCCTGCATATACTGAAGTAATCTGACTACAAATTTGACTATTAGAAAAAAAAAGAATAGAATATAATTATGATATGTTACAGTTCTGTCATATAGAATACTAACAAGAGAAGAAAGCCAGGGTTATTATGAGGCAATAATGTGCAATTTTGATAGGGAAAAGTATCACAAATTAGCCAAAGCTATTCTTCCCAATCACAAATAAAATCTCTAGACACCTGCAGTAGTTGACTCAATAAGATGGCCAGTAAGTTGTAGTACATGCTGGGAAAGGAACATACAGAGCAAAAAATCAACAATCCTGTTTCTAGATAGCTGTGGAGTTAATTTGTATGGGAAAAGTCTAGAAATTATGGAGAAAAAATAGTATTCATAGATGTTAACTGTTGGGCTTTTTTCTTCTTCTTCCTTTCTTTTATATTCCTTGAATCTTTGGTGAATCAGTAATTAGGATTTTCTTTTGCAGGGTGGAGTATGTGCCAGCCACAATCAATCACTAATATCAATGTGAAGGGGTTCACAGATGTCAAAATCTCCTATGCCAGTGGTTTTAGTATGATTAGGAAATATCGTCTCAGTACAGAGATCCAGCCAGCCACTTCTGGAATGGTATAGTGCTGACAGGAATAAAGTGAAAAAACCCCTTTTTTAAAGGAGAAGGAACTCTAAAGGAGCTCTAAAGTTGTACCTGTAGAACTGAAATGTGCTAGTGGTAATTTCCTTTATAGTCCCACCTCAAATAGTACACTTGTACCTGCTGTGCTCAACAGTAAATGTCAAAATGCCACTTTTCAGTCCTTGACAAAAAGCTCTGTCTTAAGCCAGTTTGCTGAACAATGGACCTAGGAGATCAGCAGCAATAAGAAGCTTAAAAACAACAGTGAGGAACTGAGTTTCTTCTTGTGCTATTCTTTGAGTCTTTTCACATCTCTTTGGCATGATCCACATATTTTAAAAATACACAGATAATTTCAAAGTCATGCAAAGAGTCCAGCCGACTCTGGTACCAAAGAAATCCCGCTCGCCAGTAAGAACACGAGCCTCCTGATACACAAAACAATTGTATTGTCCTCTAACAAAAATTTTTACTATCCTCAGTGACAGGACAATTTAAAACACACACAAGTGTAACAAGAGTTTTAATTGTATTTGTCAACAAATAATTAAAAAAAAATTATCTTAAATACACAGAATCAAGCAAATAAATAAAACCTCCTAAACAATAACAATAAAACCCAAACCAAAAAAACACTACTGTTTTTTGAAGTGAAACTGCCTGTCTTTCTGTTAGACTTTACTTACTCTGTCATTCCTTTTGTACTTTGTAAAGTAAAAATTACGAAGGATTACCTTATTTGTGGAACAATATATACCACAAATGAAACATCAAAAGAATAGACCTGTGTGGCAGATCACATTGTAATGCTTGCAAATACATTGCTACAGTCTAAGATTTTTGTACCTATATCTTCATTTTACAGGCAAGGTTGATAATGACTGTGCATTTAATATATTTTATTTGGATTTGTAGCAAGCCTTTGATCAAGTTTTACATGACAGGCCTCAGCTTAAAACTACAAGCTTCAGAGATCCAGATTAAGACACAGAAAAGTAAAAAGCGCTAGCTAGAAAATAGACTAGTGATTGTGTGGTGGGAAAAGAAACCCCAAAACTTACAGTGGTTTAATGTAGGTCAGTGTTCACATCTCAAAGTGTTAACCTTTGCGGAATGCGTGAGGTAAGTAACAACACCTAACTAGCTGCCAGTAAATGTAAGGATGACACAGAATGAACAGAGAGGTGGATGGCACAACCCACACTGGGGCGGAGGGTGTGAGGGGTGCTGGGGTGCATCCTCTTCAGGAAGCACGGGCACCTGTTCTCAGGGATGATTTGAGTGGCACAGGCCCACTGCTACACACAGGGGTGACAGTAAATACATTGGGCAGTCTCAGTTTTTGACTGAACACAACAATACCTCTATGAAAAGCTATTATCCCCATATGTGCTTAAAATACTTGCTTTCCTGCTTTCCTGCTCACGTTCTCATGAGCTGCATCATTCACAAGGCCACTAGTGGTGTCCCATATGCTCTGCTGGGGAGTAAGGAGGGAGATAAGTATACATACATCACTGAATTCTTACTGTGAGAATATCCTTCAGTGAGCTGGATAAAATATTTTAGTTTATGGCACAGGAAAAAAGATTATGTCAAAGTCTACAACCCTTTAAAGTTGTTTATAATTGTTCTATAGAAATAATGCAGTTCTGAGTTTCTCATTTTTGTGCATTGTTTCAATTATTAACTTGATAAATACAAATGTAGAAATGTAAATAAAAGCAGACTGATTTGAAAGAGGTTTCGAATATATTGATTTAATTTGTGGGTACTGAGTTCCTAGGAAAAAAATAATTTTAGTCTAATATTTATGTGCTAAAGCATTAATTAAAGAGCAACTTTAGCTTAAAAATTTGTTCTATATCTCATATGTGCACTGTATACTGAATATTCATAATTTTCTTTTGTCCTACAACACTCCTGAAAACTTTCTTTCCAATAGCAGGACTTGTCTCCATTACTTCCCTGAAATTAACTGTTGCAAATAGAACAGAACAGATTAGAACAGAATAGGCTGGAAAATACTTTTAAGATCATTGAGTTTAACCAGAAACCAAACACTGAGAAGTCCACCACTAAACCATGTCCTCAAACACCACATCTGCACATCTTTTAACACCTTCAAGGATGATGACTCAACCGCTTACCTGGGCAGCCCATTCCACTGCTTGACAACCCTTTTAGTGAAGAATTTTTTTCTAATTCCCAATCTAAACCTTTCATGGTGAAAATGAAGACCATTTTGTCTTCTTCTATTGCTTGCTACTTGCGAGAGCAAACCAACCCCCACCTCATTGCAATCTTCTTTCACGTAGTGTTAGGAACCGTTAAGGTCTTCCCTAAGCCTCTTCTTTTCCTTGCTAAAACAGCCCCAGATTCCTCAGCTGCTCTTTGCAGGGCCCCAAATAACCTCTTCCTTGTTCTTCCCTGAACATGATCCAGGACCTCAATGACTTTCTGTAGTGAGGGGCCCAGAACAGAACACAGGATTCAAAGTGCAGCCTTACCAGTGCCAAGTACAGTGGGACAATCACTGCCCTGGTCCTGCTGGCCACACTATTGCTGATACAGGCCAGGATGCCACTGACCTTCTTGGCCAGCTGGGCATTGAGTGGCTCATATTCAGCCAGCTGTTAACCAGGAGCCCCATGTCTTTTTGAACTAGGCAGCTTTCCATCCACTCTGCCCCAAGCTTGCAGTGCTGCATGGTGTTGTTGTGACCAAGGTGCAGGACCTCATAAAATTGGTGTATCAATCCATCCCATCCACAGCCCTCTACAGAGCTTTTGCATCCATCCAGCCCCACAGACTTGTGCATGCAGCAGGTCTCTGAACATTCTTTCCTGGATTATGGGACTTCATTCTTCTCCCCATCTCTATGTTCTAGCACAGGGTATCCAGAGAAAAGCTGATTTTAACATTAAAGACTGAGACAAAGAAATCATTAAGTACTTCAGCCTTTTCCTTATTCTTTGAAACAATGTTTCACCATGCACTCAACAAAATATGGAGATTTTCCTTAGCACTCCTCTTGCTACTTATATATATATATATAGAGAGAGATATATATGGATGTATATATAAAGATTTTCTATTGTATCTTACAGCCAGGTTTGGTTCTATAAAATATTCCTCCTGCCTCTTTTGTGTGGTCAGTAACAGAATTCCACCATGATGTTTGCCTTGTTGGTCTTCTCCCTGATTCTTACCCATACGCACTCAATGCTATTGTCACCAGCATTAAGCTCTAGACAGTCAAAATTCTACATAATACACAGGGCTGCCCTATCACCCCTCCTTCCTTGCCTATCCATTCTGACGTGTTTTTAGCCATTCATTACAGCACTCCTGGTGTGCAAGTTGTTGCACCATGTTTCATTGATGGCTACTCTATCATCATTTTTGCACTGCACAGTGGCTTCAAGGTCCTTCAATTAACCCTGCTAGCTCTTGTGAAAAGATCCTTTTCCCTCTTCTAGACAGGTTTACCCTATCTGTTACCAGCAGGCCAAATATCCTGTAAATTTTCTCATAATCAGAAAAACAGGGACTGCAGAATGGGGAGTCTGATTCACCATGGTCTTCACCACAGACTGTAGGGGAATCTCTTTTCCAGCACCTGGTGCACCTCCCTCACCTTCTGTCATGTTGGTGCCTGCAGATTACTCATCTCAGTTTTTTCCTTATTCCCCTTTGTGTTCTGCCCTTTCTAAAATATGTTTTGCCTAGGGTTACCACCATCTTGGCTGTGAGGCTCAGTGTGCCTTGCAGTGGGTCATTTTGGGAGCTAGCTGGAACCACCTGTGCTCCTCACAGGGGTTTCCCTGCAGCTCCTTAAAATCAGCACCTGGAAACCTTCACCTAATGCTCATTTATTACTAGTGCAGAACACCTAGGCATATCGGCAATGATGAGAGAGACAGAGAGACTGAGTGCTGGTCAGAATCCAAATTTATTGTGGACTACACATGCTTATATAGCATTCTACGAAGGCTAGTAATGTTTTACTACAATGATTGGGTTAATCATAACATAAACAAACTCATACATTTTGCAACATCTCTTGCTTGCAGAAGTTGATTCAGTCTTCCTGTCAGCCAGTCTTGATTCAATTCTTAAAGCTTTGTTTGTTCTTGCCAAGGCATCCTAATTATCAGATCTATAATCAGGTCCAAAGTACATCATAAGCATTTTAATCCAACATAATTGTGAAGCTTTATGTTGATTGCATGCACATACCCTTTGTACAATAAATGAGTGCAAAGTAAAGATGAACTTTGTCCATGAGACATGGTGAAGGTTTTGAATAGGTAAAATTTTCAGATACTTCATGGACCAGAATAAGAAGTAGAAAAAAGAGTAAATACTGCCATTCTCTTCTGAATTTTTCTTGTCAAAATGCATTCAGGTCCTCATCCTGAACACCATAAACAGTTCTGTTTATCATCAGATGCTAATGATTTTGATTATTCATTAAAGTGGGAATATTTAACCATTTTATTTTTTAATCTTACCTATTCTGCATGTTTATTCAAATTGTCATTTTTTTCATCCAAATGGCATCATGTCATAGTGACATTCATTCACCAGCTAATATTTCCTCTCTGCACAATGAAAATTCTATATTCATTGCTTTTCATTCTATCAGTTTTCAATACTGCTAGTTATCAGTCCTTGCATGTGAAAACTGATCATACTTAACAATTTAGTGTACTTTTTCTTTTTTTGTTATTGTATATGTTCTTTTCAATTAATTATCAGCAAAAACTGCAATGTTCCCCTACATTTCTCAAATGCCTCTGGGTAAATCTCTCTCTGCCTTACAATACTCGTTCTTTATGCAAGGGAATATTACAGTTTCTCAGACAGAATATCTGCAATTCCACTGAGGTTAATTACTTTATATATGTTTTCTTAGAAATTATTTTAGAGTATATTAATTTGGATTTCTTTTAATCATGGATCAGATGCTTTCACCTCACAATTTCCACATGATCAATGACCTCAATGCTCTTAAAAGTAAAGGAACAGCAATAGACAGAATATTAAAATTAGCTCACTTAGATCCAGAGCCCATGCTTATGATATTGCACACAAACCTGAGGCATTTTAATCATTCATTACATGGCTGATGTTGCCCAGTCTGCTTAAAAAAAAAACCAAAAACCCTGCAGAATGCTTAATAGCACAGGACACAGAGTCCTGTTCTATTTGTACACATACAATAATTGGAGAAAGAAATTTTTCAAAAGAAAAGCTCTGTGAGAACATTGTAGAGATATTTGATTAAACCTCTCCTACTCAGTAGGATAAAATGTATTTTTTTACCAAACCCAGCAGAAATTATTAAACTTGTTAGGGAAGAAAAATAATTGCAGTCACTAGCCATCTGAGCTTTTTGGACAGAAGATCCCCCTGTTAAAATTGCAAGAGTCAGAAAGAATTGAGAAGGATTAAAAACCAAGCAAACAGAAGAAAATGGAGGAAGGAGAAGGAAATAAGCAATTTAACCATCAAATTAAATGTAATTCTGAGGAAGGACTACAAAGATTTTGGAGCATAATGAGTGAAGAAAGCATGTCTCAGTAAGGTAGGAAATTGTAATTTCATTCAATAATTTGGAACTGGAATTCATAAATTGGAATTGTAATTTCATTCTTGTACTATTCATCAAGTCCATATTTTGCATGGGTTTTTGGAAACATAGACATTACCTAAAGAGAGCATTGCATCCTCTCAACATACTCTCCTCCTAACTATACTAACCTACAACATCTCAAAGCTTTCAATGTCTCATGTAAAAAGGGGCAATATTAGAATTAAAAAAATCAAAGTTACTTGTGGTACATTATGGTTACCTTTGATCCTGCAAAACAATCACATGACAAAGCTGTCTTGCAGCCTTCATTTGGATTTTTGTTGGATTCTTCCCCATATTTACAAATATTAATTCAAAGAGACTAACAAGTTAAGTTTAACATTTATTCAGGGACAGCAAAAAAAGAGGTCTCAAGTATAGACACATATAAACAGCAAAATGCTTTTTAATCCCAATCCGTAGAAAGTGAGGGACAGCTAAAGCTTCAAATCAAAGCACAAGAAGTTTTCAGAAATTTGACCATGAATCTAAGCCTCTGAACAATGTTACTCTATCTTGCTGTCAATCTTGAAACCAATCAGGGACTTCCTGAGTTATGGAAATCTCTGCATTGTCTCCTCTGAATCCTTAGGAAAAGTATTTCTTTCCCTCACCTTAAGGAGCAGTAATGCACCTGTTCCCTGCTTTTCTGTAATATCTATTGTTTAGAAGAACTGCATTCTTACCTCAAGAGCTGCCACTTGGTCTCTTTTTTTGGCCTCTGTCACTCTGTCCCTAGCTGCAAGTGCCTCACCCTGGTGGGCAGGTGACTAAGCAGATTGGGAGCAGGCAGAAAGCACCAGACTTTCCAAACATTTCCGTGTGATCCAGAGTGCAGGAATGTTACTTTCTGTGGGCTTGCCTCATGCTTTTGGAAGAAACAGTACATGAACAAATCAGATATGCCCAGTTACAACCACATAATTACATATTTTCATGGATATATTTCTAGAAATAATGCATGAAATTGAAGATTTGTGAAAAGCGTCAAAGAAACAGTTCTGTCCATTTACTTCAAGAGATGTGGTTAGGCCACTGTGATCAAGGTATTTTGTGCTGACAAGCCAGAGTTCATTAGCAGTACATTACACTGAGTCTTCCTTTTTTTATACTTTCCCTATTTCCCTTTACACAAATTATAGAATTTTGAGGCTAATGATGGATATAGCACAGCACAATCGTTATTCACTGAAATCTGCTTCAGCAAAGAGGCTCCTACATGCAAACCCACAGAGAGTCATGGATGATGGGAAAAAATATAGAGGGAAAGCTATTTTGTTTTTCATATTCAGCCTAATTACTGGTATATAATGAGGTGGCAGACTCACTGAGTACCAAGTGTACCTGCAGAGAACAGTCCATTTTCAAAATTTGTCTCAGTTTAGTGAAATTTATGAAGCTGAGAACAAGATGACAAAAGTAATAGCTTTGAGAAGAGAAGCACAAGTCTGGTGTTGTTTTCCTTTAAAAAATAGTTATGGTAACAAATATTTGAAAAATAAAATATCCCAGCCTGAATATTTTTAAGTACATATTTGATAAGTAAAAAATCCCAAACAAATGAACAAACAAACCAAAATAAAACAACAAAAGACCTAATTCCAGCTACATGCTTCCCTTATGAATTCGTTACATTCAGATTACAGAATACATAAATTCCCTCCAACAGCAGAAGAAGCCTTGTTATGAGCAAAAAGAATGCATCATATATGCAAATCTGAGAATTGATTCTCAGTCTCATTAAAAACTCTTAACAGTGTAATAAAAGAACTGTTACTCCAGTTGCATTGATTCTAACATCTGATTCTAGGTTAAATCAGATGCATGTAGAACAATGTATACACCAGCTCTGCAGAATCTACTCCTCCTTTGCTATGCTCAGCCTTCTCCTTTGCATCCTGTTGTCCATGGCTTCTTGGGGGTTTTAGGTATTAAATCATCAGTATACCAGTGATGATGTATGGTGGTAGGTATTAATGTTTTCTTTCTCCTCACTCTAGGATTCACCCAGGTTCATTTTTTATACATATACTGACCCATTCCACATCTTCCTTTCACCCGCAAATTCACCATACATCTGAATTTACTGTGATTTAGATGTAATGGATACTTACTCCTTTTTTTGTTACCCCTATAACTCTTTCCCCACACCCTCACTCCCCATCTTCCAGGGCTGTGTTCCTTTGAGGACCAGTAGCTGAATGCTGGTGAGTGGCTAAAGGATGCTGGAGTCTGCTGTCACCTGGTGCTGCATTTTCCAGACCCCTGCGATCACCCTATGTCTCCATTTGCACTCCTGTTCTAAGTTTGCACCCTCTCACAGGCAATAGCAATAATATTCTTACTGGGTTACAGTGCCACACATTTGTGATTCAGGATTTTCTGATCCAATTTCACATTGAGCAAAAATGTACTTTCTCACAGAAATAGTATAGTACTTTGTCTGAAAGAGAAATATGGAACTGTTTTGACAGTGATTAAAGAATATATTGGCATTTCCAATTTCAACATTTTTTTCCTCTAGTTGACTCTGCTAGCCCAATATTTTTAAACAGGAAATTTTAACCTGTTAATAGAATTAAAAGAAATTTTACCAATAATATCCCAGGTTTTCAAATAAATCTTCCAAAACTCACTTCTAGATTCTATTTCCTGATATTAATATTTTTTGTTATTTGATTTAGTTGCTCTAAAGTGTAAATATCCTATGATAAATGGATTATTGAAAGTTTCTAAGATCTATTAGCATTGTTATGAGTCCTTTTGCTTTGTTATACTTAGTGCCACATTTATTGTCCATGTTTAAATAGGTGTGAATTTTAAAATAAAAAATTTACTTGTAAAACATCAAAGTCAGCAGTTGAACAGCAAATATTGTATGTTTTATTCAATAATTTTTGTTTATATGATCTTTATGCTAATGTGCTTTTATTGAACGTGACTACTCTTCAAGACATAAAAGTAATTTAGTCTAAATATGATGATTCCAATGGAATTAATTAAAGTGGTCGCACTCCCTACTGTGGTTAGACAATGATTTTGAGCACCAGAGTGGTACTGTAGATTGATAATTGTTGTGTAAACTGAAGTTAATTTTAAAAGTTTCAAGATAAAATAATCCTTCATGTTTTCTAAATCACCTATAATATTATTTCAACAGCTCTACACTATGCTTTTAAAAATGGATGCACTTTCAGAGATTTTTTTTTTATCACTTTGCCATGGTGATAAAGAAAATCTTCAAGATTACAATCCTTGGTTCAGAATATTAGAGAGACTCTGAAATAAGAAAGTCAATGCTTATTAGGGAAAGAGCTGACAGAAAAGAGAGGAAAATCAAGAAAATAAAGATAAGGGAAACAACAGGAGGTTGCTTGTTGAGCCTAGTGACCTTATTTGCTGCTCTTATTATGCTAAAATTGTGCCAATCACAGAAAAATAGAGGAAAAGAAAGTCCTTTAAAATTCAATTTTTCAGCACAGTGGTTGGATATTATTGGATTTTGTTTCCTGCATCTATTCTCAACATTTTACTTTTTTCCCTCAGGGTAATACTTTAAAATGCAACTTGTTGTAAGCTAAAATGGAAAAACCTCACCTGATTATACATGGGTAAGTTATTGTTACTGACATGTATGCAAGCTGCTAACTAGTGCTGTTTGCCCTTCATTCAGCCTGCATTATTTCCGTGACAAGCAGCACCAAAATTACTGGGCAAGAGTGAAATACAACCTTGAACTTGTCTCAGAGCTTATTAAATATTTAATAAGTAATAAGAATCCATCAAAGGATGGACTTTCCCTTACCTGTGACAGCTGGAGGCAAGAATTGTTTTACAGCTTGGCCTGAAAAGTGATTGTCTATGAAAATGACATGAGCATAAGAGGCAGGAAAGAGGAAAAACACTGTTGGTAGCATTTAAACATAGAGTAGTCTGTGAATAGCTGACTTATTTGCTTTTATTATTATGGGGCCTCGGGAACTAGGAACTATGACTGCAGACGCAGTTCTGTGCATTTATTTATGTGTAAGAGTTGTACAGTATGAGTTGAGTAACATGGAAAGCTTTAATCTAGTTTCAGCTGAAATTTCATCTTTTCTGCTTCTGCTATCAACTACTTAGAAACCATAATAGCTGAAGTGTTTTAGTGGTGTTACTTTGAATGTAATGAAAAAGGAAAATGTAACTCATTGCTCCATTTAATGAAACACACATACCTACACTCAGTATTGCTTGTAACTATCCTTCTCCTGAATAAGAAATGTCTTCCTTATATCTATTAGTTTAAAAATGCTATCCCATGTCCCATTGCAGAAGGCCTCATTAAGAAGTCTATTCCCAAAGAAGCCTGTATTTTGGTGAATAGGCTGAACTTGATTTCTTTCCTACAATTTCCTCTATTGTATAAATCTAGATTATCAATTCTAAGGGCAACATATCACTTTTGTAGCATTGAAAATTGTTCCTTTAAATATTTTTGGTTGGATGGGGTAAAAATTGAAGAAGAAATGAGAGTTCCTAATAAATTGCCAACTACAAAGTGGCCTGAAGCAGAGAAATGAGAGGCTGAAAACTCTTTGTGCTGAAAGATCCATGAAAATGGAGAAGATACCTAGGTGAATTAGTGCTTCACCCCAGGTCTCTGAGCAACAAGGACCAGTGCAGGACAAAAGGAAGAAATCTTATGTCTTATCATCACAGTACCCATTGCATTTGTTGCCTTTTTTTTTCTTTTTCTCATTTAATTAGATAAGGGCTTCTTTAATAAGCAAGAAATTTTGGAACTCTGGCATTCTCCATATAATTAAGCATGTGGGAGACAGGGTTTCAAACTGTGAAATAAAAACAGTGTAACAAAATTTTTGATGTCATAACTCTTGAGAGATGAAAGAAAACATTTATCTCTGAAAAGTTCTAAGAATTGATCAAGTGTTAGAAAAGGGTCTGAGAGATTCTTAAATTAAAATTAGCCCTTAAAAAAACACCTAGAAATTATTCAAGCAGAATTATATTATAACCAACAATTCAATGCATAGAAAGTATAGAAATACTCTGACTGAAAATCCTAACGTAATACAAGAAAAAGCACTCAATATCAACTGAATGAAGAATTCAGATCTCAGGAATATCAACAGTATATCAAATTTATCCAAATGCATACAGGCTAAGAAAATTTGCATTTAAAAAAAGTTAAAAATTGAAACAGTCAATTGGATCTGTTTGCAGACAGCTATAGTGAGCCTTAGGAAGATAAAAGAATAACTGCAGCATCCCTAGCACAGATGAATGTTTTGTCAAAGCAGTGGAAAATTGAATATAAGTGAACTATCACACTAAGGCAACTTAACATTTCCTTATTTAAAAAGAAAAAAAGGTGCACAACCATTTTTATAGCTGAAGCAAAATTAACAATAAAATACAAGTAATGAAAAGTAAAATGTAAAAATTCTAAACTTTCAATGGTGTGCTTATTACCACTAAATTTATATATGAAGAAGATAAAAATTAGGAAAGCTTTTATAAGCTTAGGAAAAAAAAAAAAGAAAAAGAAAAAAGAAAAGGATGTTGTTGGGCTAAAAATGCATATAGCCAGATAAAACTAATTACTGATTTTCATATCTGGGACTGTAAAGCTTGTATTTTATATACATATATTCCAGAATCATATTCCTTGCTAAAGGAACATTGGGTCCAAAGAAGTATTAGAGTTATAAAGGCAATCCTAATGATCTGTTTCATGAGGCTGGTGGAGACAGAGACTGAGAAAACATAAATATCAGAGTATACATCTGATCATGTAATTCTCTACAGCTGCTAGGCACCTCACCTCAGGATTAAAACAGGAATTCCATGTTGCTTCTGGAATCCAGAACCCACGATAGACCTCTATTCAGAACTGATGAGAATCCAGAAGAGAAAATGCAGAAACAAATAATATCTACTGATATGAGTATTCAGCTCAGGAGTTTACTCTCCTGCCTACTAATTTTTGTTAACTATCTTAATTAGTTAGCAGATAAAATAGGTTCTGTTATTTTGAGTTAACTAGAGTGATTTTTTTTCCCCCCTGAAATATATTAGAGAGAGACCCAAGAAAATCATTAACTGGAAGAAACAGGGAGGTATCGGTAACTTCCAACAAGGGATAGAGTGGCCCTTTTTTCCCATCGTGGGAAAAAAAAAAACCAAACAAGAACTCGGTCTTCCCGTTTGCCTTAGAGAAGAACTGAGAACAGACTGCCAGTTATGCATGCCCCTAAATCTTTATTAAGACCCCCCCAGAGTGCAGTAAATATCAATCACCTACCTATGTCTCCCACTGGACTTCAATGCACCCCGAGTCTTTCACAGCATGCGATATTCACTGTGACACACGACAAAGTACATGAGCACTACGTTGTAGTTTTAGTGTCTAGTATCTATAGAGAATCTAGTTATTTTATAGATAACTTTCCAGTGAAATAAGGAATGCTTCCTGTCTTTGGCAGAGGTTTCCAGAAGTCTCTGTGGTATTTATAATGAAGGCAGAGAGATCCAATGATCTGATGAACTTTTGCACCTTTCAAGTAGAAAAAGTGAATTTAGATGTCTCCAAGGCTAAAAAGGCTTGAGCAGCTCCAGGTATTGATGACTAGAGTGCATACCAGGGATAAACTCATCTTGTCTTACATGACCTAGATTGTACTCAGACAGACATTGCCCATAATTGATATCAGTGTGATTCATAACTAGCTTAGCAAGGTCCTAAGAGACACAAGAAAATAAGGAATTCCTCAACAGCATTTAGATTTTTATCTTAAAATGTTTAACTGTCAGTCTTGACAAGATTATAAAAAAAAAGTTATTGTGCTATATCATGAATTATGCCTCACACTGGTTTTCCTTTTGCTGAAAGAAAATATTCTGTATAAATGTTAGTGCTGTGTAAAAAAGTATTGAACATTTTCTGTGACGGGTCTTAATTATTTATTTCTTAGCAAAGCCGTGAATTTAGTACGATGTCTGTTGTTTACCTACCCAGCAGTGAACAGTAAGAAAAACAGAAAGTAGTACTGAGTGTAAGTTATTTAAGAATGTCTCAGTGGGGTAAAGAAATGTTCTCTCAGCCATTCTATCTCAAAGCCTAAATTCACTCAGCAAGCATGAATTATATCTAAGTCAGGGAGACTGAGACCTAGATCATTGCTAAAATCTAGACACAAGACATCTACTGATTTTAATAAGAGTTACATACTTGAGTGTTTCTTGGGATTTGGGTTGCTCAACGTAACCATAAGTACATTTTAAAAATCATGTTGACATAGATATTTCACATAAAAAACTTGTATTCTACACATTGAGTCTGGCCTCAAAATTAATTTTATGCCCTTGAAAATGAAATTAATAATTTATCTTTACACCAGTTTTGGCTGGAGAAACCAAGATGTGAGACAGATTGCAACAGAACTATCCATTGCAGCCTTCATTCCATCATGGAACAGTTACATACAGGTACATACCTGCACAAAAAAGAGGAGAATCTTACTGCAAAAAATAGGACACCATGATGAAGTTGAACAGGCATTTTTTTAATTGGTTGCATCTTTGTGGTTCTCCCCTGATGAAGGTGTCAGCAGACAGCTGACAACATAAAGTTATATCAACACAATTTCATCAATATGATTTAAGGAGAGAAAAAATTGATTTTAAGCTCCTATTCCCTACACCAAATTTAGTAAAAATGTGTTTGAATAGATATTATATTTCATACAAAGCATGAATTTCATTGCATTAAAAAAGATTCCAGTAAACTGAACATTTTACTTATTTATTTCTGTGAATATAAATGTAAGCAGTAAGAAAGGCAGCACTATCCTCTTTGGTACTATTTTTACCTCCCAAAACTGCATCTTTCTATGCCAAGAATGAAGCTGTTGCTTGTTTGTTGTTCTCTCCTTGTTTTAACTATGTGCCAAGGACAATCTGTGTTAGAGAAACAGGTGTGGTGTAAAGAATAACTCATGAATACAGGAGGAAGGATTCATTGTGTACTTTCAATAAAATGAACTTTCTTATTCAGTCTTTCAGGACCCAATCCAAGTCTCATTGAAGTAAGCTTGATTCTCTGCTCTGATTATTCAATACAGAATCATCAGAGACAAAGTAAACAAGACTTGTCCTAATAAGTTCCATAGGAGCTTCAATCCTGCCTAAGGAAATCAATATGACTTCCGTATCTGGTTGTACATCACTGTACCCATTGTGCAATGAGTACTTTTACCCTCCGGATTTAGACATTGAGAGCACTTACTTCATCTAGTCATCAGTGCACTGGTAGTCAAATTCCCTGTGTTCTGAGAAATCCCAAATACAGCTGAACTTCACAGCCTGCAGTCTTCTAGTATCTTCTGTATACGCTGGAATCTTTGAGTTCCTATCAGAGTTTTACGTCTCACAGAAAATGCAGAACTTCAGCTGGGTCTGAAACTTAAGCCCCAGATAGCCACCAGTATTTAATTCCATGTGTCCCACTTAGGTTTAATACTTTGCATTTCCCATTTATGCTGTGCTTGGCAACATAACACAAACCAGTAAGTAAATGTGGTGAGTCGACTCTGTCCAGCAACCAAGCCCCTACTCTGTCATTTATTCGACCTCCCCTGGGTGGGATGGGGAGAGAATCAGTAAGACATAAATGAGAAAAACTCATGGGTCCAGAAAAATGGCCACTTTATAAGTGAAAGGGGAGAAGAGGAAAAGAGGGGAAGGGAAGGGAAGGGAAGAGGGAAGGGAAGGGAAGGGAAGGGAAGGGAAGGGAAGGGAAGGGAAGGGAAGTTTTAGGCACTACTGCTACCTGCAGAAGTTTTCTATCTGTTGTTCTAAGAATATTGTCATGGATGATGTGTGTTGATATTCGGATTGCACATTTTATGGAAGAAAATTTTGGTTTTCATAGAAGAAATAAGGATATGTGCCTATAAAGAACCAACTGAACAAGAATGGCTGTTCATATTTTTTTCTCTCCCTTTGAGCACGTGTGAACGATCCAGCCGCAGTCTAACTCTTAATTCTTGTATCGGTAATTACCTCCTAAATAAGTTAATCAGCTTTCTTACATTCTAAATGGATGCATGAGTAAAAGGCAATTTTTGACACTAACACCTTGACATGAGGAATAATGTAAAGTGACTGATGGAACAACATAAATAGCAATAAGCCACTAAGAAGATTCCCTCTCGAGTTCTTGCAAATGTGATTTTAGATCAACTGCAATTTCATTTCTTCAGCTACACTTTTTTGGCAGTACAAAAACTTCTGAAGTACAATTTCTACATCTTTGACAGCTAGTGATGCTATATGCTGTCTTTTGCTGCTAATTATCCAGCAGAATTTTCCTGGAATTTTTGTTACTACTTAAAACTTCTTGTGGAATTACTGTTTCCAGCTACATTTCTGCTATTCTTGGGTGCTGCATAGCAGTAAAAAAACTCCCATTCACAACATTTACATACAGTAAACTTTACAGGTGATTATCTTAAAGTCTGTGGTCCTATCACAAAAAAGCTGATTGCTGCTGTGCTTTACCTTGACTGTGTGTGCACTTGACTCTGAGGGCCACCACCAAGCTGCAGCTGGCACAGCTGGCAGCAGCACACCTGCTAAGCAGAGCAGGCTAATGAGGATATCTCACACCAGCACACTTTTCTTTATGCTGGATAGTACAGCTCTTCAGCAGAGGAAAAGTTCTTGTCCCTGTCTGCAAAGTCCAAACTCTGCATGGGTCTGCCACAAGCCTGCTCACTGCTTGCCCTGAAATGTCAGCTGCAGTTAGCAAACAACATTACCTAGTGGAACCCTGTACTTATTTATTTATATATATTTGCCTTCCAAATACTCATTTTCAAACTTTTCTATGCTTTTTTTATAGAATTCTAAAATACAAGCAAAGAAACCAAAGCTAAAACTGTGTGTCTCTTGCTATTGTGCCTTCATATGTACAAAATATTATGACTATTCTCCTTAGGTATCAGATATACATCTGGTCACCATAAATTATGAAAACAGTTAGTCAATATTTGCTCACCTTTAAGCAAACAAAGGTAGAATGGTTAAAAATTAGGTGCCTCCAGCAGCCTTTTCCATGTCAGCTGCTGATCAGCTCTCCAGAGCCATACACTGGCAAAGTCATACCATCTAAAGCGTCATACTGGAGAAAGTGTGTTCTTCTAAAGATTCTGTATATTGTGTATAGATATATTTTATAGGAAAACACTTTATTGAGTATGTATTGAATAAAATATGTACAGATTTTTCATTTTCTCACAAACAACTCCTTGTTAGTATTTTAGTCGCTTAAGAAAATATACTATGGATCTCTAAGAAATTGGTTAACAAGTGCTTAGATTGTTATTGTATCATTAAAAAAACCCAACCCACCAACCACCCAAACAAAAAACAAAACAAACAAAAAGAAACCTTTTCCAATTATCTTTTCACATTAGGACACCCTAGGTATTAGCAGTTTGCATAGGTGTTGTGTATAATATATATACATATTGCATAGGTGTTGTGTATATATATATATATATAAATTTTTTTTATCATTAGTCCTGTATTTAGATTTTCATTAACTAACAAACACTGCTCATATATAACTGAGAATTAACTAGCAGAACAACTCATAATTTTTATGGAAATTAAGACAACTTTACTACTTATGTATTATGAATTGTAACTCTAGCAAAAGAGGAAATATAATGATTGCATAAATAAGACTACACAACATTTCCTTTTACATGATTCACCTTAATTAAATAGGCTTTCAGTGTTAATTGACCAATATTTCACTTTCAGATTGATTAGGACACTGTTTTCTTGAACACTCTGGAATTTTGCCCATATCAGCTTCAGTTCTTTGTCCTTCTTTTATATTTTTTCAGCATAAGAAAGCTCTGAAGCCATCTTACTGACAGAAGTCAAAGGTTTATAACATTTTGACTGCTTTTTGTCCCCCCAGATACTCTGTAAAGAGCAGGGGAAAAGTTGCAGATTTTGAAGATTCTTATTAACATAAACCATCTGGCCATTACTGAGTTTAGAATGTCAGTCTCTAAGGTGATACTCTGAAATAACTTTGATACTATTCAGCTTCTTAAATTGTTTAAAATTTGTATAAACACTATAAAGCTGGGGACTATTTATTGAATAAGTAGATATTTATTTGAAAGTAGTACTTTTCATATATCTTTGAAGTCTGTCTGAACTTATTTGAAATTTAAATATATATATATTTTTAAGGCTTTTACCCCACAAAATAATTTATGTTTTAATATTAAAGAAGAAGCTTGAAAATTTATAATTTGTAAATAACTACTCCAAACTTCTTTAGAACAAAAGAAAAAAATATCTTATGTATCTTGGAGTTCATGGAGCTCTATGTTGCGTCAGACATTCTCCCTAACATTTAAAAATAGCAAATAGCTTGGTATAACATTTCAAGATACTTGTAGAAAATATAGTTCTTTTATCTTTAGTGTTCATAAAGGTGTTTTCAATCATTGGGAAAATATCACTGTGGCTGGAATGTAGTTGTGACTACACTTGTATTTAATAAATTTTAAGACCTTGGATGCAGATTTCTAAAGCTACTACATTGATCAGTTACTTTAATTACTTCATCATTTCAGTTAACTCCTGAATAGCCAGTCATAAAAATAAAATTTATGTTTAAACCAAAGTTTTTACATATTTATAATATATAGCACAGAACTGTCATTTCCTGCCAAAGCTCTTTGCTAGCAGACCAAGCTCATTCATTTATTGAAACAGCATCAATAGCTTCTTTAAGTGAGGGACTTGGGAGAAGCCCTCTGAACCAATGCCTCCTTGCACAAACCCAGAGGAAGTCAATAATTTTTTAATTCCTTAGTTCTTCATTCTCCTCTTTCTCATTTTCTTGACTACATCTGAGACTCAGGCACATAGAGGGCACAAAGTAGCTTTGATCAGGCCCAGCTAGAGAGTTTGGGAATAAAATTGTAGGGCTTGCACTGAATTCCATCAGCATAATATAGTGAAAAAACAAAGCAGAGAAAAATACTCATAACACAGTGATTACTACATCATCGGAAAGATGAAATTAGGAATGGAAACCTGCCAGTATTTTGAGAAAACTCAAAGACTTCCACTAAAGTTAAGTATTTGTGGAAATGTTTTCCAAACTAGTAATGAACTGTGATCCTGAAATCTTTAGTAACATTTGTAATTCAAATTTTCTCACCTCCCCAAAAGACATTATAAAAGGTTTGTTTGTACCTGAAAAGGGAACTTTTAAAAGGTGTCCATGCTATAGTTAATTGAAGCTAAAAATAAGTATCTTTTGTTTCTTTTGTAAACATGGGTTGTTCTTGTTCTTCTCTTTTGAAAAAAATAATAGTGAAAATTAAAATGAGTAATTAACAATGTCTTCTCCCTTACCCCATTATAGAAAAGCTATACCACCCCCCCCCCCCCCAAAAAAAAAAAAAAGTGAACATAAGCTGCTTAAACAAAACAGAGTATAGCCAGACAATTTTGTGTTGCAGGCTACACACAATTGCAGCTGGAGGTAGTTCTGCTTACATTCATTCTATAAATGCAAGCTAAGAAAACAAAAGATTTTCAAGTCCTCCACCCAGGGCTGTAAGGTAATAATAATAGAGCCATAGGTCAGGTGCTTCAAGGTACTGCTTTATAGTACCTGATACAAAAATGTACATGAACACAGAAGCTCAGTGCTTTGAAAGCCAAGGTCAGCACAAGGTATGCAGCTTTCAACAGCAGATTCAGAGAGGCTGAGTTGTAAAACAGTGATTGTCAGAGGGAGAAAATGTAAATTGGAACCTCACTTTGCTTCATCTTACTGCATTCAGAAGGTGTACATGAAGTGTCTTGACCCTTTTCAGCTTTAACCATACTTCAGGATCCTTTCACCCACCTACAAACTCTGCAGTGACAAGACTGCTACTCAGCTTACTCAGCTGATGGCAGCAGACATTGCCCTGGCTATGGAAGTGCCTGTTAGTAAATGGCGTTAAGGAAAAATCTGGGCGGTACAGAAATCAATAGCAGAGCTTTTCATTGACTATAATGAAGCTGGATTTCATGTTGCAAATCAGAATGCTTACACTTTGACTTGCTGCAGTTCTTTTCATCAGCATTCAGGAGCTGAAAAGATTTATCCAATGACACATTTAATTTTTAACTTACTTATGATAGAAAATGCTTTAATAAAAAGCCCATGTAAAAAGAAAAAAATTGGGAAACTTATTTATGAAATTAAATCTCAGTGTCTACTATTTGTAGATTATCTTACTGGAAAAAAAGAACTTTTCTAAATGTATTCAAACATGCTTAATAAATTTAAAATCAGAATGAGGACATGAAGCTACAAATATTCTCTTGTTCTTTCATGCTGTGAGCATCTGGAAGAGACATAAAAAAAAGGGATGAAATTGCAATCACCACTGAAATATATCTCTTCCCTTTATTTAGTGTCCTGTAATGATTCATGCTCAGCATCTCACACTACTTCAGTCTTTAGAATAAAAGTCACAAATTCTCACATTTATTGTTTATTTGATGGTGGGAGAAATAAAAAAGTATTCTCTTTATTTAAATGCATTTTAACTAATCTAATCTGTTTGACAAAGAAACAGTAGAATAGTACTGGAAAACTAATATTTAGGACTGTTTAGAAACTGATTTCCTTACTTCCTTCCTTCCCTCCTTCCTTCATTTCACTGAAGATAAAAGAGGTAAATCTGAACTGAAATACAAATGTTTGAAATGAACAGTCAAAACACTCCAGATCATACAAAACAGTGTTTCAAGTTCTTTGATTTTTTAAAAATGTTGTTATTTCTTGCATTAATTAATGCACATACCAGCAAATACTTTTAAGTGTGTAAATTTATATTAACATACTACCCACTCTTAAGTTACTGCTTTTACTGTTTTATCATTAGTGATTAGGCACTATGAAATTTTTTTTATTCATAATGCATTTAAACATAAGACCCTTCAATTTTGAAATATTTAGGCCAGATTTATTTGAAAAAAAAAAAAAAAAGAAACAGGATATTGCAAGGAAGTGGGCCTGACCCAAGATTAGGATATTTCTATCAACTCAGTGGAGGGTGCCATCACACAATGGGATGTCTTCTCAACTGGTTCTATCAGATCAAACTCAGATACTTGGTTTGAGTTCGCTACTCCAGACTCTCTTTGTAGTCAACAGAAAAAAATCTCCAAAAACTTTAGACTGTGATTCATGTGAGCCCAGGTGATGTGATTTCTGCCTAAAGACTCAAACTCTAAGTTTCTTTACCTATAGTCCACTGATATTTCAGATGCAGATGTGCAGATATTAAAGATGAACTCTCCTGGCTCAGAGGAGTCATAGCTTCACTACACCTTCCTTTATTCAAGATATCAAAACGATCAATCTTGCACCAAAGCCATGGGCCTTCCTTACCTCATTAGAAAGGGCATGACCCATGTGTGAAGTGGTGAAGCAGTGCAGCACAGCAGGAAATACCTTGCCTTGAATATCATGAAGCTCTGAAGACAGACAGACTTCTATTTTCTAAAATATCAAGGTGAGGATAAACTTCCAGATTTTTAGAGCACTGGCTACAGACACACCATGCATAAAGTACACAGCTGTATGAAGGCTGCAGAAAGTATATCTTTTATACACTGCTTCCCTCTGCTTCAAGGTGGATCAAGATAGAAAATCCTGGCTCTTATTTCTCCATGGAATGAATAAAAATCATCGAAAAAGGACACCCTAATTTGTGAACAGCTTGCCTCATGTTTAAGGTAATTTCTAGCTCAGTACTAGGAAATCAGTAAAGGGTAGATAAGAATTATTTAAATGTCTTTTTTTATTTTTTTTTTCTGGTGGGGGGATATCACCCATAATACTTAGACCTGATTGAAAATAAGACTGATTTCAATGTTTGAATCAAAAAACTAGAAAATTTAGGGGCATAGTAAAATGTCAAATATTTACACACATTGCCAGTCCAATAGCTGCAAAGATCTTAAGCACATCTTCTAATCTAGACAAGTATTTTATTTTAGCTTTCCACATTTATAGTAACAGGCACCTTTCACTCAAAGCCTAAGTAATCTTAGGCCTTAATAGTTTTTTCAGTGCAACATGAATCATACTTTCCTTTACTCATCCCCAGTAATGGAAATGTGAATTTGAATTATTGGAATAAGAAAATTATAGGTAATTTATGTTTGTTGTGGTCTTGTTTCTATGATTTTGAAAGAAGATGGCCATAATTTGTAACCCTGGTAACAGGGACTGCATAGCCATTTGTTAAATCTTAACCAACAAACGGTTTGTTCCTTGGGAGTTTAGTTGGAGGGAAGGAAAAAAAAAAAGAAAAAAGAAAAAAAAAGAAAATGAGATTAACTCATCATTTGGGAATTTCCTTCTTGTTGTTATTGTTAATTATTCAAGTAGCATTAGAGAATTAAATATTACAAAAAGGATTTCAATAATAACTGCTTCTGCTGGAGCTATATTTAATTGTCTCAAAGGAAAAAAAAAATCCTTTAAATAATGTCACTGGATAATAACACCAAAAATTACCATCCATTGAAGAAAATACTTGATTTCATTACATTTCATTACATTTCAACACCTATTCAGATTGTTACCTAAGAGTTGGTTAAACATTTAGTTACAATTTCAGTAAACACAGACCTTACAGTGAGAGTAACTGCCTAAGATCTGAAAAAATTCTACAAAGATCCCAATTCTTTGTGAAAGATATAGATCATATATCTTTCATGTGGAAAGCTAAAATCACGCTGTTCCCTCTGAAATAGAAATAGAAGTTCTTTAAAGCTTGCAAGAGGTGCCTTGTAACTTCTAGTATCTTGTCCTCAATTAGCATCAGTTTACAGCTGAAACATTGGTCTGTTAATTTAAATTGATTTGATGTGATGGAGCAGACTGTGTTCTAAATGCTTTTTCCTAAATCACACTCAATTAAATAAAAAGCTTGTGATGCGTTGATGGGGTATCAGTGCCCACAAGCTGTAGGGTTTAGCTGTATTATATAAATGTTTCTTTTTTAAAACCAGTCAATCTCTGTACTTCTTAGTGATATATCATTTGAAATCCACTGTTGAAAACATACTTATCCCCTGAAACAGTCCCACTCTAATGACCGCATTCCATTAACAACCTTTTTTCCAAAGCATGCTCTGTCTGTCAATCTAGTGTACCTTTTACCCATTACATGCCTTCAGACACCCAATTTCACAGACATTTTGCACAAAGTAGTGAATTTCACCCTCATACTCTATTTGCCAGGTGTTTCTTCAGCTCTTAAATAAAATATTCAATTACGTAAGCAACTGTCACACAACTGAATTTTGCTAGTCAGAAGAAAATGCATGCACCTGTGCACAACTGTTTTTTGGGTTTTTTTGGGGAGGGGGTGTTTGTTTGTTTGTTTGTTTGTTTTGGCATGTAAATATAAAACCAAAATACCCTCTTCTGAGACACAGACACGTGGCGATTTCACTAGCCCTCTGTCAGGTCTGGATTGAATCTGGTTCCCACACGTTTCTATATCTAACACTAGCTAATGGCTGATAATAAATTCCAGGCAACTTTCTTGGATAAACTTTTTTAGTGCGCAATCAAGACAGATCCTCTTTATGTAATGGAACACCATATGGTGCTTCTGATAACACTGTAAAACCTGTGCATGAGCCTCCTTGAGACACAGCTGGTTAGAAAAATTTGACTTGGAAATTTTTGAAAAAATTTTCTGTGCTGCAGTGTAGTCGGATTTCCTCATGGCAACATTCAGGCACAATACACAGAAAGAACCACTGACTCAGCTGTGCAATTTCTCAAATATGCATATACACTTTCATATTTCAGTATTAAAGCACAAATGTACCTACAATTCAATGTCCCAGAGAGCATTTCCTATTCCTGTTCCTTCTGCAAGAGAGTGAACTCAGGATTTAGGCTGGGTCTTCGAGACCCACAACCCTCTGGCCTGGCTGAACTGTGTACCTGGCTGCTGAAGGAGACACTTCCCAGTTTGCGCCAAAAGCTTTCCCCTTTTAAACAGTCTGTGACTCTTTCAACCCCCTGTGCTTATGCTGCAAATTTCCCAGCTCTGACATGAACATGCACCCTTTCTGCTTCTGGGCAGAGTTGTACAAAGTCAATGGCCCTGCTGCTAGCAAGCACATTGATCCACCGGTGTAGAGCCATTAGGTGTTGATGGCCCTTGATTGCTCTGTCAAAGCTTCCCAGCTTCAGTCTCTCCTCTACGTGCCAACTCCCTGCTTTAAAATGAATACTTTAAACTGGACTTAATAGCTGCACTGAATACTTTAAGCTGCACTTACCTTCAAAATGAAGTGTACAACACAACAGCCTCTTCACAAAACACAAATGGGAATTATACATTGGCAATGATATGCAGCAACGATATAACCCCAAAATATGACTACTTTTGTTGTGAGTTAAAAGAATATCAATTACTCTTTTCCAACAATTAAGACTCAAAAATCTTACGAAGGAAATGGAAAGAGCAGAGTTTGAAAGAATGCCACAGGTGTAAGTATGGAACAGAGAAGTCATCTCTGAGAAAATGCATGGGTAATAATTCTCTGACTTCATAGCAAAAAGGCCAAACTCTTACTAGGGCAGACCAAAATGATGAGCTATATGAATCTCAAGTGTTGTCAATCATGTGTCTGAACTATCCTAAAGAGTCAAGTTTTATATGAGGCTTTTCAATGAGCTCAGTTTGACTCACTCTTTGGCACAGTGCATGCTATTACTGATGATTTGCACACTAAATCAATGAAAATTCCCATAATAAATTATTGACTTATTTAATCCCATTTCACCCAGCCAGGCATATAATTAATCACAGTTTTGCAAAACCATGAACCTGTTAAAATCCAAATATGTATATAATCAACAGTGCTTCTCAGATTAGCTTTAATCTGTTGACTAATAACATGAAGATTGATATTCACACTCAAACAGCCCATCTATCCATTGAAAGCATAGATGTATATTGAAACAGCAAATGGATTTCATATTTTATTCTCTAAATAGATGCCAGATGCTCAGCTGGTGTCACCTGGTAGAGGTCTATTGAAGGAAATGTCAATTTACACCAGCTGGTCTATGTGACTACATGTCTAGGTAAAAGTGAATTTTTATGATTGGTATACAGAGTTCTTTGTTCCACTTACTTGATTCTTCTTTAATGATAGCAAAATAGAGTTAGCTGCATATGTTGTTTTAGTTTAGAAGCAAAATGTACAGCCTAATTTTGCCTCTATATTTGTTAAAAGAGTTGCATTTCCAAACAATACCCAGAAAGGGCAGTTACATCCCCAGGAGAAGGAAGAGTAGTTTTCAAGTGAGTTAAAAGAGCAAGTGAAAAGAAGTAAAAAAAAAAAAAAAGGTTGCAGAGAAGAGCCCAGGAAACTCTAGAGGAAATAAAACTCAAGAGCAGAAAATTCGATGCAAAAAGAATTTCAGTAATGAGCAAGTGCAGTTACAATGAGCTGCAATTTCAGGTGTTTCTATACAAGGGCTTTTTTAATGTGTTTCCAAAAATAACATAAATATATACAATAGATCAGTTTATCCCAGTCTGAGTTATATATGAGTTTTGGTAGAGAGCTTTGCAGTTGTTGTTTTCAAGCTGCTTTTATGTCTTATTTTGATATGCAAATAACAGAAGCTCAAATGTTAAATCACTTACCAAACAACAAGACAATCTTATTTTATTCTACCTTCCTCAACATTCTTTTCTGGTTTTGCTTTTCTAAAGACAAAAAAAAATCACTTCCATTCAGGCTGTAAATAGGACTCCAACCTAGGCTATGTAATCTAATGGGTGTGTTCTAAGATGAAACCAAGCAAAGTATTGAAACACTTAAAAAATATACAGTGTTTTCAAAAAGAGCAAGGTTTTCACAAAGGTATAATTATAAATAGGAAAAAATATACAACCTAGTGACCTAAACATTGTCAATTTCACTGAGACCCATCCTTGCTCAGAATCTAAAGGAGCTGAGTCCCCAGTAGAATTTTTCTTCTCTTTGTTTTTAAGATAGTATTTGCATATACATACAGAGATTTATGATAATGCATTTGCAAGTGTTGAAGCCAGCCAGAAACAGTGAAGAAAATATATCTGTTGCTTACTTATATAAAGAAATGCTTATAAGCAGAGAATGCCAGGGTGTGAGAAGCTACCCCTAAAATAGGAATTGAGTGCACAGTGAGAAAGCTTTCACAGCATAGTATCAGCTGAAGTTGTGTTGCTGGGACAAACTCATCTAAGATATTCTCAATATCATCCTCAATGAGTGGTTCCACCAAGAAAGGTAATAGAAGTTTCCAAGAACCAGTGGCACAGTCACCGGCCAACATGCTTGTGATTATATACACATTTCTCATGTATATATATGTATATATGTATGTAGGTATGAAAAATATGTATGCGCATATATATGTGTGTATAAATATGTGTGTGTGTATAAACATATTCATATTCATACACATATTCTCCTGTGACTCTATATACTTAACAAAGGATATTCCACAACAGTGTATGCCAACAAATCATGTTCACACATCTGTTTTATTTTGTTCTTTCTTTTTGAAATAAGCACTGGACAACATATTCTGCCCAAAAGCACTTCTATTTCAGTAACTAGGCAACAGAGGTAGACCAGTGATCAATTATGTCACATTTTGCCAGTAATCAGTGCCTACGACTTCAAGGTTTCCTTATCTCTCATATCTGTGGTATGTGCACATACCACAGCTTGCTAATAACTGGCAAATAGTAAGGGCTTTGCTTTATAAATAAGTTAATAACATCAGAGGCTCAAATGAAGTCTGAGGCAGTATTACATTGGAAATACTTAGCCATGGTAGAACAATACTTGCATAAACAAAGCAAAAAAAGCAAGGTCCAGCCACCTCTGACAAGGATCCTGTGACATAATATAAAGCATTTAGCAAACCAGCTGTTTGAAGAGAAAAAGGAAGACTTATGTTTTATTCAGTTAAAATTAGCAGATGTACTTCAGGGGGACAGAAAGCAGTTACTTGACCTGGAATTTGGCTCAACCACACCCTGGTTACATGACTGGCATGGTATAGATCTCTGTGGCCACAAACAGACAAACTTACAATTCACAGAGCTGCACTGGGATTATGGTATCTGCTTGTAATTTTTGTGGGTACTTTATAGACTATTCCAGTACTGAAACTGCAAAGCAACTTGTAGGCCTGTGCATTAAAATTTTATGAAAGTGGATCAAAAAGATTATTTTAAAAGTTCTTCTGGGAAATGTTTATTTGTACGTTCAACATTGCAATATAAATTACTGTAAGTGAGTTAAAGATTCTAAACAAAGAGAATACCAAATGCCCCAAAATAATTCATTTTCCTGTGTCATCGTGTTCAAGAGGCATAAATCCCTTCATTTTTTAAGTGCTTTGGACAACTAGTGAAGTATTGCATAACACAGGCCCACTTTTCTTTTGAAAATAATCACTGACTTCAATGGAGCTTGCCAAATTTAGACCCGCAGTGTCCAGAGTAGAAACTGGACCTCAGATATCATAAGTTTGTTGGATTTTTTTTAGTAAAACCAATATTTTTCTGCAATTGCAATTCTGAAGAACTGTAGACTTCCCCTTGTGGGAAAAAAAAGGTAAAAACTGCTACTGGAGCACAACTCTGACAAGTGCATACAAGGATTTGTTGGGTTTTTTTCTGTTACTGAACTATTATGTCTACCATACTTTGGACAACATAGTGTAGTCCATAGTGCCTGTAGCTTTGCTCAGCTTGTGGTTTATAATGTTCTCTGTGGTAGTCATTACACAGCCTGCAGCCACTAACAGTTGCTGAACATGCTTTTGAAGCTCAGCATAGAAGCCTGCCTTGCTCTCTGACAGACATTGAAAATGTTGTCTGTGGAGTCAGCTCATTTATTTAGAAGACGTAGATGTACCTAGAGTGCTACATATGTAGGTTTTCTTAAGGTTTTCTTAGAAACAGCCTATCTATTTCAGAATAAACTATATGCATGTAGCTGGAGGGACAGTGTGGATCAAGCTTAGGGAAAAATGAGATCTTGGCAGAGGAGAGGCAGAGAAACTTGTTTTACAGAGTTTTATAAAGTTTAACTGGGGGAAAGTATCTAACCCAACATCATAAAATATTGAAATGAGAGCATGCAATTAGGAAAATTATTCTATGAGATGTAATTAGATCTGTTTGATGTGAAAACTGGATGAGTAATCATTTCCTGTATGCAAATACTTAGTGCACATGTATTTCAAATATAAGGTCTAAGGAGTGCATACATTGTCTGCAATCTATATTAATGATACAAATCTTCTAAATGGGTGTTCTGATATTATTGGGGGAGTAAACAATTCCATGAAAGGGAGTTGTCATTTTTCACAGCATTTTAGTTAGGGAGTGCAAATGTGGTATAATGACTGAGGAGCTGCTATTCACGGGAGTGTTTTTTAAATGTACTGTACTAGAATGCTTTTGCTTTTTACTGCTTCACTGGACTGAGGTGAAAGGTTCTTACATATACCTTTAAGGGATGGTGTTATTTGTAACTGAGCATATAAGCTTAAGGAAATCAGAAACAAAACAATGATCTATTTCATGGAGCCATAGAATAATGGAGTGGTTTGGGTTGGAAAGGACCTTAGATGATCTAGATCCAACTCCCTCCCATGGGTAGGAATACTTTTTACTAGACCGGATTGCCCAAAGCCCCATCCAACCTGGCCCTGAATATTTGCAGTGATGGGACATCCACACCTTCTCTGGGCAACCTGTTCCAGTGCTTCACCATCTTCTGAGTAAATTTCTTCCTAATAGTTAATCTAAACCTATTCTCTTTCGGTCTGAAGCCATTCCCCCTTGTCCTGTAAAAACTCTCTCTTAATCTTTCCCACAGGCTCCCTTCAGGAACACCACATTTCAGTCAGTCTGAAGCCTTCTCTTCTCCCAACAGAAGAATCCAATTCTCTTAGCCTTTCCTCATATTAGGGGTACTCCATCCCAGATAATGATTTTATCTCTCTTAATCATCACCTCTAAATCACCTCTAATTTTTGTAAGAGCAGTTAGGTCTGCATAGCAATATTTTTTGGTCATTAGGTACACATCAATGATGTGTACTCTGTTCCAAAATTAAACTCTCTGCTGGGAATGCCTGCTAATCCCTGATAAAGTTTCTTCTTCCTGGAGTATAGATTGTGTTTTCATTCAAGGCACAGTAACTTTTGCCACTATTAATGTTATATGCCTACTTCAAGATATGCATGATAATTTGTGTTTCACAAATATATATATATATTTGAAGAGGTATATAATTTAAAAAAAGGATCACCAATCACTTCTCCAGATGCAGAAAACAAGACAATGGTATTTAATTTTTCAATTTGTTATTAAAAATACTGTGTCTTTTTCTTAAACTTTTCAGAAAACTTAGCATATATTTATTGATTGAATTCAGGCTTTTAAATTAGGAACAGCAACATATATTCTGAAGAATCCACATTTTTATGGACTACTCTATGCATCCTCTTGATACAATTGCATGGGATTAAGTTCTCAGACATACATTCTATTTGTACAGAAACATTTGTAAGTATATTGAATAGGAAATTCTGCATCTCTAAAAGCAAATAAATGAGAAAATAAATGACCTACAAGCACCAGCCACTGAGTTGGTAATCAAATCTTGAAAGTCTTGAAAGAGAATTATGGGATTGCATATTAAATACTTGACATTATTTTCTTTTCTCCCCGAGAGAATATGACTTTCCTGTGCAAAACATTCAGATTATAGTTTGTGTCCTGTGCTCTCAGCCCTTTAAATTGTTTAAGACTTTAAAATTTAATCAAGGGATTTCTTAATGGAGGCGAATGAAGAGTAACATCACAAATACATTTGACAAAAGGGTAACAAATTTCTACTTAATTATTTACAATGGCCTTATACTGCTACTTAGAGACACAAAGTAGTCAGGCTCCTGAGCATCAGATCCAGCAGTCTGGAAGGACAAGGGCATCAATTCGTCCTCACATAATGCAAACAGTTTTCAAGATTGCATCTTGTTGATCTTGATGAAATTACAAGTCTAGGATCTGATGCAGCATGCCAGTAATTTATGATCACAGGTCACTCCAAGCTGAATGCTTTCAGGGCACATCAAGCCTACTTGTCATTTGCATGCAACTCATTTTGTCACCTAAGAAATTTTTTACATCAAGCCACTGGGCAGGCATTTACAGCTCTGGAAGGCCTGAATTTAAAAAAAAAATGACCTCTTTTCATCCATCACAACATTAAAACAAACATCAATGCAAAATGTAATATTAAAGCAATTAACCTATTATCTTCAGGTCAGGTGTTTGTTATTTTGCCATTTACAGAATGACAAACTCTCCCACTTGGCTGCTGACGTTTGGACTGGGCCAGCTGTCTGTTCTTTCTAAATGCTCTTTCAGTTGATTGCATGACTACGAAGTGCCCTTCTTCCCACCACTTGGGATTACTCCTATTTAACTCTATAGCTGAGCAATTTTCCCTATATTGCCTATTCAAGGAAAAAAAAAAAACCAGATTCTGTAGCTGTTATGTAATATTTTTCTCACCTTTCAACATTTTGGACAGGTTTTATTACTTTTTTTTCCCAGAGAAATCTTTCTCACTTCTAATGTACTAGGTGGAGAAAAAAAAAAGTAAATAAGTTATTTGATGTTATGTCTAATGTTATGCCACTCACAGGAACTACAGGGCTCCTATTAGAATAGCAATGATTTAGAAAAGCAAGGGAGCATTTCTCAAGGCATTTCAAAATTAAGGCCTACATGACAGGAGTATACTAAGCTTCATATAAACTTACTGAGAAAGTTTAAATATTTGAATAATTCTGATTATGGGGGATGGGAGTTGAGGAGTGAGGGGTTGCAACAAGAATATAATTTATTAGTACTAACTTATGTGTCTTCACTCTATGTCTGTCCTAGTCATCCTCAATTTCTTTGCAAACAGCTCCAAGGGAAAACTCATCTCACCCAATGACATCTAAGATAAATCAGAAAAAAAAAGCGCCTCCTGAGGGTTCTAATTTCTGTCTAATGACAATGGGGAGAACTAAGATAATTCATTCAGCTTTAGTCACAGAACTGATGGCTCTGAAATTATACAGAATATCTCCTGCATCGGGCATATTTTTACTCTAGGTGCAGACTGCCAACTGGGTTAAATCTGTGTGGTGGCATAGTTAGTGCACAGATTCTGTGTATCACAATGCACTCCAGCTAATTACCATGCTGCAGAAGTCTTGTTTCAAGTCTAGAGCATAACAATGGAAATGTTTACTTGATCACATAAAAGCATGCTAACACAATTTTAAAAATTATTATGCCTGTACTGCCTTTAAACTATGCAAAGCAGTTTAAGCCAGACCCAGTCCAAAGGAGTTAACTTGGAACTGTTTCTATTGATGATATCCACAACAGGGAACTATACGCAAGACTAGCGCATTAAGATTTCCATCTTGTAGAAAATCAAAGATCAAACCTGCGTCTGCTTGGGGTCTGGCCTGGATGGACAGACTCCTAGACTGCCTGGGAAATCAGTGAGAGATCTTCAAACTTGATTATTAAAAATGAGAGATAGGTACAGATTGGTGACACAAAAATGAAGATTTATTAAAATGAAATAATAAACTGGATGAAGGGGAACATGGTACAGAGGGGTGCACCAAAAGGGTCAAGGGCCAGGGTGAACACAAGTTATGTCAAACAGGATAGAGGGGGAGTTGAGGGTGCAGATCCAATAGGAAAGATGAATTAGGAATATGTAAAATTTTTCAGCACTTTCAAACCAATGTTCTCTTACAGAGAACTTTCTGGAGGTGATTAATATATGAGCACAGGGGATGATAGGAGTGAACCAGTCTCTTCATAATAACTGAAGTGGACTTTCCCATAAACTTATGCTTCAGTCTTGACAACTTTATTTCACACCAACACAAACCTAAGTACTTCAAAAGAAAATTGATTTGCATCTCTGTTGTGATTTCATTAGACATAATTAGAGTCTGATCTCATGGTCACAGACTTTGAAACAGAACAGATCCATCCCACACATGAATACATGTTTACAAAGAAAGTAAAGTTGCAATCTGACCATATTTGGGTCCATTTACATATATATATATATATATATATATATGTATATGTATGTGCATATATATGTATATGTTCATGTTTGTTTGGAGGTTTGTTTTTTTTCTTTTTTTTCATTTGGATGTCATGCATAGCTTGGACTTTAAAGGAAGTGACATGGATGTATCATTTGCTTCTTTGTTGGTATACCACGTTGTACTTATCCTGTGGTCTTATGTTTCGCCTGTTTTACCTCATCAGCTTTCATGTTTCAGGTACTATAATTGGACAAATATCTCTCCACCTTTTGTTATTCCATTTGTATTAAGACAAATAGCTCTACCAAACTCCCTCTCATGTCATCCTGTCATCAATTCACACACAACAGAGGGGAAAAAAACACCTTTCCTTCTCTACTGCTACCAAAACTGTCATAGAGAATTATAAACCAGGTCATATAATTTCCTCCAAAACATTTTCCACAACATTAATGGGAGATGAAAGTGCAAAAAGTACCCAAGCATGTACTGTCACCTATAGGAGAAATCTGAATTAGTCTTTCAAAAGTGTAAGGTTTTTTCCTTGTTCATGTCTTTTCTGAGAAAAAGACCAAGAAAGCTTGGATAAAGACGGCAGTTCTAACCTCCAGCAAATGCAAATAGATATTGCAAGAAAAATAAAACATTTTCTCTGTGTTCTGTTTTCCTATAATATATGCCTATCAAGATTTGAGCAACAGTACCAATTAAACCAACCATAAAATCTTGACATTTAGCGTTGAAAGAGATAATAAGGGAACACAAGTGAAACCTTTCAGGGGAATAAGGAAACTGAAGTTGAGTCATAGCACCTGGAAAGATCCGTTGATTCTGTATGAGACTTAAAGGACAAATTGCATACAGACTGTAAAACATAAATATATAACAGATATAGCAACTTGGGTGATGCAGTGCCACACATCTGTTTTATACACTGCTGAATAATTTAGTAATGAATTTTAAAATTAGAATAAGTTGCAAAGGGCCATTAATATTGCATGGAGCATTGTTGAATTACATGATATCAAAATTGCATCTATTGTAGAGTGTTTCTTCCAGTAATGGTCACCTATGTTTATTCATAGTCACTGCTTTTCTTAATTGTAAGTATATTAGTGATGTTCTGGAGACTGAAATCAACAGATGTTATAGAGCATATAGCTCTTCCAGATGGCAAACACTCCTGCTTTAATAGGCTAAATCAGCATTTTTTATCATCAATACCTAAACCATCACTATGAAACTGTTTCTTTTTTTTTCTTGCAACGATTAAGTTGTGAAAAAACTTAGTAAATTTTTCAGTGTGCCTTCAGAAACACAATGAACACTGAAGCATTAATTGTTTAAATTTCTACTTGATTATGGTACACATTGGATTTTCTCTGACGTTCTCCAGGAAAGTGGGAAAACTACTGCTGTTGAAGAGAAGTCTTTCTGTATCTGACCAAGCGTCAACATCTTTACCTTTTAAAATGCCATGCCTCTATGCTCCCATGAGACAAAAACACAAAGCTTTCTGAAAAAGTGAGTGGAGAATAAAACTTCCTCTTTGTTGTTAGAATGTAGAACTTTTTATACAGTAAATTATTTTCTACTAATGCAATATACAGTATTATTCTATAAGGATGACATTGGTCAGTCATTCTTACTACCACTTATATTGAATTAAAAATATTTTTTTTAAATTCTTTCAGTGAATGCTGTCTTCATAATGGAACATACGTGCTGAAAAGTTTTTTAAGATGGTGACAGACTCTTAAATCAGCATTTTAAAAGTAATAAAAGTTTTTTTCATCTGACCCCTTTGATTCAGAAAGGCACAACCTTTGGCACAGCACTGTTGCAAACACAACCACTATTTTCCTGTCTGAAGCCTAATTACAGAGATTTAAGTATCTGCATTCCCAAATCAAACCCATATTCATTTTTCCTGCAATATTACTGTCAGTCTCAGCATAACTGTGAAATATAACAACCCAGCCTGTTGCAAAAATGAAGCAAAGAGCTTTATTTATTTATTTTAGAGTTTAAAATAAGGACAGAAATTATATTCAAGAAGAGAGTTTCTTGGTTGGTATTAAGATACCTTTTATATTTAATCTCCCAGTAACTCCTTTAGCCACTTCTTGCTTCTCTAAAGCTCACTGAATCAAGTTGACTTTGAAGGCTTCCAGATAGGTACTTAGAATGGATGCACACTGGTTTTTTTTCTCTCACTCCTGCCTCGAAACGCAAGGTCATATCTCCACTCTCTGTCCCTTGATGGGTACTCTCCAGCTGAAATCTGTTATGTAGCCATCTGTTTATTAAGTATCAACATTCTGCAAAATGCATCTGTAAAAGAATCTAATTTTTTTAGAAATAACAACTAGCACTTTAGAAAAACAATTTCCATTTTCTGCACACCAGACTTGACAGTGAATTCCCTCTACCTTCTGCTTATTTTGACCTTACTTACTGAGCAAGGATAGATATTTTCCTTTTCACCTTCTTCAGTGAATAGTGAATGTTTGTCTGTTTCACGTATTACGTCTGTGCTTCAAAGTCCTTGCTAATACAATTATTGTGGTAATGCACCCAAGACTTTCTAAGATGTTTTCTTTCTCATGTCTGTGATTGAAAGCATACAGAGTATAAATCATTAAATAATCACAATGCTAACAAAGGTCCAAATTTTGAAAACTGAAATGTCGTCTTTAACATATTAATAAGGTTCTTCACTGATATAAGACGGGCAAAAGGAAGAAACTAAACAACTTTTATTTCTTTGTGATACTAAAATTTCTGAGATTTAATTATTAAAATTATAGGAGGTCCTTAGTCCATCTGTTACTAGACTGATATTTATACGTGTGTGCATAAATTCATTCATGGTGATTGCAGGAAACAAACACAAGGCTATGAGTTCAGTGTTCAAATTCCTGGGCAAGTTCTTTCAGGTGTTACTGCCTGGCATTCTGGAGGTCTGAGTATGTTGCTTCACTGGTACTCCTCCACGGACATCTTTGTATGGAAGTAGATAGACACTGTGCATTTGGCTTTGGCAAAACTTGGAAGAAGAAAGAAGTTCATTTTTTAGAAGGAGGGATGGAAGAAATAAAGTCTCAGCCGTGATGCTGGTGGAGACAAGAGTTTTAGCAGTAACTTACTGCAGCAGCACAGGTGATACCAAGGTTCCTGGAGTGTTGTGTGCTTCCAAGCCCGGAGCCTGCTAATAATAACAACGCTGACAGAAAGAGGCAAGGATGGGTCTTTGTGTGATTGCCAGCAACCAAGTTTATTGAGAGACAGGAATTGTATACAAAACCAAAACGGGTTCAGGGATGAATATAAGAGTGATCTGAGGGCACAAGGTTTTTGTATGGGGTAACAAGGGAGGGCAGGGCCCAATGGATACAGGAGAAAATGGTGCAGAGGTGGGACTAGGGGTAGGGTAAGCCAACACAGCAACAGAGGCAGAGGAAAGCACCAAAATGGACCAAATGGAAGCCTGGGGAGAGGAGAACATTCCAGGTGCTAACCGTATGTGGGAGATAGGGACTGAACTAGGGTAATCAAACAAAAGGGCCAATAGAATATTATTACCTTACATAAATCTATGTGTATTTGCAATGGCCTGTGGGAGAGGCATCTTTCTCACCCTAAATCAGGGGTTTGTGGTCTCACTTAAAGCCAACCCTCCAGGGCTGAGGGATTGAAACACTAATTGTAGGCTTCTGAGGTTCCACAACTTACAAGACTAGTTATAAAAGAAGAGTAAAAGTAAGAGGAGTAAAGTATTATCACAGCACACTTGCTATCTCTTACACTGTGTATTTTTTTTAACACATCATTAAGAATCAGTGCAGCTTACTACAACCTTAAAATCTCAAATTGTAAGCCAGTGGGAGAAGGAGTAACTTGAAAATGTATTATTAACATTATAACAAGGCATCTGGTTGATACAGAGACACAGGCATCTCTTGTAAGACAGGTGTTTAAGATCAGCAGTATTGTTAACTTCAGGCTAGGACCATAAGAATAGCTGACCATGGAAGAGTTAAATGCACAGTGTGCTACAGTGAATACACTGTGAGCCATATTTATAGCTAATACAGCAAACTAATTACCATAGCATGTAAATTACTGACAATCGCATGTCTTTCTTAAGTGTGTTAGAGTGCAGGTAAATTATCTGAATAGGCTGTTGAGCTATTCTGAGTCATTCTAGTTAAGCCTAGCTGATGGAGAGAAAAGGTGGATGCAGCAGATACTAACAAAATCCAATCTTATGTCCCTTCTTATTCAGGATGATGGTAGCCAATCCACAATTCAGTGTCATAATGCCTTTGAATACTTCCTATGGGACAGCATGATGTATTCATATAAACATATGTAAAAATACGTATCATATAGATTATACAATAATTATAATTTTGCATTAAAACACCACAATCTTGATACAAATTATTAGAAAGTCAACATTTTGGCAACCCACACCACTTTTCCATGATTCTAAATTGCAAGTCTTGGAAACAAAATATGATTTTCACTAAGATTATTCACATAGTCCAGGTATGACATTCTCAAAGGCACCACTTGGTGGTGGTGGTCTATGTAGAATAGAAAAAACTGAAATAACATATATGAGAGAACCAAGGAGAAGTAAAAATGACTTAAAAATCTATTTGCACAGATAGTTTTTATATGTAAAAAAAAAACCAGTAAAAGCTTTATTGGACACTACATAGATTGGCCTTAGTTTTAACTCTTTAATGTTATGTTCTAAATGGAAAAGGCATCAGTAATGTGTGTAGTGTCATTTATTTAGTAAAGTTCTATAGCCTTCAATACATTTCAAAGCTGTATTTGCTGCTTCTAGATTTGAATTAGTCTCTCAATCTTCCTGCAACAGAAAACTACCAGCTGTGACCATCAGTAATTCCTCTTTTTTTTGTCATAACAAAACATGTAGTGTCATATCCAGAGATAAATTAGTCTGGTGGGTTCAGAAAGGGGAGTCAGCAAAATTAAAGAAATAATGAATTACCTAAGAGCAGAACAACAAGGCTGAGAAAAGACTCATGCTGAGAGTGCTGTGGCATGCATAGATGTACAATATAATGAGAATAACAAAAATAATTGCTGTACTTCCAGCCAAAGAGATTCCAAAATTTCTATTCTCAAAATATTAATGAAAATGGCATCCTAAAATATCCAAACTTCTTTGTTTCTTTTTTCCTGGCAAGTTTAAGTATCTGTTATTATTACAATTATCTCAAATTCTAGCATTCCTCTTGTTCCTTAAGTGCAATAGATATGTGCTTTGAATCGTTATGAGAGGAGAAATACACTTATAAATAATAAATGCACTATATTTAAGAAAAGAACATTTTTACACATCTGTCTTTGTCATCACCTCAAATTCAATGCAACTTGAGAGATGATGTCTGTATAGACAGAAATCACCAAAAATTATTTCCATGACATAAAGATCTATAATGTCTTATAGTAACTGGGAACCTACTGTATTTTTGAACAGAAGGATGCCTGTTGGCACTGAACAAAACATAAAGATCTACAATTTTATAGACTGAAAGTTGATATATCGATGCCATTAAGGGTGTGAAAATAAGATGAAAACCTCATAAGTGCTTTAGAAAATGAAAAAGTATTGAAATAGAAACCAGAAAATTGATGAAATCTAAGGACTACTAAATCTGTACTACTCTACGAAGAGTATGGTGCCTCAATTAAAAAAAAACAAAACAACCTCATTTTGTTCAGTTGTTCAAAAACAGTACATGTACCGACTAGCAATGTTCAGCTACAACAGAGATACCATCACAGGTGCCACTCAGTAGATATTTAAAGAGGAAAATGCATAGCCTCCAACATATCTTAGAAAAATTGAATGGTTTCTGTTGGAAGAGACCCTAAGGGTCACCTAATTCCAGCTTCCTGCGGAGGGAGACTAATCTTCCTCTAGACTAGGTTGCCCAGAGCCCCATCCAACCTGGCTTTGAACACCACCAAGGATGGGACATCCACAGCTTCTCTGGGCAACCTGTTCCAATGTCTCACTACTCTCACAGTAAAGAATTTCTTCTTTATAACTAAACTAAATCTACCCTTTTTCAGTTTAAAGCCATTTGTCCAATGAGATGTGTCCATCTAATGAGAGTGCAGCAGACGACAAGAATCATGTCTCTTGACCTGTGAGTCATGCTGCTTTTGATGCATTTTCCACTCAACTTGTATTTGTGCTTGGGATTGTCTCTACTCAAGTTAATGACTTTATACTTGGTCTTGTTTAACTACATGAAGTTTGCATAGTCCAAGCTTGTCTAGGTCCCTGTGGACGTTATCCTTTCCCTGCAACACCACACCATTCAGTGTCATCATGAAACTTGCTGAGAGAGCACTCAATCCCACTCTCCCTGCCATTGACCCCTGAGGAATACATTTGTCACTGGTCTCCACTTGGACGTATATCCGCTGATTGCTACTCCACAATTTCCTAAAATTCCAGTCTGCCTCTCTCCTCAGGTTCACCTGTCTTAAAAATATGGAAGAGAATACAAAACCAAAATTGCACGACTAAAGATTTTGTTTAAAACTGAGAAAGAAGCACTGTAACCATTGGTCAGTAACTGAGAGATGTTAAAAGAAAGACTCTTTCAGAAACATACCTGTGCAACTCAGCTCATCGGTGTGATAAATCTAGTAAAACTAGGCTGGTTTAATATGGCAGCAAAAGGTGATTCTATTTATAAGACAGATCTGTCTTGGATACCACAAAGGGGACTGAAGTCAACATCACTTTCTTTCTATTCATATGTCAGCTGACTTGGGAGGACTGGGCACACTGAATAATATTTATCCCAGATAATCTTCAGCTTTTCACACAGTCAGTAGAAACCTGAATGACCTATAGCAGCGCCAATCACAATTTAACCACTTAAGTTTAAATGTCTAAATTTAAGTTAAATTAATTCAGGCCTGATTAACTGCATAAAAATGGTCTCTTAAGGCCAAACTTGAGGCATAAAAGTGTACGAGGAAAACTATTTACTCCCACAGGTAAATTTTTGTCAAAGACATTTAGATGTGTTACAAACCATAAGTGTGATTAATATGGAACTAACCCAGGTGAAAAAAGTGGTGGCACCTTAGCCACAAGCAGAAAAATTACTGTGTTAATATGTGAATTAAGACTAGATTCTTGTAACATTTTGTCATATGTTATGTAATTGAAATCCAGAATTGCTCATCTGACTTCAGTAAACACAGTCCCCAAAGTACTTGGCTTTCTAGATTTTCAACACAAATGTTGGCAATGTTTAGTTAGTCACATGAGGGTTTTTTTCCTAATATACAAAATATGGCAATATCAGCATGGTGATAAACACAGACCTTTCTTGGCTAATAATACTTTTGCCCTCCATTCCCAAATAATCTGTCAGGCAGTCTGTCTCTAAAGCTTTATGATTTTCTGAAATAGGTGGTATTATGGAGCTGTGGTAGTCATTCCATGGCTAAGGCTGTAATACCTTCCATTATAAACTCAATTAGGCCCTTACATCTAATTTTAACTTCAGACTGTTCTATTAGATATTTCTCTCATGTGGTATGCTAAAAGAAGATGGCTTCTTTTTTACCCTAGAAAGTTTGAGGGTAATTGGAGAAGGCATTTGTGAAAATGCTGGAAAATCAGTCGTAATTTGCATTTTACATTATCCTAATGTATTTCAGAACAGCATATCCCCAAAACAGCATGTTGTAGAAAAAGCAAATGTGGTTTATTCTTCTGTCTTCACTGAGGACTGAGGAGTTTATGATTTTTACAGGACTAGACAGATTTACACCAATGCTAGGGAGGAATCAAAGCTAAAAAGGTTCTCAGAAGTTGGACTGCTGTAATTTTACCATATACTTACCAGATACTCAGCAAAAGCAGGCTGTCTCTGCATCTATCTGCTGGTAGATGAGTCAGAGATGGAGTTGGGAATAAACAGAGATATAAGATTAAGTTTTCCCTTACTAAACAAAAAAAAGAAAAATGAAGCAAAATCCCATAAAATTCATTGACACAAATTTTCAGATATGTCTCTCTGTTACTTTAGAAAAATATTTCATTAGAACATTCTGCAAGAAATAAGAAAATTGAAAGTCAGGAATCTGTAGCATTTTAAAATAAAGTTAATAAAATCTAAAAATTGGAAACTCTAACATTCTTATGCAAAGTATCAACACCTCCATTATTCCTCTTTCTTACTCTTGGTCATGAAGCTTTCAGGTGTAGCTGAAATGCCATGTATTGACCTTGAAATTTAGGCCATGATCACCTACTAAGTGATAAACCACCATGCCATATTGCTACAAAAAACTAATGTTAAAAAATAGGTACCATAAAGTACTGGAAAAAATATGGCAAGTTTAAACAAAAAGAAATTATAACTTTATATTGTTGTATTCTTCTTTCCTTAGCTTATGAAATATTATCTCTAAAGTTCTTAGAACATACAAATATAAAAATTACATCATTATCACAGGTAATTGATATAATTTCTGATATAAATCTTGTGCTTTTTTTCACATTTTACTTTAAAATGTGAAAACTTTTAAAAATTTTACTTTAAAATTTTTCACATTTTACTTAAAGGAGGCTGAGAAACAGAGCAAGTGCCATATTTATAAGCCTGTAAACTGGGCAACAAAATATAGCCATTAGAAGGTGAAGACTAAAATTTATCTCCAGCTTGCATTCAAATAAAATATTATAGTATTATACATGCAATTCTTCACATTAATATTTTATATACCTTACTGAAGGTTTTAGCATATTGTATTTCATACAATTTTCAGTTATGTTAGAGTATGTAATTATATAGAACATATAATTATGTCTCAGAGTAAAGATTGATTATTAACCCAGGAATATGCAAGGCATGGAAGGAAAATTATTTCCCCTAATTTTAGCCACCTAAAATTTAGTCACCATTTCCAAAGCAGTGATCCCAAACTCTAATTATCCCATGAAAACAGAGAACACCTCCAGAAAGTGATGATGAAGATGCCTAGAAAAACTTCAGATTACTCAAAAAAGGGATTCTCTGTTTCAAGTCTTGTAGGACACGAGACATTAAGATTATGTTGGCAGGCACAACTAAGGAGACCCCTTTGGAGCTGTTGCTGAAAGCATACCACAGGGCATACCAAAATACTTAAAATGTCACTAGGCGTAATACTTTGGGAATTTAATTCCACATAGCTGTCATGTTTAAACCAAATACACAACTTTCATAGTGATTTAAATCAGGTAAGAGTACTGACACCCACACTCAGAGGCAGAAACTACAACACAGAAAGTCTAATAGGTGGGTTATTCATGTGATTTATTTTTTTTTTAGAAATTCTTCTACCTGAGAACAGTTAGTATAGGTCTGACCATCTATGTTGCAGAAGACTTATACTGTCACAGAGATTCAAGAAAGGTATAATGAGTGACTTTTATGCCAAGGACAGCAAGCATAGAGAGTTCTGTATGTCCTTAACTTGTAAAAATAATTGCTGTTTAGTAAAATAATTAACCATATGCAAAACCAACAACTTTAATTATCATAATTTTTACATGTATGCTTAAACTTAGCAATTTAGAGGCTTTTTCTGAATGAGAGCTTAAAAGTTGAAGGTTAGACATAAGAGAGAGAAAACAAGATAGCTCAAATAAGAGCTCTCAAATAAGAGATAGCTCAAATAAATTGAAGATATGAAAACTAAAAATATTTCCTTCTTTTCTTCCAACATTTTCTTGGAAATACATAATGATCTTACTACAGTGATGCTCCTCTTACAATGAAAATTTTTTCTTAAATGATTTAGCAATTTCAGTGTATGATGAATAAATTATAGATGAAGATTAAGTAAGGAAGCATTAGAATGTCAATTGCTTTCTTTGTAGCAGAATTTATCCCATAGTTGTATTCTAATCCAAACTGGTATATTTTATGTATCATAAGAAAGGAACTCTTAAATTAAGATGTCATTTTTCTTGTTAAGAATACCAGTCTTGAGGTTTAGAGATACTCCTATAATTACATATTTTTGTAAGTTAGAGGTGCTTTTGGTAAATTTTGCCAACCTACTCTTCCTCTTTGTGTGCAAATGATGGCATATCAACATTTTAACATAGTTATAACTGTCTACACTTAATAGTAGACTGCTGGAGGAATCAATATTAACCAGCTGATTTAGTCTACAAGTTTCTTGTAGCATGAAAGAATTTTGTGCAGGGATTTGAAGTCCTATTTACAATTATTTTTCTAATTCACTAAGTTGTCTGACTCTTGTAGCTTAGCCATTTTAACACCAAGGTAGTGATATTCCTTGTTAATCAGCTGTCAATCATATTGTCAGTTAAGGGCTTGCCCTACATACAAATGTGAAAAACACTTAAAAAAAAGTTCCTGTGTTCCTTAACAGTTTCCTAAATCAATATGACATATATTACTCATATTTCTTCAAACAATTACTGCATTATTACTGTCTTCTATGAAAGGACTAGCAAAAAGAATCCATCTCAAATCAATTTGGAACGACAGGTTCATTAATAACTGAGATGTGAAGTACACAGATTTTATTTTTTAAGCTTACAGAGAAAAATATTAGGAGGGGATTCTTTTAAATTCCCCTCCTGCAAAAACATTCAAATGGCACTGAATGTTAATAATAGAAACTGTGATTCTTTAAAATAGTGTATATTTGATAGACATTTAAAACATTATTAAATCCTTCAATTTATGCTGTTTGGCATGAGAAGTTTAATAAGTTCCATTTCAATTTAATGGGGGTTTTATTTCTATACTTTATGTGAAACTGAAGAAAGGCATAGTGGACAACTCTTCAAGCAGAGAACTAATAAGCCACTAAGACGTAAGCCCTGCTTCAAATGAGCTACCGTTTTTCACTTTTCTTAATACATTTGGGAGACATTAAGTAATTTTTCCTGTGAAGGAAACTTCTTTCCCTATCCAAAGGTACTACATTCCTCATACCCTGCCCAAACAACAAGTCACTTCAAGACAAATATTAACTGAGGAACTTGTGTATTAGAAATGCTAAGTGTAGGTTATACACAGGTAAAAGGACGTGGTGAAGCTTTTGTCTCACAAATATCCTCTGACTGCAGAAATCCTGGACAAAGATGGAGATTCTGCCTTCTTTCTGAATTATGGTTGAGAGTTTTGCGTTTTGATCCTTTATCATAAATATTCAGTTTGCCGCAGGATGGTAGAAAGTGTTATGTGGTCTGTGATATACAAGGTTATATAAAATAGATGTTCTGTAGACCCTGTACAGGACTCTTAGTTACAGTTCATAGGATTTGAACTAGATTATTTCCAGGCCTTTTCCATCCTATGACCCTACTCTTTGACCTCCAGAGGATAGCAGGTTAGACAGGTTACACATTTCATCTCTAACACCCAGACAATACCTTTGCCCAAGTTTTCAATCCTATCACTGCAACTGCACCATGCTTCTAAAGAAAACTCTAAATTCAAAGGTTTGAAGCTTTAATAAAGTGCTTGAACTAGAGCTGAATCTGAGGAAATAATCTGACAGTGATACTGAGCAATGTGAAATTCTACATCTGAAGAAGGATGAGAAGGTAGCTGGAGATTGGTGCTGATTAAAAAGCATTTCTACAATCAGACATAGAACAGTGGTGCTCTACATTTCATTGCTGAAGTATGAACATGCATGTGGTTAAATAAAAAATAACATTCTCATTTATTTCAGTGATTGTTGGACTAAGCTGCTGACAGGAAGCTTGTCATTCTCTTTAAATAGAGGGCAAACCTTCACAGCAGCACACACTTCCACTTACAGTTTTCAGAATACATAATATCTTACAGAAATTACAAATGAAAGTTGCTTCTCGTTTGCCTTCTCTCAATACAGCTGAGTCTCATAAATTTTAATTGAGCCATATAGAGCAGAGAGTGGGTGAAAAGGAAGTGCAATGGGAAAAAAACAAAGGTGACCTGATACATGTTACCTTTCTGTCAAAGCACTTCTCATAAAATACTGACTGGTATCTTAAGGAAATGAGTATGAATTATAGTCATGGAGAGCAGAGGGAAAGAAAGATGTTAAACTTGGCTTTCTTTCTTTAAAGGTTATTTCTAATTTTTCATTTAATCTCCTTAATGAGATGCCTGTTGTTGCCCCAGACATACTTGCCTATTTCAACAGGTGACAGAGTGAACTGCAAACTTCAAACTATTGGAAGGGAATAGCTAGTTAAAGACTTTTCATAAGAATCATAAAAGAAAAATATTATACAAATGTTCAGAAAATTCAAAATGGTCACAAGTCAATGACCCAGTCCTGAGTTTTAAATGTTAATTTTATACAGCTGATCTTCAAAATAAAATTGTATGTCCTCCAGCATAAAGAATTACATGAGTATTAAATATATGAGGAAGTTAAGAAATCAGCCTATTTACAGTTCATGGGCCATGTTTCGTATTCAGTGTCAGGTTACAAGCATCACTTTGAACCTGGGCCTTACATGTCTTCTTCTGACTTTCCGCTCAACACTGAGCTAAATCCTACAGATGGTGTTATGAGAAATTCTTGCTTTTATCACAGAGCAGACAACAAGAGTCATTAAAATTTGATAACTTAAATGGGATAATGTTCAACAAAGTACATGAAAATCAAATACATGAAATCCAGAATAATTTTCTTTCAAGTTTGTGTGTGAAAGATAGCATTACTTGATAACTGATTACTTTGGAAAGGCTTCAGTTACTGAAAAAGTTAGTTGACAATTATAACAGAAAGGTTTGCACAAACTCTTCTCTCCAGAATGGGTGCAGTCTGTAATAAACTTCATAGTCATTGTCCACATTTATCTGTGAGAGAGGACCTAATGAAGAGCACAGAAGCTTTTTTAACAATTGACTTAATCCACAACAGGATGAAAAATCCAGTGATACAAGCGCATGCCCCATCCTGAATATGAGAATCTCTCCTGAATTATTCAGTTCACAAATAGCAGAATGGCTACATCCAAAATACATAGAAATCAGTGATGGACCACTCACTACTGAAACTCATATGGGCAGGGTGTAAAGACGGTTGTTGTTTTGGTTCCTTTTTTTCTTTCTTTCCCCACAGAGCAGAGTCAATAATGTGAGGGCTCCTCTGAAGCTCAGCAAAGTGATCTTCTGATAGCATGAAAGTGAGGCCATGTATTGCATGCCCAGAGGTGTATAGTTAAGGCACGTATGAGGTTGGAATAATATTGAAGGGAGGAAGCAAACCTGTTTCACTCTTGTCTACCACAGCATTAAAAAAAGAAAAATTCTGTATATGTTTGCAGGTTAGCTGCTTGAAGCGTTGTGAGCTGTAGCATGAATTACCATTCATGCAATCTGCAGCAGCAGAGAACCTCAGGGTTCCAACCTCACCAGGGGGAGCTTGGAATTGAAACTGATTAACACCAGAGATGCACTCACAGTGGGCAGAGTGGAAACATTCAAGCTAAGAGAAATTTAGGAGCATGTATTCCCCTGTGTACCTGGGGAAAAAGTACTTGGAATAGGTAATAGCTTATTATCCTTTCAATGTGTATCCATTTCATCTTGGTTCAGTCTTACTTAAATACTAAGTGATTTCTTCTCCATGATAACACAAGGCAAAGTTTAATCCTTTCAGAGAAGGTATCAAAGTTGAGAAGGGAATAGGAATGCAAGAAAATAGTGACTATTGTCACTTACAATGTTTTATACCAATGTAAGAGAGAGCTTTCTGGATTTGTTTTTTAACCTTCTAATATTTCACTATGTTGTCACTATATTTTTTCTCCTAGCCTTGCCAATGTATATTCAAACTTTTTTCCATCCATTCTTTAATATATTAGGTAGAAAATGACCTTCACAATGAAAAAAATCTCTAGGTTTTTTTTTTTCTGGTTCTTTTTGGTCCCTTTTTGTTTTGTTTTGTTTTGGTGGGGTTTTTTTGTTTGTTTGTTTGTTGGGGGGGGGTGTGTTTTTTTGGTTGTTTTGAATGCAGCATAGTCTCTGCATCTTTGTGCTAAATAGAGGTCTCTTTTTCCTGGCCATGTCCTAAGCAACATAAAATTCCTATTTCTAAGTTGACATCACTGTTATTTCAATGCTTATCGCTAAAATCAAATAATTGTAGTTGGCTCTACATGGTCAGATCAAAATAAAAGTGATTTGGGGAGTGTAGAAGAACAAATTATTCACAATGAACAATTTATTAACAATTAGCCTCTTTACCATGTATCAAATGCTCACAAGTAGCTTAATACTTTCTCAACTATGTTCATTCCCTGTGATTTTTCACCACATATTTTCTCTCAATTACATGGATTTTAAATACTTCATTTGAAGTATTTATTCAAAAGTAGTAATATTTTTTGGACAAAATTTTAATTCAATTAATTGATAAATGTAAATGAAGTCATATATCTGGTTCAAATACCTTAGATTAAAAATTCATAATTTACTCTCTCATATATTTGCTGTCTGAACACTAAACAGACTTTTAGTACAAAGTTTTCACCAGAATGTCTGCAAGTATTGTAAGTAGAACTAGAAGAAATGTAATAGCTATATTCTGTTTGGTAGGGTAGTCTTCTAGAACGGGAAATTGAATCAACAAAAAATTTGAACCTAATTCTGCCCATACATCAAAAAAAACCCTTCTTCATACCGATATTAAAAGAAACAGGCCTGATAATAATTTCTTGAGCCAGTTTCCTCTGGAAAGTTTTTAATGTGTTGGCATAAGTTCTGATGTGTCTATTTTCCTTCTTTTTCTCTAACGCACTCACACAGACACACACTGAGCAACCTTACATGTAAAAAGCTATCTATAGCAGCATAGACATCAGCCTCACCCCTTGGCCAGTAGTTTAAGAGGTGTAATGTGGCCTGTATTTTTCCTAGCAAATGTGACAGGCCTTTGGCAGAGCTCTCCTAAGCTCTCCCTCCTCTCATTTCCAAGTGCTTTACTGCATTTTTGCATATTTTTTCTCCTAAAGCTAGTTTCAGCAGGAATGATCAAAACAGCAATTAAAGCCCTTCCTACAATATTTTATGATTATGATGAGGCGCTCCATTGAAGACTATTGAGGTGTTACAGTGTTTACCAGAATCTACTGCTTTTCAATCCTATGATTCTTCTGCATCATGCTGAACCCATTGATCACTCATTTGTCTTGCACATGGATTCATTCAAGCATGAACAAGGTTGAATTTATCCAACTGTTGCAACTGTGCTTGACCATAAAGGAGAAATGGCTTATGCATAGCCCTGCTTTTTTGTTAACACTGATGCCTTAGGTTTAATTTTTCTTTAACAGCATCTGTAAAGAGGACTCTTATTTTCCTCATATTCCAAATTCAGTGACAGATAAACTGTAAACCTAAATATGAATGTGTGCAGCTGATGGACACAAGATTAGTAAAAGGGCAAGGGGCTGAGGCTTTCATTGGAAACAATTGTACGGACAGAAGGCAGCTGCTGCTGCTGCCACGTGATGTGCTGACAAGGGCTCTAGCTGTTGCTCAGTTCCTTTTTGTAGCTCTACTTGCAGCTTTGAAGTGTTGAGACTTGGTTCCCCTTTCTTTTAATGTCTTTTATTCTATCCTTATCACTTCAATATCTTCTCTTGAGAGACTTGCAGGCAGGTTATCACTGCAATAGAATTCTTTTTTTTTTTTTTAATCATACCCATACTCTCCAAATTTAGAAATGCCTGGTTTTAGACCAGCAGAAATGGTGATGATAATCATGGTTAGCCCAGAGTCCAGATCCCCAGACAAGTTTATAGGCATGGGGAACATCCAAGGTCAAATCCAAGGGAAATCATAAGCAATCCCAGGATAGGATCAGGTCCACATACAGCAAGAAGTGTCAGACATAGCCCAGGAGTTTCTGGGCAGGTCTACACTTAAAAGGCAGGTCTGAGGTCAAGCCAGCAAGTCAAGCCTGCAATACGCTGTATTTATCCTAGTTTCACTGAAGTTTTTCTTTAATGAGCTTTATTCAAATTGTAATCATCAACATCTATACTAATCAAGTGGGAAATCTGAACAGTTTGACCTGGTAGAAAACTTCTTTTCTTTCATATCATAAATCCAGACATACCCTGTGATGGCTACAATGAGAAAAAACATGTGTGAACTTTCTCAAAAACACTGATTTTTTTCATAATATATTCTTATTCATAAGGCAAATACTACATCTTTTTCCCTGCTAGCAACATGTTTTGCATTTATTTTGGATTTGTGTTTTGTTTGATTCATAGCCATATTCTGCAGCCTTTTCCCTAAGTACCTTCAGTATTTCCCTGCTGAATACCTATTCTAAAGCAAGGTCTCCCCTTCTGCTATCTCTGTAGTGATATTTGCTTTTCATGCTGTTCCCAAAGTCATTCCCTACTGCAGTTACTGTATTTTATAAACAACAGATGCTCCTTGCCCCTTGTCCATCTTAAATGATAGCTGTCAAGATGTGACATCAGAATAGGCCACCTTGGCAGCAGACAAACATAAAATACCCCATTCCAAAGTCTGGGCTGTAGATGCTTTTCAGTGCTAACTGCTCTGGCTGGAGATGTGAGCATAATTCCAATTCTTCTGCCTTTTCTCCAGGTTTAGAAAAACAACCTTCCCAGAACACTTAAAATTCTGGCAAAATAATTCATTTAATAAATTATGCTCCAATTAAATTCAATCATTCATGTTGCCAGTGGGTAAAATTCATACCCATACCAATGCAAAAGAACAGTAGAAGGCAAAAATCTACCCTTTAAGTTTTGAGCTAATTTTCTTTCTTTCATTCATCCTGGAATTGTTTTGACTGTGAACTGAAAAAAAGAAAAAAAGTCCTTCAGCATGATAATAGCTATTTTTCATCCTTTACCAGAGAAATTCAAGAGAATTTACATGGTAATTACAGGTCAAGCTGTAAAAAGGCGTGTGAAGATAAATCAAATTCTCTTACACCTACTCTCGCTGACTTGTCCTTAAGTTCTGTTGGATGGAAACCAGTAATGTTTTAAATATTAATTTTTCCCAGGCTTTATTTTTATGCTTTATTTTCTCATTGGAAATTTTAAAATGTAACTGCATATTTTTTTTCTTTTAGAACCTATGTTCCAGTACATAGTTTACAGACACTTGAAAATTCAGGAGAGCTAACTAAGGGAAGAAAGCTGTGTTGTCAGGGTTTAATTCTGGACATTTCATTTTCATTGTGAAAGGGTTCAAGGGGCTGAAAATCATCAAAAATTACTGTCACTTAAATACTTCATTTGCATCTATTCCATCTGAATCACAAATTAGTTCTAAGAGTCCCATGGCCTGTGTTAAGTTTGGTAAGATGACTAAGAGGTATGAACCTCTGAAATTTCTTATATGTGATATGTTAGAAAGTTATGCCAGTTTAAGCCTTGTACCAAAATAAAAAAAGAAAAAACAAACCAAAAAACAAACAAAAAAAAACCCACCAAAACCAAAAAACCCCCCATGATTTGTAAAGATACACAATAGTGAATTTCCTTTAAAGCAGGCAGGAGAAAGCTGATTTGCATGAGTTTGCACACCAGGGACCCTGAGGACAATACAGTCAGGATCCAAACTTACTACAACTTAGATGTTCTTGCCTCCTGACATAATAACTGCACCAATTTACAGTTTCTTTATGCATTAGCAGAATGAAAGCAAGTAAAAAGTATTCCAAGTGAGTTTAATGGAAAGGGCTCTAATTTACAGGACATTATGAATAATTTTGTACTTCCTCCATACAAATTAATAACATGAAATGTCTATTAATTCACCTGTTTCATCCCCTACAGTACAATAAATCTACTCTGTGCTTACATGAGTCTACCTTAAATGAGAAAGTAATGAGAAGCTGTCTTAGAAAGCACCTACTTGGCCAATTGTTTGAGAAAAATTTCTGACCACGCACATAGGAGGGGAAATCTGTAACAGATAAATTAGACATACAAGTCAAAAGAAATTTGACTTTCCCATTAAGAAATAAAATATACATGGCTATAGAACTCCTTCTAGTATGTCTATTTTTGCTGTGTCATTCATAATGGAGATTGTACACAAAAGTCAACCATTTCCACCCATTTCTAACTTTCTTTCTTACCTGGAGTCAACAGTGACTTCATTTACAGATTATTACAAAGATCTTTCTGCTTTTTTAAAAATATTTGAACAAGCTATCATATAAAGTAAGAAATAGTCACTGTGATCAACTCTCCTCTGAAAAGTGAACACTTTGAAGTGACAGAACTTTACCAGCTACTCCATCATTGCTGAATGAGGTTCCAACACCAGCTCAGTGTTTTTCTGCTTGTATATGCAATATTCATACCAGTACTTCCAGTTCACATGTCTTAATGGGAGTTTACATATAGCTAATGAATACTCCAATAATTGAATTTATGTTTCCACAGGCACATAGTCCTGGAATATTATTTTTTACTTTCCAGTTTATTCAGTCTGTGGCCACACATTTGGGCATACTAAAACACAAGTTTCTTTGCTTGTTTTAAGTTTAGATGCATCCACATAACTTCCTAGCAATGTATTATTCTTTCCATTATTTAATTTTTTCCAGTCTTCATTGGTCATGTTTGAATCCATATTGTAATAGTAATGTGAAATACATGGATGCAAAAATCGAAGATCACAAAGGCCAGTTTTTTATATACATAGCTAGAGACAGGACAAGAGAATTGTTTTAAACTAAGAGAGGAGAGATTAAGATTAGATGTTAGGAAGGATGTCTTGTTATTGTCAAGAAGGCAATGAGGTATTGGAACAGCTTGCCCAGAGAATTAGTGGGTATGTCATTGCTGGAAGTGTTCAAGGCGAGGCTGGAGGGGGCTCAGAGCAATGTGGTCTGGTGGAAGGCATTCCAGCCATGACAGAGGGATTGGAAATAGATTATCGTTAAGATCTCTTGCGATCCAAACCATTCTTTGATTCTATGATTCATATCTACACATTAGGTGTCCAGGGGTAGATCTCTATTCTCTGAGCCAAGTTTAATGCCAAGACTGTTTAAATCTAGCCTCCTGTACAGCACATTGGCTGTATTCACAGTCTGTCATGCTCCTGTGACCTCAAGGCATCAGCATCTTTACTATTTGGAGAAAAAATTCAGGTCATGTACCTGAAGAAATGTGAGAACTGTTTCAGACACTTGTTTGAGAAGAGCAATGGCTTAGCAAGCAACCATTGCCAGTTTGATAGTCTCCTCTGTCTTTCCAAACCCACTACTAATTATTGAGCACTGAACTTTATTATTACATTGTAAAAATAAGAAAGCAAAATCTACATTAGTTATGGCACATCATCTATGAAAAATTCTTCTATTTGCTGTGTAAGTAGTCTTGCATCTTCTTTGCAAAGAGCATCTATGAAAATTATCATTATTTATATTTTTTATTGCAGCACACAACAGCTGTGTCACAGAATGCTTCAGATTAGAAGGCACCACAGTGATCATCTGGTCCAACCTCCCTGCATAAGGCAGGGTCATCCTAGAGTACATGGCACAGAATTGTGTTCACATGGTTCTTGAATATCTCCAGTGAGGGGGACTCCACCACTTCTCTGAACAACCTGTTCCAGTCCACGGTCACCCACACAGTGAAAATTCTTCTTTGCATTCAGGTGGAACTTCCTGTGCAGCAGTTTCTGCTCATTGTGTCTTGTCCTATTGCTTGGCAACACTGGGCAGAGCCTGGCAACATCCTCTGGATACCCTCCCTTCAGATACTGATAGACATTGATGAGGTCTGGTCTCAGGCATCTCTTCTTGAGAGTGAACAGGCCCAGCTCCTTCAGCCTTTCCTCATAAGAGACATGCTCCTGTTCCCCAATCATCTTTGTTGCCCCAAATCAATATGTTATTTCTAATCCCAGCCTACATCTACAGTTGATTAGCAAGAATATTTAAAAACCAGTGACAATGTCTTTCAATGCTAAAAATTTACCGGAAGCTTTTCAAACTGTTGGGCTTTTTGCAGCAAATGAAGTGTACTGCTTAGAGAAAAGTAAATGAAGCTGAACATATACTTGGTATTGATTCAGACTACACAACAGATGGCCACATGGATGGAAATAAAGTGCTTGTCCTTTTATTATTATTAGTTAATATTTACATCACTGGAATGCCCAGAGGCCTCAGTCAGGAGCAGAGACCCATTATGCTAGACACTACACAAATACACACCGGAACATTTTGTTCCAGTATCATCTTTCTCCTGCTGCACACTAAACTCATTGATGACTCAGAGAGTCATTCAAGCATACAGTACGTTGATTTCTGCCAGCTGCTCTGAAAAGGGAAGGAAGGAAGGAAGTGTCGGAAGGAGGGAAGGAAGGAAAGGAAGGAAAGGAAGGAAGGAAGGAAGTGTCGGAAGGAAGTGTCGGAAGGAAGTGTCGGAAGGAAGGAAGGAAGGAAGGAAGGAAGGAAGGAAGGAAATCTTCATAAATGCAATTTAATTTTGAAGGTTTTGTCTTATGTTTCTTATAACAGGGATGTGTTGGAATGCCCCTTCTTGTTCTGGTTTCTCAGGTTAACTGCTTAGTTTCCATGTTTCCTTAGTTTCTATACCATACAGAAACTTGTTTTTGTAATTCTGTCTCCTCCCTTTTGAAGAATTCTCCTTGCTTATTCTCAACTTCTTCCATGGCACATGCCTTTACCAGCACATCACCCTGCTCCTCCAAACCTGGCAAAACACTAGGAGCAATATAGGAGTTAAAAGTGTATGGTGTTCACTGGCCAACAAATACATCTCTAAATATTAACTAAACTAGTTCATGCCATTTTCAAATTCAAAATGTTCCACTCTTTTCATTCAGTGTGATGTACTTTAATGGTGCTCATTAATATGTCGCAGCATTATATATGATCAATTCTACAACACAAATGATTATTGTATATAGTCAGTTCTCCACAGAAAAGCCCCAGTGGCAATAGGTTTTTTGTCTGAGGACGGTTTCTACCAGGTAACAGGTGTGAGGCCTCCCCCTGCCCCATCAATCCTTGGTCACAGCAGGTGCACAGTTCTGTCTCTCACAATTACGTCCTAGTGGAGTTTGAAACCAGATTTCAATCAACTGCTTTCTGATCCTGTGGATGGGTCTCAGCTACATTGGCATACAAAGTTTCTCTCTCCTCTTTTCCTGCTTTCTCACCTTTTAGAAAGAAAAATTGAAAGACTTTTTTTAGAAGTCTACTAAGAGCTTTGATGTTTAGGACTGACACAAATACCCACTACATAGCTCCCTTCACATACAGTAGAAATTCAACTATCTAAAAAAAAGAATACTTTTTAGGATTCTAAAATTAAAGAACTAGAAAAATAAGGCTTTGCATGGAAATTTTTATGCAGAATAAACTCTCTGAAATATTATAGTATTAGCCACGCAAAAACCCCTTAAATGTAAAAGAAATTATTAGATTGCAAAATAAAAGCATTCTAAAATTCAATTAATATTAAAGAAATATTATCAATATTATAATTTTAATGTCTTATAATGCAAATACAAATGTGGAAAAAAAGAAACGAGAAATATTGCTTAGACTTATATTAAGGATGTCTACTTCTCAAAGAAATTAAGTGTTCCTGATGACATTTAAAGGAAGAAAATCCATTATATTTGCAGTCAATCATGGATTCAGAGTTAATATCATAACCTACCTTTTATACCTTTTCAGAAAAGTCACAGATGATGATTTGTGCGTTCGGTGTCCCATAGCACTCATCTGATGAAATGTTAATTAATTTTATTGTTGGTAGTATTTTTCTTTAGTTACTTTTGGGGTTAAAAGAAATATATCTGTACAGTTTGCTGATTGGTACAGCTTAGTCTAAACTTACATTCACTAAAACCAGTTAATAACTATATTCACACTCAGATTTTTGGAAGCTGTCTGGTAACAGTCATTATTAATTCCTGATGTGATCCTTTGACTCATATTTTTGTAGAGAAGAAAAAAACTCTACATTAATAATACCAAGGATAATTGATAATGTACGATCTTCATGCAGGTGCTCCTATGAAAGACTAGTAATACTGTCCCAAATATGATGTGATGCACTATTACAGGAAACAAGAAGCACTGCAACATTCCTCCAGAGAAAAAAAGGATATGCTGTTCCACACAAATACTTCCCTTCTACTAATGCTATCTCTTGTCAGGGGTTGTTGCTTATAAAATACTTCTTGTAGGGTTATTTAGTTAGGGATATTTCCTGTAAATCAAATAGAAATATTAGGTCAAGCTCTATCTGGAAAACTGGGGGAAATTATCTTGACTGACTAGGTCAGATAAGCAAAATACTGTATCTTTGGTAATAATTCCCACTTTAGAAAGATCAGTAACTTGACCTGGAAGTTAAAATAATGGGAGGGGAAGATTGATCCATAATGGCAAATAATAGACCAGAGTTATTTAACATTTCCACCTCAGGATGTTTTGACAACAGATATTCTCTCATTTTCATGAAAAGTTTTTCCTATTCAGCCATTATTCATCACCCATCCTTCCTTGTATCTCCCTTAACTTATTGGCCAGTATTGATAGCCTGCATTTTTCACAAGATGACCTCTTGTTCTTCCAGAGGATCAAGCAAAATTATGCTTATTTGCCAAGGTTGCCTATATAGAGTTTTCTGGCTTCAAATGAAGCATTTCCAACTTATCTGAACATTGTCTTATAGTACTGCCATGTCATTCAGTTTAAAGACATTATTATAACATCAAGTGGGAGACCATAAACAGATGCACATGAGCCATACATGCTGCTAAGGAATGGGATAAATATGTGATATTCCTTCTGGAATAAAATCTTAGATCAAATGTCATCAAGTAGCTCTAGTGGTATTTAGCTGCATGACTAGATTTTATTGCTCAGCTCTTTGGTTTATCTTCAAATTTGATGCAAACAAATCTGGAATTTATCTCCAACCCTGGATTTTTGTACTTAATTGGGAATGTGGTGGCCAAAAGGCCTCAGAACATGTGGTATGAACTGCACATATTCTCTGTCAGTCCCTAAAGCATTTTGGTAGCACAATGAGTATCAGAGTGATTGCAACTCTACAGCCAGGAGCCTATTGTCTATTTCAGAGCAGTGAGCTGAACCCACTTCAGCTGGCTTTTTTGGCAGTGGCACATATCTAATCAGAAGATTTTCTCCCTACCTCATGCCAACTATGGCAATGCCATAACCCCTCCCTGACAGCCTTGTTGACTTTCCTTTACAGGCAATCCAACTGCACAAGGTAAAACCCAGGAACAGCGAGACTGTTGTGTAAGGTCATACATTCACATTCTAGTAATAAATTATAGGCTTCACATGCCAATAAAGCTGGAAATAATGGATGCTACTGACAGACGCTCTCAATATTAAAAAAGTTATTTTTGATGTTTCTTAAAAGCAATGTAAGTATAGATTCAGAAAGTCACATAAGCTTATTCTTCTGATGCAGGTAGTAGCAGCCTCTGCAGAAAGGAGGTCAGACTCTGTTCTTGTTTATGTCAAGGACTCAAAGCAGTATTCCTGGTTGACACTGGGGACAAAGAAGGAAGAATTTCACCTTTAAAATCTTAAGTTAAAGACAGGACAAAGAGCTTCTTTTCAAAGATGCTTGGTTTCAATTTGTGTGTATTGGTCTTGATCTCTATCACTGTTTTTACATTGACACAATTCAACTGGGTACTGATGAGTCACTTCTAATTTAGCCTAATATATTAGAAAGGAAAAGTGTTCAAACTGTATGAAAAATCAAACATAAGGCAGACTTTTTTTTGCTAATATGTGTTAGAGGAATTTTCTTAGCTATTTTGACATTCATTTTGCAAAAAAAACCCCAAAAGTTTTAATGTCTCGCTTCTGACAGGCTAGGGATTGTTTTCTGTTATAGTACTTTATGACCCACATCATTTGCTATGTGTCACATTTATCAAATAATGCTTATTAATAAAGTTAATATTAAGTTTTTGACTAATTCATCTGAAAACTCCTCAGCACCCACGCATGATATAACCTTTTTGTAAATGTGAGTCATTTACTTAAACTAAGGAAATGTTTATGGCAGTGTAAAACATTAATTAGTTATCAGTCTAAGAAAATACCAGGAACTAATGTTCAAATTCCTTGTATTCTAACAGATGTCAAAGAGATTAAGTCAAACAATTAACCTTCATATGACAAAAAAATGTCATTGAGGAGATCACTTAGTGTATCTTTTAAACACAAAGAACATGCAAAAGCAAGCAAAACTCTAGTCAGCAAAAATAGACACTTATTTTTGTACAGAGATATATTTTACATTGGATGTTATTTGGGGTAGCCTTAAGTCTATGCTTCACGTTGCTTGGGCAGCATGTGCTAGTGCCACAACAAATCCATTCCTTCGAATATAGTCTGAAATACAAGAACTTTTAAATCATGGTCAGAGTGGTCGTGGTAATAGTTTACTAACCCATATTTAAATCTAAGATGTAGTGACTCTGCATTACCTTCCTTTTAGGGATTTGTCCTTAGTTAAATAATGGCCTTGTAAAATTGCAAGGCAAAAATAAACTGTTTTTGTCTTAACTAAACACAGATAACTGTGTGATGTGAAATTACTGAAAAGATGTGATTTGGGGAAATTACAGTTCTTTGCTTAATATGTACTGTGCATGCCCTACAGCCATCCCTAACCAGTAGCTCCCAATTTCATTTAAATTGTAATGATTTCCTTTAAGGACAATTACGTTGCCTAAGAGCAATGCATACATAATAATGCTGCTTTGGCATGGTTCAGTATAGACCAGGAGTAATAACTGTTTATTAATATGATAATTAACTGTTAATGCTTAGCAACCTAATTATATCTGTTAAATAACTTACATTTTTAAGCCAAATTCTAACAGAAGGAATTATATTAAAAATAATAAAAAACTATGAATAGTAAAGGGCACAGTTTTCTATGCTTCACGTTGCTTGGGCAGCATGTGCTAGTGCCACAACAAATCCATTCCTTCGAATATAGTCTGAAATACAAGAACTTTTAAATCATGGTCAGAGTGGTCGTGGTAATAGTTTACTAACCCATATTTAAATCTAAGATGTAGTGACTCTGCATTACCTTCCTTTTAGGGATTTGTCCTTAGTTAAATAATGGCCTTGTAAAATTGCAAGGCAAAAATAAACTGTTTTTGTCTTAACTAAACACAGATAACTGTGTGATGTGAAATTACTGAAAAGATGTGATTTGGGGAAATTACAGTTCTTTGCTTAATATGTACTGTGCATGCCCTACAGCCATCCCTAACCAGTAGCTCCCAATTTCATTTAAATTGTAATGATTTCCTTTAAGGACAATTACGTTGCCTAAGAGCAATGCATACATAATAATGCTGCTTTGGCATGGTTCAGTATAGACCAGGAGTAATAACTGTTTATTAATATGATAATTAACTGTTAATGCTTAGCAACCTAATTATATCTGTTAAATAACTTACATTTTTAAGCCAAATTCTAACAGAAGGAATTATATTAAAAATAATAAAAAACTATGAATGTTATAGTAAAGGGCACAGTTCCAGTTAAAATGCTGGATTTTGATTTCACTTGCATGAAATGGATTTTGAATTTCTGCATATTGTGAACAAAAGAAGCTTTAAGTGTTTCCTTGTTCTAAGAAGATGACTCAATGTCAGAATTTGGGCCTTATTTCAGACAATGTATAAATGAACTATGAACATCATAAAATTTAAAGAAATAAATAAGGCTATGTGTACTCTTTAGGATTATTAGAAAGAGTTGAGAAAGGGAAAGACTTTTAGCAAGAGTTGCACAAGTTTCACTAACAGTGACCTTAGAAAATTGTCCTGTTACTGTCATTTGTTTGTTATAGTAATAAGAACTACATTGATACAACCCTGGTTAGGAGTAATAAGGTGATCTAACTGGCGGTAGTCTGAGAGAGGAAAATCAAGGATGACACCCAAATGGTGTATCTTATGACAAAAAATGCTTTTTTCTCTGTTTTAGTCTAAAGAAGAAAAAGCTGAGGAGGAACAAGACAGTCTGAAAGTCAGAAGTTAACTAAAATTGAGGAAGAACTGAATTTATTAAAGTCAGTGAACTGAACACAAAGAACAGTCTTTAACTGAACAAAGAAATGTTGAAGTGAAGATTTAGCATGTATTTCTAATGATATACATAGCAAACCCAGCAACAGGTAATTTCAAATATTCAAAATTAATTTTGGAAAATTGTTCTCTAAAGTGCTATCACTGTACTTAAGATATCTGTGATATTTGATTATCTTTTCCCTTATTCACTGGATCTGCAGCCTGTGCAAAAAAGTCACAGTTTCACGGTTTCAGCTCTGTGGCTGCTAACTTTTATTGCGTTCTTCTCATACCTTGACCAAACAATGCTTAAAACATTGTAATTGCAATTTCCGTTATCACTCTTCTACAGACTTCAAAAAAACATCTAAAGAAAAAACTCATCTCAGGATATCTAGAATCACAGATAAGAATGAATCTAATTATCCTGAACACAGTGCCCTATCACGGGATTCTGTACTTTAGGAAAAAGCTTCGTATTTGTTTAAGATGCAAGTGGAAATTTTCCACCTTATGTCTTTCTTACAGCATCTTCTTTTTCCCCATTATTCTGAAGACTATTATGTCTTACATGGTTTATCTAACACTAAGCCTTAGTCCAGATTTTTTTATTATAATAAAGTTTTTTGAAATTCTATCAGTCCTTCACTTCTGGGATTTCCTATCCCCAACCCTTTCTTCTGCTTGTCACCATTAAGTTAAATAAGAGCATAATTTATATGATCCTTCTGATCTCCTTTCTTTCATAGCTCTGAAGCTGGTTTTATAACCTATCTCCTATCACATTCATTATCACAAACTATAATTCCATTCTTCAGGATAAAGAATACAACCTGATTATGTATTCTTAATAAGTTCTTCCTTAAGTAGCATTCCAACATTGAAAATTTTAATTATCAACTAGCATTTGAATTTGATTTTGTTCCAAAGTTAAGACCAAATGGCATTTGCAGAATACAATGTCATACCAGCCAGTGTCACCTGGCTGGCAGATAGACACTTATTGCCTCTTTTTCCCTAGGAATTCATTGACATGATAAGGTCAACATACAAGGGGCATGTTGAGAAATATTAGGGGTGATAGGTAACACAGGGATTGATTCAAAATACCCTGAAGTGATCCAGAAGTTTTGTATTAACTCACTAGACACTAGATGGGACTTTAGAATATAGATATTATTAATGACAAAAAATTAAAATATATCTTAATAACGGTCATTTGATCACAAAGATAATGGTAGGAGAACTGACTGACACCAAGTGTACTCTCAGATGTCGTATTATCCTTATTCAAGAAAATTTAATTTGTAAGACTTGAAGGAAGCAAAAAAGTAACACTGAAATTTGTGACCTTTCATTACAACTGGAATAAATCAACTCTAAAATAAAAGGGCATAACACTAGCACTCTGCATTCTCCACACTGAGGAACCTCATTTATCTCTTAGAAGAGAAATGGATTCTTGGCAAACTGAGCTGGCTGACAGTGTTCTGACTTATTTGAGCCAGCTATTTCAGGGTGATTCATTAAGATCTATTAACAGAAAATTTAAGATCCCTGACTTTTCACTTTTTATTTCAGAATTAGAAATTCTGCTGCAGTGAGGTCAATTAAACCCTGTATTATTATCAAGCTGATAAAGTAAAAAAGAGTTTTATTTTTCTTTAACTCAATTATGGATGGTGCAGCAGACTATACGGAGTCCTAGAACTGTACTGCGATCATAATTAGTAGATTGAGGAGTCACTGGACACGTACACACATACACTTCATATATATATGCGCATATACATGAAGTAATTATGGTTGACATTAATCCTAGTATTATTTGAGTGTTTGCCCCCTTCAGGAAATTTCTGCTTGTACCCCTTGAGGTGTCAGTGCTGCAAAGATAGAAAAAAGGAGACATATTTGTTTGCAGGAATGTAAAGCACCAGTGCAATGCTCGTTAGTACCTATATAATATCTATGACCAGCAAGGTCCCTGTCAATGGCAAGATGAACATGAGTCAGCAGTGCCCTGGATCCAGGAGGGTCAGCAGCATGCTGGGGTGATTCAGACATAGCATGGCCAGCCAGGCAAGAGAGGGGATTTTCCTGTTCTACTCTGCACTAGGGCGACCTCACCTTGAGTGCCAGGGGCAGTTTTGGGTGCCACAACATAAGAAAGACATAAAGCTGTTAGAGTGTCCAAAGGAGGGAAACAAAGCTGGTGAAGGAACTTGAGGGGAAGCTGTATGAGGAGCAGCTGAGGTCACTTGATCTGTTCAGCCTGGAGAAGAGGAGACTGAGGGGAGACCTCATTGCAGTTACAACATCATCACGAGGGGAAGAGGAGGGGCAGATGCTGATCTCTTTCTGGTGACCAGTGAAAGGACCACACTGACTGGCCTGAATCTCTGTAGGAGGAGGTTTAAGTTTGATATCAGGAAAGATTCTTTACCCAGAGATTGGTTGGGCATTGGAAGAGGCTTCCCAGGAAAGTGATCACAGCACCAAGATTGACAGGGTTCAAGACGTTTGGACAGTGCTCTCAGGCACATGGTGTGCCTCTTTGGATGTCTTTTGCAGAGCTAAAAGTTGGACTCAATGATCCCTGAGGATCATTGAGGGATGGATCCCTTCCAATTCAGAATATTCTATAATTCTGTGAACATTATAACCTGACCGTACTGACCTCACCTCATGCCAGATAAGACAGCTTGCTTTAACCGAGTGGCTCACAGATCCTAACTCAAGCACCTTCTCAGACTCTTCTAAAATGACTAAACACAGACTGAGAAAGATGATCTACAAAACTATTTTGCAGTCATAAGGGAGCTGCATAAAGCTAGTCAATAGGTAACACTCCATGCATACATCTGTATGCAGAAGTCACTTCTCAGAGAGAAGAAGCCTCTTTCAATCTAGAATAACAGTTTAGGTCCATTCCTGAGAGTTTGAAGGCTTATCTGAGCAGGCCTGTATTTGTTCAAGAGCAGACGTCAGTGATGGTTTCTGACTAGAGTCACTACCCTAGTAGCTATGTGCACTTGCCCGGTAAAGGATCTGTGCTGGGTTTGAAACTCACCTGGAAGAAATTCATACACACTCTACTTGAGTGCAAAGTTTGGCTTTTATGTGTAGCTGTTTGAGTATATGAAAAAGAATTCAAGAATTGTGGCAAGTGAGAACAGGAGAGAAAGATCACTTGACATTCAGATTCTGAGTGTCCTCTGCTTGGGTGTGGAGGAAATCAGGTGCTGGTCCTCACCAGCCTGCTTCTGATTTTCTAATCACCACACAGTGTGAAACACATAAACAACTCAAGGCATAATGATTTGAAATCTGATGTCTTTTTATCAGTGACTATTCACTTATCTGAGAGTCCAGCTTTCTAAATTGGTTCCAGGTTCATCTTTCTAAATTGGTTCATTTGGTTCCAGGAATACCACATCTTTTCGTACTTTGGTTAGGGTGCAAGAGCAGGAAACATCCCTGAAAAGGCAAACTGCTGGGGCTTTTCCCTTGCCAGAAAGTTGGAGCAGGAGAAAGGCACAGGTATAAATACTAAGCAGGGAAAAAGACTGACATCAAGTTTCTCATTTCCTACCTAAACTGCAAATTGTCTGAACTGGAAGCTGCTTGGCTGAGTAAAGAGGAAAGGGACACCTTTCCTCCAGCCCTGCATTTCAGTGCCCACAGCTGCTACTCTCCAGAGAAGGTCCATGCTCTGTGTGCACTTCAGGAATGCTGTGAGCCTGGCTGTGAGGCCAGGCTTGTATGAGGTGCCTGTGTCACCAGCCCAAGTCAGGGTGTAGCAGAGGTGAGTGCTGCTCACCTCACTCCCTAGGGCCACTTCTACTGTGCTCTGTGCCCACCTATGAAATTTTTCAAGTCAAATTTAAGGCATCAAACTAGAGTAAACAAGTGATGAACCGTGTGCTTTGGGGATACATATCCACATATGGTGGCAGTTTTTGTGATGTTCACTCTTCCTAATTTGCACCACATCAGTCGTTTCTTAATCTCCAGGTATACCAAAAAAAAAAAAAAATACAAATGGATAAAAATTACTGTCCTATCCTGCAGTTTCATTCTACCCAGTGGTCTAACATTCTTCCAAGCGAAAATAAGAAAATATTTGATTGCATTTTCCACAGATTGCTGGTCATGTAATTTTTTTGTAACTTCTCTGTGAGGCTCCAGTGGAGTGATATAAATAACAGAGAGGGATTAAAATAAAAATTACTCAGTAGTTTGTATAATCCTCTCCACATTGTTTTGTATTGTGAAAAATCATTTCTTGTCTCTTGGAATCTTTTTTTCCGAAAAATCAGTAAAGTGGAGAAATGTTGAGCTCTCATATGTCACCCTGTTTAACAGACTCTCAATCACTTTCATTTAGTGAATGACACTGGACCTCACAAGTGACCCTAGACCATACTCTCTCTTAATGTCATATTATTGTTATGTATTGTATTACTAGAGCCTAGATGCAGCAATTTGTAGACTATGAAAAGCAAGGTTGCTTTGCACTCCTCAAAACAAAAGAATATCCTATTTATAAATTAATACTCAAACACAAAAAAAATCCTAGTCTCACTCTAAAAATAATAAAGTCACTGCTTTATTTATGATTTACTTTTCTCATAATGTTTTTCTGTCTTGACAGAGTTTTCTTAGCACATATATAAATACAGACATGATTAAAATTGTTGATGACTTAATAGAAATAAAGACATTGTGAGAGAGAAGTCTATAAGCTGATTTGAAAGAGGCTGGGCAATTGGTTGTGGGAACAGTATATAAAAATAAAAGGAAGATATCTGAAATAGAATGTAAAATTACTTAAAGGATCACATAGCTATATTCTTGCAAGAGATAAAAAGGAAAATATTTTATTCCTAAGTATATTTATATATCTATATGACCTTCAAATAAAGAACAAAAAACAATACCATGGCAATGTTCTCATCCATTTCAAGCTGATGAAGGATTTTAGAACAATAAAAGCAATATATTCCTCAAATTTAGGGAGACGAAATATAACAACAACTCATACAGAATAAGAAGATGCCTATAGCACTGAAAAAGGAAAAAGCTTTCATAGAGAAAACATTTCCAGTCTCCATGATGCAAAAAATGCAAAAATCATTTTATAAATAGAAGCATTTGTGATGATGTGTGTCTATATTTAAAATCTTGAGATATTAACAAAATAATCTCAGAATGTTATTATTAATTTTCTACCATCACTGCAAATTAGTTCTAGAGCTCTTTTCTAAAAAAATATGTAATATGTAACAGTGTGTGGAATAATTGTCCTTACACAGCTGAAGTTGACTTTATTATCAATCAGTGTCCCATTTGAGCCATAAATATTTGTCCAATGTCACAGGAACAATTAACATTATGTAACACTAAAAAGCTGAGGACCATTAAACAGTTTTGAGATTTCACAGCACAGCTTTTTGGCCCCTTGGAGCTGTTCTAATCTATTTTCTCCTCGTGATCCATTAATGAATAACAGAAGAATAAGTTTGATATCTGCACTTGAATTCATTCCACTCACCAATCTTGCTTTGAAATCAGTGAAGAAAATCAGAAACTTTTGAACCATTGTTCAACTCATTTTAAAGTGAGCACCTAAAATAGGTCAGAAGTATTGTACCTTGAAATGTTTTATTTCTATCTCTTGATTAGAAAAGGAGCCTAAAAAGGCTACAACACATATAGAGGTCTCTACTGTAGATTTCTAACATTAAATGAGGTTAATTCTATTAATATAATTTAAATCTTTATTTTTCTTTATAAAATCCTGGTTATACGTGTCCAGAAGTACAGGTAATGCACCAGTGCTCACTCTGCTTGTTTCATCAAATCTCCCAAGATTCTGCCAGAGCAGCACAAAACTTTCAAATATATGTACACTGAATTATCTTCAACATTTTGTGCCTCAGTCAAAACACTATTGTCTTCAAGGTAATATTTTCTGAAGATAATTAATTATTCACATCCTCAGACAATGTTATGATAAGAAATTTATGTCACATATATTCAGGCATATAAAAGTTACAGACATAATACTGAACCAGTCACCCTAAGTTCCCTTGATAGTAACTAGAAAGAAATTGGCACCTCCAAAGAGCAATCCATCTGACCTATCCTAGATACCAATCTTGGGATGAGAAGAATCATTCCCTTGAGGTATCCATTTCTCTTCATTGACTGTAAAGAAAGAATAGGGCAGGTTAGAGATATTTTTTTTCTTTGAAAAATGCCAGAACTAGGGCAGATAAATCTTACACTAGGAGGAAGAGAGTTAGGCTACTTTGTACAGAAAGCCTGTAAGAATACATGAGCCAAGGGGCCAAATTAAGCTGTGCTGGAAATAAAGCAACAGCACAGAATTTGGTGGATTTTTTAACATGTACTAGGCTCAATATATATTCAGTATAATTGGCCACTCAAGAAAACTCAGGAAAACTGTAAACAAAAAGGAGTTTCTGATTGAATGCAGAAATGAAGTATCTGTTCCAAGGCAGCCACATATTCCATACTTAATGTTAAGGATATTTATAAGAGTTCAGACTTAAAAAAACCTTGACAGGCTAGGTTCACACTCACTTTTAGAGTAACAAATTAACCCTCTTGATATTGGTGTCATACATACAGAAAAGATTAAGGTCAACACTCTCCTTCTACGTAGGAGGCTGTCAAGAGAGTCCCAGGCTTAAAGCCAAATGCAGAACTTGACCTACAGTAAGTGGATGTTTGAATCTCTAGTCAGAACTGGGTGGACAGAAATGGTAGGTTTTGAAGAAACTGACTGGAATATAAGGGCAATAACATTTTCTTGTCAATTAATTTACAAGAACCATCCTGTATCAATGAAATAAATATTTAAAACTTGTAATTGAAATTTTTCTAAAACAAGGGAATTTCTTCCCTTGTAGGGAAAGAAGGGAAATTTATTTTGTTCCATCTAGAATTTCCATAGTTCTAACTTACTAAATTTGGCATGAAGTGGTTGGGTTATTTTGGCAATCCTAGCTTAAAGTATAAATATCATACCTTCATAACAAGTGCAATGAAAGAAAAATATTCTTAAAATTTTTTTTACCATAATAGAAAAAAATAAACTTTTCATATAGTGATATTTAAATCTATAATAAAGAGTAATGTACAGATTTAAAAAAAAAAAGATTCTTCACATTCTTCAGATAAATATTGCATATTTGGATGGAGTTCTGATCAACCTGATCTGTTTGAAAATGTTAAGGCTCATTGCAGGGGATTGGACTAAATGGTCTTTAAAGGATCCTTCCAGCCCAAACTGTTCTGTGATTCTATGATTCTATAAGTTATCATTTTTATGTGCATGATTTCCTGTAGAGCAAACATATAGAATAGCTGTCCTGAAGTCAGTAGCAACATTACAAAAATTGTTTAATGTCAGGCTTTCAAATAGTTCTGGGTGTACCAGGACTGTGTTTTTTATACAGGTTATTGAACTACAGGTATTCTCATCCCTCACTCATTCTGGTCATTACACCAACGTATTTGTACAGCACAAATAACGTATCCGTTGTTTTACTGAAAAGAAACAGGATTTGCTGCAGTCAGGTGTGGGGCACAGGCAGGAAAGAAGGGACACATGCATTAGTGAGCACTAGGGAGAGGAAGAGCATTAGGGTAAAGCCAAAGACAATATTTAATGTGTGAGTCACATCAATTGAAGTACAAGAGTAGTATCATGAATACTTTGACATGTCTAAAACTTCAATATAATTTTATTTTTAAATATATTTGACTACATTTAGAACAATTATATAATGCAGTATCAACAACCTACAATAAAATATAGGGTTTTTTGATTTTACAAACATTTTTCTCTGAAGAAAATGTAATACACTTAAGAATTTATCAGAAACACCATAGAATCATCTTTTTTTTTAAACTGCTTTAGAGAGAAAAAGCATCTACAAAATTCACCCTCCCAGAAAAGAAATCTAGGAATTTTTTTCAGTTCTGGTGAACCCAGATATGCCTACAAAAGGTTACCCATAGTATATGGCCTGATGCATTGACAAGGAACAGAAGGAAAAGACAAATCAAGACCTTGAACACAAAGACTAAAGGAAATACAACATTATACTCTGCTTCTGTGTTTGGGAGCACCCCAGAGACACAGGAACTGCATACAATATGAAAAAGATGATGTAAGACTCTATTTTGTTCCTCTTGAGTTTATCAGAAGTTATATCAGTGCTAACTAAATGAGACTAGGAGTAAAATTTTCCATAGTGATAATCTTATTTCATAATAGTTCTTTTTTAAGTGTCCACAGGGGACACAAGAAGGAGAACACCAGGTCAGACAAGCCACCATGCAAATACATTATAGTCAGTTTAATGGTGCAGTAAAGAAGACAGACTTATGATCCAAAAGGTAGGAACTGAGAACAGAATTCCCCCAGTCCAGCCTGGCAAGTCCCATCAGGAATATTTACCTGCATGTGCATATAAAAAGTGCTTTTTTTCTAACACTAGACTTAATAAAATATTTCAGCAACAACACAGTTCCATTTCACATATATCACGCGTTTTGTGGACATTTATTTTACTTTTTACCTATATATGGTCAATGGTCATACATAGTGGATAAACACACAAAAGTCATAGATTATGGCTCCACACCTGGTTGAACTGTTCAGCAGAAATGCAGCTGGACTATGGGAACCAATTCTGTGAAATTCAGCAGGTGCTTCCCCAAGTAAGCAGCTGGAAACTAACTACTTATTTCTAACTGAAACTAACTACTTACAGTTTCTTTAATTACATACTTCCTGTACACCACTGAATCCAATAGGCCTCACAAACAACTTCCTATAATGTAAAAGACTTAATGACAAAATGAAGTCAATGTTCTGGATTAATGCCTTCCAAAGCCACAAGCTATTAAGTAGGTGACCAGAACAATTTTCAGACATGTTCACTAATCATCAAAAGGTCCTTAGTACCTAAAAATTTACCTCAAGCATGATTTATTAATGCTTATCATTAACTTAGTGCTACTGCTTCAGTTTTTGGACAGAAAGTTGCTGCCAATCAGCCTTAAAATAAGCTCAAAAATCTTCCCACTTGTATTAATATCAGTTAAACTGCTTATGATATTTGATGGCAGGTTTTGACTGTGAAATTAGAAAAACATTGGATGATGATATGCTAGTGAGCATAAGACACAATTATAATGACAGCATTTGTTACCATAAATGTTAGGGTATAATATCACACACGAAAATTCAAGGCAAGAGCTTAAGGAAAGATTTAAAACATATCCTTTTCTTAACTAATGCACTTTCTTAAATGTAACACATGTTTCTTATGATCACTGGGGATCACATAGAGGAAGCTATACTCAAAAGGAATTTGAATACGTAAGAGCTGATGGTTAAAGTCTTGCTGACACTGGACAAAATCTGAATATGAGGATTGGGTGGAAAAAGAATGAGGAGAATAGTATTGCATATGAAGGTTAGAGCAGAAAATTGGGGGCAATTAGTCTGGAACACTGCAGAGATGCCATTGTTCCTGGCTAGGACATTTGCTGAGACTGCAAATCACATATTTATTTATTTCTGCTGAACTAGCCTTCTATGTAATAAAGTGCTGCAAGGGCACAGACCAAGAACAGTAACATAATTCATTTGAAATTAAGTCACAGCAACCAGCTTATAGATAAATGGATAAAGAGCTACATATTTTTTCTGACATAAATTGGGTGTAACGTCATTGCAGTCAATGGAATTGTATCATTTTACATCAGGAGAGAATTTGTTCTACAACACAAGCAATAGCTTTGGCAGTTATATTCCATTTTCAATAACACCAAAGCTACAGAAAAATCCCATTTGCAGCTTCTTGTTGATCCATTTAGTTGTTCTGTCTAATGGCTAGTCAGATCCTCCAAGATTTAAAAAATAAATTAATTTCCCTGCTGGTGATATCTGAAGACAAAGGTATGGCTTTAAATTCTGACACTTTTTACATCTAAAAGTTTCACTGAGCTCAACACCACCATTTTATGATGTACAAATTTGGTACATTGTTTTCTATAGTTCTTTGTCATTTAAATTTCTGAATATTTGAGTAGCAGAAAATAGAATATCTGCATAAATGCAGATTCCATGACACCTTCAGTTCTGACATTTCCTATAAATATAGCTCAATCACTAAAGGAATGAGCTGGGAAAATTTGTCCAGATTGAACATTTAAACAGTTTTATTCTTTAATAAAATTCCCATTTTTAATTTTTTTAGACATTTAGAAATTCTTTTGAAACTTACAGCAGCAATAAATATTTATTTTGCAAATTCCAGAATTAAAAACAATTAATCTAAATACTTGTCTCTGCAGAGGCATGGAATCCTTTCTTGCTCATATTTTGCTAGGTATTTGTTTCATTCTTGTTATCATTTTTTGTTGTTGCTCATACCGGTATTTCTCAAGTGAAGAAAGAAACTAAACTTCTTTGAGAAGACAGATGGATCTAAGAAGCCTTAGATAAGTCTTACTTTTATTCTGGAATATTTCCATATTTTTAATTCATGTTTCTGGCATCTCATGTAATCCAATAGGAAAACAGAAATGCCTTTCAGTGAAAGGGAAAGCTCTGTTCCAGAAGGTATTAGTAATTTCCTAATATTACTACATATTTCTGCATGATCTTTGAACAAGCTACGTGGACTTCTGAGAGTCTCTTATTTCTTTATATTTCTTCTTTAGTCTGTTTAAACACAGATAAACCAGGGAGAAAAAGAAAATATTCTTTTTAGTGCTGCTTGGATCACAAAGAGCTACTTACAGTTGTGACAAGCACCATTTCATCTTTTTAGAAAAAAAGGTTTGTCCATACCCTGATATGTAACATTAACAGAACAGCTTACACTGGAGGTTTGTGGAATCTGGAAACTTTAAGAAAAAAATGCAGCCTGCAGTGCTGAGGATTCACAACAAATTTAGACTCTGTGCTAGAGATCTGCTCTAAACATATTTTGGAGTGAGAAGTGCTGTAACTGTGTTATTGTCATATTAGGATACATCTACAAAAGGACTTGCAAACCAAGCACCAACACTATGGCTTTACTGTGTTACTCAGAAACATTTTGCTGGACTGCCACCTACATCTATAGGCCACCTTTATTCCCTGTCCAGCAATCAAGTTCTGATCCTACTGTACTGCTTTGTGCTTATACCCTGGTAAGGCTGTTAAATGTCTGGTCTCATCAGGGACTTCCAGTGTGGCCAACTCTCCTATGTGTTTGAACAGCATCACACGACACACTTTTATCCAGTATCTTAGTAGTCTCCTAGGACAGAGACTCTGAGAACTGAATCCTCACCTCTAACCTTAGCATCCTTTGAGATGAATACTCTATTACTGTATTAAGAGTAGCTGGGACTTTTCTGTAGACTTTCTTATTGTTCAGTTTTTATTTGTCAGGTTTTGCGTAGCAGTGTGTAAAAGTGGTGTCTCAGCCTCTTACATAAAAGAACCCTTGTGCCAGATAAATAAGTATGTCTTATTGAGTAAGAGTTTAATACCTTTCTCTACCCTCAGTATTTTCAAAGAGCTTTACTATTTCAAGTGACTCTCTGACTGGCTTGCAAGTTTCTGGGACACCTCCCTTTACCAATGCATTGAAAAAAGGAGAAAATACAGTCTTCTGCAGAACTCTCAGAAATTAGGTATTGTAGTACATAAATTCTTCTCTGGATCCTTATCAATCTCCCCAATGACCTGAAAAAGAACAAAATTGTACTGCATTTATATCCAGCACAGCATCTGAATTTGAACATAATACTACGATGTAATTATAGTTAGGCACATAGAAATGCAGATTCAAGGTAGCCATTTCTGATGGCCTCACATACACATGGAAAGGCAGGTGAAATGTCATAGCCCTGCAGAATACGGTTCCTCTTTATCCGTGACCAATGCACAGTATTTGTAAATTCTGAAGCATTTTATTTCAAATCCTTCTCAGATTAATAATGGCTTTGAAAGTATTAGAATAAATTCGCCCCTTTGGAATGTGACAAAACCAGTGGAGTTTCAGCAGATATGTACATTATTTGGTAGCAACAACAACTTTGTGTTTCATTCATATCAAAGGATCCAATCTCCTTTATAAGCAAAGGGATGTGTTCACATACCAATGAAATGCAATCACCACAGGTGACATACAGCAGATTTCCTCTTCCAGCTTTTTTTTAAATTTTAAGTTTACATAACTGTTCAGCAGTGGTAATGGAAAAGAATCTCAGAGATGAGATAAATTGTCTGCACTGATTTTTTTTTTTTTTTAATTTCCTGAACCCAGTAAAATGTGTTGTAAAGTTTCAGGGTCAACTACAGTCACAGTTTTAGAAAAGAGGAGGGCTAAATTAGGCCCTTAACACATAAACAAAGGTTTGAGAAAAGTTACTTATTAACCTACTGATCACTAGCCATCTCAGCTAGGTTGAGAGCTGTTTGATGAGCGATTATTTGGGTAGGGATAAGTGACTGTTAGTAGCAGAGGAATGTTTGAGAGAAGAAAAAATGTTCACATAATGAAAGGGCTTAAGATGTCAATAAGGATGCCAAATGTTTATGGCAGTGGCATTCAGCAGTTAGCTGTGATTCACGGGTTTATAAACAAAAGTAATTTAGTTTGCTAATTACAATAACAGCTGCAAAACTGAAGAATTCTGCTATCGTTTATGAGGCACAAAGTGTGGAAACAAAACAACAGAACTTTCAAAATCTGATCATTAAGGGTTTTCTACTAGCATCTAAGTCCACCAGAGTACCACTGAAAGAACTTTAAAGTGTTCTCAGTCTTTCCTGTTCAGTCCCTGTCTTGCATTATAGTTTCCCATTCTCCCAGTCCTTCAGTTGATTATTTTAGCACAGTGGATAGGTGTTTGATGTGTGAGAGGCCTCGAATGGATATTGTACAGGGAAAGTTTGATTCAATGAAATAGCAAGTCCTTTCACAGGAAGACCAGTGCACAAACCACAGATGTCTCAAATAATTCACCTGACTTGTGGATTCCAAACCCCTCTTTTCTGCATATGACCCAACTACGAGAAAGTAGGCTGTGACCTATGTGACTCGTCCTAGTGGTCCATATCCAGACCTGTTTTTTTCTACACTTCTAAATTTTCATTCTATTTTCTGAAATTCACTGTTACTCTTCCATTTCTTCCACAGATGTGAAACTGTTTTCAATCTGAACTTATTATACATAGTAAAGACAAATAGAAAAACAGATGACTCAGTGGAAAACATGCATCTGCTAACACCCCTACTAATACACCAGGGATGATCTGCACACAATTTATGTTTAACAGGATTTGGAAAAATTATCCATATCTTATGGCAGCAAGAGGGTAAGATTTCTTTCTGAGTTAAATATAACTGTTTTTTGAGGCACATCCAGATAGAAATACCTACAAAAGTTACCCTCTATATAAGGAAGCAACAGCAAAGTACACAGTGAAGGAACTTGAAGACACTTCTATATAAAGCTGATCTGAGTTGATGTCACAGGATTAAAAGTTATATTAAAAAGAAGGGAAATGAAAGCCACAGGACGATATCCATCAAAGCAGTGTAGCAAAGTATATAAACCACCCTTTGATAGCTATCAAGCATTGGATGTCACTGAACAGCAGTAAATACAATAAAATCCTGTATTGGTCATTTACTATCGTATGTTGGGCAGCCTCATGCTAAGTGGTACTATGCATACTGTGCATGCATAACAGAGAATGCAGTTACCTCTCTGGAGCCACCTAATTTTCTTTATGAAAAAGATTTCCACATTAATCAAAGTGAGTAGGAAGGACTACTCTGTTCAACTTCCTTTTCTGTCCTCTGGCCATTTAATTTCTGCCCACTTGCCAGCATATTTACATGAATAAAATCTACTTTAAAGATGCAATGGTTAGAGGAGATGTACTGGAGAACTTGCAACTAAATAATGTCATTTAGCTAATTAAGTTAGACTGGTAATAAAGCTAATGATAGAAACAATAGTTTTGGCAACTAGCACTGAGTTCTGTGAATAAGAATATGATTGCTGCTTGGATCCTATTCACCTTTAAAGCTGCCATTTTGGCATTCATAAAGTAAGCATGGCTTTGTGGAAAAAGAGTGCTTTCAGAGACGCATGGTCAGTAATGACTACAGAATCGGGATTAAACAGGCTGTTTAAGATTCTGTGTGTGTGTCATGCCAAACTTCTTTCTCCAGAGAGCTCAGAAGCTCACAGCCAGCATCTTCTGGAAATGTGTCACCTTCGGTTGCTATTGATCAGTAGCTACCTACTTTTGTGCTGGAGATTCAGCTTACCAGCAACAAAGTCCTGCAAGCACCAAGGGTGCTGCACAACAGTGCACAGAGCTTTTTGATGAACAAAGTAAAGAAAGAGATATCTTTGAATAAGGTCAGAAATTACTCAGTGATAACATGTTTTCATGTTATCTGTGAAAGCATCACCACAGCTCAGTTGACAGAGGTGAGAGACTACTCCAAAACACTGAGAAACAATCACACAGGCTATCTTGTTTTTTAGTACTGAAGAAAAGAGCTTTGTTCTCTTGGCTTTTTGTCTTCATTTTTATCCAATTGAATTTGCACTGCTTTACTTCAGTTAGACCTAACAACATCATATGAAAAGTGATTTATTTTTAATGTATCACAAAAATAGTTCTTAAAGATGGTTCTTCTAAACTACAAAAGCCCCAAAAGTTTATAATAATTTCAATTAAAAAATAAAAATTGCCTGAGATAAATACACATGCAAAAAAAGAAATAAAGCTACGACAAATGGGATGCACACAAGTCACCAACGTGCACACAGGCACCTAAGTTCAGTTTACAGTCCAGTCAACCTATGGACTTTCTGCCTAACTTCCTTCCTGGAAACCCGTGGGCCATTGGGACTTTGCATTATGTTCCCCCTTGAAATCAAGGTCCAAAACTTAGCCACAAGAAACTTTTATTTTTTTGTCATGCTCATTGGAGTGAAAAACCTGTGCTGATTGCACCTACCTATTCTCTGCAGCCCCTGAAATCATGGCACAGGTCTGTTCAGCCCCCTGGCAGGCAGAAAAGTCCTTCTGAGGTTATTGTGCTCAGGTGGAAGATATGCTTCATGCTTTGAGTAATCATCTGACTTGTTTCCTTGAAAAATCCTTTACAAAACTACACATCTCCACCCAAACAGTTGCAAAGAGGGGCATGTGGAAGAGAATTAAAAATGAAGTCAAGAGAGAAGAAAGCTTTGGTAGATGCATAGATATTTTGTCTCAAGCCACTTGTGGACTTTTCAGAAGGATGCATCACCAGGGAACCGAGTCTTTTTTGTCTAAGTTTCTGCAGTTATTTCCCATGTGGTTTCCTCCAACATTTACAAAAAATCCACATTCAATTTAGAATAATAGCACAGTCATTATCTAACTGGTTATACTTAACTTTGGCAGGGGCAAAGTTACTGAAAGGCAGTATTTTTCCTTCCCATATCAGCCTCGTTTTTGTGATTGACAACTGACTGACTGATTGACTCCCTTTTGGTTTTATGAGCATATTTGCCCTTTTATTCACATTTCCAACTTTCCAAAGGCAGTTTGGAATGGTTGGATAAAATCTGCATCAATATCAGGCTATTAGTGTGTAATTAGTAATGTTGTTTGCACCAGAGAACATGCAACTACGGGAAAAGATTGGATGGGGGCTAAAGAAAGTCTAAGGCCCAGCCTTAAACATATGCTGTATATGTACTGTAATGGAGGAAAGAAACATCAAGTTATTTACAAAACCTGGAGAGATCTCCAGCCTGCTATTTATTACAGACAGCAGTGTTCAGCAGGCTTAATAAATAGATGTGCCCTTCAGACTGCTCTCAGTTCGTCCTATCATGTCTTTTTCCATCTTCTGCCTTATAACATTTTCTATGCCTTGTAAACTGATAGGAATTCATTCCTCAATGGCCATACACAGAGGTTAATAAGCTCCCAGCAGCAGCTGACTTGGCACTAGAGGAAAAACACTCAACACTACACACAATTTAGAAGTGTTACCTTCATATCCCCTTCCCTGTTTTGGGAAACCATAAGTCTTCTTCCACTTCAGTTCGTCTGGATATAGACTGGCAGTGTGGTAAGTCTTTCCGTCTTTCCTCTTGTCCTGTGTCCAAGAGGCTGTTCATTGTGAAAACTGCAAGTCGATGTGACACTGAGTCAGCCAGAGACATGAGGCAGGTGTGCCAACATTGTTCCCTACGTCAAACCACAAAACAGGGCTTTTGGTGTTAAAAATCATTATTCATTAGGTCACAGGGTAGGATGAGGGAACAATTACAATAGAGAAAAGGAAAATTTCTGGGGAACACAGCTTAAATTGTTTGAGAACAAATCTCTTCCCTATCCACTGTGTCTGTCCTTCCTTCTGACCTTGTTCTCCATCCTGCAGCTTTCACAGTGGATTGCAGCAGACTCCCTCTGACTGTCTCTGAAAGTTTCCTTTCTGTCACCTCTGTGTCTGTGCTCTCTGCTTTCTCGCCGATTTGCACGCCAGCTGCAGGCTCCCTGCCTGCTCCACCCTGCACTTGCCAAAGGTTGTCCAGCAAAGCCTCTAAACTCACTCTCGGAGATAACACCATCTCATCTCCCTTCAGAGGGTGCAAAATCCAGGACAAAACAAAGCAGCAGCTTTTGACCTTGCTGTCCAGCACAGCCTTTTAGAAAAACATACTGCTCATGGAAACTGTGAACAAACAAGTAACTCAGGCTGTTTAACATGTCACTGTGACACGGTGGTGAGCGGTAGGAAAGGCTAAAAGAATTTAGGGGATTATTGGGGGACAAGCAACTAATCCTATGTCTATTTCTCTCACATTTCTTACATCGTAAAATGTCATTCACTTGTGCAGCCATGAAGCAGAGGACTTGCTTGTTTAAGAAGAACAGATCAGTAAGGTACTGAGGATTTCTATTCCTCAGAAGGATTCCTTCCAAGGTGATAAAAGATCATAGTTATCTATACTGGCACAAACAGCAAGGTGTCTCTGCCTTGTAATATTAGAGCCGAAATATGACACTTTCTGTGCCTTAAATTCAATTTTTTTATCCTTGGAAGACATGTACAAATTCCACTATAAAATAAATGGAGTGTTGCACCAAGTGTTGAGAATGTTAGAGGTTAGACATATTCTCTACCTCCTGCCTCATCTATGCCCTGCCATCTCTATATATTTTCATACATATGCAAGCTTATGCTGTAAAATGTTCATAGCAAGAGTTTGCTATAAAAAATGTTATGCATTATGCCTGATAAAATGCTAAAATAAAATGGAATTAAAAAAAGCTGTGAAATACACCTTGGATGCTGAATGATGCTGCACTAGGAAATGTACCTCACAGGAAATTACGAAACCTGTAACCAAAAGCATGACACCAATCAATCCAGGAGAAAAACTAATATGCATGATGCCTGGGTTTCATGTGCTCAGTGAGCACATTGACATAATAAGGCTTTTTATTATTTGAATGTGCTGTACCAGAAGTGAAAGTATAAAACGTACACTGTCACCAGTTTGGAATAAGGTCTGTAGCAGTCTGCTGCAAAGGAACCAACCACAAATGGGGGAAAAGGAGATATCTAAATAGGCAAGCCTTTCTATTAAAAACAAACAAACAAACAACAAAAAAAAACCCCACCCCAAAAAACAAACAAAACCCCACCCCAAAACCACTAAACAAAACACCTGGAAGAATGCAAACAATTGATAGAGATATTTTTTCCCCCTACAGTTTTTTTCAACTATAATCCTTAATAGATTTTGAGACAGTAATAAATGTCAAAATTTAAAAGTCCTCAGCTTACATATTTTTTAATTTTCCTGTTCCTTGCAATTAAATTCAATAATATGAGCAATGTTGATGGATTTTTTCCACCTTTTTTATTCCTCCAGTTCCTCAGTTTCTTAAAATTCTGAAGTCATGAAAGCACTAAAAGAAATATTAAACCCTGAAATTTTTCTAGTCAGCCCTCTTCCAACATTCATTTTTTAAAGTTAAATATTTCTTCTTTTGCCATTCTGAAGCTTTCATAAGCCCAAAGTTGCAAATATAAAAATAAGCCCTAACAGAGCTATCATGCAGTGCATTGAACCCAATGGCACAAATAGGTTAGAAGTAGAAAGGACAAGTAAGGAAAATCTAAAAAAAATGAAACAAAACCCACTTATTTCAAAATTAGTAACCTTTAAAAATGCATGTATTCATGTATTTTTTGCTTGTGTCTTTTCTTCTCATTTGATCTTTTCAGTGCTGAAAAATTAAATTCATGATTCATTTATGTTTTTGGCTTTGCACAAATGTTTCTCTGCTTTTCAATAAATTCTGCTCACAACATGTAAATATCTGTGACAAAGACCATCCCCCTGGAGTGGCACAGGATGCATTGCTAAGCAACATTTTTTTAGTTTGCTTTGGTTTTTTCCTTTTGTTCTCTCTTGGAGTTCTTTTAGTCACTTGCTGTCTTACTGTGCGAATGCAGAGGGAAGTTCCACCAGGGCCCCTCTCTGCAAGTATATGCTGTGTAAAGAATTCAGATTTCAGAGAGCCCATACAGAAGATCATGACATTTCTTAACTGACTTGGAATCTGATGTTCAGAAACAGAATCCCACTGGTATATGGGAATATAAACTTAGGGTATTTCCACTTTAGATTTCCATTATTCCCTGAGTGGATGGGTCTGCTGAAGCCTCAATTTCAGAGAAGAAAATTAACTTTTTCACTTTTTCCCCCTTCTTCTACTCTTTGTGTTTTAATTTGTAAAAGAAATCTGAATATATAGACTAGATGGGAATCACAGAGCACTCCAGCAAGGTCCTTAACTAGGAGTTGAACAGTGAGAGCTTGAAGATGTGCTGGAGTCCGCTGTTGCCTTTGACCCACTGTTGAGACAGGCTCAGCTTGTCTGAGCCTCACATAACTAAAAATATGCAGAAAAACCCATAAAAGATACTCCTTGTATTGATGGAAATCAAGCATAAGCCTGAAAGCCTAAATGTGAATCTCCATACTTAAAATGTTTTTAAATTCTTAATGGACATATATACTCTAAAATTGGCAATATGAAGAGCAGGAATGCAAGAACTCTCACATTCGTAGATAAATCTGTGGTTGTGCAAAGTCCTCCCAATAGAGCAAACTTTGCCAAAAGCTAAAAACACAATATAAAACTTGGGTCTTTTCCTTAGAGAGAGAGAAAAAAAATAAAGCTTGGATTGTTTTTTTTCTTTTTTAAACAGGTAAAAGCTGCTTCTAAAGCTGTCATTTGAGAATATGAAGCTTTTCATGCCCTCAAACCATAAGGTGTCTTCCTGCCTCCTTCTTATTGAGGCCTGCATTTCTGTTAATGCTGATGTTAGGGGTGCATGGCAGTGGTTTCAAATGGGTTTGCAGCTGACCAACAGCAGTCAGAAATTGTAAGTTTCCAGACGTTTATGACAAAATTAATCTCTACAGACAAGGAAATCTTATATTGGTATGAGGCTGGCAGCTCCAAGGCAACCTTGACATAAATTTTCAGCAAACATATTCCTGCCATTGCAAGCTGTGCTATCCTATCAATTCAGTGTGATTATCTAGTCCAATACTGGGAATCCACATTTAATAGATGGTTTCAGCAGCAATCCTCTGACACCTTCAGCTAAAGCTTGTTCTCACTATCTTCTTTACCCTCATCTATATTGCTGCCTATAAGGAAGCTCCCCAGTTCCATGAATTGGAATGTAAGGGCAGATATTTGCTTCATAAACTCCTGCTATTTCTCAGCTGCTTGTCAGTGCAGTGGAGGATTTTCAATACAGCATGTAATTAACTATTACTGAAAAAGTAAAAACTAAGTGTAGCAGGTAAAAAATGTGATTTGTCAGGGTTGTTCCTTTTTACAGATTTTTAAATTGCACCATGTCTCTCCCAGAAATGAATCCATGAATGACTATAGTATTTTTACCAATGAACTGTACTTGTGGAAGTGGAAATTCCTGGCTTCCCTCCAGAAATATAGACACTCTATGAGCAGAAACAACACCTCAACATTTCATATAATAGGGCAGTAGTGCGGATGATTACAGGACACTTAGCCTGCTGATAGTTCATGGACATCCCTACCCACTTTAACAACAATACTCATTTGCAATGAGCTAGCAAAATTAATTTTGTGCAGAAGTTGCATTTTGGAAAGTAGTAACTGCAAGAATTTCGCTTTGAGGCTTCACACTTGGAACAATTGTATTTGTGTGATTTATTCCACTGAGCACAGAATCCATTTTTTCAAGCACTGAAGCTATTTGGTGAGGACAGCTTGAGACAATCTGGCAGTGCCTTTAACACTGAGCTGTATCACCCCACAAGGGCAATAGAGGTCAAGGCATTAGGGCACTGACTACCTGACAACTGTGCAACTTCACTGTGATACTATCAAATAACAGCATGTATAAAATGAAAATATTGCAATCAACCCAGCAATTAAGCATAAAAGTATTGTTGCATAACTACTAATCAAAATTCCTAGTTGAATTTTAACAAACTTACACAGATGCTGCTTTCTTTCTCCTTTGTTTTCCTAACTCATGTCCTTTTTTCTTGGCATTACCTCTGTTTCTTGCTTCAATCTTGGCCTTTGTGACTACAGCCTTTTCTTGTCAGAACACTCCCACATCTTTTGCTACATAGTACTTCTAAAATGTGTATCATTTCTACAGCTAGATTGGATAAAGCATTCATTTGCTACCAAAAAAAAAAAAATAGTATCTACTGCAAGAGATCACATTTTCCCATTTGGAGCTCCTATGGACTGCTTCCATTTCCCCAGCTATCTCAAGATAGGAAGCCCAGCTGTTTGCTTTTTTCACTTCTTTCATTAGAGTTCACACTTTACCTCCAGATACCCTGCTAGAGCAACTGTCTTCCTACACCAAAGCCCTCTGGAGATGTATAAACATTAGTGAGCATGTTAGAAGCACTAATGTGCAGAAATTTACCCTCTGCTGCATATGTGGCCTCTCGAGCTCTGTGCAGGAGTGTTCTGTCTGAAAATAAAAAAGAGTGGATGAAATGAGTTCTTTTCAACTGCAGCAACACATTTTTTTCCTCCTTCTAAATCCATTTACCAAGGAAACACCCAAAATTTTGTTGAGTTGTGGCTGATGGGGCACCTACCCTGCAAGGTTGTGATCTCTGTCTCCTCAGGAAGAACTTGGGGTGCATTTCCCTCATCCTCTCTACCTTTGTCTGCCATCAGCTCTGTGGTCTCTTTCTTACCTGAGAAAGCAAGATCTTTTTAATATAGGAATAGGCTGAAACAGTATTTTTAATTATTTTACAAATGCTACTGCTACTTGATCACAATGAAATGATGGTCCTATTTTCCTTTTCACAAAACTTTATGAGAGAGTCACTAAAATAGGAAAAGCATAATCTGAGAGGTATCTTCTTTCCTTTAGATTCATTCCTGCAAATGTTTGCAACTTTCCTTGTCAGAGAATAATCACTGGATGCAGTAGCATTTTTGTTAATTTGGTCACCATTCTAATACTTACAGTACTCCTATAATATGCACCCAAATGAATATAAGCTTATTGTTGGATGTAAGTGATGTCGACCTTCAAAATGGAATGGTTACTCCAAAAATAACAACATTATAAAAGGAAAATATTTTGCCTTTTTTTGCCATTATTGTGCTATCAAAGTGGTTAACTTGACAACTTTAAGAAAATTTTGTTGTGATTAATTAATGTATTGTGTCTTGCTTGATTTTATTTCATACCACAATTTTTAATTCATTTAGTTAACAGTATAGCCTCATTAAGCAATGATATGTTTTTAAATGCAGCTCATTTGTAAAACAGATATTGAGTAACATCTTAATGCACCTCTTGCAACTTGAGTTCTATATAAATTGCACTCTTGCCTGACCCATAACTGAAATTAGACACAGTCTTAGATATTTAAATTCTTGCAACATAATATGAAACTCTGACAAACAAAAGTGGGATAGATCCTTCTTTGGCAAAGCAAGGATAGCAGGGAGCTGCAGAATGTGAAGATGCTTATGGTCTAGACAGAAAAAAAGCCTACAACATCAGTTGAGACAAACAATAACAACTTTCCAAGCACTTTCTTATTCATATATAGGTATTTTATCTGGTTGGTTAATCTTGGTTTGTGGCTTGCTTGTTTTTAATAGAAAAGTCTGATAAATATTTTAACCTATAAAGTGGCAGAACTGAACTATGAAAAGGAGAGAGAGAGAGACTTGTATAACTCATCACCTTTTGGTGAAATGGATTTTTGTTAATTGTTGCCTCTTACTGCAGTTAAGGTGGGAGATGGAAATTTAGTAATGTCAAGTTGTGAATATAAGATGACATTCACAATGTGCCTCTCTTTTACATCCTTTCACAGATATTGTTTCCTACCATAGTGGCCAAAAAATTATTTGATTAATTAAGAATTTTTATTTTCTGGGTCTAGTTAGGTTTTAAGAATACTTTTTATAAATTTCTTAGTGCAATTTGAATTGCATTATAAGTAGCACAAATAGATAAAGGTGACTGGTTAAAACTACATAATATATAGTTTATTTCCTTTTTTCTATTATGGCAATTTGATACAATATTTTGTCACCCTAACAGAACTAAAAACCAGGTTTCACACTAATAACGGATGCTCGCCTAATTTCTCTAAATCCCTGTGATTAAATGAACAACCTTAAGGCATCCAAATATTCTGTTGTGACAGTTTCCTAGGATGCCTGGAGTCCCAAAAGCAGGGCGCGTTCAGCAACACTTAAAAAAGTAAATAAAACGGAAGATTGCCATGGCAACTGTCCAGCCGGGCGCCCTGCGAGGCTCGGCGGCTCGGGGCCCTGCCGGGGAGGCCGGGCTGGGCTGCCGTGCAGTACCCGCCAGCGGCCTCTAGATGCCGCTGTTTACTGCGGTTCGGCCGCGCTCGGCGGGAGCCGCTCCAGCCCAACGCCGCGCCGCCCGCCTGGCGGCCGAGCTCCCGGCGGGCTCGGGGAATACAAGCAGCGCTTCTGTATTTATCTGTAAAACTAATAATAATAATAATAAAATCCCCAAATTTGTACTTTTTGTACTTTCTTTTTCCAATAGGATTGCTCTCTGAAATACAATTAAGATAGTTTTCATTGCATCCATAAAATGTTCCACAGGAACGCCTTCCTAATTACAGAAACTCCTTCTTACATACTCACATCTCAATTATTCTGGATGTCTTTGTTTAAAAATGACACTATATAAATATTAATCCTTTTCCTCCCAACTATTCTTTGTTCCATGATCTACATTCATTGTAGCACAGTAAATTTGAGATCATTAGATCAGTTACTGCTATTTAGATGTAAATGTCTTGAAGGAAGATTAATTACTCTCTAATTTGGATCCTTTTTTTATTTTAATCGGGATAATGAAGACATTCTCTGACACTTATATGAGAATTTAAAAAAAAAAAAAAACCACTCATAAATCAACATAACCCACATAAACACAAAAAAACCCAACAAACAGAAACTCCCCTTGAGCCTCCATATCACACAGTTCACAGCAGATAAAATTTTGGAAAGTGTATGGGTAATTTTTTTGGCATTTAAGCTAGTAAATGAGGTTAGGTGAAGCTCCAGGAAGCCATTTAGTAGTTGAAATGTTCATGTTCAAATTGCATATCACTCACAGGAGCATCTTGGTTCCCTCTAGAACATGGGAGAAGTGCAGAATTACTGAGTGCTATCTTTCAGAAATGAAAGAGAGACCATTCTTTCCTTTATACCAGTCAGAGAAGCAGAAACTCTGACTAGCATGGTGATCTATCCACAAGCACATAGACAGCATGTATTGATACACGTAACTTCTCAGTTTGGACCTCCTGGCAGATTCTCTCTAAGAACAAGAAAGTGCTGTTTAGGCAACTGAAAGCAATTGTTATCAGGAATGCTTTTGAATTACCTGCTATAGACCTCTTAGAAGTGGAAAACGAGCCACCAAGAAACACTCCTATCACAGGATAGAAGCTCATTATAGTTCTCTGAGGAAGCAGGACAGCTGAGAGGCTTTTTTCCTTTGTCTTGTGTGACTCAGGCATGCACCACCCTTTTGTGCACCACCTGCAACTCATCGATTACTTGGGGAAGGTCAGCCTTACTGACACTGTGAAGGATTTTCTTGAATGACGGTTTCGTGCAAGGGATGTACACAGCTCATGGAATAAAGAATGCAAGCCAAGAATCTCTCTCTAGTCTTGTCCACTATGCCTGGGAATCGGCACAGACATATACAACATGCCACAGCAGGTTGTATATGCATATATTATCAAAGTGAACAGCATCATCAGGAGACACAGCTAAGAAGTTCTTCTAGGAGTTGTGATTTTGAATCTATAAAGATAAAACCCAAGTAAGTGCCTTCTAGGCTAGAGGAATACTAAAACCATTTAAACATAAATTTCATGGTTGTGCTTAAAAATAGAGCAAAACAAAATGCACTATGTTTTACACAAAGCTTGATTCTGTAAGCATGCACTGTTTTATCCACTGAGAAAAGGAACAGGATCTTATTTCTAGATCCTGAAATGACTTGAGATGTGCATTGCTTAGATAGGGTGAAAATAAGAGATTTTTGAAAAGCCAAGAAATCACAAATGTAGCTTCTCAGGGCTATTTAAATTGAAGAAGCTGTGGACAAATTTCCTTCAGTTAGAGTATTCAAGGTAAGACTTTTAGGATTGCATTGTGAGATAGATGCCTAGGTACTGTCCATAACTTACTTGAGGCAACTAAGATATTTTTAGACCTGTTTTTGGGACTTTGGCAGTTTTTTAACCTTATAGCTTCTTAGACGTTCTCCAGTATTATGCAAGATCTACTGCACATCAGAACAAGTAGTATCAGTGTTAATGAGAACAGAATTTGTGACTACACACTTGAATTGGAGCTCCCTTAGGCTAAGTGGGGGTACTGATATAATAAATTATAATGCTAACTGAAATAATGCAATTAAAGAAAATTATGAAAATGAGCCTCCTGTCCTTATTTAGTGGGGAGGAGCTGTTTTTTTGATATTACCTTCTATTAATACTATCAAAACATGCAGGTCCTAATCCAAGACCAAATGAGTTTCTTATGCATTAAAGCCCATGTTCAGGCACAGCATAATTCTGCTTAATGAACAATTTTTTCGTTTCCACTTTTGGGAAAACTGAAGCATAGAAAATTCTGCAAGAGAATCAGTTATGTTCAACTTTTAAAGGCTGATTCAACGCTATTATCTACTAATAAATAAAAAAGTAACAAGATAGAAAGATTACTCATTAGACGTAGATGTGTCACTACCAAAGAAACCAAGCTTTGGCAAAAGCCTTTACCTTGCAGTATTTTACATTAAATGTTCAAAGCAACAGATGGGTCTGGCTGACAAATACTTGCATTGTTGTTCCACTGAGAAAGTGTAGGGCAGTGAGTTACCACAGACTAAAGCAGAGTGACAAAAACACTTTTGTCAATGGAATGGAGATTTTCACTCATGTTCACAGACTTAGATCCAAGATCAAATGCTTAATGGGGATAAACCCTGAAAGCTCACAATTCCACAGGTTGTCTTGTAGTAGGATATGTGTCTGTACAGAGAAAGATTCTTGCTATACCATCTTTACAATGCATCTTTTGGGCTAGCAGACAGTCTCTTTGTTCACTTAAATTCAAGCATGTTAATAAGAATCTCATAGTTTTTCAATTTGCATTTCTTTATTATTTCTGTCAGTAATGAAAAGCATATTATTGTGCTGAATACAGCTGGCTGTCTCATTGTGTATCCTGAAGTACTCTGGCACTCATGCTGTTAGAATAAATACTAATATTTCAGTAAGACTCCCTACATTTCTCAGTCAAGAATCAGCTGAACAGGAATGCAAACCAAGCAGCAGCTGAAGCACATCTTCTTGAAATGACTAGTGTTCAGTGTATCAAGTTTACTGAATTGCACAGGAGTTTTGTGGAATTGACAGCACTGAAGCAGTGGGGGAGAAAAATGCTTTATAATTATTACTCCTCACTGGTATGGTAATAGTATATTGAAGGTGGATCTGGTTTTACAATGACTAACATAATTTGTTGTGCCTTAAAATAAAAGACCTCACAATTACAGAAATAAGATAAATGTATCATTTTTGTATTATACCTTCATGTGTTTTTCCTCTGGCATTGGGTACATTTTACCTGAGTTTTCAGTCCAAGAAAATCTGTAAGTTTCTTTTTCTATTGCCCAGATTTACTGTCTTCAGTGACAAATAGTTATATAGATATATTCTATAGCGAAGAAGAATGTCTAAAGAGGACTGTGAATAAACTCGACTTACTGTTTTTCAAAATATTCTGTCTTGGAAACAAGTATCCTCTCCTCATCACAGGCCTGAGTTTTGCAAGCACAGATATACATGAATCAGACAGAGGCCTTCAGTCTATCTAAGCTTTAAAAAGATAAAGGGGAAAGACAGAGATATGAAAGGGAATCTAAGAACTGATCCCTGTAAATCCATCTGAAAATAACAACTTTCTGGCCTATGTCAAAACAAACTTTGTCAGTGAAAAAAGACTGTGGCACTTCCAAGCTATTCCTAATATTGCATTTTTCAGATTATAAGGTGTCTTCCTAGGAGGGGGGATTTTCCTTGCTCTCACAACTTGACTCTGCCCAAGCCCATTGCAGGAAAAAGGGTGATGGGGTGCCGTGTTAGGTTTTGCTGTAGACCACTGAGGCATCCTCCTGCCTCTGCTAGGACTAAAAGCAATCTAATCTACCTGTCTAGACAAGGCTTTGCACTGGTCTGATCCCTTTCTTTGGTGCTGCTTGTGACATCCAGAAATTTGACAAGGAAAGCAATTATTGATCAGTCTGAAGTGTGTTTTGCAGTGATAATTGTCTAAGCATGACTGAGTGATGCCCCTGTAGATAGGTGCTTACTTATTTCCGAATGCATGTCGTCCTCAGAGTGACAGAAACACTGATAAGAGAGAGGACAAAATTACTAACTTTGATGGAGTTTGTGTTGAAACATCTGCTGCTTGTCAACATGGGAGGCAGAAGCAACAATTTATTAGTAATAAAGAAGGAAAACCCATGAAACTCCAATTTATTCTTCCTCTAAACTATTTTCTAAGAATGCCCAGTTAGTTTCCATAAAGAGAAATACTGCCCCATTACCTGTATATTTTTACTTTGCTTACATTATTACTTACATGACAACACATTATTTAAGACTTTGAGTAACTTCTGCCCATTAAGAAACCTGGACAATAAAGTCGCTAAATGGAACAGTGAAAATCTACGGAGAAGTCATATTGTGGTCATTTAGATTCTTCTCTTGCCTAGAACCTAATATTTTTTAGGATATTGAACGGAGCATAAATGACAGCAAAGATATTTGGTGACATTTTCTATTCTGTGAACACATACCAAACACAGACCTGTAATTTTTCCCCATTGTTTTTGTGAGAGTAATTTTGTTTGGATTAATCCTTTCTTTCAGGCTCAGCTCTGCATGACCACTGTGCAGAATTCTGGCTTCCATATAAAGAGAAGCTCAGAGAGGAACTGACCTCCAGAAATTACAAAATTCCATCAAAAGTACTTCCCCAGAACATGGTGGCATGTACAGAGTTGGGGTATTGCTGCCCATAGGAGGAGGGCACACACCTTGTCTTCTATAGATTTTGAGTCCAGAAGAACAAAGGATCTTTGAAAATCACAGCCATGCTAGTAGGGCACAGAAAAGGGATGCAGTCCAGGGATCTGTAATCTTCCCTGCAGTGCATGTGCATGACAAATAGATGGGCATCATCTGCTCAATGAAAGGGTGTAGCTCTCGCAATATTTCTACTACCAGGATACTAAACATACAACTCCCAAAAGATAAAACCTCAAAACCATAGATGCCTTGGTTTAACAGGGATGTTAAGAAATGCAGAAGTGTTAGAAATAAGAAGAAACGATCATGACAGCATGATGCTTTTAAACAGAAATTAGTCATCTGTCTGCCTGCCTTTGTAATTTAAAGAATAAAGCTATGTCTACGTCAAACAAGTATGTTTTTTTCCCCAGAGGACATAGGGTTTAATCAAGCTTTAGTACCTTAGTAACCTTTTGGAAATGGTAAGGCATGACTGACAGAAGACTAGGACTCAAAAAAGAAGATATTTAGATTCAAATCCATGTGTAAAGATGTCAACCTCACTAATGCAAGTTAGTGTGAGTATATATATTGATTTAAATTGAGCATTTTCTATATTCTGTGCAAGCAAAGAGCAGGTCATAAGTTGAAAGCAGAAAAACAAAGTAAAGGTCTGGTTTGGTAAACCATGATAATGCCTGAAGGAGGTCTCATTCCACATTTTGGGTCTCATTCTGATCTTGCCAACATCACATCAGCATAACTCTTTCTATTAAAACTACATTAGTGTTGTGATGGAAATGAAAATGCTTCAGTAATACTTTCTTCAGACATTTTTTGTCTGAAAGCCTTTAGACTTCGTTTATTTTCCCCTCTACTCTGTTTAAACAATAAAACATCAATAAGACATCAGGTTATTTGCAAGTTCTGGAATATTTTTGCCTTACACAAAAGCACATTGGTTGGAAACTACTGTGTTCTGATTCATCAGGTACTTCCATCGTAAAAAATTACATGAGTGTAGCAAAGATTCAAGCTTTTTTTTTTCTTCTTCTTTTTATGCCACATGAAATTACATCTAAGTGGTCCAATTATTGCATTTTAAACAGCATTTATTACTCTCCTTTAGTAATATCCAAATGGATTCTTAGTATTATAGTAAATAGATACTAAAGCCCTGTGAGGGAGGAAAAAGTCACACACACTTTCAAGCAAACAATTCAAGCTGGCATATTAATCTGTACCTTTAAATGAACAGCAATAATTAAGGGGAGTTGGGCACCTTGCTGTATTGTACAGCAACAGGGATTAAACACTGGCACTGCAAAATGCCAGCTTTCAGTTTGTGCACTTCTGGACCCTTCAGAGCCATGAACTGACATTTGCAATCTTTGTCAGTCAAAAAAAAATGGCAAATTCACTTAAATTTAGTTCTGCCATTCAAATGGAATGAAGGTCATCACCTGCCCCTTTTGTGATTTGATTATCCAGGGCCTGAGTTTATTTTCCTGAAGAAAGACACATTGAAATGTCCCAATTCTGCAACTCTTGCCCCATCTCAGCAGCTCAATTGGCTTAAATTATTAATCATTAACTGACTTAGCTACTGCTGTTTATTTAAGAGTACAGATTATTATAGAGTCCTGAGATGCTCACTTAAGTGTTTTTCCTTTCCTAGAGCTCTCACAACCATTCTGAAAAACAATTAAGTACACTTCGAAATTGCAAAAATTAGTATATTAAATAAATGGAATTTATAATTAAATTACCTTGGTTATTCAAATGCTGTAGTTACATATGGTTTATACTACTCAAAACACTTTTATTGACTGCATTCATGTAAATAAAGGCTACAGGTCCATTCCTTCTGCACAAGAAGACTAGGTCACTCTGAAGCAAGCTTCTGATTACAAACCACTAGGTGTACAAAGTCTGGACCAATGAATGCATCATGCTTGCAAGGAGAAACATGCTTGCAAGGGAAGAAAACAGGGCTCCACAATCCTATTCATATGCTGCTTCTGACTCTGGCATTCCCCTCTCATCTTTACAGAAGCTCTGAACATTTGAGGGTTAGGAGTGCAGCAGATTACAAGGCATCACTTTTTGGCCCAGTGCTTCTTGTAAGAACTGGGTTTCCCCAGGTTACCATGAGACTGAACTCGGCAGAAGCCGAAATCAAGGATACAGCAATGCCAGTGCCTGTTAGAGCAGAGTGAATGTCTCCCCTGTGGAGGTGGACTCTTTCACGGATTAAAAACTACCTGTAACAGGGAGAGTCTTCACTTCTTTACCTGCCACACTGAACTCCTAATCTCTTCTCCTTCCAGGGACAGCCACATCATAAACACCCTGAGAGATGTCAGCAGAACTGGCCTTGAATACTTCTGATTGCAGACAGGACCAAGGATGGGTTTCCTAATGACTTCGGCAACATACAGAAACAAGACCTCTGGGGATAATATTAAGGATTACTAATAGTGAGCACATAACTTGCTATCTGAACACAAGAGCGGATTTTTATAATGCATTTTTTTACTACGCTGCACTGAAGGGGACATCCTAAAGGTGCACACACCATAGGTCAGGTTCCAGTGTTGCAGTGCTCTGCCATGAAATAAGGAAGCTCATTCATTAGCATATGAATCAGCTCTCCACAGAAAGTGGTAGAACTGCAGGAGAGGAAAAGCCATTTTGCTTTAATAATAACAGCCTGTAAGAGGCAATCCCAGGTACAAAATGATCAAGTGACCAGAGCCAGTTCAGTGAAGAATGATAGCATTTTATGCTCAACACTTCAAGATTAAAGTCTTTAGTTAGCTAAGCATAATGTGAATCAGTTTCATGTATAATGCATTGTGTGAGCCCGTAGCCACTGTGATACAATGTAAGCAATTCCATTTAGTGCAATTTGACTATAGCTAGTACAGAATAATTGGAGTCAGTTTCTAGCATGCTAGAATTTGAGTCAAATATGAAATGGAAAAGAATTTGATACATAATAATATGGAGGCAAAGATAACAAGCAATGATGTGGATGAATAGTTAGTAAGTTATAATACAGAAATCATTTCAATAAGGTATGATGTGATTACGAATCCAGTGCTCTTATACATAGACAAAAGGCTAATCCATAATGGTAAATAAAGGCAACTACTAAGAAACAGTACAAATAATGGCACCACAGCTGCATTTGAAGGGAACGTGACATTGAATACTGCAGTTTTCTCAAATATAAGAGTAATGGAATAAACACCTACCAGAGGATAAAAAGCAGGCTACTCAAGAGAGCACAGGACACGGCTCAGAGCAGTTCCTCACATTGCAGGGGTGGCGTTAATACTGCACTGGGTGATTCCAACTCCTGCTCAGGAATTCAGCCCCTTCTGTTCTGTTTCTACCATTATTAGAAGCAGTTGTGACAGTTCTAACTCCTTTGGTACTCTGGGTCTCAATTTTACAATCTGGTGTGCAAATACAACAGTTTAAAGAAATGCCTTTTCCATGAGGTTAATAATGTATGATTAGTTAAAGTACTACAGCGTTTTAAAGCAAGCACATAAACATTAACATGACAGATCTACATGTAAACATTGTTGGCTTTCTAAAATTACTTCTGAAAACAGCAAAAATGTGCTATTATTGTGACTTGTGATTGCATTGGGTTTAAGTCCAACAGACACTAGTTCACTGATTTTTTTCTCTCTTCCTAACTTTTCATGGGTCTAACCCTGTGTACATGAGAAGAACTCATTTATGAGCATGTGCTAATCAGTTCTGACTACAAGTTTAAGTCATCCCTGAGCAAACAGAAAACTATTCAGCTTAGCAATAAAGTTAAATAATTATTACCAGGCTATGTGATGTGACTACAATGTGACATTGAAATGACTATGGTGTGATTAGAATAAGAATGTTATATGCCTGTGATGTTACTAGAATGAGGCTATAAAACGTCTGTGATGCCATACTGCTGTGATATGACTAGTGTCAGGAAAAATGTGTGTATTATTAATGCATACATAAACATGCCATATTTCAGAAGCAGACTGCATTACACAGAATGCTAGCAGTTCTAATTATCTCCTTTATTAATGGCTGTTCTGCTTTGTATTTTAAAAGACAAAAGAACTGCATACTTAATTCATTCACAGAATTCTTTTTCTAAGTGGTTTGGCAGTAAGGTTGCTCCTTCATGTCACTTGCTTGACTTTCAATGCTGGGGCACTAGCCATCCTTCTTGTATTACATAATGAACATTTTTCTTAAACTATTATTAGATCCAGTTCTGTTTTCTAACATTACTTGACGTCATCAAAACCGGGATCAATTTTTTTTTCTGCGTGTAACTGTAACAAGAGTATTTTGGACACAACTACAAAGCACAGCAAAACTGAGAGTGTTTAATCTTTACGCATCATGGCATTACAGGATGTCCAATGCTCACATACAGTGTCTGTATCCATATGACTTGCAAGGATATGTACATTTATCAGTATGTAGCACACAATCCCAAACCATGCAAATTACTGACCTCTGAGAGGTACAAGCAGCTCCCACCATTTGTTAATAGTGCATCCTATGTGCAGACACATATGGGAGTCCAAGAGCCTGCATCTGAAAATGTAAAATCTTCAAGGTGTAACTGATCTTTAGCTCACCAATGCTATCCACTGAAAATGTGCAAATGAGATAGCACCACATATCAAAAAAGTCAAATGCTGATGCTATCTTTGGGGTTTTTTTCCTATGCATATATATTTGAAAGGCTTAAGCAGAAGCAGCAGCTCGCGTGGCCACGTACCTGGGCATATTAAATTGGATAGGTTCTAGCATACAGCTTGTAAGTTCAAGCTGAGAAAAGCTAGCAATAAAAGCACAGTCAAATAAAGGTTCATTCATGCTTCAGAAAACGTTGAAAAAGGCACTACATATAATGCACTATAGATAATGCACTATAATCATCTTCTTGTCACACTTTTGAGGTCACTCATATCATAATACATTGGCATTTTATTACAGTGTCTTCCAGGCATGTGATGCTTCTTTGTGGCTAGCTGGATAATTTACCTGTGTCATTTATGGGGAAGGCAAAACGATCACTTTTATTATTTATCACACCACAGAGAGGAGGAATCTTTTCCAGTTCAATGTTTAAGCAGACAAAACCCAAACCAGCAGAGTACCTCTCTCCCTCCCTTGGCGAGTGTCTCGGCTGACCCTTCGGGAAAGGGAAGGAGAAAGGTGTGCAGGCGTAAATGGGAGCCGAGACAGGGCTGGAGTCAGAGCAGCCTGAATTATAGATGAAAGGGCATGTATTAAATATAAGGCCGAACCGGGCGAAGGCGGGCCGGGCCAGGCGATTGCCTCCGAACCTGCGCGGCGCCGGGCGGCGGCCCCGCGGCCACCGCTGCGCTCCGCTCCGCGCGGGGCCCGGCTCGCACCTCGGGCGGTCGCGCTGCCCCGCGCAAGCGACACCGAGCAGGCACTGAGGCATCCCCCACTCCCCCCAAATGCTCAAACCACCAACCCAAACGCGCACCGAGCCCTTATTTCCAAATCATCCTTCAGCCACGCGCAAACCCGACGCTGATTTCCGCCCCCTCCGCGCCCCCCAGGGCGCTGCGCCCCCGACCGCGGAGCGCTCGCCCGCCCTCCGCCCGCGTGTGTCCGTCGCATTCCCCCCGCGGAACGCCCCGCTCCTGCCGCGTCCCCGCCTCCCCTCGCCCCGCCGGTCCCCTCCGCGCGGCGCGCAGCCCCCTCCCGCCCGGCCGGGCCGGGGAGCGACGTGCCCGGCGGCCAATGCCGCGGCCGCGCTCCGCCATCCACCGCCCCCGCCGGCGCGGGCCAATGCGGTGCGGCGGGAGGGGTGGCCTCGCATCGCTCCCACCCTCCCTCTGGGCTTATTGAGAGTTATATCAAGAATTTCAGTTCAGAGAGAGAGAGGGAGAAGGAGAGAGCGTATGTGAGGGAGAGAGGCTGGGAGGGAGGGAGGGAGGAAGGAGGGAGGGAGGAGGGAAAGCGCCGCCGCTTCCTCCCGTCACTAAAGCAATAACCTATTAGGATTTCTTTTTTTGATTTTTTTTTTTTTTTTTTTTTTTTTTTTTTTTTTGGGCAACTGTCACCCCAGAGCTAAAGAGGGAGAAGCACCGCCAGACCAACTCTTGCCATTTCCAGTCAGAAGTTGCAGACTTCATGTAGCTGCCTCTGCTCTGCCGAGAGAGGGACGGGAATGGTGTGCAGTGCAGAGTGGAAAATACCCCCGCTCTAAGAAGTGCACCGGATTTTTCTCTTGCTGTTTGTTTGGGTTGTTGCGTGCACGTTAGGCACCCAAAGGATCGCCGCTTCACAGGAATGAAACGTGGAGAGGATGACTAACGACAGAACTGTGAATTTGTTCCCTGGAGTTGCTAATTTGCCACCCCGAAGCAACACATATCTCGAGGAGGAAGCGTTTGGCTGCTGCTGATTTCTCCAAAACTGGTGGTTTACCAGATGCATTGTGCTGTATCTGCTGGAACAGATCATTGCTTAGCTGCAGCAGATCGTCAAAGGTAGACAACTAACGTAAGTGCAAAGTTACTCTTATGCTGGGATGCATTTCCTTTAAAGAAAAAAAAAAGCCAACACATAGTGTATTTATCTAGGGAAAGAATCAGTGTTTGGGATTCTGTTGATGTTGGTGGGAAAGGCTCACCTAGTCGCTGTCTCTGCATCCCTACCTGCATTACTCTGCTGGAAGTAATCACAGGCATCAGTTACCGTGCAGCTTAATGCAGATAAGATTAGTGCTCAGGGCTGCCTAGTTCCATCAAACTGTAGGTGCTGGCAGCCTTGCACCCCGATAATGTGCGGTTAGCAGTGCATGCAAACAGAAGTCTGTCAGTCGCTTTCATTTTTTTTTTTCTTCCACCTGCATTATTAGTCTGCAGTATTTATATGTGGCAGCTGCTAATATCGTCCTGAAGGGAGACCAGTGTCAATGGGGAAAGGCTGCACCTTTTTTCCTCCTCATGTCATTAGAAAATGTATATTCCCCCATCTGTAAACATGCTTCCTGCTTCTAAGTTACATTTGGAATTTCCAGCCTCCTGATTTAGACTGTGTTTAAAAAAAAAATAAAGTTTTAGGTTATTAAACAGGAGGAGAACTATCCAACATCTGGAGAAGAAACATTGAGCTGAGAGTGTAAGAAACTGTAAGTCCTGTTATTGTCTCATCAGTTAACAGGGATGTGAAGTAGCCAGTGACGACTGCTGCAGCAGCAGCATGTCCGGGTGGTTATTTCCCAGTACGATAGCTATAGAGGGACATGCAAGGCACAGTGAGCAGAGAAAAATCTGGTTAGCAAGAGCTAAAAAATACATATGGAAGAAAACAGCAAATTACATTTGGCAGCTGGCATAGCAGTTAGAATCTAGAAGTAGTCCGGGAAGGTTTTTTACTTGTACCAAATGACTGGGTGGAGGAGGGTAGAGGGGGAATGCACTTTAGGGATTACACGGTGTACCAAGAAATTATTCAGAAAGTATGTGTCGAAACAGTAGGTACCCTTAATCCTGCAAGTAGTTATTTTCATTCGTGCTCTGAGCAAATGCAGCCGATGGGATATTGGTGCATTTGTCCGGAGGGCTTGCTTGTAAAAGGGAGCAGTAGGAAAATGTACTGCTGGAAGTGTGCATTGCAAAAACAAGTAGTAGTTGGAGATTGTGGATTTATCATGCCTAAAAGAAACAATAATGCTGTTCTGTGTGGTTGTGTTGACAGTGATGTCTCCAAATAAGAAATGAGATGTAATGCATCCTGCAGTCCATGCATGCCTCCTCTTGCAAATCGCGCATCATTCCTCTCTGGAAACCTTTAAGTCCTAAAATCCGTGGAAAGAGAATAAAAACATTATCATGGACCTGAGGGATTTTTACCTGTTGGCCGCTTTGATTGCCTGTTTAAGGCTGGATTCTGCTATAGCTCAAGAACTTATTTACACTATTAGAGAGGAGCTGCCTGAAAACGTGCCCATAGGGAACATACCAAAGGACCTGAACATTTCTCATATCAATGCTGCCACAGGGACCAGTGCCAGCCTTGTCTACAGACTGGTGTCTAAAGCAGGGGATGCACCTCTGGTCAAAGTGTCCAGTAACACGGGGGAAATCTTTACAACATCTAACAGAATAGACAGAGAAAAACTATGTGCTGGAGCTTCCTATGCAGAAGAAAATGAGTGTTTCTTTGAACTTGAAGTGGTGATTCTCCCCAATGACTTTTTTAGGCTGATCAAAATAAAAATCATTGTAAAGGATACTAATGACAATGCACCTATGTTTCCGTCCCCTGTCATCAATATCTCCATCCCAGAAAACACTCTGATCAACAGTCGCTTTCCAATCCCATCAGCAACCGATCCTGACACAGGTTTCAATGGTGTGCAGCACTATGAGTTGTTAAATGGGCAGAGTGTCTTTGGACTGGATATTGTAGAAACTCCAGAAGGGGAAAAATGGCCTCAGCTGATTGTGCAGCAGAACTTGGACAGAGAGCAAAAGGACACCTACGTGATGAAAATCAAAGTGGAGGATGGAGGTACCCCCCAGAAATCCAGCACAGCTATCCTGCAAGTCACAGTAAGTGATGTCAATGATAACAGGCCAGTCTTTAAAGAGAGTCAAGTGGAGGTCCATATACCAGAGAATGCCCCTGTAGGCACCTCTGTAATTCAGCTTCATGCTACAGATGCTGATATAGGAAGCAATGCAGAAATCAGATATATTTTTGGTGCCCAAGTCGCTCCTGCAACCAAAAGATTTTTTGCTTTAAACAACACTACAGGGCTGATCACAGTTCAGAAGTCCTTAGATCGAGAAGAGACTGCTATTCACAAAGTGACAGTGCTGGCTAGTGATGGTAGCTCTACACCAGCCCGGGCAACTGTCACCATCAATGTCACTGATGTAAATGATAACCCTCCTAACATAGACCTCAGGTACATAATAAGTCCCATCAATGGCACAGTGTACTTATCTGAGAAAGATCCCATCAATACAAAGATTGCCCTAATTACGGTTTCAGATAAGGACACTGATGTGAATGGCAAAGTGATCTGTTTCATTGAGAGAGAGGTCCCCTTCCACTTGAAAGCAGTTTACGACAACCAGTATTTGTTAGAGACCTCTTCCTTGTTGGACTATGAGGGCACCAAAGAATTCAGCTTTAAAATTGTGGCTTCTGATTCTGGCAAGCCCAGTTTGAACCAGACTGCCCTGGTAAGAGTTAAGCTGGAGGATGAAAATGACAACCCTCCGATTTTCAGCCAGCCTGTAATTGAGCTGTCAGTTTCTGAAAACAACCGGCGTGGTCTATACTTAACAACTATTAGTGCCACAGATGAAGACAGTGGGAAAAATGCAGACATTGTTTATCAGCTTGGTCCTAATGCCTCTTTTTTCGATCTGGATCGAAAGACAGGAGTTTTGACAGCCTCCAGAGTTTTTGACAGAGAAGAGCAGGAACGTTTCATTTTCACTGTTACAGCCCGAGATAACGGCACCCCTCCTTTGCAGAGTCAAGCGGCTGTAATTGTTACTGTGTTGGATGAAAATGACAACAGTCCCAAATTTACTCATAATCATTTCCAGTTTTTCGTATCAGAGAACTTACCAAAGTATAGCACGGTGGGGGTGATCACAGTGACTGATGCAGATGCTGGGGAAAATAAAGCAGTGACCCTTTCCATCCTGAATGACAATGAAAACTTTGTGCTGGATCCATACTCTGGAGTTATAAAGTCCAACGTTTCTTTTGATCGAGAACAGCAGAGCTCTTACACCTTTGATGTTAAGGCAGTGGATGGAGGGCAACCTCCTCGCTCTTCTACAGCAAAAGTAACAATAAACGTGATGGATGTCAATGATAACAGTCCTGTTGTCATCTACCCACCTTCTAATACTTCTTTTAAGCTAGTGCCACTCTCAGCAATTCCAGGATCGGTGGTAGCTGAAGTCTTTGCTGTGGATATAGACACTGGCATGAACGCTGAGCTGAAGTACACGATTGTAAGCGGCAATAACAAGGGCTTGTTTCGGATTGATCCGGTGACAGGTAATATCACTCTGGAAGAAAAACCAACTCCTAATGACATAGGCCTGCATCGCTTAGTTGTCAACATAAGTGATTTGGGTTATCCCAAATCCCTGCATACTCTTGTGCTTGTATTTTTATATGTAAATGATACTGCTGGAAATGCCTCTTATATTTATGACTTGATACGTAGGACTATGGAAACACCTTTGGATCGGAACATAGGGGACAGTAGCCAGCCCTACCAAAATGAGGACTATCTCACAATCATGATCGCTATTGTGGCAGGTGCCATGGTTGTCATAGTGGTGATATTTGTCACGGTTCTTGTTCGCTGTCGACATGCGTCCAGATTCAAAGCTGCCCAGAGGAGCAAGCAAGGTGCTGAGTGGATGTCTCCCAATCAGGAAAACAAACAAAACAAGAAAAAGAAAAGGAAGAAAAGGAAATCTCCAAAGAGCTCCCTTTTGAACTTTGTGACTATTGAGGAGTCCAAACCTGATGATGCAGTTCATGAACCTATCAACGGGACAATAAGCCTTCCATCGGAGCTGGAGGAGCAAAGTATAGGAAGATTTGATTGGGGCACAGCACCACCATCAACCTTTAAGCCTAACAGTCCTGATCTTGCCAAGCATTACAAATCTGCCTCTCCGCAGTCTGCTTTTCATCTCAAACCTGACACTCCAGTTTCAGTGAAAAAGCACCATGTGATTCAGGAACTCCCGTTGGACAACACCTTTGTTGGTGGTTGCGACACCCTTTCCAAACGCTCTTCCACTAGTTCAGATCACTTCAGTGCCTCAGAGTGCAGTTCCCAAGGAGGCTTCAAGACAAAGGGCCCCTTACACACCAGACAGGTAAACGAGCACTTTTACTGGTCTATAAGTACTGCATACAAGTGCCCGATCAACCAGTATTAAAAGTGCCACTGTGTTGTGAGTTGGTTTTTTTGGTGGTTTTTTTTTTTTTTTTTTGTTTTGGTTTTTTTTGTTTAATGCTAATTTAATGTAGTTAAAATTATGGGGGGAACAAAAAAAAAACAACCTAAACCAAACACCAAAAACAAGAACAAACAAACAAAAACCTTGAGCTTTTTATCATTTACCTGGGGCTTAACCATGTGTTTGCAAAATGCCTCTAATACTTTGGGTTTTGAAGAATTTTGATTGTTAGAGGACATTTATGTCTCTATGCATGTGCACATACATGTGCATAAGCAAAACTGAAAAAAAAGGACTTTTTTTTTTCTCCCCAGTATTTAACTGTCCAATTGTAAAACTTACTGAAGAACTGTTGCTAAATTTCAGTCAGAAATTTGACTGTTTCAAGGTTGAAGGGATATGTACATTGTTTCAAATTTCAAAGTGAGTTGGCTTGAATTTCTTTTGCAGTTCGAGCTGATTTGGAACCTTGCTAAGTTAGTGTTACTAAAAGAGTTAATTTTTTTCCCCTAACAAAGACAGCCAAATTTCCAAGCTACTTCATCAGTGAAGCACATGGTTTATTGGTAGTATATAACTAAGCCATACGTAAGTCTTCCTCTTGTTTGAGTTCAACATGATTTTATTGTAATAGACGAAAGTTGGTATCACATAGACGGTTTGCTGAATATTTTAAAAAACGGCCAAAGCATACTTTTGAAAGGAATGCGTTCTTTGAATACATCTGAATTATGCAGGAAAAAGAAAAAAAGTCAGCCTATTGTAAATATTTTCTCATCTTAGTAATGCATAAGTGATCTGACATATTTCATTTTAAACTGTGAAACACGCCATATGAAGAGGGATTAGAAAGCTGAGAGACTCATATTTCAACCAAATCCAGCATTAGGTGTTTTTTGGTTTTTTTTTTCCCTCTCTCCTTAGGTCTAACAACTCCTTGCTAATAAAGATTTAAATGCGGTGCTGTCTTAATTTATTTTCCGGGCGCTCTTCTTGCGGGCGCCGCGGGAGCGCGCGCGCGCGCGGCCCGTAGGTGGCCCCCGTGCCCGCTGCCCCCGTGCCCGCTCCCTCCGTGCCCGCTCCCTCCGTGCCCCCTCGGTGCTGGGAGTCGCGTCCGTGGGCCCGCTGCCCCCGTGCCCGCTCTCCCTGTGCCCGCTGCCCCCGTGCCCGCTCTCCCTGTGCCCGCTCCCCCCGTGCCCGCTCCCTCCGTGGCCCCTCGGTGCTGGGAGTCGCTCCTTGCGGGCGCAGTACCCCCCGAGCGATGGTGGTTTGTCTGAATTTGTCAGGGATGTGGATCCTAGAGAAGCGAGACACATTTAGGCTCGTCTTTGCAAAGCGATTTTGACGGTAGCCGAGTTTAGGACAGAGTCATCTTGTTGTTGTTGCGTTAGCCTTATCTGGGATGGATGTGCCGTTCCCAGAAGCGTGTCTTGGCTTTGCGTGTTTGTCAGGTGCGAAGAATAAAACGAACACTTTGGAGGCAGTTCTGCTGAAGTGACTGCTCTGACACAACTCCTTCTTTTTGAGACACTGAAGACACCACAGAAGAATCTCACAAGCCCCTAATCTCTCTAAGGGACTTTAAAACAGGGTCTTCTAAGCCATCTCACAGCACTGTACAGATATTGTCAGCATGAGTCAAAAAAAAAAGCTATTAACCCCCTCCCCCCCCCCCAAAAAAAAAAAAAAAAAGAAGCATGGAAGAGCTCTGCAAAGTCTGTGCTTAATTGTCTGAAGTTTTCTCCTCAGTTTTAGTTGCAGAATGTTATCCCTTCAAATCACACATTCCTTTTCTGTTCTGAGGTTATTTTAATTTAGGCATAAATTAGCTTTCCAAACTCTAAAATCAGAAAACTCAGACTTAACTCCCCATAGTATCTAGAGGCAGTTGGGACACCCAGAATTTTTGCCTGACAGAATGTGTAAGCTCTGCATGGCAAAATTGAACATGATGGGGTAAAAAAACTCCCACACCCATACAAAAACAACTGACAGTATTTCCAGTTACCCGTGTTCATTGCATTAAGTACCCTCGTCTCCACTTAATAATATGTGTAATTATAACTGTATGTGGACCTGATTCAAATATCACTGAAGTCATAATGTATCCTTTTTGAAGTCAGTAGATACTCATGATTTGGATTGCTTCCTGAAAAAGCTGTATTATTATATGTAAATGAAAGTACAACTCTTTCTTAGGTAGACAGTTACCTAATCTGAGTTTGTATATTTTTTTTCCTGTGGGGAACAATAGAATGTCTTTTTGGGTTTTTTTGTCCCGGTGATGAGTGTTACAGGATGTAATCTTTTTAGGCTTCCGTGTCAATTTTGGATGAAGTAGTATAACCATCAATGGTAGTAATCATCAACAATCTTCCTATTCTTCTGTCTGTAATTCCCAAAATTATGATGCATTTTAGCTAATATTCGTTTTCACAGGAGTGAAATACACCATCATAGGTATTTTTTAAAAATTTGTGATAGAGCATGGCCTTTAAGCAAAATATTCAGATTTAAAGACCTTACTGAACAGTAGTGTGTGCTAATGCCACAGCATCTGAAAAAAAAAATTTACAAATTCCTTTAGGAAGAGATGCTTAATCCTGTGCCATTATACTGTTTTCTTCAGGTTTAACATAACTAATTTCTCTGCATCTAATGTTGAGTTAGGTTACTTATGTATATTCAGTATCTTGGTAGGTTTTGTAAAGAACATGGGAATTGTTGTGGATCATGTTAAGATAGGGAAAGATGAAATACAGGACAAATATATATCTAAGAAAGTCTAGTATCCTCCACCTTCACTTACAATTTCTTTTAGTTCAAGGTAAATGCACACACAGTGTGTCTTGCAGATACATTTATATTAGCAAAGAGCTGAGACCTAAGTAAGCACTTGGACTTCATTCAAGCAAAATCTTGATGCTTTTGATGGGCATGTGGCCCTAGAAATATGTTAGAACTGGGTCTTAAACAAAAAAAGCTTTTAGAATTAAAAACATATTGTTCAATAAAAATATTCTTAGGTTTTTGGGGGTTTTGGAGGGCAGTTTTTGGGGTTTTGGTTTGTTTTTTCTTGTTTTTTTGGTGGGCAATTTCTGTGCAATCATCAATAAATTTAGTGTAAATTCTGTGGTTAAGTTTTTATATGTGAGTTTGAATTGTACAGACTGATGTTTCACAAGTACCCAGTAGGAAAACCAAAGCCTTCTTCAAGTGCCTATCTTGCAGTAAACCTGGTGGATGCTCTGAAAAGAGCATTTTTGAATACTTGAACTTGGGATTGTTCTAAATGCTAATTCTCATAATTAGGAGTATGGAAAGGATGTTGCACACCACCAGCTTATATAGCTAAGCTTCCAAAATCAGTGTTATGACTCATAAAGAATACTGAAATCTATGCAGGCTTCTCAATCAGTGTTCTTTTCAGTATTTGATTGAACTTTAAAATGCGCTTCAAATTAGTAAGTCATTACACCAAACAGCTACATAGAAATACAGCAGAAGACGACATGTTGCATTCTTCTATGTGAAAGACCTCTTTTGAAAAGCAAATAAACAGACAAAAACTCCTACTCAATGTCATTAGATTAACAATAGGTTAAATAATAAAAGAAATTAAGGCAAATTTACTGTGGTTATCCCAATTTAAAATTATAACAACTTCATTTAATCAGATTTAAAGCACAGCAGTGGCAAATAACACAGGTTTAAAAATATGTATCAGTATAGGTTATAGGCAAAACCTTCAGTCTTCATTCCTAATCAAAATGCATTTAGGCATGTGCTTAACTTTCATTTAATGTGGTAAAACTGAAGCAGATCCTTAAAGTCCAAGTGACTTGAGATGTTGTCTTCAAGAAAAAGTCATAAGCACACTATAAGCACTTTTCTGAATCAAAATGATAATATAGAAATTTTGGAAATGTGCACAGTTCTAGAAGATTCAGGAAAGTTGAATATATGTAAACACCGTCCTCGTATTTCTGTGCTCTAGTGGCAGAAATTAAGGATTTGGGGCTCGAATAACACATTAACTACATTCCATACTAAAGTATATTTTTAATCTTATACTCAATAACATAAGCTCTGTAGAGATTGCTTTATTCCTTTTTTAGCCAATGGACTTCTTGCCTGATCAAGGAACAAGTAGCCAGGCTCCTGCTGATCAATGCACATCACTTAAGCTTTATGTGGCAAATCTAATTGATGTTATCTTACTCTGGAGTGTTAAAATTTGTAAGTTTGGAGTTTATGTAAGAGAAAAGAAAAGCTGAAAACATTAATGACTCTTAATTTGATACGCTGAGAGTGGCAATTTCAAGGTGCATAAGCTGATGGAAATCTGCATTGGAACAGCAGTGCAGAGCTTACGTCACCTGCAAATATTAAAATTCTGTAACCATAGCATTCCACAATTCTGCGTGCAGTATTATTTTTAGTGGCCTTGTTTCATCACTTAGTATAAATAAAAAATACATACATTCTTTTGTTTGCTTAGTTTGGTTTATGTGTTAGCATGGATATTAGTCTTGGGTGAGGACTAGTCATCTGGAAAAGTGTCTGCATGTAAAATTCAGTTGTTTTCTAGTTCTGTATATTTGTATATCTATACTAAAATATTAGAAATGGTGACAATGTACAGTGTATTTTTTCTATTGTTGTATAACTGAAAAATAGGTTAACAGATTTTGCTGAACTGTCTAAAGAAGTTCATCTTTGAGCTGAGACCAAGCATGGAAAATTTCAGGTGAAAAGAAGAATTTTTCAGAAAGTTATGAGCATGTGTAAACTAGGAGCTATAAGGGATATCTGAACATAACCCTAAGCTATAATACCATTTTCAATAGTGATGGTAGACATGCTCAGCTAGAGTAGGGAAGATTTTGTGTATACAGATCAGACAGTAAAAGCTCAGTAATATTCATTTCTCTTTAAATGTTTCCTGTGCATGAGATTTTTATCAGAATCACTGGAGTCTCATCTGTCCCAAATATCCAAAGCCAAAGTTTCACATATGCTAAGAAATTTGTGCCACACACGTGAGTGAGAACTGGATCTTGAGAGTTTTATGCTATTGCAATTTTGTGATAATGTTCTTTTGTATATAGGAACAAGGGAGAATCTTTTTAGTTTCCATTTCAGATTTTCACTTCCAAAGAATCTTTTCTTCTAGCACAGCAAAACCATATCAGCCACACTTTATTGACAGCAGTTTTATTGTAGCTAGAGGCTTACAGTAAGCTGTTTATTGCTGTTCCCTAACGCAGTTGACAGCAATTGGGGAATTAATTTTCTTGCCCCTGATGTGCTTTCTTGGGTATAAACAACAGATTTTAAAGATATGAAAACTGTGACCTATTTACATTCAGCAACTCTTTATGGGAACAGTCTACCTGTCTGAAGTGCAGGTTTTAAGTTCTGAGTAATTTTGCTCCATCAATTCTAGGATTCTTATTTTGCAATATTGTTTATCTTATATAAATACTGTCCAAGGGCCAGATACATAATGCCTATAGATAGATACTCATCTAGGCAATTTCTGTTCAATACTAGCTAGATTCAAGTTTCATTTAGTTTAGGAGATGCTGTATCTTCTTACTCTACCATTTAATTGCATTTAACATACAGGATCTAACTGACAAAATGCACATAAAATGTTCTGAAAGACCTAACAGGAATTACAGGTGCTTCCTGATATCCTGGAATCACTTCTTTCACAGAACATCATGATGGTCTGTAAAATCTATACTCGTAGTTTTCTCAGTTGCTATTCAAGTACAACCATGTTGCATACATTCTGTAATGTCCATGTCTTTGCTGAAGAAAAAGAACATACATAGAATCATGTATCATTTTTTCCTTCTTTTATTTCTTTGGCTTTCCTGTGGCACCAATGTATGTAAAATTATTTATTCCCATACACTGATGTGGGCACTTAAACAGTTCATTTCTGGTTTACAGAGAGATAACATTCCTTTGAGTGGAAAGATTTACCAGACTTTGGATAAAAGATGAATAGATACTATCATATTTTACTGAACTGAACATCTTTTGTTAATTTCTATCTTTTAGAAAGACATTTGCTATGTAAGAGGCTTTAGTATCTTACCTAACTGAGATTTTAAGTGCTAGTCTAGACACAAAATGCATGTTAAATGTTCCCTTACAATTAACATACAAAAAAACTTCCTCATAAAGGAGTTGCAATAATTTTCTTGCAATGGATTATTTTCTAGGGAGCTATAAACTCTCTTTTGAAGCAGAAATATCTATGTCTGGCAGAAGACACCTTACATTGATATTGCTACTTTTTCACCGGTTGTGAAATTATGAAAATTTGAAATAAAAAGATAAATTGTTTTGAACAGAAGTATTGTTGTACCCATACAAACCTGTATATATATATTATTCCTGGGACCACTGGGTTTCAGGAAAACATAAAGGCTGCTACAATTTTGGTACAAAATTCATGTTAATGTTTCTAAAAATATTTGGACGTTCAAATCTTGGAATGATTTGGCCTTCATTCCCAATTTAATTTTTGGGTTTTGCATATACTCTGAATTATATGTGATAATACAGAGAAAGGTAGTTAAAAATTAGATTTGTGGTCATACTGAGGTATTTAAATTGTACCAGTCTCAAAAGTTACCAATTTTTTGCTTTTTTTTTCTTTTGCAGCAAGTGAGGTGGAGGGTGGTGGGGGGGAGATTTGTTTGAAAGTCTTGACATGGGTTGTCCTGCATCTTCTGTGGCACAGAGAGATAGTTTTTTAATTCTTCATTTGTCAGGAGATTTTGGTGTGTAGAATGTGTTGTTTCCTATGACCTGATGCTGTAGTTTATAATTTCTTTTGTAAAATGTCACTCTGAACTTTTTGTGAATAAATATTAATATTATTACTTGAAAATTGATTCAAAAAATGCATGCTTCTTGTTACAAGAGGACTACAAAGAGCCTTTTTCTAGAGTAACAGTTCATCATTTGAAGTTGAATCCAGGCTGGGATAAATCTGCTGGTTTATTCCATCTGCAGCTCTTTCTAATGTTAGCTTCTGTATAAAAACAGTAGGATGATATTGAGATAATATTTCCAAAATCTAAAAAATATGTAAAATTAATCAGAAGTGAAGTGAATTTAAAATCCTTTTATTTTGAACTGAATCTGATAAAATGAGAAGGATCAGCAGGATTTTTCTTTCTTCCTTTTCTTCCTGCCCCAGGTTTGCACAAAGGCGGTTTTAAAATAACCACCTCTTCCCAGTCCAGAAAATGAAATCGGATATTCTCACTGGCTGATAGCTGAAAGAGAATCACTACTGATATTGATTTATAAAATACTTTGTAGCCTGAAACTGATATTCGTTCATTTGCCCTCATTCCTTGCAGTGAAATTGCCAGATGCTTCATTTGTAGTTCTGAAGGATGTTCTTATCACCTCCTAGGCTTTCATGTGTTACTAGTAAGAAAAATCTCTTACTGGTTTTCTTTATCATTGAAAAGTGTTAAATATCTGCCTGTACATTTTTTTTTTTTCATCAAATGAACTATTTTTTAACCTATGCCTTGTAAGGTCATAGAGCCTTTAAAACACTGAAAAGGTCAAGAGGAAGACCACACTTCATTATGAATGGTATTTTGCTATTCTTCCAGCCCCTTGTTGATTGGTTGCCAGCAGTAGTGTGTCTTAAATGCTAAGCCTGCTAGATGTAAATATCTGTCTCCTTCATAACATTATGGAAAAAATTATCTTTCTGATGTAAATGTTCTGTAGGATGCATATGTTTCTACATATGACCTATGTAGCTGCTTTGCTGAACTTCATGGTGAAATGTTTTGACCACTGAGGTCTATCTTCTCTTACCAAAAATTTTTTGGAAGAAAGTTTTCATAAAAGCTTGATTTTACAGGAAGGGATGCAGGAGCTTCAGAGAAAGGTGAAGACTAATGAATTTTAAGAGAACACCTCTTTGCTGTGTTGACAGGATGCACACTCTGAAAGAGAATGATATTTCATTCCTGTTTTTAGTAGCTTTCCATTCAGTGAGCTAGGTTTTGGGAATATTGTTTTTATGCCAGTCCCTCTTCTTAGAGCATGTGATGAATATATCATGATTGCTTCAGGTGCGCAGGTTCTGACGGCAGATCTAACCTTAATTCTGTAAGTGATGTTCACAGAAAGTATAATTGATACAGTTTTTACCAGTACACTTAGCTGGTAGTGCCTCTGCACACAGTGCATTTTGCTTCTGTTGAGATTGTGGTGGGATTCATCTTGTCTGAATTCTAATTCTATAACAAGTCTAATCTGCTTCAGTGGGTTTTTGATTTACCCCACCCTGAAGAAAATACAGTGCTTTAAGCTGAGTGACAAAGCTGAGGAGCACAGCATCGTGAGTTGCATCCCACGTCCAGTGAAGAGTATAATTTGGCATGATCATATTCTTCGCTTTTCTGCTGAAGAGCATTATCTAGTCAATTTTTCTCACTGAGGTCAAGAGAAGGGTTTTAAGGTTATGTATTTCTTTAAGTGAAGGTATTATTTGAATAGTGCATGTGGGAACAAAAATGTATGTGCACAGTTGCCCTTGAGAAGTCTTCTTTAGATTGTGACTCAAATTCAAAGGTTTTCAAATTAGCAGAAAGAGTTTTACTGACTTTTTATTAAATCCTTATCTGGCCATCAGCTATCTATTTTAGTAAGACAGTGTAATGAAATATCAATTATTTTGTTTTGGTGCTGATATGAGTATTTCTGGTTTTCCTCAGCTCTGCACCTTCCTTGGTATCTTGTTCTGTGAACTTTACAGTACAAGCCATTCACACTATAGTGTAAAAATGTTTCTTTTACCTCTCTGGTAAAAGGTATGTGTCTATAGCAGTATGAATTTTCAGTCGGTTGTCAGATTGTCTCACTTTCACCATTGCAAAAATACAGGTCAAAATGTCAGTGACATGCTAGGTTACCGCTAAGAGAATTTGAAATTGCCTTCAGTTTGTGACAACAGTGCTCTGAAACATGGATGGTGTTGAAGTCTGCAGCATCCAGAGCAGCAGGAGGTAGGCTGTGTACCACTTGCAAAGCCTGCATTTTTAACTACTGCCAGATAAATAAGAAACCGACAAAACCAACAAAACCCCCAACCAAACAAAACCAACCAACCAACCAAACAACATCCCTCCCCCACATTAAATCTGCATTGCTAAGGACATTAAACGTTGCCTGTTGAAATTTAATCTCTTTACTATACAGGAGATGGACTTTGCTATCTGAGATTTCGTCAGTTTTGTTGCAGAAAGATGTTACATCTGTCAAACATTTCAGTTTGCATTGAGCGCCTGATTTTTTGCCTTTGTATGCTACAAGAGCACCAGCTTGTCAATCAACAGAAGTACAAAATGAGACAAGATAGGTGATCTGCTGCGGTGACTGGCATTTTATTTTTATTTTAGAACATATTTTTTCTTTCCCAAACTTAAAAATGACAATATTTTTCTATAGTGGGGTAACAGATGAGAAAAATGAAGGGAGGTCAGTCCCTGTTAGTTGTGGCTTCTAATGTTTATTCTGCTGGGAGCACTGGTACAGTCCAGTTGGACAATGGAGCTGTAGGTGACTATCTGTATGAATTTTATGAATATCCATCCTGTGTAAATGAGACAAAAATATGAATGAGACTTAAATACATTTGATTTTGTTATTTTTTGTTCTTGCTGTAATTTTAATCCATTTCAACAAACATCATGCAGCCCAAAGTATTTAACTAGTAGGGCAGGACCACTTCTGCATGGGCTGTGTAGGCTTTTAAGCTGCCTCTGGGCAAAGTGGGCTCCAGAACCTTCAGCAAGTAATTTGAATCTTGTAACATTCTTGGGGTTTTGATCTTCTTCCCTGAGTACAAATCAGAACTTTTGTTTCTTAATGTGATTTTTCAAATTCTGGACTAAGAAATGGACAAAAGCATGGGTGCTTTTTGAGATGTTTGAGGAACTGATGCACTTCTATGGTTTTGTGATGTGTCTGTTGATAGCATCCCTGCTGAACATCCTTGGATTTCAGTATCTCTCAGCTTTGCTGAATCTAAGCTTTGGCCCTCTTCTGTGCTTTAGCAGTTGATTAAGAAATATTCTGATCCATCACAGAGTACCAAGAAACTAATGGCTTGTGAAGTATTTTAGTCTTCAAGCTTCCACTATAAATGATACGAAAAATAGTGTCATTTGGCTGATGCTTAAATACATCTCTTTCTTTTATGAGATACTGTCTCTGTCCTTTCATGTTTCTCTTTTTATTCTTTTATTCTCTGAGAATTCTTATTTTTGTAAAACATTTATGCACATATTAGAAATCTGAGTTTTCCCCTCAAATACGTAGTATTGCAGTGCAGAAGTGGCACATTTTATGTACAATCTGTTCTAGTACACCCAACTCACAACCACACATTGCTTGTGTCCACACAAAGACTTTTAATGAACCATGGGCTTTAAGATTCAAGGATTTGAAACATTTGGAAGCATATCTGTATGGCAGTATAATATGGGAAGCCATTCTATATGTGTTGTAGTTAAATAAATTAGATGAAGTAATTATTTCATATATGTTTTTATTTGCTCACTTGTTTTCCTTTTCTTTTTATAAGACCTTTCATACTTTTATGTATGGCATAATGCATTCACAATTTGTAATAGGTGTGGTATGTCACAGACTTATGATAGAAAATTGATTCTGAAAGAAGAACAAAAAAATGTTAATCACAAAGCAGAAGAGTGGAGATTGCAACCCAGTAACTGGATAGTGTTTCTTGAGTTCAGCAATTTGAAAGGGAGATTGGGAGGAGAGATGAAAACATTCATATATCTTTACATTTCAAAATGGTTTAAAGATGACTGAACTTGTAAGAAAACTTATTCTTTAATAAGAAAGCTGGCAGTACTGCTGTGATATACAGATTGTCAGTGATTCTTGAGTCTACTTCTTCAAAGCAGTGTGCTGAACACTTTTCAGCAGAGCAGTTCCATTCAGTGCTTGCTGAAACTTTATAGATGGTGCAGATCACTTCCAGACAAAGTACTTCTCGTTGTCAACTATGATATTTATGTGTCAAAAGTATGTCACAGAAGTAATTCCCAATTTTAGAACTTTCATTCTTTGGATCAGTGGTGACCACATTAAAAAACGCTCTGCATTCACTGTCTCACACTTGGTATTATTTAACATTTTCATATCCTGGTGCTAAATAGCAGCCTTAGTTGTATTCAGTATTGTGGTAATTCATTTCAGTAAGCCTCTAGCTACTGAAAAGTGTTACATCTTACATCCTGCTGTCTTCAGTAAAGATAGTTAGGGGTCAGGATAGCCCTCTGCGCTGTGTGCTCCTGCTTGCTACTGCTCATGACATTTGGCATCTGATAGGGATGCTGTGATAGCACCTTCAATTAAAAGCCATAGGCAAAAAGCAAAGCAAAGAGAATCTTTAAGACTGCTTAACATTATGCCATTGCTTTGACTTGAATAAAACCAGCATGAGAATAAATTGCCTGTATTAGCTTAATTGTGATCTTCACCTAAGCACTACCCATGAGACCTTAGACCCAGGAGAAAACGCTAGTGGGAATATCAGGGGCTTGTCCTGATATTGCTTAAATTTATCATATTTCTGTTAGAAAACACTGACATAATTTTATTCCAGTTTTAAAGCCTTAAGCTTTTGCTGCCTGTTTTGAGTTTTCATTACTTTTATGTCTATACAGTTACACAGATAATGAAAAACAAAAAAAAAGCCTGCATATCTCTACATGTAACACTTCTCTGCAACTATATAGCACCTCATTAGTTTTTTCAGTATCAGAGATAAGTTAGCATTCTGTCATGAAATCTGAACTGCCACCACATCTCGCTGAAGCTTATAAGCCATGCCACAGTAACTTTCAAAAAGTGCATTAACTCTTGCAACAGAAGATTCAGTCTTGTAAACACAGAGAAATCATATGACTCTATCTATCTGTGAAGCCAATTTGTTTGACATTTTCTTCTGTAAATTTTGCTGCTCTTAGAAATCTTTTGAAACAGAAAGGGAGAAATTTCAGTTTTGTCTCTTTTTGCACAATGCAATTGACTGAGGTAAACCTAACCTCATTTACATTTGGACTGTGCTGTACACTCATTACTTTTTGAACGTGATGTGCCTTTTTATAATTTTTTTAAGATTCTATCTTCACTGGAAAAAAAATGGTTTTTATCTAGATTGCTGTTGTGAGATATCTGCCTAAATGTAAAATCCTTGTGGAGACAAGAAAGAGGTATTTTGTACCTTACTGTAGCTGGTCAAGGTCAGCCTGGAACAATTCACTGGGGGTTGATCTCTACTGGCTATGTACAGATGAATCTACAATACCTTATCATTAGCAGGATTTTCTACTGCCTTACCTTCAGCGTGAAATCATGCTGCACTGTCTTGCAGTGAGGTGCCTTTAAGGATGTGATTTACGTGTGTACTTACTCTAGGTCCTTTAACACTTCTCAAGTGATGCCAAGTGAGTCTGTCCTATTGTCTGGAAAAAGCATACAATTTGGTCCTGTGGTTGAATTAAAGTCCTTGGACTTTCACATATAATACTGATGATATTAGCAGAGATACCCCTAAGTGTTCCTGGCAGGCTTGCATCACCATCTTGTGTAATTCCAATGCATTTTCATACATCTTCAGTGTCGGTGTTACTGTTCTGCAAACTGCTCAACTGCCAATGATTGCAGCTGCATACAATGGCTGTAACTCAGTCACCCCCTAAGGTGGAGTAATATGAGTCACCAAAATCAAACATTAATTCAGCACAGGCCATTACTTTGTGATGGTAATGGTATAGATGTGCCTGTATTCTATTTTTACTAAAGTTAGACACAGTAATTTATAGAAAGCATGATCAGAATTAAACATTCCATCCATGGTCTACTCCATGGTGGCAATAAATGAGTAGACTAGGAAAAAATGTCAGTTCCTTTGCAAGTGAGGTAAGCTGTCCTGGACATGAGTTGCCTTTTTGGAGTTTTTTTGTTATGTATCTTGAGTCTGCCTGCTCCTAAGAATGCTCTTCTCAGTGGATGTCTTCCACCTTTTCAAAGTTTCTCCTGAAATTGTCTGTAGGTTTGGGGTTTATATTTCTTAAAATGTTCCTTTGTGTTGTCTCATCTCGTTATTTTTGAGCTGACCTCAATGACTTCTTTTGATATTTTCTACTTCTGAACTTTGTAGGTAATTTGCTTGCCTCATGTACTGCACAGGTGTTCCACCTATCCTTTCATTTTCAATATACTTTTATTAACATTATTTCCCCCCATCAATATACCTACAGGACCACATATTTGATACAGTCAGTAGTTACTCAGTTTGAGACATTTTCTATTCACATGTGATACCTGCTGGCTGCTGCTTCCAATTATGCCATATGCTGGAAAGCTGAGCTGTTGAAGTATTGGAGTGAATGTTATAATCAAACTTGTTAAGAAGTAGCAGTGTGTCTCATAAAGGGTTCTGGACAATGTCTGATTTCTGCCATAAGCAAAATACTGACAAGTCTTGCTTTGTTTTGCTGCTTTTTCAGGTGGCAGAGAACTAGACATACATTCATTATATTGTAAAATCATAACCTTCGAGATCTTGCTGAATCTGCCCTACAGCTATTTATCACATGATTGCAGGGAATGAAAATAACATTCTTCCTTCTACTAGGAATATGTTGCTAACCTTGGGGCAAGATAGTGCATAATTTTATGTGTGCCTAGTCTTGCTGTTATATATAGACTGTTTTGAGATGAATCAGTGTTATCATTTCCCAGAATTTAGCACTAGTGCTTTAGCAGAGCCAAGGAGATTTCATACACTTAGGCTCTTGGCTACAGTAGTGACCAGGGATCTCAAGCCTGAGTCACATTTATATTAATGCCATTTTATAGTCATGGACAAAGGCCAAAAAGGTGCTAATATAATTTGCTCCCAAGTTATTTTATTTATTTTTTTTTAGGTTAGGGTTGCATGTAACTCTACTTACTCTAAGTAAAGGCTATCTGAACCCAACTCTTGTTTCATATTCTTTAATTTTGTACTTGTGAAATCACAACTGTTTCCCTGATAGTTTTGCTTGTAATCAAGAGTTGAAACTGTATCCTCATATTTGTGTGATAATCCCTCTTTCTTCCTCCCACAAACAGGCTGAAGGATGTGCAAAGATCTCTAACACTTTTTTCTGTCCTGTGGCACCTGTCCTTCTCTTGCAGTTTCTTGAATAATAGCTGGGTTTAAACAAGAAGCAGTAATTCATTTGGAATGGCAAGAATTATGGAAGCTGAAGCTCAGTCCCTTCTCACAATTACCAGTTTAACCTCTGAGGTGCCAAGCTGCTGCTTTTGTAAGCATAGCTCTACTATAGCTGTGTAACAAATATGCAGCTCTGAATTCTTGAGTGGTGATAAGCCAGGAGTAGTTTTAAGCACATTGAAATAATCTCTGATACTACATAGACACTCCTTGTCATGGCCCACTTTTGAGCTATTTATGCATATAGATAACATTTTTTTTACTATTGTCTAAAGATAAACATTTCTGGAAAAAAAAATTTCCAAGCTATGTAAATTGAGTTTCAGGTTTTAGTGTCTGTGATACTTTAACATCTTTAGAACAGAAGAACAGCATGAAATTAGCAGAAAAAGATTGAGGCATATTCAACTGAAAATGGTTGAATATGCAAATCAGACTACATCCACTATTTTAAGAAAATAAATACTTCTGAGTGTTGTTATGATAGTCTGTGCCCATAACAGGAACTTGTACAGTTATAAAATAGATGTTATTTTCTAATCATGGGGGACAAAATAATAATATTTCTAGTCCATGGGTCTGTGATATTTTTAAGTAGTTTAACACACTGGGAAAATGCCTTGTACTTAATCCAAACCCACTGGAGCTTCAGATTATGCTGTTCCAACTTGCTGTGTGAATTTTCTTCAGGGGATTCCTAGTTGATTAAAGCGTGATAAAAACTGACATCAGGAAGGGAGAAGTTTGTTTTTATTCTCTTCTGTATTGAGTTAGCTGTCCCAAAATTTAGATATAAAAGCAGCAGTCCACTTTTTCAGACTCAGACAAGGCAAACGTAATGATTTTAAATTCTGCAGAACATACTCAGGCAAAGTGCCCATTTATTTTATTGAGAATTTTGCCTGATTAAGAACTGTTTCCCCCTTATCTCTGAGTTTCTTGGACAAACTGTATTGACTCTGATCCAGTAATGTAGAGCAAGCTTCTTAATCTGGCACATTAAATAAAAGCTCAGCTGGGAGAGGAATGCAGTATTTTATCTTTGCATTTCAATTGAGTCAAAACTTCTTCTTTTAAGCTCAGGCTGTGAGAATCATCTTCAAGCAATATAACATCATACACAAACTCAGGTGATAGATGCTTGGAATGAATACAAGTGTATGATGGGGCACATCTTTCCTGTTAAGGAAAACAAAACTAAGTAAGTGCAGCATTCAGACTTGCTTATTCAGTTCTGTCAAGCAATACTGTTTTGACTTCAGCACTCCTGCTGTTTGGAGTTGTGGTCGTTTCTTTTTACACAGACAGGGTATTATCCTAATCTGCATGCTGGGAAAAACTCCAGCTGAGAGTAGCTGAAATTCTAAAAGAAGTTTCACTTTTGACCACATCCCTGTTTTGAATCAAGATTGCTAATGCAGGAAGGCTTGCTTCTTCTAGAGTTGTGGAGAGGGTCTTGAACCTCTTTCTCAAAACTTTTTTCCTCACATACTGATTTCTTCTCTTTGTGAAAATTGCTCATATTTCTGCCAGTGTAATAATGAAAATAGTTGCACTTTTTATTTCTCAAACAAATGATTTTTTTTCACTTGTATTGAGACTTCAAGTTCTGCCAAAAATCTGAAGAGAAATCACCAATTGTTCTGTAATTCTTTAAGCAATTACCATTGAATAGACACACTATGGTTCAAAATGCTGTAAATACATAAAACTGCAGCAAGAAAAATCTAGCCCAAATCATAAACAAGTAACTGATGCAAGTACTAACATACATATTTTTCATTTTAAAACATATGAATTATAAAGCATGAATACATTGCCAGTAAACCCATGAGTGATCTAGTTATCATTTTATCACATGTTAAATGAGGGGAGGCTGCCTGTTCACTGAATGCTTGTAAGCTAATTTATCTCACAGGAGAACCAACAATACTCAGTTTAATATACAGAAGTACTTGCTAAGAAGCTTACCAAAACAATATGGTGGGTTTAGACTAAAATCATACCAGAAGGTCCATCCTTCAGTTCTCTGAATCATAAGAAGAAACAGATTGTTTCAAACAGAAGATGAGAAATAACGTAATCTAACCAGTCTGCACTTTGGCAGTCAGGATAGGATGGCTGAGGTTTTTTTTGCTTATTCTGAGCTAATGTATTTATTTGACAGAATACTGAAGAACTGACCATTTTAATTAAGAATATGTTTTCCCAAAAAGCAAAACTCTTGGTAGGTTCAGAAAGGTCTTTATCAGTGGGTAGTTACTTAATGCTCCTCAGGGTCAACCAGCAGGGTGAACCAGTTCATGACATCAGCCCACACTTGGGAACTGCAATGTTTAAGGCACCACTCGAAAAAAGTAGGTACTTGCTTCCTTCACAGTTTTACTGCTTCCCCTAAAACCTTCAGTCCATGATTATTCTCGAACTTTGAAGTCCATGAAGTTTTTTCTTCTGGGGCTTGGGAACTGTCACTTTTTAGAAATCTATTGATTAAAGTTTTGTGCCTCCCCCTGCTTTTTTTACTGGTGTTACAGGCTTAGCTTTTCTGCTTCTTTAGGCTTTTCTTCCTACTTTCTTTGGCTTTTCTTCCTACTTTCTTCCTACCTAACCAAATATAGCAGAAGTATTCTTACTTTCCCTTCTTACCCTGATTGCAAGCCTATTTTTTTTCACCTTTGCTTTATTTCCCAGGAGAATGAACAAATAGTCCTGTGGAGTAACCATTATCTGCTAGGAAGTGAATCATACATCATTTGCACGTTACTGGCTTGTGCTGTTTTATCAACAGTCAGCATTAAATATGTAGACTTAATTAGCATATTTGGGTTTGGAATTTTTAATTAGAAAAATTTCCTGTTTCCTAGACCAATGCATTTAATTCTGTATCAATGACAGCTCTTTCAAACAGAACAGGCAAAAATACTTACATGAGATATATTGCTGCATAGCTCCTAAAAAAAAATTAAATTATTTATAGTGGTACTATAGTAGTGTATATATGGTAGTGGTACATAGAAGTATTTTATATATATATATATATATATATATATATAAATTGTTTATATAACTTCAAGTGTTTTAGAATACAGAAATATCAATATTACTCTTTCAGTAAAGGGTAAACTGAGAAATAAAATCTTACAGGTGATGCTTATTTTTGAAGCAAATGGTAGAACATGGATTAAAAACTATGTACTATCCTACGCAGAAGTGCTTATATACAAGAATAAAATTGAATTAGATATAAAGTGCTGATGTCTTCATAGAGGAAAACATAGCAGTTTTAGAAATCTGGGATGCCAGTACCACATCAGCAGCTATTTGCATTGTCAGGGACAACTGTTCTGTAGACAATCCAGTGAATCAGAGCTGTTTGATTAATCAAATCAAGTCTCTGTTGTAGCAATGCAGAGAGGTTATGTCTGCTGGCAATCTGATTTGAAATCAAATGCTTATGGATTAATGAACACAAATCAATTGCTTTTAAGACCCTTTTCAAGCAAAATCTTAGGTCTTTAGAAATGTAGTTAAGTAGGGAATGATTAGCCTGGTCTGACAGCACAAGTGAGAATTTATCCCCTCAAAATACACTCTTTACAATTAAAGAAAATCCAAGCAATTAAAAGGAGCCAAAACAAAGCAAAGAACAAAATTTGCAAGTCATGTTTGCTATTTTATTAGCATATGGTAATGTAAGCAATCTGTAATCATAGTTACATTGCATTCTAATTGAACAATAAACTTAACAGAACTATTTCATATCAGCTGAGGATCTGTCCCACAATCTGTGTTTTTAAAAGCAGTCCAGGCCACATTTCCAGATGACCTTTGCACTTTAATATATTGAAAAAAAAGAAAAGAAAAGAGTATTCTTTCTTTCTTAGCAGTAGTTGTTCATTACATTATCTTTTAAAAATGTGAACAATATGCATATTATAAAAGGAAGTGTGTAATCCATTTGAGCATAAAAGAAAGTTCTGCTTTTATAGAAATTGACTCAGAAATAATTCATGTACAATTTTGCATTCCCTTGGTCTCTCTCTTCTCCAAGAGGGCTCTGCTTTGGTTAGATACTAAATTAGTTATATCTAAATGCCACCTTTGTTTCTGCCCCCACTGAGCTTAACAGTTAATGTTCCTAGCTAGAATAAAGAAATCCTTGCTTTCATATTTTATCCCATCCCCATGGTGCAGTAGACCAATAAGAAGCATCTAGTTCTTACCGAGTTAAGTGAATAGAAGCACTTTTCTGAAGAAAATTGGCTGGCTTTCACACACCACAGAAAAAATCATCAATTAAAAATGGAAACAGCTGGAAATTAACATCTTCCTCTTGTTGAAGGTGAATATTAAACTGCTTCCGATTATAATTTCCCTTTCTTTGTTTGAAGATGATCATTATTATTTTACAATTACGCTTTCACTTCCTAAGGTAATGGTGATATCCTTATCTACTTTTATTTTTGAAAAATAAGAAAGATAGCCTTATCTGGGTTTGTTTTTGAAAATCTTGACTATGTGTAGCATTTTATTTAAAAATAGTTGTACTGGCTTTGTGCACAGCATAACTGAACCTTAAGTTCATTGAGGATAAAACTTTTATCTGAACAGTTTAGGGTTAGCAAAAGATTTGCATTAAAATGTCTGGAAATTTTGCATTTTATACTAAGTGCTTTTGAAAAACCTACACTTTTGCCTCATGTTGAACTCATAAAGATCACAGAATTATAAGGATGTTGTCTGCTATTTCACTTGAAATGTGATTTAATCTGGCAGTTAGAATATTTTAAATGGAAACACTAGTGATGACAGTCAATCTAAAAAAAAAAACCCAACCCAATGCCAAAACAAAAAGAGCTAGGCATCAGCCAGCCTCTTAAAACTTTAAGAGGTAGATGCTGTTTTGTGCAAGGAGAAACTCAATGAACTGGCCTCTTTGATGAAGTTTCTTACTGTGTCACTATCTTAAAGTCATGATTCTTTTAGTGTGTAATAGTGAATAATATCTTTTAGCTGCTTACTTTAGTGCTAATTATTTAATTTCATTTTGGCCACTTAGTTCTATCAATTCAGGTTGATTGGCTAGTGTAGATTTTCTAGTTATTTGGGCTCCATTAGTTTAGTTGGGCCTAAATAATTCAAACAAGGAGAATATGAAGGCAATCATGTTGTCTTGTGACTGTGCATGTGCATGTGCATGCACAAATATGAGAACAGATATATACATGTCCTTGTATGTACAGGATTACATGTACCTATTGAAATACTGAGGATTCTGCTTCAGAGAGAAGACATGATGGTGGCCAAAGATACATTATTCATATTGTCTAATGAACATGAACTGGTATGTATTTAATAGCTAAAGAGTCTCAGAAGGAAATTCAAAGTCATTTTCAACAGTTTTTATGAAGACAAACATAATTTCTGTCATGAATAACCCAAAAGTACTTTGTGCTGTCCAGTTGAGATGCTAAACAAGTCCTCATACAGTACTGGACAATCTCTGTTTATGAAAACACCTGAAGATCTAATTTCATGACATTTGAAGATTTATTTTATAGAATAAAAACAGAAGCCAAATGTTACAATGAACCATCTTAAAATCCAGTGCAATTGCAGTCCAAATCAATGTGAAGCTTCTCCCAAAGAGACCTATGGCATATATACGCCAAAGGTGAATATATTCTGTAGGAATGCCTTTAAACAAAAGCAAGATAGAAGGCAGATGAGATGAACAGTTTGTAACTCCCAGGTTCCTCCTTAGCAAGCAGTTCCCTGGCTGAATCCCTGTTGCTTACAGTCTAAATGAGAGTAAAAACACATAGAGACATCACTAAGACATCAGTAATATGGCTGGAGAGAGTTTTTAACAGAAAGAGATCATGAGGCACCTCCAAACAGATATTTCTGATTCCATTTGCATTAGATGCATTTTACTGTTTGTTTCTGGATGTCCTCAGCATTGCAACTATGTGAACCTTTGGTCCTGTGGGATCTGGGCAGATATTTGCAAGATTTCAATTGGGGAAACACCATGCTGATACTGAGAGTGAGCTGTCAGGTGCAATTTCCATGTATAGGTGTGTAGATCTGTTGCACTGTGCTAGAAGATAAACTCCTTGCCAACAGTTTGGCTTGTACCATTGGTTGTGGCATGGTTGGGTTCTGCCTGTGCTGTGAAAAGGCCTGTCCTGAGTGAGCATCTCTGTAGGCAAAGTCCGTGCGTCAGTGTCCTTTGGGCTAATGTAGGCAGCAGTGCAGACTGGTGTGACAGGTTTTGCAGTCCATGGTATCTGCTACTATACTAGTATGACCTTTGAAGAGATGTGAGGGTCAGAATTAGACACCTAAACCTTCTTTTTCACTTCGTTCACTTATCACTCTGTCAGATATTGAATGTATATCATTGCTCAGCATGCATTAGGATTTCTTAAGCTAAATATGTTGAGACTTTTAAGTGTTTTACCATAAGAGTATCCTGCTGTTTGCAACAGTGCTGCAAGGAGACAAAGCCAGTATCACTGTAGATGACTTCTGATGGTACTATAAATGTTGAAATACAACAGAAAAATCTCAACTATTTTTAAAAGTAGCTGTGCAATATTATTTTACTTTTTCTTTCGGTGTGTTGTTTGGGTTAGGATTCAGTAGTCTTTTCAAGCTTAAATATGATCCCTTCTGCAGAAAACTTCCCACACCTTATGCTCTGTGTACATCAAAACAAACAAAACGAGCTCAGTGGTCTGGGAGCAGGATACACTGTACCCATGGGTGAGTAAGAGTGATTTATGCAGCAGTATGCTGAGATACATAACTGATGGGAGGCAAGCATGTAGATCATGTAATCACACTCGTGGTTACTGTTACTGTAGAAAGGATAAGATCTTGGTGAATTTCTGAAGGATGAGATAGTAGTGACAGGACAATGCTTCCAAAAGACAAGTCAGATCTGAGAATAAAATGCTACAACAACAAATATCTCAGTTACCTAAAAAGAGCTTTATTTTAAATTTTGCTCTGTTTTGTGGTTGATTATAAACCTTTGGCTGTTTGGTTTTTGTTGTTGTTTTTGTTTGTTTGTTTGTTTAATTTATTTGCTTATTTATCTCCTTTTTCAGAATTAAAATCTCTAAATATTTAGTCATATTTTTTCTTACTTAAAGATTGTGTTTGTATATGTCACTAAAGACCTTAGTACAACTAATGAGCAAACAAGCTTTTGTTTAAAGGCTTCACTAGATAATCAATCACAAATCCTGACTGGGAGCTTGTAGCTGTTACTTTTTCATGTCAGTAGAATTAAACCAAGGTTTACAGCTTTAAATTAATCAAGCTGATGAAAGGCTGGGGTTTTTTACTTTTTTTGTTTTTCCTAAAAAGTAGATAAATTTGACTTCTGTCTGTATGGGAAAAATATGATAGGGATATACATGATCAGAAATAGAAATCCTGCAGTTGTGTGCATATGAGAGAGAGAGAGAAGACCCAGGTAGATAGATTACTTTGCAATGCAAAAATGTTGAATTAAAGACGCGGGTGTTTACAGAGAATGTTGTATTTAACAAGAGCAGCCCTGGAAAGGAATGCTCCCAGTAATCTCTCTTTAACTGTCTCAAGTGGAAGAAAGCCAAGTTGTTCAGTTGCACAATGGGTTGCAATCATGTGGGAGAGTTCCCGGTTGGGAGTTGAAAACTGAAAACCTGACATGCATAAGTGAATGAAGCTACCCTATGTGATGTGTTGATTTAAGATTTTTCTCTCCCTCTTTAAAAATACAGCCTTTGTCTGGGTGCTGAAGAGGCGACATTGCGAGACACAAAATTAGTTTAAAATTGACATTTTGGAAATTGGTGATAATTCGTCCTGACATTATGGCCACTAGTTGTGTTTGTGACAAGCAGGCTTGATCCAGGGGGGCACTGTGAGAGCCAAATTTAATAGACGACCATTGTAATTTTCTGCCTTGCAGACAGCAGGGACTTTCTAATATTCCTTCACCACAACAATCAGGGATTACTAAATAACATGTCCACAGGATTGGGGGAGGATTGAAAGGATTAATGGAGTATGACAAAATTGCACCTGAGGGGGAAAATCTGTAGCAGTTTTTGTATCCTGATGTGGTACATCAGGCAAATTGGCAATTGCTACTGATCTTTACACATGCATGTCTTCAAATAAAGTGGGTGAAAGTCAAGCAGATGCAACTATGAGGCTGAGGTTGTCATAAACATTCATGTCATCAACTGCATAAATCACTTAATACTATCATTTTAAGTATTGTGATGATCAACTATATTAAGCATCAGTGGATTGTAGGCACTGTACTAAATCATTTTTTTTACTCCACTATAACTTCTTATCCTGCCAAACTAAATCCTAAAAAGATTAAAAATGTAGGGTTAGTCCAACCCTTCTCTTCAAAGTTAATTAAGGAATACCATTTCTGTTAGGAATACTGTTTTCAGCTTTGGAACTTTTAAAAAAAAAAAAAACAAAAACAAAAACAAAAACAAAAAAACACCCAAAACCCACAAACATATAAAAATTGTTTTGCAGTCTGCATTTATGAGTTGATCTGATGTTAACTAACTCCCACTATCCCTCTGACAAATACTATTTCAAAACAGCAACAGCAATCCTAGCCCTGAATTCTTATGGGATATTAATTTTTTTAATAAAATGTTTAGCACTATGAAACACAAGCAGTTTGAAACATAGTATTTTGTTAACAGATGCTTCATTTCTTTTCACACTGGTTTAAACCAAAAATCCCACCACTGGCGGCAATGAATTTTACATGAAATAGAAACAAGGAGAAGCAAGAAGAGAATTTTTCATCTTTATTTTTAAAACTCTATTTTATTTGAAATGAAACTTAACATACAATAAACATTTATTACCTCTCCAAGAAAAATAGAAACTTGGGAGCATTTCTTTGGCTTCATGAAAATTTTAGCTTGATGTTGTGTTCATAGTAGCTGACTTAACCTTTAAATCATGGTACTTTTCCTCCCTGTTTGCTATAAACAGTCATTAGGGAAAATAGCAACTGGTGCAAACAGTTAAACTTCATGTAGGTCTACACAAGAAAGCGTAAATTAAAGCAGAAAGCAGAGAAATCACTTACAAACAGTTGCAATCTGAGGTCATCTCACTGATTGTGAATTGTTTAAGGAAATGTTTCTTCAGCAGCATTGACTGAAGGTCATGTTGTTATTTAGACTTTTGACTACTGGAACAGCAAGCGATTCATTAATTCCATTAGCCATCCTTTCTGCACACTGGGAAAAGCTAATGTAATTGTCAACTGTTCCTACTGTATACTTAAGCTGTCAAGGATCCTGGAAGGCTTCAGTTATTCTCTTTGAAGATATCAAAGGAAGGGGTGGGCTATTTTGTGTATTTAAAACAGAAATAGAGAAAAAATATGCCACATAATGTAAGCTAAAAGATTTCTTTTTAACCTAAAGTGACACTCAAATACAGTAATGCTGGGCAGGTTTCTGACTGGTAAAGCTTCTGGGTTTTGGAGTGTTTTTTGTTGTGTCTTTTTGTGTTGTGGTTTTGTGGTTTTTTTTGGTTGATTGGTTGGTTGGTTTGGTTTTTTTGTTTGTTTTGGGGGTTTTTTTGGGGTTTTTTGGGGTTTTTGTTTTGGTTTGGGTTTTTTTTACTTGTTATTTTAAGAGAAAAATCTTAAAGAACAGGTTGTCAGCTTGCCATTAAACCTTGTCTCCAGGAGCCATGCCAGGGATTTCTTGTTTCTGTTCCCTTCAGGTTCCCAAGGCAGTTCAGTCTCACCTGTGTGCTGTTGCGTGTGGTGGACAGGCGAGTGTAGCATGACTGAAGTCAGTGGGCTTGCTGTGCTCTTCTTGCATAGATATTAGGCAAATTTGTGGTGCATATTTTCTTATAGCTTGTCACCGTGAAGTTTCTGGTGGCTTAGTGGACAGCAAAAGTGAAAAACATCGTGTGGATCTGCAAAATTATTGGTACTTCTTCCTGCTGTTAACAGGGTTGACAGCTGAAAGCCTAGTCTACTACATTTAGCAGGAAAAAGCAAAGAGGGGTTCCAGGGTGAGTAATCCAAAGTTGTTTGCATCTGAAATCCAATGTCTGCCCTCCAAGTTATCACTGCTATAGTATAGGTAGTGTTTTGCAGAGAGTACTTTTTTCTCCATAGAAGAGACAGCTATAATGGAAATGCAGTAAAGCTCTTTGGTGGAAGATACTTGATTTTAACTTTGGCTGAAAGAGAAAGTAGGCAAGCAAATCCATGTAGGGTGGTTTTTTGCAAATCCATGGAGGATGGGCTTTTGTCCACCCTGAAAAGGAAAAATGTGCTCTCTTCTGCAAATCTGAATGTCTCAGACATCCTTGGTGGTTGTTAAAAATCCACCATCGGTCATTACACATTTCAGCATATTCCTTTTATTCGGCAATAATGAATGCAAAGCTGTCTTGTCCTTTGCAAATACTTTGAGCTGTTCAGATAACACATTGCAGAGTGGTTGGACACAAATCACATAACCCTACTGTGCTCCGTTTGAAAGGGAAGTGCAACTTTTAATTCATTATTGCCTAACTAATTTTCTGGTGTGCTTTTCACACAGTTTTGAGTGACAGTCCCACACCCCCAGTACGTAATTTCTTTAATTGCAATGCTGAAAACTCTACTTTCTCTTTAAAGATTTAATTCTACATCCTGATTGTAATATAATTAGTAATTTACTTCTTACTCTTTTGTCCTGAAAAAGGAAACACATTTTTCATACTTCCCCAGACATAACATTGTCACTGTGTGATGATTTTTCTCTAAAACATGAAAAACTGTAGAAAAGGAGATCCATCTGTTGGGAAAGTTTTGGTCTGTGTGTGATACAATGTAATGAGTAATCATAAATGTAAAACAGTTGATGTGATGATTTCCTATATAATGATTATGCAGTAGTTAGTAGCCACAGTATACTATATTACTCCTGTCATGTATTTTGGAGGTGGACGCTATGGATTCATAATACAGTTTAACTTGTATAAATAGTACCAGTCCATCTGAGGAATATTCTTTCCCCAGGTTGAGAATTACAAATTTACAGTGTTGATTTTTTGAACCTTATGAGCCACTACAGAGTGGAAAATATTTAAGGATAGCAGTGTATGTGCTTCTGTATGTTACTGAGTGTTAAAATAAGCAATCAGTTGATTGTTAAATAAACTAATATATATATATTATATAACGCATTATATTTATGCAAAGAATAGTTGCAAAAATCAGGTGAAATGTTTCACTTTTATTGTAGTAATAGACACCATTGCTATGTATTTATCTATGCATAATTTAGAGAGAAGAAGATGCTGTCAATGATTCTGTAATATTTTCTTCATTGTAGTGGCTATGGAGTTGAGTAAGAATTCACTGATATGTATAGTAATGAATCTTTAAAACAATAATTTCTAATCAGTATTGGACAGTGCAAATGAACAGGTGTCCTTTAAAAATGGACTTTTGTACACTTTGAGTAAAGAATTACCTAAAAAAGTATAAAGTAGTTGTACATTCCAAATGTATTAAATTCCATTTTTCGTTTGCTATATTTTGTAAAATGTTTTCATTGTAAACAGTATGCCTCTCACACATGTCAAATCAAAGCTCTTTATTTTAGAAATATATACCTAATGTAATTGGAAGCTTATTGCACTCTCATGCAATGTATATATTGTGACTTCAAAAAGTCTGTACTGAACTTTGCTCAAACTACTAGTATGTGGATTTCTTTAAATTTATTTTTAATTAATGATATGAAGGATGAGATCCTTTCTAAATGTACTTTAAAATTCACAATAAAGTTTCAGAAGTTCTTTTGTACAATGTTGAGGCTTTGTGTTGAATTTTCTTGTTCAAATCCTTTTAAACAGCTATCTTGACTAAATTCCACATTCCTCAGATATGTGTAAATCTGTGTTAACATCATCACAAGCTAAATCAGGTGTGCCCTGTCACAAAGTACTGTAATTCCATTTACTTCAGAGTAAATTAGGCTACTCCACTGAGCACAGTGTCTCCTGGCACTTCTGTAATTTCTGCTGGAGATTCAGTGTGGGTTCAACAATGTATTGGACTTCAAGGGTGAGAGAGAATATAGCTCAATTTGTATATCAGCCCAATCCAGGAGACAATACAGAATAAATTGGATGAAATAGTGGGGAAAACATAGAGAAAAATATGCATATTTTAGAATATCCAAAAATCTGGTTTACAGCTCCCACTGAAAACAAAAGGAAATATGGCAATACTGGAGAAAAACACAGTGGTCTAGTACACAGTCAAATCTATTGCAAGCTTTCAGTTTCATTCTGAAATTCCATGTATTTTGTTTTTATTGTTATTATTGGATGATTTGGTAGTAATTGAGGTAAAAATATTGGTGGCATCAATGGGGAATTTGCCTGAGTAAAGAGTTAATTGAGCCCTGTAAAGCTTGGAATAACAATTATTTTTTTCGTGTCTGACCTTCTTCATCTGGAAAAAACAGTGACAATGGTTTTGCTCAGATATAGAAGTTTCTATTTACCTATATGTTTAGCAATGACTAAAAAGGTTAAGCAAGAGGATGGTACAATTTTTCTTTTGAAGAAAAAATGGTCTTATTCCCCATGAAATGGACTACTGTTTAGCTGTTTTCTTAATCAAAAGAGGATTTGGCTTCTAATTTTATAGATGAAGTCTTAAACATTTAACATAGTGACTGTGAAAATTGCTAGTGGCACAGTTTTAGGTCATTTTTTTACATGTTTGACAACTCCGTATGGCATACCTATATTATCATGAGATAGTAATTTTTCAAGATGCTTTCACTGGCACTGCATATCTGCATATCTGAAGACATATATAGCTTGATGGTTTCCATTCAGAAATCCCAATATAGCTCCTTAACAATGGTTAGCTAGAGTTTTGCACATTAAAAATGTAATTCTGATGTCAAGTAAATCTGATTTGAGAATGAGCTAGAAATGTCTTTAAAAATCCCCTATTTAACTTGTCTGCTTAAATAGGTAAAACTTTTAGAAATTATTTCCCACTGCAAAGCTTCAACTAAGGTCCAAGGCAAAATTAGACCTAATTATCTTAATGGCAGATAATACTCAGCTGAATACTTTACTTACAAAATGTGTTAACTTTAATGGTGCTATTCATACAGAAAATCAGATCTTTCTTTCTGAGTTACTCCTTCTTTAAAGACTGAAGAACAGTTTTGAATTGTCTTCGAAAAGAACCTGAAATTCAGGCTCTAAAGAGAGACCTCAGATCTCTGCAGAGAGATAGTTTCACCATACTCAACTATTTTTTAACCGTCTGTAATAACATTTATCTCATTAAAGATCTGCTATGGGGCTAACTCAACACTCAATTATGGTGAAGCTGATGCTCCAAATGAGAATGATTTTCACTTTTAATTCTTGAAATGGGAAACGGATGTTCAAGTATTCACGTCTGAGGAAACACTGATGACCGAAAGGAGGTAGGATCCTGCACTTTTCTTGCAAATATAGCCAGAGAACAGAAATAGCACACCAACATTACTCACAAAAGAATAAACAAAACACTCACTGTCATCAGGATTGCAAGCTGGCACACTGCCTGTTGACAGGTTTGATGATAGTCATCACCTGCTTGGCTTGCTGTACTTGGGACCCATAATTGTCTCTTGATGTATGGTTTTGTGTCTTTCCGCTTAAGGTTCACATCATCACCTTTTCCATTATGAATCTTTTTATTGCAGTACTACTGCCAAAGTTAAGTTATTAGACTAATCTGCAATGTGATTAGGTAACCCAGGCCCATATTAGCTGGCAGTTAAATCTGAGAGGAGCCTGTTAGTCTCAGTATTGTACAGTGCACTTTTAAGTGCTCCCTGGTGTGCTAGGGGTTGTGTCATCCATGCTGGATGGATGGACTCCCCTTGTGCAGATTTTGACTTTTCCTGAGGTTCAGGGATCCTGTGTTCATTTTTAAATAATTTGATGTCTGTGACAGAAAAATCATCCCTGGTGTCCATAAGTAGAAGTCCCATCCTAAGTTTCATTTAATAAAGCCTTTCAATACTGCAATAACTTGGTGAAATGGTGGTAAAAGCAGGGGTTGTTGAATGAGGATATGGTAACTTCCCTAAGTAGGACAGACTTCCTGTATTGGGATTTTTTAAGAGCCATGCATGAGACTGATGAGCACCAGTTTTTAGGCCACCATATTGAATATGATACGCCTTTTTTTTAGCTTAGTGAGAGCCAGATTATGGCCAAAATAAACTAAAATCTCATAATTGATAGCCATCATCAAAGGAAAAAAAAAGAAAAACACTTTATTATGGACTTAGGGGGACAATTTAATTAGTTTTTGAACATAGATAAACTCAAAAAACAATACCCTACAGGAAGAGCTCTAAATTAAATCTTATTTTGATCTTATGAATGTTACATTTTTTAAGTTTTGCAGGTTTTTGTATATCAAGTGATAGCATCAATCCATGAAGTTAGATATTAAAAGGCATTTAACAGTCTGACTCAGTCAGTTATTTCTACATGCATGAATTAATTTCAACTTTATTTTTTTAACAGAAGAAATTATTTTGCAGATGAAGTCTCAGGAAGTGCTCTAGCATCTTTGCAGCTTTCTTGAAGACAGAAAAAAATTCCCAACAGCCAGCATTTAAACATCTGATAAGAACCTGCTCCATAAGAAAAGGAGTGAAATGATTTTGTCTTTGATAAATGCTTCCCTTTTATTTTTGATGGGGAGCAGATTTGCTGTAGGAACTTGTTCAATTTCATTTTTGCATATTCACTCCCCATTTAATACAAAATGTTTTCTTGTTTGCAACATGAAGCAGGATCCTGTCACTGCACTGCAAAGGGAAAACACGTAGTGGGCTTGGCATTCCCTGACAATATTCTTTCATTAAAACTTTAAAATGTAAATGTATGAAGAAATGCATGTCTTTTCCCATCACAGAGCTTCACAGCTACTATGTTCATTGCCACTACTGTGTGGCAGAGTTGCTCTTCTTTTTTTAGCTTGTTTGCCTTGTAAATGTAACTATATACAGCAAGTTATATTTGGGAGTGGATGTTTTGCGAACCTCAGCTAATCAATAGGACTCTTAGCTCCAGCTCCATTAGACCATTAGCAGTTTAAATTAGTAACCAGTGGTTATCAGATCTTTAACCTTGCAATTTTTCTCCCCTGCCAGGTTCTTTCTCAAACTTCTTTGCAACACTATTTTCAGGTCACTACTCAATGTCTTATCAAAAGGAGTGGGTGGATTACAATTCAGATAGTTGCGAAACGTTAAACAGAAATCGCTCAAGTATTGCTTTGACTATGGCCAGAAAGATGGTAATTAAAAGCAGAGGAGAACATAATCCTTTCCTGAATCCAAATGGCTATGACAGTTCCTACAGCTGGGAGGTATGGGGCATGCTTTAACCAGCTACAAAGCTATTTAGATGGATCAGAAAATAGAGTGTAGAAAGATTATACCAGTGAATCCAATTCCAGAAGTGTCACATCATCCATCCTTTTGCCTTTAGTTTTTGATTTTAATGCTAAATACTTGAAACATAATCTATTATTTGGAACATACATTAATTGCAAAATAATGTAAGAGCTCATTTTGCTGTCAGAAATATTACTTTTTTGGTCTGACAGTACACAGCAATATGCCTGACAATAGCACTATGGGTGGTTTGGAAAATATTTTCCTTCTTGAGCTTCTTCAAACTGGCCTGTCCAAAGGCTTGCTCAGAGATCACAGAAACAACCCTCATTTCATGCCAGAAGACCATGCATTCCTTGGTTAGAGGGGGTAACCACAGGGCCCGCTTGCAGAACCAAGGCAAATTTTCCTTTGCAGACAGTAATGTCACTGCTGTGCCCTACATGGGAGAGAGAGGTGGAAGGAGCTGCAGTTGTGTGTGCTTCAATAACTGAACTTTGAGACATCATTTTACAACCAGTACACTTGGTATTTTTCTTCAGGTGTACTTTTAAATCAATTATTTCTGCCATTGATGTGCTTCTTTTTATAGAAGTCTCTGGCAGGACAGCACTCTGTGGTGACATACCTGCATGCCACAGGGGTACAGTAATAAAGCTTCAACAGTGTTAAGTCTCTGTGCTTCTTTGTGTTTTTATATTTGGGGGTTTTTTTAAGTATTTTGACATGGTCTTTTTTTGGGTTTTAGTTATGGGTTTGTTTGAGGGGTTTTTTTTGTCTTCTCTTATGTGGGCCCAGTCTCTCCAGACTTGCAAAATTATTGATTTTTTTTTAATTTTCTAATTAATATTCTTTCTTGGATAATTACCTTTGCTGATGTCATTCTTTTTCAAGATGACAGAGTATTACCTTGTTGGAAGCAAATGTTGACAACACTTAGAGTTATACCTTTGAAAAAGGAAGCAGTATATTACTGTCCTGATCCAAATGCTTTTGTAGGTACCACTGTAAACATCTTTGCTATAGATAATGACAAGAAACTGGGTAGTCTGTCTTTGTAAGTGTGAAAGAATGTCAAGTGACAGTGGAAATAAATGGGAAATCAGCATTATTTAAGAGAAAAACTAATCCACTGTCATAAACAAAAATAGTTGGTTGACAAAAGCAAATATTTCACTTAAGTAAAAGCTTTGAGCCTTCTTTAAACAAGACTATTTCAAGTATTTCGAGGAAAAAAAAGAAAGATAAAATAAATATCTATAATTATCTATAAAGATATGAGCTTCACTAAAAAAATAATTTCAGAAACTCTTTTAAGCATTTGCACTGAAGAAGTAGTGACACAAAAATGCTGTGTAAGAGAAATTGTTCCAGAAACGAAATGCTATCCTTTAGTACTGTCAGTTGCCTGCAATTGTCTTGGATTAAATTCATTTGACTGAATGATCTAATCACCTAGACACCCATTATAGTTAGTGGAGAGAAACAAACAATTTGGGGGCATTGATTGATCTCATTTCATTCTGAAGTAATTGGCCAAAATCAGTCCTATGAATGTAACCCTAAATGTTAGTAGCTCATGTGTAAAAACAAACCCTGTAGAGATTTAAAGCTAGATGATGTCTGTTTTTTCAGACATCATATTTCTTTGAGTGTTCTGTCTAAGTATTTCCAGCCCCAATATTTCTCTGACAAGGCTGTGAGTTCAATATGTAGAATAAAAGTCATTCCTTGCAGTGCTCTTCATTTAGAAATGTGCAAGGAATAGAATTAAATGGAGTGGAATGTTTTCAGTGATAGCAGGCTGAAGCCTGGATAGTCAGTGTCATTGTAGTACCTTAACAAAAAGCATAATTGATGATCCTAGCATTTTAGATATTCTTTAACAGTAATGTAAAGCAATATATGTGCTTTTATACCATTTGACTACTTAATGACAATTGATTTATATGTTGGTCATTATCTCCTTTGAAGCAGATGAAGGAGTTAGAACATTTCTAAGAGCAAGAGCTCTATTTTGACCTATTTTTAGTTTAAAAAAAAAAGAGCATTAAAATTAAATTTCATGCTGGGAAGTGGCTCTTTTACCTTTGCTGCATGCAAACATTGTCTTACAGCCACCTGTGTTTGTCTCATGTCTAACTTACTCTAAATGGCATTTTTCTAATGGCTAGCTGAGAAAACTCAAACCTGAATGACAGACATGAATTCTTCCTTTCTTGTGCATCATCACCAATTAGACATGAGTCAGACTAAATTGCTCAATCAGGTTTATGTGTTTTTCTCATTCTCGGAGGGATTTGCACTTCTCTAATAGTTTTGTCATATATTTAATTTGTTTATTTTTCTGGATGGGAGGGGGTTTACTTTATTATTCAACCCTAGATCTTGTGACAGGGATGGAAGCAGCTGTACTAAGAGATATATATATATATATTTAAATTTCCTTCCAAACTGCACCTTGCTGGAACATTACTCTAAATGGTATGTGTTTTTATCTGTGAACCTCAGTGGCAGCACCATCCTATCCAAGCTCCATCTCCATAACACCTTAAAGCACTTAACACCATAGGTCTAGCTGAGTGTCAAGGATGCTGGGGACTGGGATACCTTGGTTGTTCTGATGCTCTCAGTTTTATATATTTGAATCCACTGCTTCCATTCATTTTGTCTCCAGGGTAAAGAAGATTTTAGCTTTCAATGACATCAAAAATGACCATAACAATTAAAAAAAAAAAAGAAAAGAAAAAAGAAACAGGGAAGGGAAAAACAATTTAAAGTATAAATTCTAAAAGAAAGATCAACAAGCCTACATAATTCCAAAGGTCTATAGATTTTCAATAAATGCCCTAGACAATATTTCTTTCACAGCAGGATATGATCAACAGCATGGAATTTATAGAAGACTCTGAGCTCTCAGTCCATTCTATTTTTTTTTCCAGCTGTTCTGCCTTTGGGAGCAATGGAGCAGTCTGGAAAAGACTGCAGCAGATGAATCCAGAGACTCCTTTAGAAACAGAAATGAGCAAAATATGTCAGCATTTCTCTACTGACAATTTGGAGTAGGTGATCATTCTCAAAAGTCTGTTGCACAATACTAAAAAGACATACAAAACCTTAGTGTGCCCATGGGGCTTGGGAGCCAGATGATTTCTCTCAGTAAGTTCACATCCATAAGTTAAGGACTGTATTCTGGATGGTAGCTTTGTTGGTATAATAAAGTCTCATAAAAGAGAAATATATAAAACTAGATCCATTACCATGGAAATAGTGAAAGGTCATTTCCATGGAAACCACGGGAAGCTCTCATGCTATGATTTTGAGGAAGCTTCTCTTTGAAGATGTGAAGCATTTATACAGTGAGCCTTGTTTTAAATTAAATTAAATCTATGTATGTAAAGTAACAGACATTTTGAAAATTTTAACTTGGTACAGCCATTTGCTAGAAAAGGAATGAATATCAAATCCAGATGTGTTCCTCATTTTGGCTACGGGGAAGCTGTTTGGTATCTTTTTTTGTGCCTAGTGCTGTAAATAGCCGAGATTTCTTACTGAGAACAGTAACCTTTTAGGATTCAGGACTATCATTTCTCTTTTCTATGGTTTCCTTTCCCAACAAAGCCGGATGCCAGAACTCCAGCCTCAGGAGAATGCTTTCTAATAGATATGCATATATTTGTAATTTGAGAGCTCATTCAGGCATGATGATCAGAAAATTTCAAGGCTCTATCTTTATGACAAAAGTCTCAAAAATCAGTACAAAGAGTTGAATTCTGTAGAAATATCTGTGAAATCCTATGCAAGCTAATACATCCTAATTTTTGTTCCTTAGCATCCATCACCACAATTGTTTCTGATTTTTTCTTTATGCCGTCCCATATGTAGTTCTTTTTAGAGCCTTTTTAATTACATTTCATACGAACTATGTAGACAATTAGCCTATAAATGTTGCAAAAAATCTTACCTGAATAATAATTCTCCAGTATTTTTTCACAATGAAAGAATGTACGGTTTCTATAATGCAAGAATGGAAAGGTAAATGGATAAAAGAACGCTAAAGTATTTAAAGGTGCTTTTCATGATGCTGGAACACACACACCCTACCATCATTGCATATTTCCAAGCAAATATAAAGTTGACTTGCAAAATCTTTGAAAGTTTCCTAAACTAGCTCTAAAAAGTAGATCAACTTCAGGATCCTTGTGCACTGGAGGGCAAGAGTCCCTGCTTAAAATAATTTACATAAAATCATAATGAATGTTGGAGCCAGACTACTTTCTTTTTCTCTTATCTCATTAGAACCACTGAAGCAAAAGTCAGGGCATCTACTTTTACATACCTAGTTTAGATTTGAAACAGCAGTAAGCTTTCAGACATCCAACTCCCGAGGGCTGCCTATGAAGTCAATAGGCAGAGTTAGTGATATCTAAGGTTAGGCAGACTCTGCACTACAGGTCTTGCCCACAAAAATATTTAGGAGTCTATGCCCCATTAAATCATTGGAATGAAGTCACTTAAATGTCTTTTCCAGCCTGACTATGCAAGTACTTGATTTTAGAGGAAGCCCAGTGCTGCAGCCATCTGAATCACCCTTTATTTTAGGAACAGCAGTAGGGCTGTGGGGCTGTGGTTGCACTTTTCTAGATAAGCTTCTGGGTACTGTCCATGCATTCTTTTCTGTTTCCAAAACTTCAAAATGCTAACCAAACATTAAAACTTATACCTTTTTATGTCTGGGTGAGTTAAGGATCCAAATGGGTTAAAACCAGCATTTCTAAGTTTCCACTAATTTAAAGGATTATCAGTAGTCACTTTGAATAAGCTTGGGCCTGGCTTCAGTCTCAGAGTCTGGGAGTCTAGGACAAGAAGTTCCTGCTAAAAATAGTGTCTGCTTGCATCTGCATTAACTAAAAATCAATTCAAGTTGTTTATCAGAAGTTGGGGTTTTTTTAAGTGGGAAGGAGAAAGTGATATACTGATTTGATGCACAGGTCACTCTGCATAAGGTTTTCCTAATTTGACATCCTGACTTTCAGGGTGCAGGTAAACTGAAAGACATAAATTAAAACATTGTGAGTGTTCTGCATTATTTATCATTTCAAGAGGACAGCCCTGGTTGGAGTTATCATGAAATCTAGTACATCCATGCACTTCAGACTTTGAAACTGGAGGTTTTTTTAATTGTCAAATACTCTAAATGCATAGAAGATTTAAGGTGGGTTTTTTTTCAATCATTGTATTCACATATGTAGTGTTTTCCACCTGGAAAAACAAATACTTGAACTCCTTCAATATTTAATTTATTTTAATTTAGTTCAGTGATACTCTCTACGATATCTCCGCTTTTAAATTCCTGAATAAAGATACAGATCTTGATAGCAGAAGATTCTTTTGATGTGTGACCACCATGATGGGTCTGCTGAGTGACATCTATATTAGGATCTTTCAAAAAGTACTACTTCTATCCCAGCCTTATTCATTTGTCTTAGTTTCATATACGATACAAAAGTCTGTTTTCATTTTTTTGGTTATTTCAGGTGTCAGTACTGTCCTATGGCATTTACCAGATTTTTTTTGGCCAGTCCCACATGGTCCAGATGAAGAAGTACAGATGCTTATGTTATGTCTACTCCTGACTGAAGAATGTTGCTAAGCATTGGAACGTTGATTTAGGGTTTTTTTTTTTTTGTTTTTTTTTTTTTCTTGTTCCTTGCTTTTAAATTCCTGAAAGTACTACTTCTATCCCAGCCTTATTCATTTGTCTTAGTTTCATATACGATACAGAAGTCTGTTTTCATTTTTTTGGTTATTTCAGGTGTCAGTACTGTCCTATGGCATTTACCAGAAAGTGCTGTGTTGACAGATTTTCAGGAAATTCAAACCAAAATATTGAAAAATTAATGCAACAGCAAATAAAAATCAGTCCAACTTCTGTGTCTCCTATCTCTTCTTAAGTTTTGCTTCTCTAGTCTTCCCCAGTGGGAAGTTATCTTCAAAGGTATATTTTTTTGGGAGGAAAGTTCTGAACTACACTCAACAGAAAGTACATCTATACTTTTATATTTATTTATTTTATCATCTACAGTTGCCGAGAAACCATGGTCATCTAGCAAGTTCTTGTTACATTTGGCCAGATCCAGAGAAAAGTCAGGGAAATACTTAGAGAAGTTTCAATGGCTTTGGAAGAAACGAATTTCATTTGTATACAGCTAGAAATCCCAGAGACCTGATTTATGTCATGAACATGAATCAATCCTATGGCAAATAATGCAGTTCAAGAATTCCATTGCAGAGGTGTTGGAAATTTTAAAAAAAAAGCCTTGAAGTCAGTTGAGATGGAGGAGATAGGAAGAGACACATGAACATTTGTATACAGTTTTCTTTGTGCCTTCCATTAATAGTTTTAAGATATGTAAATTACTTCCATATTTTGTCTAAATTATTTTTATTTCTAAATCAAAATTTTGCTACTTTTAACCTTCCTGCTCCCTCCATCTCTCTTGTTTTGTTTTGTTTTGTTTTGTTTTGTTTTGTTTTGTTTTGCTTTGTTTTTTTCCCAGCTGGGTTTTTAGACTCCCAGCTGGGTTTTTATAAGGCTATATTCAGTACAGTGAGCCAGCAGTGGTCCTTTGTCCCAAGCAACCCCTGACTTCTACCATTTCTAAAGGCAGTACTTTAAACAGCATTCTTCCATATCTTCCAGACATTAAAATAAGGAATGAAGCAGGACCAGACCCATTTGGTTTGACTTTATGGGCCCAATCCAGATCTATTTGCAGATATTCCCAGTGACACTGATACCCTCATACACTTTTCACTTTTAGTATTTGGAGGTATTAAATCTACTCCTTTCTTTATTAATTTTTAAAGAATATCATTAATAAATGCATTAAAATGGGTCTGCATTTCTAAATGAATCATTTTCATCAAAGGCAGTAGGCTATCATTACAACTGATAGTCTTTAATTGACATTTTTAAGATTAAAAGAAAAAATATAGTTTTGAATTATTAAAATGGGTCAAATGATAATTTAATGATTTCAGCTCAAGAACAAGAATCATAACAGTATTTCTTTGTATATTTTCTGCTCTTGATTATTTCAAAGTGGGAAATTGGAAAATATAAGTTTGATTTCTTTAGAGGTTATTTATCTGCTAAAAAGGGCAAGCGAAAGGTTATCCCGAGATGACATTTTTGAGTATTGTATGAAAAGAGGGATGATAAGAATTGTAGAAGGAGATGCAAGGAGTGAAGAAGCTTTATTTAAAAAAAAAAAGGCAGCAAAAGTGAAATTATCCATAATTTCAGATTTTCAGGAGAATATATGCTAAAATGTCAAAAGGAAAAAAAAGATTCATTTTAATTATTATTTGTCAGTAGAAGAGGCACTTATTATTTTTGTTATCTGATTTAGTGTTTTGATTACAGACAATGTTTATATCAACAATAACTTCAAAAGTGTACTGTCACAGCCAGATCCCATGTGCCTTGCTCTCTGCATTTGCAGAACATTTTACAGCACTGACGCCGATTCTACAGACAGTGCTTTTTAGCAAATTAAAGAAAGTTGTATATGTGTTTCAAGATCAAATCCCCAGTTGAGAAGTAACTCAGGAAACCAGAGACAGAATTTTGAGTGTGTTAGATGGTAAACAAAACTGTGGGAAGATGCAGCCAGTAGAGATTTTCAAACAAAAAGCTGTCCTCAGTCTGTATTGTATCATATGAATGTCAAGAGTGCTATAACTCAACTGGAGATCAGAGAAGATTGTCCTTGAAACGCAAAAGTTTCTAAAAATTTTTTGAGTGGAAGGCAAAATTAAAACCAAAAGTAAAAAAGTGTTAGTCATACCAACAGAAACAAAATCTAGTCTCACTCTAATATAATGTGTCAATTTTTTAATGGTAATAATAAATATACATGGGGTACATCTCTCTGTTAACAGCTGTGGTAATTGAAATGCTATTCACGAAAAGCCAAAGAATCTCAACCAATTCCTTCCAACTCAAAATGTGAGACTGCTGTCCTTAGGGGTGTGCTGGGTACAGGAGAAGGGCAGAAGCAGGAGCAATCAACAGAAAAGAGGCCTCCGTTCATCCTGGGCTTGTGAAAAGCCCACGGCAGTGACACAGATTCCAACTGCCTCATAAGTGCTGGGTAGGGGGCTGAGGTCAAGAAGAGGGGATCAAGAACTTGTTTCTCATCACCTCCCATATCCTCCAAAGGGGATTAAAGCCAAGGTGATTTCTTATTCGTTACTGACACTAGACAAAACAACATTTATCTTTACCTGACCTCCTGTACTGCCCAAAGGCCCAACTCAAGCACAAATATGTATAGAAGGTAAAAAATCTACCAGCAGTTCAAAGTTGCCCTTTAGTGGAAAATTAGAGCAGTACAGTTCTTGCTTGTTTGTGATATTAACCACACTGTCATTGCTAAAGGAAGTGATACTAAGTATAGGATGATAATATAATCAATGATAATGCAAGATACAAGGCTCGCTTCTTCCATCAGTGAAAAATCTGCTGAGTTAATAAACTGTACTAGGGTAAATTTTGCTTTTTTTCTCCTTTCACATTCATACAATGCACAATGAGTTGTTACAGCATTCTGAGGATAAAATCCTGCCAAAGATGCTTTCAGGTCTTTTATGAGTCACTAGCCTTGTTGTGCATGGACTACATAGCAAAGGATTACAATATTTAATGTTTTGTATAGTTTAATTCCTCCTTTAATATTTAATAAATAGAATAAAAGCCACTAAGAGGTTTGTTTTGTGGGGTATTCCCTAATCTTGGTATTTTTATTTATTTTTACTTTGAGGATTTTTTTGGTTTTTGTTTTAAGTCTTTTTATTCTTTATATTCTTGTAAGAAACCATTTATTTGTAGGGTTTTACAGTTATGGCATAACTGACAAAGTGACTAAACACATAGGAAATTAGTAATCCCTATTTTACTTTTTTATTATATGCCCTTATGTATAATAACCTCATATAGAACATGCTTTTAAAATCTCTGTGTGGGTGTGTGAATGCATATAATTTAAGTGAGAGAATGTGTTTGGTGTGCCTTACATTTTATCTGTTCAGGTAAGTAATTTGCCTACCTTTTTTCAGGAAAGTGTTGCTTAGTTTTGTTTGATCTGCTCCTGTCATATTCTAGCTCATCTCAATGATTTTGCAGTTTTTGTTGTGTAGGCATTACCTCCATCTTCTAAATACTGAAGATTTTAAACCCCTTTTTTGTTGTTTTTATTTTCAAGATGAAGCAACAGCTATCACATCACCATTGACAATAATAGATATTTTGTGTATGATTGCTGTGGGAGCTGGCATAGTGGTGTAACACATCTATCTAGATCATCCAAATGGCATTCAGATTCCTCCCAGAGTGTGTTGGATCCATGTCCAATCCCAATTACACAATGCAATCAGATAGTTATTACTAACTGTACTGGAATCACCAACTTTTTGGAGCGTTGAGCTGATAAGCAGACAAAGAGCTAGAATATCTTTGTAAATAATCATTAGAATTACTATGTTGGGGATATTTTACATCCTTCTTGATATTTGTTTTCATTTCCATCACCCCAAGTTGCACACTAGATATTTTAGAGATTTAAGATTACTAGTAATGTGATCAGAAAAAATTACCGTGAAAAGCCTGAAAATTCATGTAACTCTTCTTAATGACTTTGCTGTCAGTGCCAGTAGAAAGTCAAAGATGACTTTTCTAATTGCCAGCTCTGTGAATACAGTATTTGAAAATCCATGTTTCTGACTTTTACATTTATTTTACCAATAAAATTCTGCAGTTCAGATTTAGATAAATCATTTTGCTGACAGTGCATAAGATAAAACAGGAATTCAACTGACTTTTAACTGAGGACTGATTCTGTAAAGTTAAAAACTTGGTATTTATTGTTAAAGGAGACCTGCCTGACTCTTAGAATAGCTGGGCAGATAAGTCCTAAGAGGGGGAAGGACAAGAATTGGTCCAGCAATGACTTTGCTGAGTTTATTTTTAAATATATGTAAAATACCTGACCTTAAGCCTGCTGAAAAGAAGATCTGCTCTAATTTCAGCAGGCTTTGAATGTTGGGCTGATTAAAGATTACAAAGCACTTACTTCTCACTTCTTGTCAGTACATTTATGAGAGTTTCTAAGGTTCTGCATGTACAATATGTATCATTATAATACCCTGCTGAGACAAGACTTCGAATCTGTCCTCCATCATACTTTTTCTGACTATGCAGATGTGAGGTCTAGTTACAAGACTTAGAAACATATTCATTGTATTTTCAACTTAATATATTTCAATAACAGTATTATGTGAGAAAATACATTTTGAAATCTAAATTGTCTAACAAATTCACAAGTTCTTTTTGTGCCCTTAACTGGAGAATCTGTGAATTGAGTGTATAAGGAAGGTATAAAAGGCAGGAAGTCCTTATGAATAAACCTTTATGCTTCAAAAATAGTTTGATGAATTCAAACACCTCTTTGAAACAAAGCTCAAATACGCATTTGATGCAATGATTTTTAATCATGGAGTCCATGAGTGTCTTGAGACATCCCATTTCCCATTTCTGGGCGGTTTATACCAACTGATACAGTGTAAGTCAAATCCATCAGAGGACACCTTTCTGCAAATTTCTATGCTCTGCTGCTGCAGAGCTCCCTAAGGGCTCTGGAGACACAGGAGGAGAGATGTTTATTACGAGCTTCATTTATTGAAGAAAACAGCTCTCGCATTTAGGGGGAGGATCACAGAGACACGGTGAAACTCGGAGAAATCCCTCAGCTCTAGATTTTAAACCTCCCAAGCTTGCTTGTTCTTTTATTTGTCTGTCATTGTGCACAGAACAGCATGACCACTGTTTGCCTCCCCAGCCACAGCTGCCGGCAGGGGATAAGTGAGAGGCCCAGTGCAGCAGAGGGGAGGGGAAGATGTTTACACTGACCCAGCCTGCCTGAAGTTTATTCAGGAGGAACTGCTATTAGGGAGGTACAAAAATGTTAAAAGGTGGATTTCTTGTCTGACAGGGCACTTTCTTAACCTCTGTCTCTGTCTTTCTGCCTCGCAGTGTGAGAAATTTTCTACCTCTCTCTAGTTCCACAGGATTTTCTCTAGCTGAAGCTGAGCTGATCAGCTGCCTGGCCCTGGGGAATCTGGTGAAGAGTTAAAACAGGCCAGGTCTGTGGCCCAGTGGGCAGCTGGTGAAATTTCTGCTCAACATAGGCAGTGGGGGCTCCTTCTTGGTTGCAATCATACTCTACTTCAGAAGTGTCACCTTAGAGGTGTTTATCTATTAGTATTCAAGCTGTTCTGAAAATGCCAAAAAAAAAAAAAAAAAAAAGAGTTCTGTAGCTTCACTTCATTACTGATGGCCAACACAGATTTTGCAGCAATTGCCAGCATGCAGGCTTTGGACTGTGCCTCAGTTTCTTGGGAGTAGCACATCCATGAATGGACATCCCAGAAGGCTGGGTGGCACACACTGTGTCAGTCTTCAGAAAGGTATAATTCACCTTTACTTAGTCACTCAGCAACTTCAGTGGACTCTTATCATCCCTCCTGGACACACAGCAGCATAAGCACACAGCAATCACTTTACTCCCCAGCTATACCCTGATTACTGCCATGGGTGTGCAAGGAAGAGGGAAAACCCTGCGTGTAATCTCACAGATACTTCAGCTGCAGTTTGGCCCTTTGTTTGTTTGGATAATCAAACATTTTGTGTAGAATAGATCAGTACTTTTTTCTCTCATATGCTAATTAAGTAAGTGTGTGAAGTTCTACTCAGAGGCAGGATCAGCTCATAGGCAAGAACGATGTTCAGGGTAGAGATCAGTACTTTTTTCTCTCATATGCTAATTTAAGTAAGTCTGTGAAGTTCTACTCGGAGGTGGGATCAGCTCATAGGCAAGAACCATGTTCAGGGTAGGGATCATCTCAAATGAGCCTTGTTTTCTGCAACTGAAATATTACACATGAGCTCTGTATACAGTTGTAAAGAAACAGAGGGTAGGGTGTCACAAGTCATTTGGCGTTTTTAACAGCACCAGATGACCTACAATTCCTTATTTTGCTCCACCAACTATGCATACTAATGCTGTGGCAGACTAATATTTCTTTCAGGATGAGATTATTTGAATTTGATATATTTGTTGAGAGAAGGAACTGGTTCGATGTAACACATGTATGCCATGCAATGCCTCCCAGGGAATGTTAATCGCTTTTACATAAAAAAAAAGTCTCAAGGTTGGATTCTTCTTTTTAAAAAAGCTGTCTATTATCTAGAGCAGCTGTGTTATCTGGAAATGTTTTCCTTTATAGCATGCATAATGTTTAAAACTATGCTACTAAAAACAGTGATTTTATAAACAAGCACAAGCTTTTCTTCAAATCAAATCACTTTTTTGTCTCTGTATTTATTTTTTTTCAAGCATATTTGTCTCTTTCACTCCTGACTGTGTGTTTTATTTGCCTATGGTTTTTCTCTGTCAGTCTAATCTGTCTAACCTATTTTAGGCTGTTACAGCAGGCTTATCACTTCAGTATCTAGGCATTAAATGCTTCGATGCATTTCTGAAGGCTTTCATTTTACTTAAATGCCTTTGAACACACTTAGAAAGTGTTATAAATTGGAATCAGCAGCCCAGTACAACTTCAGGTACTAATTAGATATTGCCCTTCCATAAATTCCTTGTAACTTTCCTACAAACAGAACATTTTAGCTAACACAATAATTTGGACATTGTATGTGTTTTTGTCAGTTTTGCTGCATATATATTAGATATGACATGGTTAGATTGTGCTTATTTGTAGAATGCAACCATAAATCTTAATAAATAAAGTTGTTTTGGCAATTATGGTCGTTAAATTCAGAGGGAATTTAATTAAGACTGTGAACTTTAAAAGCAATCATGCAATGACAGTTTAATTCTAACATTTTGTTTTCTTTCATGTTTGGTATGGTTTAAAAGGTTTTATTTGTTGCTTTTTATCTCTATTATTTCATAGCAATAACTTGCCTAGAGTATTTTAAACAACATTTCTTTCTTCAAAACAGTGTGACTGTACTTATACAAGTCCTGTAATTTTCAAGCTGAAAACTCAATAATAGGATGGCAAATAAAATGCCCAACCTTTTATGTGAGTATGACAAATTGTTTAATGCATCTAGTATTATATCAGCGTTTCTAGCACAAAGCCCAGTGAGCATGAATTTAAATATCTCATAAAGTATCTTGATGTTTATTGAAAGCTGGGAACTCTGGGAACTCTGGGGGCATATCCTGCCTCCAGAGGTTCAGTGTCTGGGTTGGTGCTAGCTATCTACCAAATATAATCACACTTTGCTGGCTTTTTTACACAATAAGGAATGGATAGTGTTTTCTCCTTATAGTGGTTCAGATACGAGGAAAAAGTCATATATGAGGAACTTCAGTTACATACATAAATTCTTTCCTTGGCCTTTTTTTTTTTTTTTAATGTGATTGAAGTAATTGCAGGACACATCAAGACACCATGTGCAGTTAAAAAATAAATGGTTCTAATGCTATAAACTCAGTGCTAAATGTGAGCTGGTTTAAGTGTGATTCCCCACTAATGGGTTTGAGGAGTAACTCCTCTGTCTTTTGTGCTGTGAATTTTGAACTGCATTTTTAAACTTTGAAATTGTTATGATGAGAATGAAAATTGGTTGTTAGATAGAATAAATGTGTGGCTATTTATGAGATGAGGCTAAGAGAGGTTTGTTTAACTCAAACAATAATCATTAATTTGTACCACATTAATCTTTACACCAGAATTCTATTTCTGCATTGTGCATTTCTTTTCTAGTATGAGTGCTCAATATTGTTTCCTCCAAATAATTTTGTGAAAACACAAGCCTCCTTGCTACATTTGGAAAACATCCATTTCTTACGATGCATTTTTATGACCTTTTCTTTCAATTAGGCTCTATTCTTCATGTACCTCATAAAGTCAGACAAATGCTGTGATATATGCTGTGATTAAAATTTGCAGTTAGTATAGTTTAGCCTCTTGACACAAGTTTAAAATGAACAAGTTTTCCAAATTATTTTACTTTCCATTACTTAAGGGCCTGAAAAGAGAAATGCATATACATGAATCAACATTACAGTAAGGGATATCCCCAGTGTTTAAACTGAAGCAAAAGAATTCTTCCTAACCATAGCACTTAACGGTCTTAAAAAGTATAGAATATTCTTCCTACTATGTTTTCTACAAAGAAATCAAGGAAGGAGCTTACAAGACATTTAAACCTTGCTTGGATTTTGACTAGCAATTCAGCACCAGTATTTGTCAGGAATGGGCCTGCAGTGTTTGCATATCAAATGACATCAAGTCTGAAACCATATGTAAATTTGCATATATATAATACCTGGAATAAATTTATGAATCACAAAGTAAAGTAGCAGTGCACTTGATGAACACAACTCCAGAGCAACATGCCAGTTCCAAAGATGACTGAAAGGTTTTTCTCAGCAGGCTGATTTCTCTACCTGGAAATAAAAGTATCATAAGCTGGTAGCACAGTGATTTATGAAATATAATGGGAATCGAATCTCAGATCTCAGAAATCTCCACATAACCTCTGCACGTCTACAGCTATCCCTGAAGTCATGATGCTGAATCCTAAAGAGCTAGGAAAGAAAGCAAGCTTTTGTCAGAAGTAGAGCCTTTGCTATTCTTCAGGAAGGAAGCTTTTGTTCAGCTTAGTGCAGTGAGTTACAGCTCAGCAGAACTTTTTGTACTTTGTTTTTGGCTGACATTGGACTGCAGCTGTGATACAGATACCTTTTCAATGGATCTTTGAGGAACAAAATGAAAGGTTGAGACAGGGCAAATATTTTTATGAGGTCCTCGGGGAAGTTGGATCCCTGGAGAAAAGGAGTGATGATCAAAAATTCACATAGTAATCTGACATTCACTGTTGCCCTGAAACCCGCACTTAAAACTAAAGGACATGCAGGTCACAGTTAGTACATGCAGTGTCATGACCACAGCATCTCTCTTCTTTCCTCATTACTTCCACAAGAGCGTCCCATGTACACAGCAATCTATAGATCCCTAGAGAGTCAGATTGCTGTGAAATAGCCACTCTTCTCTAAAATCATATTGGAATGAGTTCTTCTGCCAGCAGACTGTTGCGATTCGTTTTAGAGGGGGGCACCCCGGAGTGTCCCCGGAGGGCCCCCTAGGCTGTGAGTTGGCTGGCAGAAGCAGGCAGGAAAGGAGACTCCACACGGCTTCTGAGAGTGCTGATTAGATGAGGGTTTATTGGGAGTCCCATCCCCGGGAACAGCATGGTTACTGAGGGAGAAGGGGGGAAGGGGGAGGGGGAAGGAGGGGGAGCCTAGGGGAGGGAAGGGACAAGAGGGGAGGAAGGCTAAGAGAGGAGAAAGGCTAAGAGGGCGACTGGTCTCGCTCGCACGGTTTAAGAGGGGGATTGAAAATGCGTGCAGAATCAGACTCGGGCCAATGGGATTCCTGATACATGGTGGTTTAGGGCAGGACCACAGCCTTGGGATATACCATACATTTTGGAGGAGTGAGACAGAGCGTACCATTTAAATAAAATGCAATACTACAGCAGACCACCAGCTCTGCGCTGTCATTCATACACAGAGCCTTATACAAAGGAGTGATCTGGAAGTCTGAGCTGGGTATGTACCAGCCACAGCACTCTGCATGCTTCCAGTCATGTCATTTGCCCCAGGAGCATCTGTTACTTCTCCTGATGCTCATAATTTATGCTAATACCCAAAGGTGAGCTATTTGTGCCAATGTGTACCTAATGTATGTTTTTTATCTACATATACATTTTGGATAAAATTAAACTCTGTAGCTACACTGTAAGAACAAATGGAAATTAGCTATGTGAAAAGAAAATACTGAATAAACTGTCATCTTAAAAACACCTGACACATTTTCAGAAGAATACAGTTGTATGTATATTTTAGACATGTGAAAACTCTTTACTGAAAAGTAATGTTGGCTGATGACAGGAATGCAATACAGTTTGGGACTAATGAGTTCTCTAGGGGTGAAAATTATCTATGTAATTGGCAAGAAAGTTTTCTTTCTTAAAACTGATTGCTTTATTTATTCAGCTTAGTAGAGCAAGTCTTTCTTTTCTGAATTGCATGTAAGTTGTTTGCTCTGCCCTTTTTTATTCCACACAGAATTAACTTGCATTTGTTTGGGGGTTTTCACACCAGAAAATACTTTTTCTAAAGAAAAAAAAAGAAAGAAAGAAAAAAGAAGAGTAATTAATCTGCTTCACCACAGTTGAACAGTTCTTGAGTTGAACCGTTAGTTCAGATTGTAAAAATAAACCTTCCTTCATTTAAGAAAACCATTTCAATTTTTAAAATGTATACTATGAGAAATAGTTTTACAGCTAAATCCAAATACATCTAAGTTTTGCAGGGTTAATTTCCTTCAAGGATGGATGAAATTCCTTATATTTAATGGCAAATTAGTTAAAATATATATGTGTTCACTGCCTCATGTTTTGTCCAGAGCATGTGAATGGTACCAGTCTTTTCTCCTGATCTTTTCAGGGATGCCTCAGTGAGAAGGATGGCAGGCCTAAGCATCCCATCCAAAACACGAGTTGTTAGCCTCTCCATTCTGTCTGCTTTGCTCCTGGGCATCACTGTCCTTGTAAACAGATGTTTGGAACTTTTGAGATGAACATGACTGAAAATTATTTGCTTTCCTCTCTGTGTAATAAATACCAAAGATCCTGGATAACAGGATGTTTTCTTTCTCTGTAGACATGTAGGCTGACCACTGGCGTAATAAGGTTCTTGATTACTTATGGAAAAGGGAACTTTCCTCCTCTTTGATCTTAGGAGGTTTTTTCCCCTTCTTTCTTTGTAAATAGTTTATGATACAGTTTTTTGGGTTTTGATGACAGGAAAAACATATTAGTTTTTCAAAAGATTCTCACTAGAACTCTACAACTTTCTGATATCAATCAGTTTTAAAAGTTCCAGCCAGTTTTCTGTTTATCTTGTACAACTTATAGAAGAAAACACCTCATAGCATCATTCCTACTGTCATGCCTGCATCCAGCCCACCATCCACATAACTCATTAGCATGAAGAATTTAGTGGCCCAAGCTCTTGTGCGAAAAGCAGTAGCTGTTCAACTTCTGCTGTCTCTCTCAGACATTCTCCAGATAATGTAGTACCTCTTAGCTGGCATCATCCTAAAAATGTATCTTGGATGGATTTTTATTTTCAAAGTGATAGTTTCCTGTACAGTCTGCTCTATCCTGGATCCAGCTCAGTATGGAGGAAGGTAATTTATCATTCTTTAGACTGATTTCATAAGCTGACATAGGCTGGCTTCAGTGAATTCAAAAATGCTGCAATATGACCTGCCAATGCTTCAATGTCTGCCAATACTAGCACCTGGAAGTGATGTCCTTGCAGTGATCTCATGCCTAGTACGTTACGGTTTCTAGAACTCTCCAAAGACACTTATCTTCCAGTCCTCTCCTCAGAAGCCTAACACTCCAAAATATGTAGAGAAACAATGGCTGTTTCCAAAAGAGTGGACCCAGTGGCGACATTGCCATTGCAGCTCGATGGATGAGAGGTTGCAACTACTGTTCTGGATTGTCACTGTTAGGTACCCCTTCCTAAAGGGGAAAGATTGCCTTTTAAAATGCTCAGGTTCTCTCTGTCCCTACGCAGCCCAGAAAGGAGGGAACATGATTGCGACAAAGATGACTTTTTAAAATCTGACAAGAGAAGGGAATACAGGCTGTTCTGTGACTAACAGTGGCTATGAAAGATCTAAAAGATCCTTCTCCACAGATTTTTCCTTCTAACAACAGGAATTAGAAATGGTTGCTTACAGTGCTTTTCCTTATACGGCAGCAAAACCATCACGTGTTTTGCTTCCCAACAATTTTGGTGTGTATCAAATGTGAAGCTGGCTCAGAAATAGCTTGTAAAAGAGAGAAAAGTAAAACTTAGCTCCAGTAAGAGCTTGAACACTCTTTTCCGTTCACTTGGCATGAGGATGATGGTATTTCAACTTGACATTGACATGAACATTTCAATGGCTGGACAGTAAGCTCTCTGATAAAGCCATTGTCTGACTAGGAAACAGGGCCCTTTACAGGGCAGCCTCTTTATAACAATTATAGTAAAAATTAACCTTTCAAAAGTTAAGTATGAGGGCCCAGAACAAGGATTAACTTCCCAGCAACAATCTAAGCTCTTGTCTTTTCAAAAGAAAATAAAACACAGGCAGAATTTTATGAGCAGTATTTAGATGCATGTGAAAATGTGTCTTTGAATTTTCCTGTTTAGGGTCTGCTTCCAGATACAAACACAAATTATGAGTTTTATATGTGGAAACAAACTTTGCCTAAACTTTGGAAAATTCAAAACAAAATAAAGAAATAACCCACACAAAAAATAGTGACATTTAGAAAATGACAAGCTGAGTTTTTTAGGAATAGATTTTGACTGCCAGAAATGGCTGCCTCATTATGCTTAGTATTTTTGGCACACCGTTTGAATATAGTACTCTTTCTGAGTACACTGCAAAAAAAATGTAGCTTTGATATGCCTTAGGATGCCTATTCTGTGGTTCTCTGTATATTTCTTAGTTTTGCATTAGCTGCCATTGTGTGTTTTTTCAAAATGTACATGCAACTCTTTTCATTTGTCTCTCCTTCTTCCTGTTCTTTGTTTCCTTTCCTTTGGTTATAAGCTTTTTAGATCAGATTTCTGAATCTGTTTTACTATACTAGAGCAACGCCAAAAAATGATATCATCTGGAAGTTAAGCAGAGACATTATGAATGTATTGAAATTATTCCAAAGTCATATATTCCATATAATTTATGGGGGGGAATAAAATTTCTATCATGGTATGTAACTAATGTGCAAAAGACTTGCTTTGTCAGACAGTAAGTGATATGCACAGTGAGAGCCTATCATATTTCAGTTAGCAGTTTGCAGTCCTTTCAGTTGTTTTTGTTTTTTGGGGATTTTTTTGTTTTTATTTTTTCATTTGAAGGTTTAGTATCAGTTTGTTGTACATTCATCTACTTATTTAGGTTTCATCAATCTTATCTCTGAATTATTTTAAACCATTTATTAATCTGAAGATTAATCTGCTTTTAAAGAGAATTTTTCTCCTGATTAGCGTCAAGAAAACCTAATTCCTTGCTGGTTTAGATGAATGGAAATTCTTTTGGTCTTTACGTGATGGAAAACTAGGATTTCTGCCAGTTCCCTTGACTGTATTAGAGAAATTCCAGACAGCTAGAAAGTAGTAGCGGCTTAATGCATGTTTAGTATTGTAAGTCTCCTATTGATAGTGCATTAATAGCTGTCATCAGAACTATCGTATAAAAATGTAGGTGTCAGCACTGCTATGCCTAATGGCAGTCTCCTTGTGAACAGGTTACATAGAGAGGTGAAAAAGGATAGATTACTGGTTTAGGCCCTTGTCCCATATTTAGAGGAAAAGAGGGGTGAAACTGTCACTTTAAATAATAGTTTTCTACTTCAGGAGATGGTTTGTTGGTTATTCTCTCTTCTTGTAATGCCAAAGTTGATTTTTGTGTACTGGAGACAATAAATGTAATGCAGAAGCCTGATACATATTCATAATTTTGCTCTAAGGCTAAAGTGCTTTCCTTGTAAATTCATCTAGCTACAGATATTGTGAGCACCAAAAGCAATTACTTCACCCCATCAGATTGCTATAAAAGAGAATACCATTAAAATCCTTGTTCTGTATTTATTGTTCTAACAGTGAACAAGAAGAACATTCTGCTGAGACACCAGTGCAAGAACCAAAATTAGCATGCTTTTATGCAATTATATTTGACAAAGCTGGACACTTTTTTTTTTTTAATTTTAATGTAGTAAATTTATGTACCTATCAAAAACAATTCATAAAGCTCTCCAGTGCTAAATTGTAGTAAAGTGGGAAGGCTAGGCAAATTTAGAAAAAGAACAGCATGCTTTCCATATTCAAAGAAAGACATGGAGATCAGAAAAGAATGCTAATTTCAAGTTGTTGTTTCTATTCCCTGTTATTTTCACTGTATAACACCTAGAAATAATTCATTGGTTGGATTTTACACTGAGTTCAAAAAGATGTGTCCTGCCTTAAATACAAATAAAATAGAACTAAAATCAGTATAAAACCAAAGAGATGGTGTTAAAGAGGAAAAAAAAATAAAAAAACAAAAACAAGACAAAACAAAACAAAACAAAAAACCCCCAAACAAACAACAACAACAAAAAACCAAAACCCACCCAACCCTATAGAGTTGTTTTATAGTAGGGGACGCTTATAAGTGAAAATTCAAGAACAATTTATTTTTTTTTTAATGGATTAGCTTTCTAAGAAGGTAACTAGGAGACATTTCATCAAGCTTCATATGATATAGATATTTGCTTCAGCATAGTGAAGCCTGGCTCACAGGCTTATCAGAGACACAGGTAAAACTCTCAATATGAAAGAAAAATGATGGAATGGTGGAAGGTCAGAAGTGGATTTTCTTGAACATTTAAAAAAATTATGGCAAAGTAAATAATACAGAGGAGACAATCTTTAAAAGGAGCATAAGGCAAGGAATGTGATGAAAACATTAGACCAAATCAATTATCATTTGCATAAGTAGGACTTTACATTTGCAGGACTGCTGGAGTATCACAGTGATAGTTGTTGAGACAAGGGGGAAACTGTGAATATGTGAGATGGGGAAAGCTATGTGATGACTTTTTCATTTTACTTTGGGAGATGCAATAGATAGATGCTGGCCTGGAATTTTTCCAATTCATGGAGCTCCCACACTAATTATACCACAGTGATCATTGATTCATTTTACAGTCAATGGACAGAGGCACTTCCAAAGCACCATCTATTCTAAATCATGAAAGCAAAGTCAATGAGATAATTTTTTTTTCAGGGATTCTTGGACTTTTTGCAATTCCAAGTAGTTTAGGGACTACCCCAACCAGTAAGTTGAACACCTTGTCATAACATTATGCAGTAGTTGGATGGTGAATACCATTAGTTGGATAGTGAATGTAGATTTTACTGCAGCACTGCCAAAAGGCTCCATACTATGTTAAAATCTTCTTGTGCAGGTGCTGTAAAATAAAGCCTTTTATATAGTCATGTATCTTTCTGTGCATCCATTGTGCATCTCACTTGGAGACACCTGAAGCAGGAGCCTCGTGGACCAGAAGTTTTATGAGATGAACCACAAAGAGCTTTTGAAATGTTTTTAAGTGGACTGAATTGTATCCCAAGATATTCACAGACCTTATTTCTTCTCCATTTAATGGTATAAATTTCAGGAACTCTTTTTCTGTTTGTTAATGTAGGTAATGTGAACTGCTGAAAACAAATTGCATTAAATACATTTGTATATCATATCAGATGAAAAATCCAATTAAAATTACTTATTTGCCATGAAAAAAAATGATCATGAGAAAGGAAATTATTTTAAATGAATATTTTTTATGTGTGCTGCCAGTTTAGAACTGGTGTATACAGATTTATTATCTAAAGTTGTCTTTTTCTAAAAACAAACTGCTCTAAGCAGTCTGAGAGTGTCTATGAATAAGCACTTGCAGCTGAAGAAGAGTGTAATACACATGGAAAGAATGTATTTCTAAGTATCTCCAAGGACAAATCCCTATTTTTACAGAGATTTTCACATTTTATTTTTTCCGGCCTCAAGTAAAAAAAAATTGCTTAGGCAAATTAGAATTTTCAAATTTAATTGTTTTGCTGTTTTTAAAATTAACCTCAGGACAAGTAAATTTCCAATGCAGCATTGGACTTAGGTGTTCACTTACTGCTTTGTAAGAAAGAGACAGTATCACCTGGATCTGTCTCTCAAGGAAGGACTCTGCAGAGGCAGAGCCACTACATGGTGCTGAGGAACAGATCTGGGGAGGCATCAGAAGTGTGGCTGGAAGCTGTTGTTTCCCTTATCATTGCACTACCTCAGTATGATAGTTTGAATTTATTTCACATTGCTGCCTTCTGTGAATTAGGATGTTGTTGCCCTTTCCTCTGAGCTGGCAACCATGCTGGATTAAGTGACTTGGCAGAGATGACCTAAGAATTGTATACAAATAATAGAAAACAGACACATGCCTCCTTAAGCCTATTTAGTTGCTTACGAAAGAAGCTCATTAAACACCCACCCTCCCCAACTCCTCCCTCTCCACTTTATTTGTGCTCATTAGGGCAGGTGTCTCAGTAGTGTGCATAGAGAAAAGCTTTGAACTCTGCTGAAGTTTTGCTTATATGTCACATAATTCCTAGAACTCAGAAGCAAAGATATAATCTTACAAAATTGGGTAATTTTGGAGGACAGCTGCTACTTGGTATTATATCTATGAAAAAGAAAGCTAAGCTTAATTGCCAAGGAAAAGGACAAGCATAAAGAACAGGGCCACCACACTGGAAATGCATGCAGTTAATCCAGCAGGAAGCAGACATTGTCATCTTTTTTTTTTTTTTTGTCGTGGTTCTTTTTGATATTTAAATTTCTCAGCTGTTTTGTATGTCAGTTTTAGAAAGAATATTTCAAATTCTGGTTTGATTTCCTCTGTTCCTATCGAAGTTTCTTGCCCAACACATTCCCATCTCAACATTCTCTCTGCCTACACACCCCTTACAAGGTCTCCTTCAGTGGTAGGATGCATTGCCAATGATCTGTTCCCTCATCTGTCTGTCTACTCAAGGGCTTTTGTTGCTGCAAACACTTTTTGTTTTTTTAAGCACATTCTTGTCCTGTCAACAGGGTCTACCTGTGTCAAGGTGGGAGCAAGAAGTAGATTTAATTCTGGGTGTCCATATGCAGTACAAGATAATCTGAAGCTTGGCTGCTGTTCTTTAGCAATACTGGACATTCTTTAGTATTCCAGATATATTTTGGACATTAACCTCTGTTGCTTTAGTTAAATCTGTACTAATGAACATTCCCGTAAAATTTTCACAGCGAAAACTATCACTAGTAAATTTAAGATAGGGGAGCTTTCAGTTCAGTACAGTGTTGGTAATAAATTCAGTAATACAAGAAATTAAAAGAAATTAGGTCTTCTCCGTGAAGAGGCTGCAATGCATCTAGGATAGGTACAATGAGCTACTGCAGCCATTGTCAAAAGCTGTTTAAAATAAGATTAGATAATTTCATTGTTGTACCATTTTCAGTTAGCAAGTTGTAACTTTGTTTTATGAGTGCTGTTTAATATACAAATTTCACTGGAACTTGAAGGAGTTGTGATGATTTGTGATGATTTAAGATTAGAAGTATTTGGATAAACATGGATGCTAGCTGTAATAGATCTGAATTGTCACCTGAGATTACATAATCTGATTTATCATTTCACTGAAGAATTGCAGATAACAGTTTACAATATATTTTCTTATGCGGTCTTGTCATTGTTTCCTTTAGTAAATAATCCTCCTCTGTATAGCAGAAAAAAGAGAGTTTTATTTTTTCCTAAGGACGTGTAAGGTTTATGGAAAATAGTTATGTTCTATGTAGAAGAACTGCTATTATTTTTTCATTCACTTTGATCAGGGATGGACTGTTATGATCTTCATGTACTTATTTATATTTAATGCATTTTGTTTCTCCTTCATGTTCTGGAGTTGCTAGAGTAACTGCATTTGTGAAAACTTGCAGTTAATTTAATATCCATTTGGCAAAGTTAATAAAAGCAGTCAAAAAAATTGCTTCTTTGTCAACCTATTCTAATGATGATGGTGACTAGACAGGTCATGTCTCAGCTTCCAGAATCAGAGGGAGACATGAAAGGATTCTGGTAGGAAAGTATAATTACTGTGTAAGTGTTTTTGCAGAAGTGCTTTTGCATAAGTATGTTCGCATAGATTTCCCAACCAACTCTTCAAAACTTTACTATTAAAATTTAATGGCTTGTTTAACAAATATTTTCTGTTTCAGCAGTCATGAGCCAGGTAGCTATTTTCTCTGCTCAAAGTGGCAGTCTGCTTGACACAGGAGATCTTTTTTCTCAGTGCATGATCACAGAGAGCGCCGCAGAAAAATGAAGGCATAGTCAGTTTCCATCCCCCTGCTAGGCATTGTGGTGGAAAGGCAAGGTTGCACCTTATTTTCCTCCCTCACTCAGTCCTGTAGCCTTTTTGTCAAGGACGCTGAAGTACATCCAAATTTATTTTCTGATGCAGACTCCTGCTGACTGAAATCTAGGTCGAAACCTTGTGACCTTCCTTCACGTGCGTTCTCTCTGCTCCTCAGCCACAGCACTGCTCGGTGCCGTGCTGCTCGGTGGAGTGTTGGCTGCTGAGAGACACATGGCACTGGGAGGGCTGGGCTCTGCCTGCAAATGTTGTTAGAAACCTTTCTTACGCAAGACCTCCAGAGTCAATGCACTGCCTATTTAAAAATAACATGTTCCTCCAGGAATGCTGAGTTATTTCAGTAGTGATCCAGCAGTGTCTCCTAGGAGAGGGAAATAGCTTCCTGAGGTCACGGCAGAGGTCCTGCTCATGGCAGTCAACAGCATTGAGTGTCCAAGGAATGGGGTGAAGGCAGGAACATCACAGAGGTGACCTTCCGAGGTGGGGGGTTATTTATTTCTTGCTGCTCCATTCACAGCAGTTTGTTAGCAGCTAGTACAGGTAGGAATCAGATCTCCTTCATTTGGTAGCAGGGGCAGAGGGAGTTAACGCAAAGTAATGGGAAGTAGAACATGAATCAAGCAGGAGAAATATAGCTCGAGTATCAGAGAAACTACTTAGCAGTAAGCTGTATTACAGAATCAGGCAGATTCCCAAGGAGAGATGACGGATTTGTACTGCTTGTGGCATTTAAAAGTGAGCTGCGCACAGCACATTAAATACGTTAAAAGGGATCTCGCTGTCTCTAGCAGAATGGCAGATTAGATTTATATCTCTAGATACAAATGTGTTGCTGTCCAGAGAAATATTTAAATAATTTCCAGAATAGCTCAAATAAACACAACAGAAACTAAATCCCTTTTCTTTGAAATTTTAAGAAAAAAGTTTCAACATGTTTTTCTTGTTTGTCTTGCAGAAATTACCTTCCTTTTGTGAACCACAGTTGTGTATTTTAACTTTTTAGACTTGTTCAGTGTTATAAAGTTCATCTAATAAGCTGTATTTAATTAGATACTGAAATGCCTACTTTTCATATAAATATATATATATATATGCATATGCATTTTTAGCAAATTGGGTGACTAAAAACATGTTGCCTCATTTAACAAAACTAAATTACTATGTGCTTATTCTAGGCAATACCAAGTGGTATCTATGTGGGAGTAGCATACTGTTCAATTTAAGCAAGAATTTCATAACCTGAGCTTTCATTTTAACCATTTGAATAGATCTGCCTTGTGTCTTTTAATGAATACTTTGTCCAGGATATCATACACACTCTACTGAATTAAATTCTCCATTGTCTGGAGCATTTACTTTCAAAAATATTTAAAATGCAGCTGCCTGCTAACATACATTTCAAATCTCCATGTGAAGCTATGAAGTAGAAATAAGGCACTTATTAAAAAACTTCACGATATCATACAATTTTGCCATTTAAGATCATTTAAAGCTTCAGGCACTTGGGTAACTTAATTTTTATATGAGGGAAGAAATAGATTTAGGTATTCAGAAGAAGATGAAGTCAGAGAGTGCTGTGCCAGGTGTTTCAGCTGTAGAAAAGCTTAAAGCATGGAAGGAGCAATGTAGCAGCAAAGTAGACCTGCTGAATAATTCATCACTGTCTTGCACACTTCTGCTGCTGTACCATTATTTAGGAAAGAATATTATATTGTTATTGATTACAGCTGTTGCTGACACGTTTCATTTGCTGGGAGATGTGTGTGCATGCTTTGTATTTCCGACACTTTCACCATCACCAGAGAAACTTATGTATGAGCTCGATTAAAATTTAAGAGGCTGGATGTTATACACATGTGTACACACACACTCAGCATTTATCCCTAACACTCCTGGTTTGGGCAGGGTGAGCTTGCTTCATGTGTCAGAGGAGCAGCCTTCCCACAGATAGAGTTTTTGAAGTGATGAGAAACATTTCTTAAGGGAGTACAAGTAACTTTGCTTTTACCAAAACACCACTGGGAAATGGACTCCTTCATTACACCAACCCGCTGCCCCACACAGCCACAGGAGCACGTCCCAAAGGACCTTGGAGCATCCTCTGCCATGAGAGGAGGCTGTGCTGTGCTGTGATCATGGACAGACCCATGTACAGAAGCCAAACCCCAAGGGTGCCCTTTCCTTAGGCTGCTGCAATTGCTGGTACAAATGAACTTTTGCCTGAAGTTGGCTAAAGGCCAGAGGAACTTGATGGCTGTTGCACCTGGCAATGCATCTTATTTGAACAAGGAAATGCAATCCTGTTCCTCACATACTTGAAAACAAATGCACGTGTATATATTCATGCATATCTATAACATTAAGAGAGAATTGAATATTGATATAGACTATAGATTGAAATGTATATGTATATAGATATATGCCATTATTTGTGCTTTCAAACTTACACTGGAGCATTGTGAGGTATTTTTAGACTTCTGATGATTTGTAGACTTCTGAAATAGTGAAGGATATTTACCTCTGTTAAGGAGAGGGAAAGTCAAGAAATAAACCAGAATTTTTTTTCTGATTGGGTTGGTTGATTGGTTAAGGAACACCTGGTATAGATGAAAAAAGATATTATGAAAAAATCTATTTTGTCTTGAAGGAGCATCGAGAAGATTCTAAGTGGTTGTGGTGAGCTTTGTCTTAAATGTTGAGCTTGTAGGGGACTCTGCAAAAAATCTGAACAGCACAGAAGGCTGACAGAAAATAAACTGCTTGTATCCTAGAGAAAATGTTTTCCTTACCTCTCCTTGCATGTCCAAATCCATTTAAAAAAATTAAAAAAGGACTATAAATAAAATCCAAGGAACCTTGAATGCTTTAGTAAAAGAATAATCAGATTTCCTTCCCTTCATTGAAAATCTACTTGGTGGAAATAAAATTCACTTTATACCAGACTTAATCCTTGGTAAGATACTGATCTGTTGAAGTCAATGGCTGTTCTCCCAGTGATTTCAGAGTAAGGACTCACTCCTAATGGCCAGTTTTCTCTGGTGGCAAACAGTGATTAGATTCATAATTATCTGCTTCTGCTCAGATTTTGGAAGAGCCAGTTCACACTTAGGTCCACAAGCTTAGCAGATTACATGATCCCCCAATATATCAGTCATATATACAAAGCATATCCCTGTTGGAGATACACAAGCTGATTTGGCAAAGCTTGAATGTCTAACTCTCTAAATACTAGATGAGGATTGCTCAACAGAATATTCCATAATATGACTAGAAAATGTTACTTGCAGGTTTGTTCTTGTTCTCTCTCTTTCTTTCTTCCTTTCTTGGCCCAGAAGAGAATGTGTTTAAAATTTTACTCCTTACAATTTATATGACAAGACTGATTTAAAATAGATTTCTTGTCACCTTGTCGCCTTTGCAGGGACTCTGTATGGATATTGGATCAATATCTGAATAGAAATTTGTGAATATATCTTTAAAAATAATTATTCAAAATGTTTGGCCTTTACTATGGTAAAAATGGGTGACTGCTGCAGATTTAAAAATAGGTTCTTAAAGGCTTTGATGCTTTTGCATCAAAGACATCTCTTACTTCTACTATTTAGTTATTGTGATTTACCTAATGGAAATCCATACATAGATTTAGTCATTGTTTTGATTCTTGGCAGCTAGTAAAATGAAAAGCAATAAATCTCTGAAACTTATCAAGAATGTTAAAAGCTACAGCTTATCATTATTTATTGTCTAGAGATTTTGGTATATCTGATTAATTTTCAAAATAAGTGCCAAGAAAAAAAAAGGAATGCAATGTATCTTTTACAGAATGCTCAGCAAAATTCACAGTAATATGGTTGTGATTAGTGCAGAGCAATGCTTGCAGCAGTCATATAGTGCCAGTGATTATAGTTCAGATCCACTATAAAAGCAAGCTGTTCCTGATGTGCTCCTCAAAAGTAGGACAAAATGTTCTCCATTAGTCTGTTGCCACTTAACATCTTTCTCTACGTCATGTCTTGATTTTTCTCTCATGCCATCTGCAGAAAAAACATGTCTCTCAACCTTCTAGATCCTGAGATAGCAATATTCAGAGCTGTAAGAGGAATTAGCTGTGTGAGAAGTGAATCTTGTCATGGTGGTTTTGCAGAAGCTTTTAAAAATATACAGACAAAAGAACAAAGCTGACAGGTTTTTTTGATTTTTATCTTCACTAAAAGTAATTGTATCATTGTTCACATATAAAATCATATATAAAATTCACATTTAAAATTTAAATAAAAATCATACTCTGTGATTTAAATCTATTTTTTGCTGCCAAAATATATGAACATTTACACCTTTATTCTCAACCTTAGTCATTGAGATTCAGAACAATGTGAGAGCAGAATGCATTATGGGCCAGCTGAATGTACCTTTTCTTTTTCTAGAAATGAAAATATTTCATAAATATTTATACACAAATATGTAGTCATTGTCAAACATGCTTATGTGTGTATATATACCCCTTGTATTACATGAAGAGGGATCCCACCACATAGAGAGCGTTGTGTCCCCTTGCCAGTGTGTCCCCTGAAACAGAATGCTGATGATATGAGCCTGGATTCCAGGTGTCCTACTGGACTGACACTGTGGTGCTGAGCATTTCACAATTCCTGGTTGGCTCCTTGGTACATTTTCATCTGCTTTTATAAGAGGTGAAGAAAGAGCAGGCGTGTGTTTCTTTGGGGCAGGCTGGGACCTCTCAGTACTGGTTGTTGATGAACGTGGAGTGGGAAAAGTGCTGAAAAAAATGAAGTAATACACCTAAATTCATGGAGCTTTTCAGATAGAGGAGCACTTGTGACCTAGTGACACAGTGAATGGTGGCTTTTTTTGTACATACATTGCCTCCTGACATGATAATGCTGTCTCTGCTCTAAAAACTAATGCCAAGAAGCTCATGGAATTATTCTATCTCTGAGAAACATGGATGGTTTGGATAAAATTAAAGGCTTTAGTGGGGCTCAAAACTGCACTCTGCAACACAGTGACAACTTGAGGCTTCTCAGTAAATTGTGTCATGATTGTAAGGAAGCACCTATGGACAAAGAGGCATGGGAAGTTAGGAAATGGAATATCTTTGCCCTGTGTTGACAGAGGGCAAAAATGATGGGGGATACTACTAAGGATCTCATGACAGGCTGAGACATCATATGATGTGAAGTTTTGATGAAGCCAGTGGAAACTGGTGGAGCTGTGCATTGAAGGCATGTCTCACTCACCAGTGTCCATGTGTCATGTGGCAGATCTCTGAGACTTTTAAAATGTAGAGTGTTCTCCTCCTTTGGTTCTTTTTCTCTGTTTCAAGCACGCTCCCTTTCTCTCTCTCATGTGGCTTCAGTTTTGATTTTCTTTTTAAAATGAACTTCTTCTTTTGCTTAACAGTGAATATTTGATTAACAGCTGCTCAAATATTCTCCAACTTCCACTCCAGGTATGGAGTTTTTGATGTTGCCTTTGGTTTTGTTTAATGGCTTTGTTTTGGTTTTGGGGTTGGTTTTTTGTTTTGTTTTGTTTTTGTCTTGGTTTGATTTGGTTTGGGTTTTTTTTTTTTTTTTTTGGTTTGTTTTATTTTTGCATGTTTGGTTTGTTTTGTTTTGGTTAGTTGTTTTTTGTCTTTTTTTTTTGTTGTTGTTGTTGTTGTTGTTGCATCTTTCACACCAGCTTTTTAATTTGGGAGTTTTTATCACTGCTGCTTTTTGCAATTCTCACTGGCATCACTGTTTTAATTTTTCCTATTTCATTTTGCTTTCCATGCTGTGTTTCATTCAGTAGTGAGAGGGGAGATTGGCAGGTATTTTGTGCCAAAATTTGAAGGGTTGGAAACAAAGGGTTTTACAGAAGCGGATAGAATTATTTATTGTGGGGGAAAAAAATCTCAGTGATCTTTTAAAATTAATTGAAATACCTTCAGTACTGGAAACACAAATATCACAACCTTGTGGAAGAGCTTAGCCTAAAGCAGGCTGATGCCAATAGAGGGATCACAAGTGACTTATAGTCAATTGGCATTAAAGCTGATTGAAATCTGTGACACTTCTGTGAAAAAGATGCCCCTCTCTCTGGGATTAACTAGCCTTAGTTTATATTTACAGTGTGAATGCAGCTGCTGTTGCCATAGGATATGATTGCCTTTCATATTCTGCGATGTACTGTGTCATGTACTGTACTATATTATGTAGTATGGTTTTAAAGATTTTTCTGTTTTCCATTTTCCAGTTAAGAACTGAGGCATGCACTGCTTCTATGGCTTGCTCGGGGTAAGATGTGGATGTCTGTTTCAGAGAAAGAACTTGAATTTCAAGCTTGTGAGTCAGTGCCTTAGCACTCAAAAAGTTGCTACTCTCTGACACCTGTCTAGTAATCAAAGACCAAAAAAGTGAAGGGTAAAATATCTATGGTATACTGAACTTTATACTGAATAAGAAAGAGAGGGAAAGAATTAACCTAAAAAAGCCCATCCCCTAAAATGTTCTTATACTATTGAAACTGGGCCACTTGGGCACCCAGGGATTCAAGATTCATGGATTTAGGACAGCAAACATGAAGGTGCTTGGTTGTATATCCCCATAGCTGAACAGCTCACCAGGGATACAGGAGTCAGAGATCTGCTCATTTCGCTGTTCATGCATTTTATATTAGAAAGTTGTCAGGTAAAGAAAAAGAAAGGAAGAATAATGGAAATTAAATCACCCCCTCCTCCCCCTGAAATAGGCTTAAGTTAAATTTTAGGCATAAATATAAAGTTTATTCTGTGTTATTCTCATGGAACGTAGATAATCTAAAACTGCTTGAATGAGATATTGCAGGCATGCCCAGCAAAAATGCCAAGAACATGATGTGCTATGAACCCATAAAATAGATAAACTTGAACAATTTCTGCATTTTTAGTTGTTTATGCAAATATTTTCTTTTTTATTTGTTTTAAAGAATGCTATTTGTTCTTGCTGAGCATAAAAAAAATTCAGTTATATAATCTAGATGACAACTGTCTGCAGTTTACCATGTGCCCCTGAGCATGATGAATAATGGGTGCAAAAAGAAAATATGGTCAGCAATAATATTGTCTCTCTAATTAACATCATATCAATATGAGAACACTTCGGCATGTGCCTTCATGGACACGATACCCAGAGAACTGTAGTGTTATAGGGAAGAAATGTTACAGCTTTGAATTCCACTGTCTTATGATAAAATATTTGTAGAATAAAACTGAATTGGTTGAAAGCCTTTTCCCTTTCTTTCCACTGTCTTCTATATCCATGTATAAATGTAAGGTGTTTTTTTCTATTTTATTGTGGTTACGCCTTTAACAATTTTCAGCAAATATTCCTTTGCCAGTATTCTTGACAAGTTTTATTCCTACACTTCAACATCCTCCTCCACTTAGGGGTAGAATAATGTCAGTCATCCTGCTCTAAAAAATAAATACGGAAAATGTAATTTCTTTTCTTATTTTTTCCTTTGGCAACATGCTTTTCTCCACTTTTACTGTGGAAAAAATGCTTTTTTTGAGTATGGCCCTTTTTGGGAAGATTTTACAAAGAATACAGCATTATGGATTTTAAGATTTAGAAAAGGAACAGCATCATCTTGATGGACACAGTGAAATTTTAAGCAGTAACTTGAGTAGATGTGCCTCATTTACATGATCCTGTGATTTTAAAGGTTGCAAAATATTTCTTAATGTCTGTTTCAAGACTAGTAAATAGTATCATCAAATCATAGAATTGCTTATGTTGGAAAGACCTTAAAGATTAGCGAATTCAACCATTAACGTAACACCCCCAAATGCACCACTAAACCACATGCTTAATCATGAAATCCACATGCCTTTTAAATACCTCCAGGGTTGATGATTCCACCATTTCCCTGGGTAGCCTGTTCCAATGCTTGGCAACCCTTACAGTGAAGAAATGTTTCCTAATACCAAATCTAAACCACCAATGGACCACCTTGAGGCTGTTCCCTCTTGTGCTATCACTTATCCATTGTTATCTGGGAGAAGAGACCAACTCTCACCTCACTGCAACCTCCTTTAAGGTAGTTGTTGAGAGCCACAAAACAAAAATAAAGAAAAGAGCAAAATTCTGTTATCTAGCTCAGAGAACAAGCAGTATGTCACAGTTCACATTCATGCTGACTAGATGGTCCTAAAGGCAAGATGACCAGTGTCTTGCAGTTTGCGGCCTGTCTCTTTTCCTAGATGACCCCTGAACTACACCACAGGATTTTCTTGACAGCAGTAGTTGCCTTAAAACTGTCAAGGACTGTGCCTCTAAACATGCTGACTGTGCCCTACTCCTGTTTAGTTTATGAAGATGGATGAATCTTTGATTTTTATAGTTCAGTGACACTGTAAGAAGGGACACTGAATACCGAGAAATGAGCTACATCTATTACTACAGTTTTCTGCCCACAACATTGAACCTCAGCAGTATCCTGCTTCCACAGTGGTTCATATTTGGGGATTATAAACCCAGAGAATTATAAACACCAGGAATTATAAATCCCAGGAGATGATGAAGCCCTGGGATTAAGCATGGATTTCCAGAACTCAAAGTTTGTAGATGCAAACTCAACTGGGGACAAAGCCCAACAGGGAGACTTGCTTAACAGGGCAAAACAAACATGGCTGATTCTAGGATACCACATGTTTTTGAAAAGTCTTTATGAAAAAAAATGCTCATATCTGAAGTATTAAAGCTAATATTCTTATTATGCATTGCCTGATAATTCTGTATGTATTGAGAGGTCCAATTACAAGAGTCATTATTAAAAAGCAGAGCTTTTGTCCTCAAGCCACATATGTGCATGCAACTTGTGTTTTAACTTGGCAGAAGGCTTCAATGGGTGAAAACCAGTGAGGAGGAATTAGATACCTATCTATCACCTGTATTGTTTTGTTTTGTTTTGAAAGGGGGAAATATTCAATTTAAGACATTGAGATGCTTTCTCTAATCTAACTGTATTCTTTTATGGAGTGCTATTTCTTTTCAGAGGTATCCCAATTTTCTTAGTTTTCCAGTCTTATGTTATAAAAGACATCAACGACATATCTTTCTAAATATTCCTATGTACTATGTATGCTCCTAAAATATTAATGTCTAGTAAAATCCTTATTACAAAGTGGAGGGATTAATTTCTGTGCATAAATGCAAATGCATGTTGATATAGAAACACACTACGTGTCTTCCTTCCCTCCTACTTCCTTCCCTCCTTCCTGCCTTTCTTCCTTTGTTCCTTTGCAAGTAACTGCTTGCAGATTGCTATTGTCTTTTACCATCCAAGAGGGATATAAATCATTTTGAGGTTGAAGTTATTTTCAGGAAAATGCTCAGGTCTTTTCATATTGAAAAATGATTGATTTAATCAGAGATATGAAACTTCTTGTACCCGTCCATGGAGTCTAAGAATTTGACTGCCCTTATGTTGTCACTGCAAAATAGAAGCAGCAATACATATGCTTCTGCAAAAGACATTCCTTCAGTTTTGCTTTCTTACTGCTGAAGCAGCTTGAATGGCACAGCATAGGTTCAGATACTGAGGATACACAGCTGAGAGAAGTGTACTGTTAATTTTATCATCTCAGAGGGAACCAGGCCTGAAATAGGTTATTCCAATTTGGTATTGTTGCAGAGAATTCGTCTGGGGCTGGCCTCAGTGTCTGCTTGGAGCACTCAGACGTCATCTTTGAAGCTAGCTGAGGGACTATACTGTCATCCCAAAGGAAGCAGAGTGGATTTGTTCCATTAGTGTATTTGTGCTCACTTTTATTCTGAATGTGATAGAGTCAAATGAGGCAAGCTCAGGAGCTTTACAAGCTCTTTGACATGGTGTGGCTCTTAAGTTTAACTAAAATCATATTTACATAAGCGTGCTTGGTTTGATCCAGCAAACATTGTATATTCATATTGTGATTGAAAACACAGACAGTCTGACTGCTTCTGTAGAAGTGACATGATACTCTGGCTGTAATATAAATTATCTAACTCAATCCCAATATGTAGTTCCTAGAAATATCTCATTATTGATACACACATAACCCTTTCTTCTTTTCTGACCAAACTCTTCCTGAAGTGAGATATTTTTCCAAACTAGCATAAAGTTCCTCTGAGAAATAGTTATAGAACCTTCCAAATGAAGTCAAAACAGGAGCCTGTGCAACTAAGTAGTGTTATTCCACTCCCCACAACTGGAAATCATTGCCTTCTTTGCTCTGTCCCTGTGGTGTCTCTGGACTAGAAACATCTAAGGTGAAAAAGAAAGATATTTTTGTTGTTGCAGTTGTTGTCTTTAAGAAAGAAAACAACAAAACAAACAAACAAACAAAAAAAACCAAAAAACCCCAAACCAAACCAAACAGAAACAAACAAACAAACCCAAAAAACCACCTCACCCCCACACCCCACCACACCCTGCTCCCTGCACTATGATTCCAGATTTGAGCAGACTGGCATTATGCTAGATTGAAATCTTCCTAATAATTTAATTTGAGGGACATCAAATGGGTTAATAAAAGTTTTGTCCTTATGACATGGAAACAAGTTCACACTCAGCAATTGCTGTGTGAACAGGAACAGGTTTATTCGTGCAGTAAGATACAAATCTTAAAATGCTGCTTTGTTTAATTAAAAAAAAAAGTTTACTTTTCTAATAAAAACAAAATTGAATTAATCCTCCTGGTTCCTTTCTGAGACAGTAGTAGTGATAAGTCATAACTGCTACTGAACATGTATCTAAAAGCAAATTTCTGTCAGTGCTTTAGTATCTCAGTCATCACAGAATTTCTAGGTTCATAAAGAAGGAAAGGCTACATGCTGCTCTCCTTGAGTCAATGACAACTTTGCATTGATTTTGAAGGAAGAAAGATGAAGCCCACATGCAAGATCTCGGATTTTACGTTCTAGTTATCAATGATAAATATTGACTTCTTTCATTGCAAGTACTAAAGATTATTTTCTCCATTTTACAAGTGACAAAAATCAAAGCTGAGAGGTTAAATGCCTTGTGTTCAGCCATAGGTAAAGAACATGGAAGAACTAAGAAGCTCAGAGAGATCTTGACAATGAGCTCTGAACTGAATCTTGCAGAAATTTGGCAGTTATGGGAGGCAGCAGACGAGACAGGAGTCACGTACTGACTGGAGGGCCAGGGAAATGCAGAGAGTTGCTCAGGGCATTAAGTTAAGCATGGGCTAAAAAAAAAAACTAAGAAAAATTTCCAGGCATAGATATGTAGTACATGCTGCTCCTAATGGAGGTATGGGGGAGTCACTTGGAAGTCAGGAATTTAGGGGTGTGGGACCCCAGGCTGGGGACCCTGATCTTTGTGCTCACTGCCTGAGGAGGTTTGACAAGGTCTCAGACTGCTTCACTGATACTGTGGGAAGTAAAATTGCAATGTGCAGATACAGGAGTGCCAAGTCTGGTATACTTTATTTGGAGAGGCTGAGATTGATTTAGCCAGGTTTCTCTAGATTACAAAGTAAGAGAAGGAGCTGAATGTGCAGGCTAGAAGCCCTTTTAACCTTAGAACATGAAACCTTCTGCACTGATCAGCTTTTCCAAAAGCCCTTTCAATGGGAAAAAAAAATTCTTTAGTATTAAATGATTTAACTGGCATGATGCACAGCACAAGAATAGGATTTTGTTAGCTTTTTGCTGAGAAGAGTTTTGCTGTCTGGAGTTTCTGCAGAGGGGAAAAGAGGAAGAAAATAACAGCTATAGGGGGTGCATGTTGCACAAGCTGGATTGCTATATTGTGTTTCAGTTTTCTCATTTTCTTTCATAAGAATTATAATTTACAGTAAAAAAATATCTCTCACATTAAAATAGGTGTTAAGGATTATTACTAAAGAAATAGAAAGAACATAGAGTATTTTCCTGGTATTCCCCATTATATGTGTAGTAGCTTCCCTGTTACCTAGGAGAGGAAGCAGTGTTAGGTATAGAAATTAGAAGGAGATGGGAAATGCCTATAATTGGTCCCTAACTGATTGTGGAAAGAGATGTTGCAAACAAGAAAAATATTCGTTAGGCAATGGTTTTGCATCTTAATTATTAGAGAAAAGGGAAAAAAATCCCAAACCAAATGAATTGCAATTATTTTGAAAAAAAGTCTGAGTGTATAGTGATCAGCCATAAAAAGTGTAATATGCATTTCATTTAAATATGTATCAATGCATAACTACTTATAAATTCTCAGTAACACTTACTATTACTGGGCTGCTGTGGACTTATGTTAAATAGATATACTTGCATTTAAATGCTGATCTCAACTTTCCACAAGGGACCAGTAAAAAGTCTTTCAGTAGAAAAGGCTGGGATCAGCAAAACATGAAATCATTATAGCTGCAGACTTTCTAGACCTGCTTTGTATTAAGCTTTTGAAAGGGACATTTGTTTAAGGATAAGATAGCTCTATCTTGCCTTGAATGTTTAATCTTATTCTATGGCAGAACCCCTGTATTCTCACAGCAAGGGCAGGGAACAAGGACTGAGGCACAGACCTGTCCACCCCCTCCAAACCGACGCATGAGAAGTCCTGATGCAATCTGACTCTTAAAGGATGTCTACAGTAGGCAACCTGGAAGTCTTTGTTTTGATTCCATCATTCTTTACATCATCATTTATCAGAACATACCTGTGAAGATTTACCTGGGTGAGTGCCATAGGGGATATAGCAACATTTTCCTCCTTCATTTCCCTTACTACAAGCAAAGTTAAGGTCACAACTCCACTGCCATGGAGCGTGACTTTTTCACCCTGACAGGTTCCTGTTGAATTCTACCAAATATTTAGTCATACAATGGTGTTGCCATTTCCCTATGGAAGCAGAGTGAGCGACTAGAATGAAGTGACCTGCATTTTTTTTTTAATGGAAAAAATTAAGGTACTCATGTTTATGGTAGATTTTACTTTTTTTCTATAATCTGGAGTTTTATTGATATATTACAAATGAATATAGAAGGATCCCATACCAGTGTAATCCTGTGAAAATTTGAATGAAAAATTGTAGATTATCCGACCTTTACCTGCAAATTGATTTATCCTTCAGCTGCACTCAAGTCATTAGGATTATTTCAGACTTGGGTAATCCCTAAAGTCTGCAACCTGTAGAAGACAGGAACAGTGCTATAAAGAGATGGTTGGTAAGGTGATTTGCATTTGGATTTGTGGAAGTAAAAAACATTCAGAAAAGCTGTAGTATGGTAGTAAATATTGTTTAGAAAGACCTTTATTCCCCCCGGCATATATTTTTTGTGCTAAAAAATGCTTTGTCCTGGCTTCTTGCTGCACCAGCTTTCACCTGACAAAAGATAACTCCTCATTCTTTTCCCACTTCTTCATGATTCTTGAAGAGGTAGCACCTCCCAAGGCACTTCTTTTATACGTCTATTCTTCATCTTTTCATACTCCTTTTTGCCTTAAGTATTAATTTATTTTAAATGGGGATTTTTTTCTAGGTAGCTTACCAAATTCACCCATTCACTACTTAAAAAAATTATGTAAAAACCATAGTAGTCACCATGACTTCATAAGCAAGCTGATTCTTGCTCTATTCTTCTGAAATATGAGTGAATAGATGTCTTCTGAAGTAAGAACTATGAATAATAACAACAGATACACTGGAAGGATGCTATAAAAAGTCGCTGCATATGTGTGTACAGATTTCACAGAAAGGGTCAATAATCTTAAAACAGCCATATACAAGGACTGTGATTTGTTCATATGCTAAACAAAACTAAGAATTCAAGATATTGAGAGGATGAGAGCTGAACTTAAGTGCAGTTGTCTTTTCGATAGCTGCACGTACCAAAAATAGCAACATAGAAGTTGATTGTTTAAGCTCCTCAGAGATGCATGCATCTGAGTCTATAATTTGGCATCTGGGATATAGAAACAGTTGTCACCCAAAGATTTGCTTATAATCCAATGATAGATGGCATAAGAAGTGTCTGTTCCTAGAAGTGAAGGGTGGTCAAGGAAACAAGCTTTGAAATCCTTATTCTGTTCCCCTTTTTTACACTAACTATGTTTCTACTGAGTATTCATACACCTGATGGATGGCAAACAACAACATTGTGACAGAAAGTGCTCTGCTTGGTAATCCAAGTGCTTAAAGGTAGATCACATCTCCTGAGCTGCTGAATTTTAGCTTTGTGTAGGTGGAATGTAGCCAAACAATGTCCGTATAGTTTGTGCACTAGTATATAATTAGCCAAGTACTTAAGCTTTCCTTTTTGTTGTTGATCTTTTACGTGTGATAGCTCATGTTCTGTACATAAAAATGAGACAAAGTGCTCTCTCCAATTCTTTCAGAGTATTTCCATTTATAGAGATGTCAGAGAGCTTTGTTTTGTTATAATTCTAGGGAACATGAATGTCTGAGCTTTGAACTGATTAACATCTTGTGCATGCAAATCTAACACAAAAGAATCTATTTACAGCTTGACTTCACAGCAGATTTGCTACCATATTAGCAAACACCTTTAAGTTGTTTGAAAAAGTGATGATTTGTTATTTCCTTTAGGCTGTGTATCTCTCACTTATATATGGCTGGTTTTTTCTCTCTTTTAATGACATCTCCATTACCAGCATCACCAAACAAAAAAAACCAAAAAACCAAACACAAACTTTTAATAGTAGCTCGCTAGGTTGATGGATAATATTCATTAAATAATTTAAGATGTGGCATGGAAACTTCCTCTTTCAGTCTATCTGTGGTTATCTTCAAAGTTTTACAGATGGCTGCAAGACAACCCATAGAATCTTCATGCAAATTAGAACTTCAGTGTGACTGTGACAGTATGAAGAAAGTGTGCAACTAAATGCATCAGAATAAATTAGTAAAGAAATCTGTTTTAAACGGTTTAAAAAACAAATTTCTGTTTAGCTGTCTCTGCTATACACATATATTATCAATTTAATATTGAATCAATTCAATTTCTGCTGTGGACATAAAAATTGATGTGTATTCATTAGTGATAGACACCAATAAAAGGAAAGCTGAATGATCATTCAGACTATTTTACAATCTCATGCCTAGGAGTGGTTATTTTGGGTCAAGGATATTGTGAAGGAGAGGGCAAGTAAGGACAAACAAGAAAGCTTGTTCATTTGCTCCTCTGTTGTGCCTGTTCTAAATTTGGCTGTTTTCAGGGAATTCAATCCTAGCATGTTTAAAAGCAGTGCTGAATGAACAAAGGCTTGTCTGGAAAAAAGGGACCCGATTCTCAGTTGATGTGAGTTATCACAGTTGCACTTATATCAATTAAGCTATCAATTAAGGGTTAGTATATACAATAGTCTAGAAAATACACATATACATATTCAATGTATGTATATCTTTATTGTAAGATATTAATGAAGAGGAAGGCAGAATAAAAGAAATGTTTACATTTTTAGTGGGCATGGAGAGTAAACCTACTCAAAGGTAATACAAATATATTTTTGTAGTTAAATGTAGACAATGAAATGCAAAAATAAACACTGGTAAATGTAAAATAATAAAGTTGTGACTTAGTAGAGATTTCACAGTAGAATGCTTACACAAAAGAAAGATTAATTTTAAGATTCCACTCATAATTTTAAGAGCCTTATGTCTTGGAGATGGATTCTGTTGCATTAGATATTATCCAAGTACTGTTAAGGCCACACCTGAATTACTGTATCAAGTTCTGTTCTCCCCAGTAGAAGAGAGGAATGTTCATAGAGTCCAGTGATGGACCACTAAGATGCTTAGGGGATTTGAGCATCTCTCCAGTGATGCAAAGGCAGAGAGTTCTGGAACTGTTCAAAAAAAAAAAAAAAAAAAGAGAAAAGAAGGCTTGTGGGGATCATACCAATGTATATGAATGCCTAAAAGGGATTGAGCAAAGGAGAGCAATACACTATTTTTAGTGGTGACAGAGCAAGAGGCAAGGGCACAAACTGAAACAAGGGAGGTTCCTCCTGAATATGGGGAATTTTTTTTTCACTGTGAGGGTGACCAAGCACAGGGGCAGGTTGTCCAGGGAGACTGGAAGTCTCCATCCTTTCAGATATTCAAAACCCATCAGCATTTCATTCAAAGTAACCAGTTCTGTGTGTCCCTGCTTGACCATGGAGGGGTTGGTTTAAATGGACTCTCAAAGTCTCTTCCATCCTCAACCATTCTGTGGTTCTGAGAAACCAGGCTGCTAACTGGGGAATTTTTGAAAGTTTGAAGCTTGATTATGGTACTGGACTTTTGCAACAGTGAAATGAGGACTATTTTAGGCATCCATTTTAATTTATCTATTAGAAGACTAAAAACTCAAGGAAAATAAATTATTGTCTTATGCTAATGTGAGAATTAGTTGTAGCCATGATATTTTATGAAAAATCCTCTGCTAGGATTTTTCCTGTCCTGAGGAGCTGAGACCCTCAGGAAAGAAATGTAAACAATAACTATCTGCTGCTGTGGAATGCCATAGGTGCATCTTTCATTGGTCCATGTGGATTGTTTTCAATCAGTGACCAATCACAGCCACCTGTGCCAGGGCTGTGAGCAGTCACAGGATTTTTGTTATTCATTCCAATTCTATTCTTGTCTTTGTAGCCTTCTGATCTTCTTCTCTCTGTTCTTTTAGTATAGTTGTAATGTAGCATTTTAATATAATATATAACATAATAAATCAGCCTTCTGATGAAAATGGAGTCAAGCCTCGTGTCCTCACACAAGGGGTCTCAGCCGAAACAAGAATTAGTCTTATACTTTATGTTAGTGGAACTTATATTTGTGCATATAGAGTGTAAAGAATGTAGCTGAACTAACTAACATGCTAATTCCTCTTAATGGCAGAAGAAACAAAACTAATGAAAATGAGGTTTCACTGAATTAAAAAAATTCCAAGACTGAGGGGAGCCAGTGTTTATAAGAAGGATGTGAAATAACCAAACCTAAAATTGAAGCTAGTGCTTGGATGTGAACCTTACCATTTCTCTTTCATAAGTGGTCTATTTTCAGTAGATTACGATATTTAGACCATTCTATGCTAATAAGAAGCTATAAAAACATTGCGTATACACACACGCACACATTACTGTTACCCATGAAGTACCTTAAAGTACAACAAAGCATGAAGAGTAGGGTGGAAGGAGCAATCAGAGGGAGAAAAAGCTTCTGTGAGAGGCTTTCATCACAGCTTTTTCAGGTAGCTCTTGAACAGACTGAATATGGAAGGGAAGAGCAGGTGTTCATCTGAAATAAGGTCACCAACGAATAGAATACCAGACACAGTTTGCTAAAATTGGGTCTGACTCATTTTGGAACAGTATGAAGCATTTTTTCTAAAGAGGACCAGTTCTCAAAAGGATTTTTTTTTCTCCAAAGAGCTGGTTGGTCAGTCCGCTTTTAGAACATCATATGAAGGGCCGAGTTGCTGAGAAGTGTTGTTACTAAGCCATTCAAGCTTTCATTGTAGAACCTTTGCTCTTCTTGTCTTCGCGAAAGTAGTGAAGGTTAGCTAGTACGGTAAAATGATGCTCATGTATTTTGTCTTTTCAGTTATCTTATATTCTTTTCTGACACTCTTCAATCTATTGAATGCCTACAGAGCATAATAAACGTAGCAAAATACAGTATTTTCAAAATATAATGGAACTGTGATTAGTACAATAAATGCTGAAAGCACTGAAACCCAGTAAATTATATCAAATCTTCAAGAAAAATCCAAATGAAGACTTCCTGGTTGTTTACAAAATGTAACCCTGCTTTTATTGGCATACACAAGCACAATGCTAAACAATTTTAAACAAGAACAGACCTTAGCTATCAGAGATATAACAAAGAATAATATATTAGGCAGCCTTATAAAAGATAATTTATTCTCTGTTCCTATCTGAAAAATATGGCTATTAATCAGTCAGACATTGTGTGTTACCTAAACATTGAATTAAGTCAATCAACAATTTATTAGGAGGGTTTTGGTGTTCCAAGTAAACAAAAAGTTTCCTTTGTGGTCCTCCTTCTGAATTCCTGTCATTCCTGTCTGCTGATGTCCTTTGCCAGCCTCTCATTCTTAATTTTTGCTCTCAATAGCATCCCTCAAGACGCTTGGTTTATTGAAGCCTGGTTAAGCTCAAATAGCTGTGTCTCATGTTGACCTGGCTTTTTTTTTTTTAATTTTTTTTTTTAAGTTCTTGAAGTCACAGTTTTAATTTTTGAAATTTCTCTATCACAAAAACTGACTATTGTTTTTTTGCACAGCAAAATCTAATGGAGCACTACAAAACAAAGGAGATAGCCTTTTTCGTATGCTCCTATTTGATTTGGAAATGTTAGATGATGTGTTGGACAGCTCTTTAAAAATCTTTAAGATATGACTGGTATCACCTTTATTGACTTCTAGGTAGTCATATTTTATTACTTGTTTCAAAATGGAAAAAGATCTCCTTTGTAGGATCAGAACTGGAACAGTGAAGATTAAGAAAACCCATGTCTCTGCATTATTCTGCAAATCCTAATTAAAATAAATTATTTTAAAAAGCAAATTACTAACTTTTCTAGTATCTTGTAATATTTTTCATTGAGACCATTTTTACATTTCAATTTTAGATTAACTTACTTTTTACCCTCAATTTCAATGGCTTTTAAAGCAGGTAAATTAGCTGTTAATACAGTTATGCTGTATCCAGGAATATTCTCAGTTCTGTTGCTGCTTGTTCAGTTACTGATAAATTATAGAGGGGATCATCCCAAGTATGATGTCTTTTTTGTCTGATGAGAAAATGCAGCTGCATGGTTCACACTCAGATACGATTAATATTTCTATACTCTGCTGGGGAATTTTCTTGCTGGCATGTTGAAGAAATCTGTTGAGTTTATGTTAAAGTCATTCATAAAGTTGGTGATGAGATTACTGATGATGGCCATTTTCAAGATTAACTTGTCATACAAAATACTAGAAATTGTTCTTATTAAGGATGACAGTACATTTCCAGTTATTTGAATACCTAAAATGTTCTGTCTAAATTAAAATTCCTAACCTATTCCTACCTGAACTGATAATTAGTAAAATTCTTTATAAATTCCATTATCTATGGGAACCAATAAATAGCAAACCAACAATTCATTACTTTTCTTTTAAAATACAAATATGGGGGAAAATGGGAAGATATAACATTTTACTATTTGAATTTGCCTTTAAGAAGGTTTACTCAGGAGATGAACCTGGACTTGTCAAAAATCTTTTCTCTCTCAAGGAATTAACTTAGAACCTAAAAATATATTAATTTGAAAGAAGGGTAAAATCCTAGCACATTGCAACAAATTATTAGGCTGCTTTGGCTTCAGAGGTTATCACTAATCTATGGTGGTTGTCTAAAGAAAAAAATCCTGAGAAACATGAATGTAAATGCTCCTAATTCATTTACACTGTGATGACAACTAAATCTGAAATAATCTTGCTGTTCCTATTATTTTCTTCACATACATATTCTGTACTTTGCCAATTCCACTAAGTGTCTTTGTTTTTAGGAGTGGATCTTCATGGTTTGAGATATTTTCTGAAAAATCTCAAGGAGCTTTATTACCAACATGCTATAAAATTTCAAGCATGATTTAGCATTTTCAATTGTTCTATTTATCTTTGCCTCTCTATTTCAGTTGGTCATGTCCTCAGTCTCCATTCTCTGACAAGTCTATGGACTTTGGTTTCTATCTGGAGATATGGTTTGTTTAGTTAGCAAAAGCACTCAGCTGTATGCCTGAAGCTGTGGTTATTATTTAGAACTAACAATGTTGAAAATGCAGTGCTTGTTTTTTCAGTACTTATTTTGGTTCTGTTTGAAGGCACTGGGCCAAAGTCACAAACAATATGAAAAGCTATAATTCTATTGATGTTGGTATATTCAATCCTCTAATTCTGAGGTTAGATTGGCCCATTGCCTATGCATTTCAACTTTCAGAGGGTCTGATACCAGAGCAATGGACACAAAATGCATTTGCCTGTCAGTCTTTTTCAATTGCTCAGCAGTCGGTATGGTATATTCTCTATAGCTGTAATTATAGTTCTCAAGGGATAGTCAAGACACAGAGCTTTCATTTCAGACAATGCTTGTTGCCTCAGGAGGGAACAATAAACATGCAGATATTCTTATGCAGCCACTGGCACTCACAATAGCTGTTCTTAGATGTATGGGATCATAATGCTGATGAATTGTATGGTTTGTTGTACATTTTTTTTAATATAGTTGCCAGCACTCTCAAACTGCAAATGAGTCCAAAGGCTGAATTAATTTATAAACTTCATCTAAGCTAGTATCAATAGCCCAGTGAAATAGTAGAGTTGCATAGTAAGTTTAAAAATATTCATAGACTGCACAATTAATTTCAAAGTTATCCTTATCTGCCTGGTAGAAAAACACTTTTAGATTGGTAGGCCTAAACTGAAGATGAGAGATGGAGTCTGCTGAGGTTTCCCTTCTCTTGCATCAGAACTTGAACACACATAGGGAAAAGTATAGGCACCGAAATGGCCCTCTGGTGCTGTCCTACACTCTCCTTGAGAGTGTAGGCAATTTTGCGTACAATTGACGAGGAGCAAGTGCTGGAACATCTTGGCACAAAGGATCACAGGCTCTGCTCTCATCAAACACAGCTGAGTACAGAAACAAAGACTGCTGTTAAAGGAATCACTGTGCTATAGGAGGCTCGCATGCAGGCAAGGTGGGCCTGGATGCTCAGTCTTGGGTGCCAGTCCATCCACTCACTGGCTACTGCAGATAAGACCTGAGTAGCAGAATGAGCTACCCTCTCCCTCCCCCTCTGCATGAGACAGGATGACCTGGCTACAGGAATCAGAGATGGAAATGGAAATGGTCTGTCATTCCTTGTCATAAACAACGGCTGTTCAGAAGAAATTGAAAAAGGTTCTAAAGTGGAGGCAAAAGTGCATTCCTATTATAAATGTCATTTATTTAAATACCAGGATCACTGAAAGGGTATTTTATTCATTTTCTTGCTTTTGAAAAATTGAAGGAATATGTCAGAGAGTTACACCTCAATGATCACAGTACAGAATGCAAGGAAACAACAGGTCAACTGGCAGTTGTCGGTTTTCCCATTACATTATACATCAGAGAATTAAGCTCTCAGTGATTTACCATTTGTGCTGTTTAATTCTTTCATCCAGTTTTTAAAAATTTAATTAAAAATAGTATTGAAACTCACAAATACTTAATTCTGTCAGAATGTAAGTAAATCGACATAATTAATAATTAATTTTTATGCCTTCTTGTTGTGAAGGTACTTTGAATACTGTTGCTAAGACTTTTTTTTTGGCCACTATAATGGTTATCAGTACAATAGATTATTTTTCCAGTACCTTTTGTTTAAGATTTTGTTATTTTAATAAAGGTAAGAAACTGAGGGGCTGATTATTTTTGTTGTCGTTGCTAGAGGTTACTAAATGAATGACTGCTTTTAAAGTTGTGTTTGAATAGGTTTGGACATATTTCACAGGAGTCTGTACCTTTTCCATTCACAAAATTCCCACAGAAATAGTGATCCTCGTGACTTCAACACCTTAAAAATACTTGAATGACTTTGTTTTCAGATGTTACTGTGATCAGCCAAGCTTCTGTGTGACTAGAGAGAAGGAAGAGTGAAAGGTCTCTTGCATCTTTTCTTTGAAGCTATACATCTTCGTCTTCATGTGACTTTATGTGTATATCTTTGTGTTCAGGGCAGAAATAGTTTTAGAATGAATGCAAGCTGGAAAAGAAAAGAGGGATTGTCTGGGGGCCCCCACATGGCCTACATTTATAAAAATGATGATGAAAATGAGGGCAGATGTGAAAAAAGGTTCAGGTATTTTTAGGGACACATATTTGCGCCACTCACTCACTCACTCACTCACTCACTCACTCACTCACTCCTCCTGTAGATAACTGAACGAAAGGGTAGATGATTAGGTTCTGAATACTCAGTATTGCAGTTCTTCCACTGTAAACTTTCACGTGGGAGTAGTCCACTGTTCTTCCACTCAGGAAAGAGGGAAATGAAACGAAAAGGTTTGCTGTGAAAAAATACTGCTGCATTAAACATCCTTTGAAAGTTGAGCTTTGCAACAGGAGATGTGCACCAGAGCTGAAAGACAAGGGAGATCAAATTAGGGACCACAAAAAAGAAGTATAAATACCTTTATTCAATATTCATTTGCCTTATCTAAACTCAGAAGCTAAAAGTAACCCAATCTTGTTTACCAGAAACTTGTGGATTTCAGGTGAATTTTCCCAAATTGTGATGTATTTTTAACCATTGAGAAGAGGTTTTTAGCTAATAAGAGAATGATAGCTTTTCTTCTCAAGATCTTATGTGCACATCAGGGTAAGTCACAGGAGGATACATGTGCTCTGGTATAGAAACTAGGGTTATTACACTAATTGTTTATGAGTTGGTCAGAGTAATCAGAAGAACATCTTATGTTTTTTAAATGAAGAAGACTGCCAATTAGTTTTTTTTTTTTTAATTGTTTCAGAGTCGAATAATTAAATAAGGAAATAATTGAATAAATTTTGTGTTTATCTCTATTTTACCACTAGCCAGCCATCAGATAATTGCCTCTTGTCAAAAAAAGAAGTGGAGTGATTTTTAGGATTTAAATTCTTTTATGGGACTTAAACTAGTTATGATTGATAATGTGCCTGAAAGGTTTGGGAGTCTTATTGAACATTATTTGAAGTTTCTCAGAATTACTTTGCAAAATACTTATCCTTTATTTTTGAATAACCAATTTAAAATACCTGATAAGAAAAATGGAAAAAAAACCATTTAAATTCAATGGAATTTTAACATTTTGGTAAATTCAGTTTTGATTATGAATGTATGCAATGTTTTAATTAATTTTGAAAATTAAATTAACATTTGAAATTATACTGTGAACACATAATTTAAATAACACCATACCCAAAGTAGTTGCCTAGTCCTCGGCTTTAGAGGGAAGTTTGGGTTTGTTGGATTCATTTTCAGCTCTCCCTCACGGATTACTGAATGTTTCTGTGCTGTAAAACTGTTTTTTCCTGCACCTCTCCAAAATGTACTCTTGGGCCAGTTTCAGGGAGCATGCATAACTAACTTCCATTACTTCAGTGCAAATAAAATAAACTGCTGGAGTCTTTCTTCCCTCAAGTCAACAGCTGTGCAACTGCATGCCTCCTCCTTTTATTCATCTGGTTGTACATATTGCTTTACCCAGAAAAACTGCTTTATATGCTTATCTTCTCAATATAGTTTTTTGCTTTGTCTTCCTGAGTCTTAAGCCATATATATTTTTCTTCTTCAGAAACCATCTTCCAGAGAGAACTAGAACTAAACCTTTTTAGGACTGCACCTTTCAAAATGACCCACTGCAGACAGACTCAGTGACTTTAATTTGCTTTTACCTTCCCTCAGCAAAACAGAGATCACAATTCAGTCATCTGCTGGCAAGAAAAACAAATAGTGACAACATCAAGCACTCTGGACTTCTCACAGAGCATTCAGAGTATAAAAATAACCATGTTCATATTTGTTTATTTTGCCTTTTGGTTTTAGAACAGTTTAAGCCTACCTGAGTGATATTTTCAAATGCTCTCTTGCAACTAGGGATCAACATGTATATTTTATTTACAAGCCACATGGCCTTTTTCCTCAAAATGCTCATGCATTCTTCTATGCTCCAAAAAGCACAGAAGAGACTACAAAATATATGATAAATCCTGATAGCAAATACAAAATGTGCAACTTGCCTTGGACTGACTATTCCTTCCTTTTATTTGGGATGGAGGGAAAAAAGAGGAGGGCATAATTGCAGTTCTTTACACAGTCATTTTGTTCTTAGTTCTGCTCCAGCAAAGGTGAGACTAAGGAGAGTTTATTCTGCTGCTAAACAGGAAGTTTTACTTAGCTCAATCAGTCTCATATACAAAATTGAAGTTCCCCATTGATGATATTGTTTATTCTCATTTTATGAGCAGTTTTTACACTTAAGTGACTTCAGAATTGAGCCTGCAATGAAGTCAGTGTGAGTGAGGACACTGTTTTAGAGGCCTACAATATGCTTATTTCAAATGGAAGAAAATTCTGGAAGAAAGCCTTTACTTTCTTATTTCAAGTGGAACTGAGAGGGAGCAGTAATTCTACCTCTGCCACTGCAGAATGGGAGCCAGGGACATGGGGGGCAACACTAGAGGAAAGCAAAATTTGAAATCTGTTTAAACAGCAGAGACTATGAAAGCCAGCTTGCATATCAGGATAGAACTGTACAGACATTTCAAGGTGTGCAGCCCTCTAGTGTTTTAAGATCAAATACTGTGAACAGTGGGATCCAACAGCTTTTCTCCAGCTAAAGGAGGTTTCTGCTGTGCCAAACAACTTTTGCATTTTCATTCCCAGCTGAAGTGTAGCAACGAAGAGACCTGATTCAAGTAAATTACTCACGCATCAGCTGCTTGCCTGTATTTTACTTATATGGAACAAGTTACAAGTTCCAGCACTTTTTATAATCAATACAGCAGCTCACCTAAGAAGACATACTCTTCACAGACAGATTTTGTCATTTATTCTGTAAGTTCCATACTTGTCAGATATGGTACATCACATAAGATCCCTTTATATTATGGTGCTTTGCAATAATTCTGAATTTCACTGAAATGAATAGAATCATGTATTTTTACTTTCAAAAAGTGCATTTGACTCATTGATCTAATTTGGTTCATTCTATTTTACCACTCACTTAATGTACCAAATTTCTGAGCAAAGTGCTTCCATAGAGGTGCCTACTCACCTGCTCTGGAAACTTAAAATAACTGTTCCTCCCCTCAAAACAATCCCCAAACCAAGCCCCAAATGTGGCAGGAGCACATTACACACAGGCCCCGGCCCTGCTGGCCAATGTATCTGCTGACAGACTTTCATGCCCCTATTTTTGTGTCTTGCACCATGGCTGTGGCAGAGTGCTGGCTTCGGCTGGGGAAGAGTAGTTTGTTTTCTTCAGAGTAGCTGGTATGGGACTGTGTTTCGGATTTGTCCTGAAATCAGTGTTGACAATATGGAGATGTTTTAGCTATTGTTGAGCAGTTCTCATGCAGAGCCAAGGCCTTTTCTGCCTCTCACCCCATCTCACCAATGAGGAAGCTGGGAGTGCACGGCTTGGGAGGGTAGACAACTGGGACAGCTAACCCCAACAGACGAAAGGAATACTACATACCGTATAGTAGCCTGCTCAGCATATAGAGCTGGGGGAAGAATAAGGAAGGAGGGGATGTTCAGAATGATGGTCTTCTTTCTTCCTAAGTCACCATTCCATATGAGGGAGCTCTGCTGTCTCTGCCTGCCCCTTGTTGTTTTGCTTTGGTTTTGCTTTACCTATTAAGCTCTCTTTATCTCAAGCCATGTGTTTCCTCACCTTTACGCTTAACAATGTTCTCCCCATCCACTGAGAGGGTGTGACCCAGCAGCTGTGTGGGGCTGTGCTTCCTGAGGGCGTTAAAACACAGCAGATGGGTGCACCATGGCCTGGGGCTGCACCTGGTGGGGGCAGTGAGAAGGGAGGGAGCCCTGACTGAGGAGGGGCCCCAGCCCAGGGCTGTGACCGGCTGAACAGCAGTTCTTTGAGGTGAAGCCTTGCCCTGGGGACTGGGACACTGCCATGGAGACTTGCTGGGATGTGTGCCCTCACACTAGCCCCAGGTGAGTGATTTTCTCTCTGCTAGATGTCCCTCAGTGATCCTGTGGCCCTTTAGGTGGAGCAGTCAAGTCTGCTGATTCCCCTGGGGGGTCTATATCAGTCTCTGAGTGTGTGCTTTGGGTCTTTGTCCTTGTCCACATAGCAACAATACGCCCAGCAGGCACAGGGAACTCGTAACCTGTTAAACACCATGGGACACAACATGGTCACCCATGGAGGGTGTCGATTTTGGCCACAAGGTTTGTCTGATTCTGTTAACTGAATGGAGCTGTTTTCGCATACCTCTGTGACATCCGTGCAATTCAGCACTTAAACACCACAAGAAACACAAGGTGAAAACACTAACAGTTAAGGAGGCTGCCATGGCACATTTTCTTCATTGCCTTAGAGTGGGAAGGACATGTTCTCAGAGCAGAGCCTGTTGCCCTGAATGCAGCACTTATACCACTGTATACAGTTATGGCATTATGTGCTTTCAAAAATCCTAAAATGAAGAACAAAAACTGAGGAAAAAACCCCAAGTAACAAAAGGATTCTTCTAGGTAGCAAAGCAAAGAAATATGATTTAATACAAGTTTACAAGTAATGAAAAATAAGTATAATTACCTAAATACATACTAAAATATAATAGTTTCCTTTGTTAACAATTTTTCTTTTGAAGCTTTGGCTTTGTAGAATAACTTTGAGTGCCTGATTTTGAAGGGATTTTTTTTCAACTTAAAGTAGCAAAGTGGTACATCCACAGCCAGTGTGTTAGTCTCACATGCCACAGTAATAGGATATTTAAGAAGGTATATATAAAAAAGGGTTTATAAACCAATACATTAAGACTGATTTGTTTTCTGAGATTAATTTATAAATGTGATTGAAAACCATTTTATGCATTGTATTGCTGTGAGTGAAAAAAAGTTGCTGAAGATGCCAGGAAGAGCAAAATAAGTCAGCTTCAATGTTTCCCCAAGCTGAGCAAGGAAATCAGAACCTTCTCAAAAGTAAATTTCTGCATGTTGACTGTGTGTGGGGTGTTTTATCTGTGATGTTGGTGGCCTAATGGCAAACATCATAAAAGCTATATGAAAACAAAAAAAATCTTTCGCAGAGCATATGCAGTCACCCAGAGCAACGGAGGGGATTGTTCTAGGACAAGTGACAAAGTTTCTTCTGGTAGATACTGATTTGTCACTTCCCTTGGGAAATAAATACGTCAATGCATTTGCTGCCTTATGTGTAATAACATACCCTTCCAGCCAAAGAAGCAAATAAGTGCTTCCCTCCTCCTTCCCTCTCCACATAATAAGAAAAACTGAAGTCGTACTTTTTGTCTCCGAGCAATCCCTCAAATAAGAAGCAGTGTCCTGTAATTTGATTCAGTTAAGCACTAACCTCCATTCCATTATTCAGGAATGTCAAATCTAAGCTTATGAGAGAAGGATTTTGAGAGAGAGTGTTTTTAGTGGGCACAGTTTGTCTTGATTTCACATGCAAAGGGAGAAGAAACAAGGTACAGTGAATCTGAAGTGAGGGCATAGTCTGCATGTTGGGTTTGGACCTCTCGAGCTGAGCAGTGCACATACAACAGGGTGCAGTCACAAACTAGCAGAGGGTGCATTCAGTGACTTCTCACTGCAGAAAGTATTCCTTAAGTGTCCAGCAAATCTACATATTCAGCTTTATATTCTAATATGATCCTCTGTAGTGGAGCCTACAGAATAGCTGGACTCACTTGCCCTCTCCTTGGTCCAGGCTGTCTCTTGCACTTTAGTATTCCGGGAATGGAAGAACTTCAGCAAAGATGGTTTGTGACTTTCTCGGTACTGCAACATTGAGTTTCCATCTGTTTTACTCCTTTAAAGGAATGCATATTAGTGCTACTCCAATGAATATAGCTAACTGTGAGTTCAGTCTAGTTTTTCAGGTGTGCTTTATAGGAAAAGCCAAGCTGTGCTGGAGTGTGGTATGTTGTTTTCATATTGCTCTGTTTAAGGAAACCTTTGGTGGAACTCAGTGCATGTGGGTTGAGTAAAACACAGTAGTTTTTAATTTTGGGCGGGTTTTGTACTCATTGGCAGTGTTGTAAAAAAAAAGGTATGTATTAAAAATTGGTCTCAAAAGTTGCATTCCCTAGAATATATTTGTTCTGAAGGAGCAAGCTGAGGTTCAAAAGCTTTTTATTTTACAAGACAATACTGCATTGATCAGCAAAGTGTAACTAGCAGCGATTTTCTTGTATGTTTACTTTAAAAAATAAACTGGAAGAGGAGAGAATTGTTCTGTTTAGTGCCAATCATTAACCCCTATGTTTCCTTTTACTGTTGTTTTTTGAGGGTTGATTTTTGTTTGTTTTGTTGTTTGTTTGGTTTTGTGATTTAGTTCTGTTGCTTTTTAGAAATTTAGTTTTGTTATTTTCTGAAAGTAAAGATAAGGAAAAAATAATTGTAGAGTATCTGTTATATTCAAGAGATAAATTTTTCCTTTCCAGTTATTACTTGTTACTTGACAGTGTCTTAGTGTCACATTTTGAAAGCTCTGCAGTCATTTTAGACCTTTGAAATCTCTTCATGAATACTTAATTCTGCATTTGTAGGAGAAGAGTCTGTGCTGGAGAGATCTGTAGTATCGTTCAATCTGTGGCCTCAAGCTCTCAGTGCAGATTGTGCAAGGCAGCAGAATAAATTAGTATTACTTTGAAACAACGTTTGTCCACTGGAATGTCACCCCTTTAGATCCTTGCACAAAGCATACAGAATAGCACCGGATACAGACAGTGATGTATGTTCCTCTGTGGTTCTTCCAATTATTGTCATGAAACTCTCTTGCCTGCATTGATGTTTTGTGAGAAAACAGAGACCAGCAGTGATTCCAAAATGTATGTGTGTGATGACTGTCATTTATTTTCGTTTGTTTGCTCCCCTGTAAAGGAAGTGACTGGGTAAAAGTGAGGTAGATTTATTTGCTCGTATAGGAAGATACCAGAGCAGAGGACAGAGAACATGTGGTAGCTAAGCCTGAAGAGACTGACATACTGAAAAGTTCAGGAACAGATGTGATGCAGAAATAAAAACTTCTGAGGGATGCAGAGGGTACTGCGCAGAGTGTGCTGAAACCCAGATCGAGTCATTTGGTCTGAAACCAAGCCTAGGGAGAAGGAATTGCTTTCAAATATATTACTTAGGATACAGCAAATGGGACATTCTTTACAATCCTGTTTTATTTCTGTTTTACTGAACTGGTTCTGAGATTTCTCTGTTAAAAATATTTACTTTAGTGTTAGTTCAAATACAGACATGATTTAATGAATAATTCACAGAATCATTAGGTTGGAAAAGACCTTAAAGATCGAGTCCAACCTATGCCCTAACACCTCAACTAAACCATGGCACTGAGTGCCACATCCAGTCTTTTTTTAAACACATCCAAGGATGGTGACTCCACCACCTCCCTGGCCAGACAATTCCAATACTTTTATCACTCTTTCTGTGAAAAACTTTTTCCTAATATCCAACCTATATTTCCTTTGACACAGCTTGAGACTGTGTCCTCTCCTTCTGCCAGCTGCTGCCTGGAGAAAGAGATCAACCCCCACCTGACCACAACCACATTTTAGGGAGTTGTAGGGAGTGATGAGGTGGCCTCCGAGTCTTCTTTTCTCCAGGCTAAACACCCTCAGTTGTTCCTCACAGGGCTTGTGTTCTAAGAACCTGTTGAAGAGTTTTGGCTACTCTTTATACTATACTCTTTATACTCTTTATACTAAAAGAGTATACCATTTCAGTATAAGTAAATGTAGTACTTCAAAGGTCCAAAGGTCTGGATGCCTTTAGCTCTTGTCACAACAGATTGCTTAAAAAAAAAAAAAAAAAAGCATTTCTGATCTGAAAAATTCAACCTCCATGAATTACTTTCTCTGAAAATGTGTTCTGTAATCATTTTGCTATTAGGATTAGGCGGCTGCAAATCAAGAATGGCATAGTATCTACCATAGATTCTTTCCCTTTTCTTTCTTTCCCTTTTTGTTTTTAATTGTTTAGACTTTTTTTCCAAAAAGGAAAAAAACCCAAAACCAACTCCAGAATGAAACCACAAAAAAAACAAAAAAACCCCAAACCACATAGTTAGCATGCAAGGTGCTGATCTTTATGCATATTAGATGTAGTGTCTTGAAGACCATAATATGCTTCTGGAAAATGGGAAAATAAGCAGTAAGGAAATAAAAAGGATGGATTAATTTTTTTTCCTGCTTTTTAATAACTTCCAACAGATTTAACTTCTTTGAGCTACTCATGTACAGCATCTTTAATGCACTGAATGTCATGCTGTTCAGACAAACCAGAACTCGTAATAAAAACAATTCAATTAGACAAGACACTTAACCACTTTACCCTTAAGTGTAAATTGATACGTGAACTGAACTCAGTGGAATTTTCCCACTGAGCTCAGTTATGCTGGAAAAGATAAAATGTCACTGGTTTGTCTACATCTTCTTAAAAGTGAGGGGTTTGGCACATGCCACAGCAATTCTGGCAAACATTCCCTCTCACCCTCTTTCTTGCTTTTGAATTTCCTGAGGGTCCTAATTAATACAGTTAGTAAGAAAAGCAGTCACAGCCTGTTGGCACCCCAATGGACTGTCATCAGAAAGGAGGCCAATTTCTTCCCTCTTTTTGATCTTCAGTTTATTGGCCACAATATCTGATTTGGGTCTGAAATCTTTATTTTTTTCAAGATTTCTGTAATTATAAATTCCTTGCCAAACAATTCAATTTTTTATATTTCATACTGAGTTGGTGTCTTTACAATGATGTCCCCTTTTTGGGGAAAAATTAGGGGCTTTTGTGCTTACAAACACTCTCTTGGACCACAACCAAACATATGCTTTCTCAGCTTCAGAACACCTGGGACACACAAAACCTGCTATATTTACACAAGATATTGGTTAAACATACTTATGAAATAGATTCAGAGCTCAAGTATAACATTGGAGTTGGCTCTATAAGAATGGCTTATTTAAAAACCTCCCAGTTTAAAAAAAAACAAAAAAACAAAAAACCCCAAAAAAACCACCCTAGTTCTTACATTTGTTTGTATAGAATTAAATGCTTTTTAGAGGAGGCAATCTTGACTAATCTCATTTTACAGATTGGAAGAGAAGGATGTAGCTTTCCTAGCTTCACCGAACAAACCAGTAGTAAAGTTACAATTAGAAACTCAGGCTTCTGGGCTTCCTGTCAGGGCTGTCTATGTTAGGTCCCATTTACAGGCAATAATATAAAATAAAAGTTGTCTCAAGGAAAATTGCCTATTCTGCATAGACCATTATTAGTTGTGTATTTACAGAGGCTTGTGTCCTTTGACATTTATGCACAGGCATCACAGTTCTTAATAGGAGTATAATACACTAGCAACACCAAATGCAAAGTGGCCAGTAAAGACACTTGTGTAGCAATTACAGAGGCTTGTGTCCTTTGACATTTATGCACAGGCATCACAGTTCTTAATAGCAACACCAAATGCAAAGTGGCCGGTAAAGACACTTGTGTAGCAGACTTTGGTTCTTGTTCTTGCTTTTTTACCATGGAAAAAGCTGAGAGAGCTGGGCCTGTTCAGTCTTGAAAAGAGACAGCTGACACAGGACCTTATCAATATCTATCAGTATTTAATGGAGGGTGTCAAGAGGCTGGAGCCAGGCTCTTCTCAGTGGTACCAACCAATAGGACGAGAGGCAAGGGGGAGAAACTGATGCACAGGAAAAAACCCCTGAATCTGAGGAAGAACTTCTTCACTCTGTGTGTGTGACTGTGCACTGGAACAGATTGTCCAGAGAGGTTTGAGAGTCTCTGTTGCTGGAAAATTCAAGAACTGTCTGGATGCAATCCTGTGTCGTGTGCTCTAGGATGACCTTGCTTGAGCAGGGAGGTTGGACCGGATGACTCCCAGTGGTCCTTTCCCTTCTGTAATTCTGTGACAGTGGGAAAATTATCCTGGCTTAGAAGAAGGTGGTAGACTGGCAGTAATTGATTAGGATAAAGACTCATTACCAAAAATTCTGGAGGAGTATGTGACCACATCTGGGAGTGGTCCAAAGCTTAAGTGGTCACAGTGAGGGGAAGTTCACTTACACTGCAGCATTATTTGAGTAAAAGAGGGAGGAGGTCAGAATGCAGCAGTGACACTGACAGTAGATCAAATGAAACCGAGAAACAAAAAGCTAAGTGGCTAAATGGAACAACTAATATTTTCCTAGTAAGGCTGTGTGACATTCCTAAATAATTTTAATGTGAACCAGAGTATATCCCATAGTCAAAGTTTTGCATGTAAATTGTCACTGAATCAACGACAAACCTACATTCAGTTACAGTATTTTTTTTCTGTACACAGCTAGAAGAGCATACCTCAGAGCATTCCCACTCCAAAACCAGTTGGTGAGAAAGTTGCTGCTAGAAGTTGGGGCAAGAAAGCGAATTTCAATACTGTAGTTAGTCCAGGGTCTGAATGTGGGTTGAACAAGTCAAATTTAAGAGAACAGGGTGTAACACAGCATGCAGCCAATTGCTGGCAGCCCCCTGGGCTGTGTCTCTCCAGAGAAAGATCAAGCAGTCAGCAGTGGAAGGGAAAGATGATGTACTAAAAGGGAGGCTTAAAAGTGTATCAGTCTAGGTTCTGTTTAACCTCCAGGACCTGTATGGAGACAAGAAGGAGAGAAAGTGAGGAGTCAACAAAGAGAATGGGAAAGGAAGGATAATGGAGTCAAAAGTGGATAAAGGACAAAATTACAAGCACATGAGTGAGGATGAAGTGGAGGGAGGATGGCACAAGGGAGAGAGGGAACCATATTGTGCTTTGGGAGAAGTGTGGAAGTTTCCTGTTAGAATTATTCACTGTGCAGTACCTAAAGTTCAGAATAAACATTACTTTAGTATGTACTTCTATTTCTCATAGTACATACTAAAAGGTTCACATTTGGACATCTGGGCTTGAGCCTGCCCCGCGGCAGTGTCACATGTAGGGGGAAAGGTGGGCACCCCCAACATCTCGCTCTTCCTGGAGCTGGATGGCTTGCCTGGGCTGCAGGCAAGCACCCCAGGCAAGGGTGAGATGGATGAGCTAGCCATGGTGAGGCAGCTGTGGGAACCACACAGGTTCTGAGGCTCAGGGTGGGTTCTGTGCCAGAGTGACTGGAGTGATTCAGGGCTCTTATGGCAGGGGGGTACCAGGCACTACTCATAGGTACCACTCAAAAGTGGAAAGGTAGAAGAAATGGCTTCTAGGAGAATGGTTCAGAGAGGCCATTCTTACTCCTACTCTGTCCTTTCTCCCAGCTCAGGACCTGTCACATACTTAATTATCTTCATTATTTTCCTGCTTTTCACTGGATGGACTTTTTTCTTAATTCTTTTTGAGACAAGGCAAGAACATAGTCTATTTAAGGTATCTGTATTTAAAGGCTTTATTTTCGTTATTGTTCTGTCTTTTTTATACTCTGAATTCTTCAGGCCTTAATAACATTGCTGAGATTTTTGAATACTGTTATGCGTGGAACAAATGGTTTTATTGAACTGTCCAAAATACTTTCTACATCTTTCTTTCTGAATAGGTGCACTTAATTTAGAACCCATTTGTACAGAGGGGGAAATTCACATTATTTCATCCAGTGTATATTGCCACTTGACTACACTGAATTTTATCTGTTGAGTTTCTTAAATTCATAACTTTATTCAGCTTTTCTGAAGTTCTCCCTGGTCTGCTCTAATCTTGAGTAAACCATGTCACTTTGAATGTGAGGTTTAAAGGTTCTGTTAATACTCTAAATGGTTTTTAATTTTTTGTTTTGTTTTGGGATTGGCAAGGCAGTATCAGAGGTACATTGAGAATACCTTTGTTCAGCAGAGCTGCAGTAATTGCTTCTGTCTCTTGTAGTTTGAATAAAGTGAAATAAAGTGAAAATACCCATTCATAACAAGAAAATGTAAAGCCAAGTAGGCACAAAGTTTTTAATATTTAATTTTCCACATTATAAAGCAGACTCTTCTTCTCCACCTTCCCATAAATGCAGAAATGGATAGGATTAATTAAACATTAAGCCATTATTCTTCCAAAAAGAAAAGTCCTTGCTGGCCGTGCTTGATATAATATATTCCCAAGGTGATCTTTCCCTCATCAGAAGTTTTTCCATAATTGGTTTAAAATATCAATAATAATAGAATAAATATCTTGTTATCATATTTCTTAATTTTTTACTGGGGAAAGGGATGCTATTTTGTAAATCTTCCATAATTAAAGAATTGACTTGAGGACTTATTCCATAATGGAAATGTTGTGTGACATTCAGCAGGCAGTGATTTAGAAATCAGACAGAGTCTGCAGAAGGAAAAAGATTTGTAGGTCCTTAGGCTCTAAGGAAGAAGCATATTTACTTTCTAGACTGTTTGCCTTCTAGAAAGGGAGAAAGAGCAGGGAACGAAACCAACAGAATAGGGCCACTAGCATTTTTAGCTAATGATATGCAGTGTCAAGAAGGTGCTATTTGTATCTTAGATATTGCTGTGGGCTGACAGAATAGAAAAACAAGAAACATATGAAGTAAACTGAAGGAAGCAAAAAGATTTCATCCAGGAATAAAATTAACTAGAGATTTTATTTAATTTTTTTTTCATAAAAGCCATACTTGCTTAAATTGCTTAAGGATTGCATTTTGTCATCTTGAGCACATGAACATAACTATTGCATTGGTGGTATCCTGTCTTCCTTAGTTTATCTTTATTCCTAGTGTTGTTACTTTTCAGAGTGTGCTGAGTGGATAGTTCTGGTCTACATTTTAACCATGATAGTACTGAATTAAAATATCTACTGACACATCTAAGCAAAATAATGTGAAAAAATAAATTGTCTTTATAAACCAACAAAATTAGGTGGTAGGTGGGGTGAGGCAGTAAGAGAAGAAGATAGATCCATGCAATACATTTCCTGATGTCATATTGGTAAATAATGGATTGTTGGGAAACTCTCCAGATGTAGGGAGGTAAGAGTTTTAAGAAACAGTATGGGTATTTACCTACTCCCTTTATTGCCCTGTGGAAGCTTAGATGAATTCTGCTGATACTTGAACTCAGACTTTATCTATTCCCTTTTGAGCAGTAACTCTGCAATTTGTAGCACTGTATTTTAATCTCCCAATGGTGTATTTACTATCTTAGATCATATGTTAACAGCAGATTCAGTCCCAGATGAGAAAGGGCAAACCAATAATTGCTCAGATGTATAAAGCCTTCTCTCAGGCAGCATTCACCAGTGTCTGTCTAAAATGAAACCAAAAGAAAAGTGGACAAATGCTACAAACTTGGTGTGCAAATGTCAGTAGGAGAGGAACTGAAAATGAGACAGTGGCCCCATCACTGCTTTGACTATAAGAATTCAATCTAAGGTAGAGCCTTTCTAGCTCCCAACTGCCATAACTTTGATTAACCTTGCAGTGTTTCAGCACAGGGTCATGCTACCCTGTTGACACTTTCCCTTTGAGATGTCAGTCACATTTCAATAACTTTCCAGTGCGGGCTTGTAAGTCCTGTCTCTTCATTGACTTAGAATGAGGCAGGTTGCTTATGAATACAGCTTGAAGTGTCAGTCAGATATTCTTGCATTGTGTTATCTTTGATTGACTTGTGTGGCACGGTGAAAAATTCATGGTATCTAACTGCCCCTGTTTTGACAGTCAGGGATGTCCTTTTTTATTTTTATTTTATTTTCATTTTCTTTTTTTAATTCCCAAAACTCTCTCACCTTTCTCAGAAAATGAGATTTGGTGTTTACTTTTTCTTTACACTATTTACAAGCACAGGACAGTCCTATCCTGCAGATGTAGTATCTTAACATTACTGTCTGGAGTTTAGGTTCTCACACTAATGGAAGATAATACGTTAATGATAGCAGAGAAAGCACCATTTTAGGAAAAGGCATAAAGGAAAATCTGATTGGTTTAGCTTTTAGTTTGTCTGGCTTTTGTAATTCCTAAGGGTTAGGCCCAAAGTCATTTAAAAAGGGCCAGCAAGAAGAAAGGAAAAGCAATTCTGGTTTTTAATGTTTATTATTACCAACACAGACTGTATCTGGCTTTGTGGAAGTAGAAAGCTATGTCCCAGGACAGTGATTATTCCAAGGCTGTGTTATTCAATAAACTGATTTATAACATATGACTCCAGTTATAATCCAGGAGTTTCTCCATTTATTTTCAACAAAATAAATATTTCCTTGCTGTAGCCACTTGAGGTTTATAATCTTGTTTTCAGGAGTGCCCTGGCTCACATAAACAGACTTACTCCCATTCCAGTGGTAACAGAAAATGCAGGGCCAGTGGTAAAGAAGGGAAAAATTCTTTTATATAAAATAGTTCATATCTGTTTCATAGTGTTTCATAAATCTGGTTCCCAGGCAGTGGAGCAAAATGAATAAGAAGCATTTTTTTCAAGCTGTAACTATAGCTGTTTTTGCTTGGCTGAAGGAAAGAAGTATATAAAACCAGCTAGTGCTGGAAACTGGATGTAAAACAATAGCAAACAAAAACTCTTTAACAAGCATAATCTGTTGTCAGTGAAAGGCAAAGGCATAATTAAATTCGCAACAGTGCTTATTTTTCTAATGTAAGTTGTGGAGGAGGCAGTCATGCTGAGATGTGGAGAAGGAAGCAGTGGCTGTATCCGGAGCGTTGCCTTGCCAAACTCTTGAATGCGTGTCTGAGGCTGAACCTTGGCTAAATCTGGAGCCATCCATGTAGTGCACAGGGAGAGTTCTGTGTCTGTGGTGGAACCCATAATTTACTGCCATGAGGAGACAGCTATTTAATCAAGATAATAGAAGGAAATGAGGCAGTCATGGATCATCATGTATGGTTTCAATAGCACAAATGAAAAATACCCCATGATAGCTCATAGTCTGGTGGCTGTGGCATTTTGCTTGGCCATAGGAGTTGGAATACTCTTGAAAAACAATTGAACTGTATTTTTTTACGTTACATCAGTCTTTGAACTACTGGGTAATTGGGACTAATTGTTCTTTCTGCAGCCAGGTTTTATTTTTTAAGAGGCTCTTGTATAGACCTTCATCTTCTACAAGCGCTTGAGAGTTTCTGTAAGAACATGCCCCAAGAAAAAGGAGACAGAAGATCATCTAGTTTATCTATTCTCATGGGACTAAATCTGTCCTTGAAGTACAACCATTGAGCTCCATTGAAACTGAGACTTCTCCCCATGTCTTCAGAAGTGGGAACTTAAGTGTGTGAAAATCTTTATTGTATGAAGTGTGGTTGGTTGATCTTGGCCACATGCCTACCGAGCAGCTCTTTCATTCCTCTTCCTTAGCAGGGCAGACAGAAAATTAGATGAAAAATGTCATGGGTTAAGGTAGAGACAGGGAGCTCAGTTATCAGTTACCATCAGTGGAAAAACAGACTTGACTAAGAAAAATATTATTTGTATTATTTATTTATATTAGCATAGAGTTGGGTGTTGAAAAACAAAGAAAATCTAAAACAATCAATTTCCCCTCACCAATTTCCCCTTCACCAAGAGATGGAGGATAGGGAATGGGGGCACGGGTCAGTACACAAGAGCTCTTTTCTGCTGCTTCTTCTTCTTCAGATTTTCCCCTGCTGCAGTGTGGGGACATCCATGGGCTAGAGTCCTTCAGGATAAACTTCCTTGTCATGGGGTCCTCCACAAGCTGCAGGGATGTCTATAATTCAGCACCTGGAGCTCATTCTCTTCACCTTAGTGTCTGCAAGGATGTTTCTCCCATATTTTTTTTCCTCCATTCACTTCTTATTGCCTGTGCCCTTTCTGAAACCTGTTTACCCTGAGATGCCACTCCTTGGCTGTGGGACTCAGCCATACCCTGCAATAGGTTGGCTGGAGCCTACTGCCAGGATTGCCCCTCACAGACACTGCCCTGCAGCCCTCCAGGTTCAAAACCTTGCCACATACACCTAGGACACCAAGATATGGCACCTGAGAATGGTAGATGGTGTGTGAGTCAGCAGAGAGGGTGAGCTGGAACAAAGGCAGAGAGTAAATTTATTTCCATTTTCCTTTTCTCTGTATTCTCTAATGTTTATTGCCTAAAGTTTGTGGATCTTAATTAATATTCACAGAAGCTTTGAGAACTTTGGCAAAGCCAGTGGGTTCAAATTTGTCCAAAAATTAGTGCTTTGACAGGAAGTTTCACCTTCTAATGCACATTGCAAGCAGATGTTATATTTTACTATGTCTTAATAGTACCAAGAGATTAACCACACCAGAAAAGGAGAACTGAGCTATGAAAATGTTACAGATATGTATGGATGTTAGGTCATCACATAGCTTGGAATCACGACTTTTTTAAAGAAAAGCAGATGACATGTATTCATAAATATCCAGATGCCCTTGCTATTAAGTATTTTTATGATGATTTAATTTCCATGAGCAGTTACATGTGTTTCTTAATACACTGATACCTCTTCAAAAGTTTTGGAAAATAACATTACCGCGTTTTCCTTGCAAGTAATTTATTTTGATTTTTATTTGTTTATTTTTATATAACACATTGTATCAGTGCAAAGAGTGTGTACATATATGTACACGTGTTTTTTACATGTGCAGTATAATATGTGTAATATAATGAAAGAATTCTTTCAGCAGCAGCATTATGGCCACTGCAGTGCTAAGGAGCTCAAGAAGTGTTCTTTCTAAAACATACTGAACCACCGTGTGCTGCAAACTTAATTATTCATTCACCTGTCTTGAAATGTAGCAGAGAAATAAGAAAAAAAATAAAATTTCCTAGTGGAAAATGGGACAGCCATAAGGAAAAGACAGAAAGCTGACATGACTGGCGATATCACACTGTGGGCCTTTGTCTAACTGCTGAGTTCTGTGTATTATCACGATAAATAGCTGTGGAAAGTCTTTTTAGCTATCTCTCTGAAAGTGTTCAGGAGCAATATTCTAAAGTCTCAGTCTAATTTGTGCTTTAATATCTATTGCCCATTGAAATTTATCTCCTAACCAGGGTGACTGTATTTTTATGCAGATACTGAAGAAATTTAAGGTACATAAGCAAGTAGGATCACTCTGGAGTTCAGTGAAGGTGTGTAACTTCATTGCTAACAGAAGTTTCTTGTAAAAGCAAATTATCATACTTCAAAAAGCTGAATTTGCCAAATACTTGTGATGTAGGTGTAAATAAGTTAAGTTAGGCTGGAGTGGAAAGGTCCACATTTAGCTAGCATGGTTAAATATGTAGTGAATACTAATTAGAGAAAAAAATGAAGGGAAGAACTAGATTTTTATAATAACCTCTGTGTGCAAACATAAATTTTCATTTTCACTTATTAGTCAGAGTTTATTACCTAACTCTTCAGAACTTTGCAATTTCACTGGGAGCTTTAGCTTTTTTCAGGATGAACAAAGAGGTTAGAAAGCATCTGTGTCTGTACCCAGTACTTTTTTTCTCTTTACAGCTCTCTGTGTGCTGCTTGTGTTTGAGCACTTCTTGTTGGGAGATCATTCCAGACCTAGTATAATTAGGCTGTCTTTCCAGGTACTTTGCCAGCACAGATCTACTGAGGCTTGCAGGGTAGTGCTGTAGCTACAGGACTGCACAAGCAATGGCAATGTGGTATGCATTTCTGGGATAATGACAAGAAATTCATCCTAATCACATTGGAAGTGAGTTAATAAAATGATTGGTTCGTTTTTTAAATTTTTGGTGTACTGAATCTACCTGATTATATGTGAGCGTTCTTTGACCAGTGGCTATCATCTGGGGTGATGAGCCTGGATCATTAGCCTACTTTTGCAAGCACTTCTCATTGCCTCTCTCTTTTGAATGCAGCAATGATAGAGTAGTGAAATGTTAGTATTAGGTTAAGCTTTTATTAGTTTTTATCCCACTTTACTTCACCGTAAATCATATAACTGATGCATTAATATATCCCTGTGTGAGTGGGAAACATAATTTTCCTTCCCATGAAGAAAGATGAGTTCAGCCCAGTTCAGAATCTGCATCCCAGCCTGTTAGATGAAGTAGCATCAACTACTTCAACTTTGTGTGTGAAGCCAGATTCGTTAGATGTGGTCCGAGAGTGCTTACTCTGGAAACTGATCTAGCAAGCCTTTTTCATGGATTTGGATGGAATAGAGGAGGTGTTCAGTCCTGAGAAGGAAATTGATTTCGTGCCTGCATCAGGTGTGTGACTGAGTTAGAGAAGCTTCATGGTCACTACACAACCTCCAAGCTTCAACAGCAGACTTAGAGAATACTCTTAGGTTGTGTTAGCTGAAATGTAATTAGACATGATCTGTTGATGCAGCTCAGCTGTACTATGTCTAAGGTCATTTGAGAGTGTGATTAAGCCAATTTAGATAAGCAAATAATACTAATTTTAAATAGAAAAAATTCAGGTTTTTTAGGTTAGGTATTAAGAAAAGTTTTTTGGTAGCAAAGTTGATTGAGCAGAGCTGTTTTGTGATATTGCTGTCACTGCAGATCTGGAGGACACGAACTTGTAAACATACTAATTCTTTTCTTATGGGTAGAGTGACTTGCAGTAGGAGGACTGAAAGGCCCACAAAAGACTTTACTTGCCCACAGCCATTAAGGAGAAGTTACATGGTAAGCCTGTGTTATGACCCACCCCTAAAGAAGAGGGTAACCTACACTCTTGTTGATAGATCCCTTTGGGATGGGGTAGAATGAAACAACACTGAATGATTGGTGCTCATAAATATATGTATATAGGGTTTATTTTAGAACAATTTGATTGCGATGGTTTTGGTTGTTTTTACCTGTAGTAACATAGCAATGTAAAAGCACGAAAGTAACACTTAAGAAAATGTGCAAGGAAAAGAAAGAACGGAAGAAAGGATAAGATTAGGTATCACCACCTGTGGATCTCCTGGCTAGACTTGATTAATGCAAGTTTGATGTCTTGTGGTGGTAATTGCAGACTGGATTCATCAGGGTGGGGTGGGGTGTGGGAGGAAAGTCCCCAAAACACAAAGTTTGTTAGATTTATATTACAAATAGTCTAGCGGAAAATGCCCCAGAACCTCCCTATGGGCCAGGATGATGTAATGCTCGATGGTGGGACATTTCAGGAGTTTTTGACTCCTTCTAAAATATTGCAGCTGCAATGTTAAGTCAGCAGAGTTGAGTCAGTTATGGCCTATCTTGACCTGTCAGCAGGGGTGGATAGTGAATGTCCAGGTACTTCCCCGAAAGGGGAGTTATCACAGCTGTCACTTGAGTAAGGACAAAGAAACAGTATTTTGCCTTGCAGGATTTGCCTCTTTTCTTATCTGGTCTAACACCAGATGTAGCCTGAGGTGTTCGCTGTGGTATCCCTCTGCACCTGGGAGGTTTCTTTGCACATCCGCCGCTTGTCCCTGATTGTTTGAGCCACCGACATTGTTGTCTCTCCCACTTGTGGATATATTCTTTCCCAAGCCTTGTTAACTTCTTAGATCTGGGATAATTGAACAATAGCACCACCTTTAACTTATCTCTAAATTTCTAGGGCAGTCCACATTCCAGTTAGTAGGCATATTTGTGGAAATGCTTTAGTGGTTGCAGGTGAGCAGTTGCACCTTTGCACAGTTTGCAACTATCTTAACAATGTTTAAGCCATTAACCATTTCAGTCTCTCACTGCCTCTTGTGGAACAGGGAACCTCATTGTGATTTCACTATCCCTGCCCTTCGTTTGTATGGAGTATTGAGTCCACAGCTTTTGCTTCCAATCATTCAGATTTATTTTTTTTCTAATCTGTGTGATAGTGCATGCATTTCCATCCCATATATACATCCTTTGTTCTGGCTTCTATTTATTATTTAGATGTTTTCCGTCAAATTCTGAGTTAGTATGATTTTGCTAAAATTGTTGTTGCTAAAAAAAAAACAAAACTGCAAGAACAAGATATGTGTTTTGTTTGAATTCCTTCATTTAATCTTGAGGGGAAATAAAATTATTTGCCTTTGATACTTAAAAATGTTCAGTATTTTAAGCAGCACCTATCATTCCTGCCTCTGTATGCTTATGAGCCTCTGGAGAGAAACCATGAAGTCCCAGGGATGATTCTAACTGCAGCTTCAGTGCTATAGTCACTCCTGGTTTGATTCTTACCATGCATTCACCCTGGGGCAAATACAGTTTTAGTTTCAATAGTATTTGGGTTTTATTAATTTTGCTTCATTGTATATTTTCACTTTCATTTCATTTGAGCTTTCTTTTCCTACAGAAAAGTTGTATTGAAACTAGAAAATAAATTAAAAGAATCACTGACACACTAGGAGACACACAGCTCAATAACTCATTAAGGTTTAGAGATGCTTATTACATATATTCTCAATTTTCATTCACAACATGCAACATGCCAATTCCATCTCTCTTTTGACTGTGCATGATCGCTAAAATGAATTAGATTTTTTCCTTGCACAGAATGTATTGTCTATTGAGATCCATGAAAACAAACACAATAAAAATTCCAGTGAAATGTTATTGTATAGAATAAGTGTTTGCTTTAAAAGTCTGACTATTTCAACTGCATTAATTGTACAAGGTACAGAATGTAATATTTTTTGAGGAAAAAATAGGAACTTATTTGAATTATTCATGTTTTAAAAATGGCCTTTATGACAGATATTTTCATAACTCATTTTTACTGCAAGTTTAGCATCTACCAAAGCTCCCACTGAATTGAGAAATTAGGATAGTTCCTATTTTACCTATTTTCATGCTTTCTTTTAAAGATAGATCTTCCTAACTGTTAATATACTGCACATTGTAGCGAATATGATACTTTTCTTCAATTCATCAGTCTGTAAGATTTTTTTCCTTCTTAGCACTAACAGGATAGTTTTCTAATTAAAAGAATTTTAATTATCCTTTTTCTCCAGTGTGGGGAAAACCTAGGAGCCTACATAAATGGTACAGTCATAATACACCATGAGGAAAGTAGTAACAAAATGAACAGTATTGAGCCTAAGATACTTTTTCTGGTTTTGGGCTGCGGGGAGGATCAAAAACTCTAAACTGTCTCATTATCCTGTCTTTGTTCTGCCTTTTTGGACCACATGGAAATAATTTGATAAAGGCTGTTAAGTAACTTGGGTGGATAGAGGGAGTAAGAACTGAGGGACAGGATTTTTCTCTTTGTGGACTCAGGCTGCCTGATGCATGCAGATTAGCCTGGATCTGGGTCCATGCTTCTCACAGTCTGAATCCAGCACTTATATTTATTTAGCAGCTAGAATCCTACTACCCTCCTTGGAAGAATGACTTTAGGTCCATATTTATTCATTATTTTAAGAATCTCATTGATGTGATCAAAAAAGGTACTTTATGTGCCGCTTGATGCTCCTATATTACATTTGCAATGTTTTTGTCCCAGAATAGAGACAAATTAACAATGTCTTGATGTATGCCAGGTTATATTGCTCTTTTCTGACCAAATAAACTGATATAAATATGTTGCTTGTACTACACTTGAATGCTGACTCTCAAAAATTGTGGTGACATCCAGAAAATTACTCATTAGGAGGAGGTATTTAGAATAAATGAGCTGTAGATTGAAGAAGTAAATGTGCTATAAATCTCATATTTAAATGTGCTTGATTTAATTTACAGTTCTGATTCTGGTCCATCTTCATCTGAATATTGCTTTCTTCTTCAGGATTTGTAACAAAATATAGAGCAGCCTAATAGGATATTATGAATACGTGGTTACCTTTGAGAGGCTTTTGGGCTTTAAAGGAGAGTAAGCAAATATGTTTGCTCTAATAAAGGGATTTTTTCAAACATAAGAAAAACACTAATTTCTAATGAAAAACTGCTAAACATAAAAAATAATATGCCATATGGCAATTATGCCAAAAGATAGAATTTATTACCAAATAAAACTGTTGGCTTGTGCATTTCACAGTTTCCTCCATTCCCAACCAGTGTGTTTTTAGAGGCTTTCTGTAGGGTTAGTTGCCCAGACTTCTGCAAAAACAACAGTTTGTCATTATTGCAGGAGGTGTTAGGAAATCAAATCCAACTGGAGTACCGAATGAAATTACAGACTTGTTTTGTCCCAGCTGCGTGACACATGCCAAGAGCTGATTTTTCAGTACAGACATTTAAAGAAATGAATACAGAATTCTATTTGTTCTTCTACTGAATGAATTATCCTTATTGTGTTTTTCATACTTCCACATGCTATTTAGTATTTCAGCAAAGTCACGTTTTTGCTTCACCTCAGTGAAAATGGTTTTAAATGTCCTGTTTTATTTTAATAAGTGGTCTTAAAATGAAAAAAAGAAATAACCTATACAAAACTTGAATTTGATAACTTAATGAGGTTTATCAGACAGATTAAACTGTCTTTAACTGATTTATCAGTGATAGCTTATGACATATGAAAGCATCATATGTGATTTTTCATTGTTGATGTTTTATCAAGTGGCATATTCTCTAAAAAAAAAATAATATGGAATTTCAGAATGATTCAGAAATTGTGGTATTACAGAAAATTCTTGTGAAATTTCTTCTCATGTATTCTCATCTCAAAGAGTCTGCTAATGAATACTCACATCCCAACATGGTTTTGAATTTTTAAAAAATGTCTTTAATATCTGCACATTTCTGCCATCAATTTCCTTTGTTATGTACAGTTTTAATTAGGTCACATAATGAAAAGTGTTTCCCTTCTTCTTCCTTCTCCCACCTACTGCAGCTGTTCATCTATGAAAGTGGATGTTTGCATTATCACCTAAGATGTGTGTTCTCAAATTGTGAGGCTGCAGTTAGCATGCATTTTTTAGATAGCATGCATGTAGCTTGCATACAAATTGTAACATGATGTATTTAGAGGATTTTTTTTTGTGTGTGTGTGTAAGCACCTGCTGAATGAACTTTCTCAGTGTATTCAGCAATGCTTAATGCATTCAAATTGTATTGCCATAAAGAGGGTGAGAGGATGCATTTGAAGACGTGAGATCCCCTCACTTCCACTTAGGCATGCAGTGTGACTCCCACAACTAAGTTGGCTGAGATCCTTGAGACATGAAAGGGAATTCTTCAGAAAGAACAATGGTGTTTTTATTTGGCAGTAGGAAAAGATGTGAAGGAACACAATTAAGCTCCATACGCTTGTGCTGAATGGCTTGATTCAGCTATGTTGGTTCACTGATATTTCACTCCTGTTCCTGTGATTGGCATGGGGAGGAATACAGGAGAATGAGTCCACAGACGCTCTCTTCACAAGGACAACTTTCTTATCTACAACCTGTCAAATTCGCTAAAAGCTAACGTCAGTGAATTAAACCCTTTCTGAGTGTACTCGTGCAATTTGTTCATCAGTTCGGTTCTGTGAGCAGGACACATCCTTGAATGTCTTCTGTCTCCCAGGCCTCTCCTAATTTGCCGTCTTTGGCATTTAATGTCAAGGAAATAGTATAATGCGAATTTGTGAAAAATATTTTCAGCAAGTTCATGCTGATACGGAATTTCCCTGAGAGGCAACATTAATAATGGGTTGGCACAACACATTTGCTGGAGTGGGTTTGATGCCTTGATTGAGTTTCCGTGGTGCGTTTGTTGTTGCTTTGGGGAACGTGTGGATATTGGGTTCAACAGACCATAGAATTTTGAATTAACCTCTCTTTTTCTCTTCATGAATATAATGGCTTCACAATCTGCTCTTGCTTTGGCCTTTTATTTAAGGGAAGAAGTGAAGGTTTGATTTAAAACCAAAAACTCTGCTAGTTTTGAGAGCATTGTGAGGAAAAATAAATATGCATAAGGAAACATTGATTTCTAAGAATCTTAGACTACTTTCCCCAAAGAGTTTCCTGCACTGATTCTCTATAAAATATTCATTTTAGCCCTACAGTAGAAAAGATGAAAACCATTAGCACTAAGTTCAGAATATGGCAGCTCCAGTTTTACCCTTTGTTGTGGAGAAGCCTATGATGATTTTCAAGAGTTCTGGTAAATGCTAGCAGATGTCTCATTTTAGGTAATTTCTCTTTTTCTGATAGTTGTAATTGAATAATGTAGTTTTATAAGATGAAGACTGAAAAATAGTAGATTTTTTTTGTCTTTTTAATTCTCTGTTGCAGTGCTCAGAGTATGTTCTGCTCGCCTTTTCAGTCAAGGAGAATTTGCTCTGAGGGTCTCAAAACACCAGAGTAGCAGTCTGATCCTTTCATTATTTCCAAAGCTTAAGTTCCCTTAGTGTGTGAGTGTTTGACAGAGCTACACACTTGGATGGGAGAGAGCAAAGCTGCTAATAGAAGATAATAGTGAGAGGCTGTATCTGTATTGCAGGGTGAAAAATGTGCTCAAGTTAACTCAAGGGAAAGTTGGTATAATAACTACTAATGTGGTGATCTGTAAACTGAGATACAGGGTGAGTATGAAATGGGTGTTGTTTAATTATGGCATAATTGCTGAAGTACATTACCTTAGCACGTTTTTTTTTTTCTCCTGAAACAGATAAAGAAAGTAAAGATTAAATTTATTATTCAATATTTCACTGTGTTTAATCCCTTTTTGCTTATCATGACACACGTTCTAGTTACTTTAAAATACTATCTGACTTCTTTAGATACATCTATCTGAAGTGTTTATATTTAAATTTTGAACTCAAAATTATAAAAAAAGGCCTTCTGATATCTTTGTATTTTAAAGAAAAGCTGGTGTGAACGTTTTTCCAAGTTTATTAGTTTAACTCTATTTTAATAGTAAGCCATTGGCATATTCCTGAAGGCTCTTTCTAAGTGCTGGGCATGATTATAAAGCTCTTTGGTGCTTTAGAGATTTGTTTCCAGAAATCCTTGTTGAAATTTGTGTGGGTTTTAGAAAGTGAGTTAAATTGGGGAAAATTAAATTAACCTTTGGGACAGCCTGTCTGTATTCCAGACTGGCAGTAAATGATTTGGGTGAAATTTATTTGCTCTAGGAATTAGCTGAAACGATGGTGACCAGAGTTTTAACTGTTCAGAAAATGGTGTTGTAAAACTTGTAGCATGCTTTTTTTTTCTTTTCCAATGACAGATCCAAAAGTGGCAGCTTTCATCCCTTGTTTATAAAACACTACAGTAAACATAAAATGGCTTTGCATTGGTTATTTTCCTAAATTCTCTTGTTCTCAGTATTTTGACTTCATTTTTTGTAACATCGAGGAAAACAAGAAACAGATAAATTGATCTTTGCAGCAGGACAAGCTTAAAGTGCCATAAACATGGGGTGAAACTGGAGGAGTAGGGGGCACTGTTTTATTATGAAATGGCTTAATATTCCTCCTTTTTTTGGTCTTGCCTTTGCACCTACCAGCTCCACAGGCAAGAGACTGAATTGGTCTTGCATGGACCTAATTTTACTGAATGATCAGCACCTGTTACTCTAAGCAGGTCACAGAGAAGTGAGAATCCAAAGAATCCTTTAAAAACCTGAGAAACTTTTTTTTTTTTTTTAATACTGCCTGTTCTACTATTTTTATACGTAATGGTGACAAAGGAAAATCTTTACAAAAGTTGTCATGATGTTGCAAGGCCCACACAAAAAATGCTGCTTTTTTGTATGCAAATAGAAGGCACTTAACTTGTGACCATATGGAGAAAAAGTAATTACTGATGATGAAAGACAAATCAAGACAATTAACATACTTGGGTTTTGTCAGAGACAACCTATGGCTCAGAATACTGCAGTTCAGGTTTCATGGTGAGGATTTTTGGGAAGGCATCAGAGTAGTGATTTGAAAGATTTATTCATTTATTGCAGTGACAAATGCAATGAAAATGTGTTCAGAGGCTTGCTTTATAGTCAATTGCTTCTTGTAACTGATCCATTTATCAGGTATTTGACTAGGAGGAACTCAGTATAACATTGTATTGATGTAGATCAGAGCAGAACAAAATATGTTGAATTTCATAGGCTTGGCTGTACAGCAGAGCTGATTATCAGTGTATCTTAAATATCAGGTATTTTCTTTGATAGGATTTGCTACCTGTTGAATATGATCTTTCTGTCACAGTCTTAGAACATGGTAATTTATAATGATAAATATAAGGAAATTGTAGATATATGGAAATAAGAGAAAGATATTGCTCCGAATTTTCTTATATGATTTTGGTCAAGGACATAATAAGAACTATTCACTGTTTTGTGGCAGAATATTAAAAACTGAGTGTTTTAGAGCATATCTTCACATCTTCTCTCATCTAGGCAGTAAAAGACCAATTCATCTGCATAGGATAATACAGCTATACAGCCACATTATTTCTTCAGTTGTTTTGTTCTCAGAAATAAAAGCTTTCCAGGGAAGTTTTAACTCTTACAGCCATTAAGAAAATGCTCTTAACAAAAGACCCAGTGAAAGAGTTTGCAACTAGCCACACAGAATTAATTTGCAGTGTGCAGTCCTTATGCTTTATAGTTGGTGCTTTGATGCAACTCTGAGAATTAGGGATGCCATTAAATCCTTTCCTACTGCAGGTTTTTCAATCCTGAATGAAAGAAATCCTTAATGTGGCATGAAAATTTCCTTTACCTGGATTAAAAACAAAACATTTTGCCCCATTCAGGAAATGCCCCAGCATTTTTCTGTCCCTGATGGCACATGGCTTCCTCATTATGGCTCAGTGTATTGGATAGGAATCTGGGGACAGTGAGAAATGTGGAATCCCGTGTATGTTCCTACCTATGTCACAAGTCTACACATCACATTCATCAGATTTTTGTTATATATTTTTCAGAATATCTAATTGTGGAATGATGAATAGTCAAACCATGTTTTAGATATGGCTATGCTATTATAGAGTATCTCTTTCCTTACAATAATTTTTCTTTAATGTAAGATTTGCATGGTACTCCCCTCTGAATGTTTCAAATATGTAAAATAAGAAGACAGAAAATTACGGGACAAAAATTGTTTTTTTTCAAGCCTTTCTTATCAGGGAGGACATTGTAATAAAAATTATGGAGTATATAAGAAAATACTGTTGTCTACTAGTGATAAGGTTGAAATAGTCTGAAAATAGATAATAGTTAAAAATTAAAAATTTGTTGGTAACCTGTAATAAAAAATACCAAACTCGATTGGAAAAGTGAAAAAGAACATAAATTTTGTTATTTGCAGTTAGTGTTCTGAAATGATGTGCTGTACCATGCATTTATTTGCCTGCACAAATGAGTATCCATTACTTATACAGATATTGTAATACTGGACTAACGATGAGAACGTGAAGCCAGAAAGGGTAGGCTGCACACACAAAAAAGGTTATTTTGTAGTTGACCTCATTGACATAACTGTTGACCTAGAGTTGCCAGCAAAGCTGTGGCATGTTTTGTGATTGACTCGCCTAAGAATAGCAGCAACTCGTCCAAGAGTTGTGTTTTTGTTTCCTTTTTCTATGTCAGAGAAAGCTGCCTTAATTAAGATTTGTGTGATGACTGTAGCTGAATTTTTCTTCATTTAGTCAAAGCCTTTAAATTTCTTAATAGTGCTGTTTATAGTATGCTAATTTGAGTTAATTGTACTGCACTAGATGAGACACTGATTTAG